>NC_070609.1:29227500-29852500 GCF_027172205.1 Podarcis raffonei
TAGTGCGTTTTTCTTTTTGCTGGGGCTGGGTAGGAGGGTCCACATCTGATGGCTTTTCACATGGAAGGCAAGAGGAGTAAGAGAAAGAGATGGCCCTGTCTGCATTGTCTGCGATGAGCACTGAGGCTTCCTTAGGGCATGGCGCTCAGGCTGGGGTATTCCATCATTCCATGGAAATGCCCTCTCATCGGTGAAATTGATCCATCTTCAGGCATCCCTGCGGAAGTAATCAGAGCTGATGGCAATTGATCATGCTCAGCTTCTGAAACCCTGGTTAGACAGACAGAGTTAATTCATCTCCGCTCCCCTGCTGATTGCTGGATTATGCCATCCATCCCAAGTGCATTAACCTAGTTGCCAGAGCATTGCTTCCACTCTGCTTGTGGTGGGAAGCCAGGCTGCTCTTTAGCCGTTCTAAGCAGAATCTGCTCTTGGATACCCAAGCAGAACCAGCTTTTTTAAGTTGCTTAAAAACTTTCTCAAGTTTCTAGTTCTCATGGCTGTGTGCACATTTGAACCAAAAGAGGACGCTTGGCAGTTCTGTCCTATACTTAACTGAATGATGAAATGATTCAAAATTCCTAAAGTTATTTTATGCGTTGTACCCTGCTCTGATATTCTAATGGATTAGAAGTGGGTTATAAATGTTCAAAAAAATAAAATATACTCCACTGTACTTGGGATAGGGAGACGTGTCCAAGCAACACAATAGGGAACCATCTGTATCAGTTCTGGGACCTAAGTGCTCCTTCTCTGCAGTGGGGCAGTGAGCATGGGGCTGTATTCAGGCTTCCAGCCACTCCTTTCGATTCTACACCCCCTGGTTTCCCCTATGCCTGCTGAGCATACTCAGGTGTCACTGGGCCTTCTTACAGTCATGCCCCTGTAGGTTTTCTGTACTTCTGCAAACCTTGGAGTTCCAGTATTATTATTATTATTTTAAAAAATTCACAGGGTGTTTCTACAGCATAAAACCACAAAATACATAATATAATAAGAAGCAAAACAATTCCCCTGTGCTCCCACAAGAGGTGGTGGATTCTCCTTCCTCAGAGGTTGTTAAGAAGTTGGTTGGCCATCTGTTATGTATGATCTAGTTGACATTCCTGCATTGCAGGGGGTTGGGCCATAGCTGTCAACTTTCAGATTTGAAAATAAGGGATCAGCAGCCTCACCTGTCCTGGGGACAGTCTATGGGATATCTAACAATCTGGGATAGCAGTGGGAAACGGCGCTGGAATAAGGGAATTTCCCGCAAAAAAGGGGAAGGTTGACAGCTATGGGTTGGACTAGATGACCCTCGGAGTCCCTTCCAATTCTACGATTCTCCCCCTGTGCTGATGCTTTCCATGTGTGCGTGCCATTATTATTATTATATTATTATTATTATTATTAATTTGTATATAATAAATTTGTATACTGCCCTTCAACTGAAGTTCACAGGGCGGTTCACAACATAAAAATACAAAATGAGAAACACAAGATACATAACATGAACAAGAACAAAAAACCAAACCAATAACCCCCTTCCCACAAGCACATTTAAAGGGCATAGAATGTTAATCAGCCAAAGATCTGGTTAAAGAGAAATGTTTTTGCCTGGCACTTAAAGATACGTAATAAAGGCACCAGGCAGGCCTCCCTGAGGAGAGCATTCCCAAAACAGGGAGCCACTGCAGAAAAGGACCATTTTTGTGTTGCCACCTTCCAGACTTTTCATGGATGAGGCACACAAAGGGCCTCAGATGATGAGCACAGGATCTGGCAGTCCTGAGCCGTTTAAGGCTTTATAGGTCAAAACCAGCACTTTGACCTATACTTTGCGTGTGTGTTTGTGTGTATACAGTATACTGGTGTTTGGAGTACATAAGAACCAGCAATATATATACTATTAGTATATCTGCTTTTAAAACATTACAAATAACTTTTCTTCTAACCATAAGCAGCAGCTTTTGCTTTCTAAATTGTGATCTTATTTACTAAATTTTGGCACCTATGTTGAGGCTTTCGTAATACATCAATTGCTTTGCTCAGTCAGATCAATCAAAGGGCAGGAGATTTATACATAGCCCTGCTTAATCATGCTGTTGAAAAGTCTAGAGACCCACACATAGGGATGGGCAGAAATTAAAGTCAGTTAAATTTTAAGGCAAATTTACCCAATTTGCACTTTCCAAAACAAGATGTGAACTAAAACACAACCATCCTTCGAAATTCATGCTTCTCCAGATTTTGCAATGCAGTTCTCCATCCAAGTAATATGTGCAAAAATGCATCTTCTTGTTAAGTGTGCATAAAAATGCATGTTTTAGTGAACATAACGTAAAAAATGAATTTATGTAGGGAAGAATTGCTTTGCGAAAAATGTGTACAATGGGCAAAATTGTATCCAGATGTCTATATTAGGATAAAAATGCACTAAACTGCTGATGTGTTTTCATGAGGACTTTCTTTAAAACAACAACCAAGTGATGTGAAAATTTGGAGGACTGAGCTTCAGAGTGGAAAAACAAGAAACTGAGAAACTGAAATTAACATACCGTATTTTTTGCTCTATAAGACGCACCAGACCACAAGACACACCTAGTTTTTGGAGGAGAAAAACAAGGAAAAAAATATTCTGAATCTCAGAAGCCAGAACAGCAAGAGGGATCGCTGTGCAGTGAAAGCAGCAATCCCTCTTGCTGTTCTGGCTTCTGGGATAGCTGTGCAGCCTGCATTCACTCCACAGGATGCACACACATTTCCCCTTACTTTTTAGGAGGGAAAAAGTGAGTCTTATAGAGCAAAAAATACAGCATTTCACCCATGCTTTTAAGAGTCTGCCTCTCCAAAGGCTACTCTGCTTTATATACTCTCCTGATCACAAGCAAAATGCACAAAGATAGATATTGCCAAGCAACTTTGACTTTCTCACCATGAGATAGTGATAAGTTGGGAGTTTGGCTTAGAAAAATCAGAAACTGAGAGAAACTGAAATTGACATCCCTATGAGCTCCACCCCATGCAGAGTTGATTATGCTGAGTATCAGTAGCAGACAAGACCATACATGCTCATGAATATATTTATTTTGCAGGTGAGGCTGTTCACCTTGCCCGAGATTTCGGTTATGTGTGCGAAACAGAGTTTCCGGCTAAGGCTGCAGCGGAGTACCTCTGCCGCCAGCACTCCGACCCTGGTGAGCTTCATGCTCGGAAGAACATGCTATTAGCAACCAAGTGAGTATAGAGTCCATACAATTACCCTTCCCCTTTTGCCTTAAAAGGGAGAGTCTCCAAAAAAGGGAGAGGCACAGTTGTGAAAATTAATTTTGGACTACAGCTGGGGCTGTTGGGAACTCTAGTTTACGACACCTGAAAGGTTGGTCAAGTCTGGCTTAAACAAACATTTCCCTGGCACAATGTTAGAATTCAAATGTGATTTTCTTTTGGAAATAGAATTTTTAAATGTGGAATTCAACTCTGTGAAGGATAATGTTAATCTTAGGCCATGCAAAGAGATTTTAAGGTAATAAATTTAAACATCAGCTTTGAACATTTAAATACTTTTATACTTGAAACAGCTTCCAAATTCTCCCTGGAATCTTTTGCAGCTCTTATGTATACTCATTTAAAAATTATTTACAATTCCCTGGTTTCTATTTTTGTTTGCAGTTCTGTTATGATGGTTGTGAACTATTTAGGCTGCAAAGCTCCAAACGGTTATCTGAGAGTAGGCCCTATTGAACTTAGTGCGACATACTTCTGAGTAGACATTGTAGGATTGTACTGTTAACTAGTTAGTAGTTGAAGGATGGGGAACCTTTGACTCTCCAGATGTTGCTCATCTGCAACTCTCCCATCATCTCTCACCATTGCTTACGCTGGCTGGGGTTGATGGGACTGGAGTCCTACAACTCCAAAGGTTCCCCAGCCCGGCATTCGTTGATGTAAGTTGTATTATCCTGCTGTTCCAAGTTAACAATCTGCTAAAGCCAACATCCAGTAAAAGTATAAAATAAAATGTTGGATCACTGCTCAAGCCTGGTTCAAAGAAAATTTTACAATGCTTAAAAAGAATTTGAGACAGAATCTGGTGGTCTCCTGGGGAAGAAGCTTTGTAGTTCTCACACAGACATACCAAACATACCTCTTTATCTGCCTTCATTGTATACAGATTCCCAGGTGGAAAGATCCCCAAATGTGCTGAACAATTTTCTGGGCAGGCCTGTATTTCAATGTTTTGATTGGTGTTCCAAATTCTGTAAGACAGATCCCATCACAAGACAGTTTCCAGGCAATTTCTCTGCCCACCAAACTCTCAAAAGCAATCAGAAAATTGTTGTTTCATAGAATCACCAAATGAATTGTAGGCTGCAAATTATAAATTTGCAGACTCTCCTATTGGAGAAGTCAGATTCACCAGCTATGAATTATACTGGCTACAAGTACACACACACAAAATACTATGTGAAGAGTCTAAGCTGTTAGTTCTCAAAGGCAGGAGAGAGCAGACTTTAGCCTTGTGGGATCCAATTTGTTTTTCACTGGTACCCCAACATCCACCAACTGAAGGCAAAGGAGTTATCAGAGCTGGACAAATTCCAGCTAGGCAAAAGTTATTGGCTGTGAAGCCAGACCGGGAGAGACTTTTGAGGGGCCAAACAAAGGTTTGGAGGGCCACATTTGGCCTTTGGTACCCCACCCCTGCCCTAAGGTTTCTTGATTTCAGCAGTCTCATTTCAGTGGGGCTTTTTGGATTTGCTATCAATGAACCACTGGGAATCAGAAACACTTGTTAATTTACTGAAATCCCTAAGAACATAGGAAGAGTCTTGCTGGGTCAGGCCAATGGCCCATCTGGTCCAGTTTCCTGTTTTTACAGTGGCCAACCAGATACCTGTGGGAAACCAGTAAGCAGGGACAGAGCACAAGAGCAATTTCTGCTCCTGCGGTTTCTATCTCTAGAGCAGTCTACTCACCTCTGTTCTAAGGCACAATTTAGCTAAAATGTAAACATGTTGCAATGTGTAGATGCGATGCCAGATGTGCTGCTGCCGTGTGAGCCTGGGACATGAAGGCTCCTTCTCCTGCAGAGGGGAAGCAATCTCCAGTCTGTGGCAGTGGAACTGCCAAGCTACACCTGCTTGTGTCATTTTTTGTCTTCTTTTGTTTAAGGTTCTATCTCCCCTTCTCTCATTCTAGGCAAATCTGCAAAGAGTTTGCCGATTTGATGGCCCAAGATCGCTCTCCACTTGGAAACAGCCGCCCTTCCCTCATTCTGGAACCCGGAGTTCAGAGTTGCTTGACCCACTTCAGCTTAATAACTCATGGTTTTGGGGGGCCGGCAATCTGCGCGGCACTTACAGCCTTCCAAAACTACTTGGTGGAGTCGCTCAAAGGGCTTGATAAAATGTTCATGAACAGCACAGGCAACGGCCACCCGGTCGGCGACTCCAAAACATCAGAAAAGGAAGTGAAACATCGGAAATGACGCCACAGTTCCCCAGCCTGCCCAGTCAGAGGGTTTTTCCCCTTTCCCAGTTCATGAGATAGGAGGCTTGGGTCTTATCAGCGTTGGGAAAAGAAAAGCAGCAACAGTGAAGATCCCCCCCTTTCTCTTGCCATGTTTTCTGAACTGTGACAGATGCATCTCTGAAACCAACTCAACAAAATGTGACTGGAGGAAGAGGAACATCCACATGGGCCTCACAGAGATGGAAGTAAAATCAAGAGCAGTTGGTGGTTGCTGTTGACACTTTGGGTATTCAGTAGTGGATACCAAAAGCCAGGTTACATGTGCAATTACTTTTTAAAAAAATAAATACATTTTCTTTGAAAAGCCCATAATCATGCAATGTTGAGCTGTTCCAAGAGAGAAGTGAGCAATGTAAAATGAAGAGGTCTTAGTGGGATCAAGAAGGGGAGGGGGATGTTTTTAATTTGCCTCAGTGGACAGGCCCAGAGAGATGAGGCAGAAAGAGCAAGCGAGGTGTCTGTTGATGTTCACCTCCGTTGCAGACTTATGGGTCAAGGAAGAAGGAACCTCACCTGTTCCACTGCAGAGAGCAGCTCTGCGACTTCGTTTGCACATTATGACCAATTGGAAATCACAGTGGGTTTTGTCTGATTTAGACCAGACACACCAATACACACGTTTCAGCAGTTTTCCCCCTAAAAGGAACAGAGTTCCCTGCAAACGCTCTGTTCTGTCGAGTTGTCATTCAGCTGACCTGGACCCAGGATGAGTGAGATTACACCACCAGCCTCCACTCCTTGAGTTTTCAAATTTTTTAGTAATATTAAATAATGAATAAATGATTATACTTATAATAATAAATTAATAACAATTAAAGCACAAGAAAGAACTTGAAGGAGGCCAAACCGAACTGTTTTGAAATCTGTATATATTTATTTATGTGTAATTAAATCAAAGTTTTAAAATGTCCAGTGCGCGTTATTTATATCCAATTAAGTTGGGACTTCTTTAAAAAAAAAACTTTTTGAAAACTAAGTCAGTCTTTGGAATTTTCTGGAATGAAGTTTTGGATACAGAACCTGGTAGCATGGACAATAGCCTGTGACGCTAACGATTAGAGACATTTAGCCCGGTTTGGTTTTTTCTTTTTCTTTTGTACTTGCTGTTGTCTCTCTTAAAAAGCTGCAATAGATGTACAATGCCACCACCACAACAAACAAAAAAATGTCAGTCATTATCTTAATAAAACCTCTTTTTATTTGGAAACAAGCCCCTCCATCCCTGTGTTTGTAATGTTGATGATTGAATAGTCAGAGTTGGATCTATGAGAACAAAAATGAAAAGCCCAAAAGCAAGCACTCTGGGATGAGTTGACATATTTGGGGGAAATGTTTACTGCATTGATTTCATCATTATTGAAAAAGGTGATATCTGTATTCTCTGGGCCCAGATCTCTATGGCAATACCTGAGTTATCCATCCACCTCATACTTCTGCTGAACAGTTCTATCGGAGCCCACAGGAATGGGAGGAAAAGAGGGATAGCCCAATCCTGTTACAAACAGCAGTAAAGGCTTTCTCAATGCACTGTTAAGGGGCTGTTATCACATCAGCAGCGATGGGGAAGTATTGTGATTTTGTCTGCAATTGAATGAGAAACTACCTCATTCACACTTCACAAACAAAAAACATAGCTATCCTTCAAAATTCACATTTCTCCAAATTTTGTGATGCAGTTGTCTAATCAACTTGCATGTACAAAAATAGGGAAATTGTGCATAAAATTTTGGGCAAAACATAAAAATGCATTATTTTAGGGGGAATTGTGTGAATTAGAACTGCAAACAAATGTTTTTATTAGGAGAAATTAGCACTAAAATGCTGGTAAATTTTCATGAGGATATATATATATATATATATATATACACACACACACACACACACACAAATTGCTGTGGAAATGTGAAGAAGTGACTAAGACTAGAATAATAGGATAAAGAAAAGCCACAATTGACATCAGGAATCCTATCACTCTTTCCTTGCCTGGTTTGTATGGTTTAAAACTCTGAGCTATATCTTGCTTCTGAATTCAAAATTTCTACTGTTTAGTTGATCTCCCACTAGCAATACACCCAATAGACCGACATGGGCATAAATACTGCTATGGTTACAAAACCATAGAGAAGCAACGTGGAAGGGTATGTTAACAACTTCAGCCCTTTATTGTCAAATAATCTATTCCTTTCCATTTTCACAGATACTATCTTTATCATCTAATTGTATGTCATTCCCCCAGAAAATTATGCCCAAAGTGGCTCACAGCATATGAAACGAACAGTAAGCGTAACAATTCAAAACATATTATGATTATTTATAACTGTTTCTAATATCAGTAAGTCCTTAAAAAAAAAATCAATCCACACAACATTGTTGAAAACTATGGGCCAGATTCAACGAAGTTGCCATACCAGCAGGAACCAGTGCAACCAGTCCTGCTAGTGCAACGGGACTTTCTCCCTTCTCTTTTCCCTGTGCCCCCTGTCCCCCAGTTCCTTGTGAGGGTTGGATAATCCCCCACAACAGAGCATGCGGGGTGGGGAAGAGAGGAAATTGTTCTACCAGGCAAACGGAAATGCTTGCACTGGTGAAACAATTGGAAGAAAGCAGTGTGGAATCCCTCCCAATACAAATAAGCTAACCTAATTTAACAGCTCAAACTAAACAATGTATAAAGCAATACAAATAAGCCAACATAATTAGGTAACTGAGACTTCAAAAATGGAATAATCAAGTACAGAACATCACCCTGCTCCAAAAGGCGAACCAGTGGTTTGCTTCCAAGACTCAATTGTTAACATCCAAAAACTCCACCAGGGGTACAGCAGGCTCTCACCCAGAGGGGCCTTTGTCTGCCATTATTGTGGGCTCTCAAGTGATCTCACCATAGTTCAGATATGTCTGGAGGGAACCACTTAAGGGAAGGGGAACTGTATCAGAAGCTGTCATTGAGTGCTATCTTCTCATGCATGACATCTATGTGTACAACCACCACAGTTCTTGTGTTTAGGTAATTACGCTTTGCAAGACTCATTCATTATGGTGTCCACAAGATTGAACTTTAAGACATCAGTTGAACACATTTGAAAGAACTTATCATTGTCTTCCCAGGTCACCATGAGCATAAATTTGGCAGCCTTTTGTTTTGTTTTGTTATTAAAAAACCATACACAAAAGACCTCTTGGTTTAATTGCCTTAATTTTTTTTGGAAGCAAATGAGATATGGAAAGGGACTAGGGAGGCAACTGCCTTACTAAAACCATTGGCAGTGGTTAACCTCAAATCTTTAGCCAGCTGAAGCAAATATTTGGGGGATTTATCCATTCAGTGATTCATCCTAGTCACATTTTCATGGCCAATTTGCCTGCTGTTCCCTCAAAGCTTGGAAAGGAAACACTGAGGTAAATATGAATGCTCAAGTGCAGGAATATCAAATATACTCAAATACAAAAAAATCCAAGCTGGGGTAGGTGGGGGCATACATTTTTCTTTCACCTGTAAAAACAGGTTTTGTACTTTATAAAGAAAACAGGTGTAATTGGCCTTTAAGGGAGCCGAATCCTGCCCCCCCCCAATACCCTTGAATCCTCTCATTAATTGGAAAGCAACATTAAACACCTTGCTAGAAATTTGCAGCATTTGTAACCACAAAAAAATTCAAACGCATGGCTATATAAACTAGGAATATTTTTGTTTCCACCATGTATTTCCCCCTCCTTAACTTGGTAATAGCTACCCCAAACCTAAATTGGTTTGCCCATTTTCCTTTCAGACAGTTGTACCACCTCCTCTCAAATACTGGTGGTGGCAAAAGTGTGTCTAAAATCATGTAAGAAAAGGGTATAGATATTTTAGTCAAAACAGAAATGTCATACTTTTTTGGAGGGGGATTATTTCAGAGGCATATAAAGAATGATTAAGGGCTGAGCTAGACATTATCTCAGCAGCTCAAGTGGATTTTCCCATCCAGCACCTGCTTTGAAACATTTGCGTCGACTACCAATTTGCTTTGTCTACCATTGCTTCACAATGCAGGTTATACCCTTTAAAGCCGTGGTGACTGGCCTGTGGTCCTGCAGATGTTGTTGGATTCGGTCAATCTGCAGTTCCAGGATTCTTTGGGAGAAACCATGACTGTTTAAAGTGGTGTGATACTGCTTTAAATTGTAGAGCAGATGGGGCCTAAAAGCAGCAGTCTTGTGCTGTTGGGAGCTAAGTGTTCAGCACCATCGTGTTTGCTTTTGTGTGTTTACGTTCACAATTGGGCACCCTGAGCATTGCCCCAGTGTGGGAGAAGAGACGATTTAAATGTGTGTGAGTGAATGGATGGGGAGGGAAAACCTACAGATGTCTGCCTATATTAAGTTTGCCAGAATCAGAGGGCTTCCCTCCCCTTCCTGTAAGTTCCTAACCTCAGCTGCTCCTGCTGTTGCTCTCCTGTCAGAGCCGGCAAGTAGCTATTTAGCAATTAGCTTGGCTTATTTACCTGCTTCTCCCCTGGTACGAGGCACCTGTCTGGAAAACAGACTGAGCCTTATTAAGGGATCTTTTACACAACAGGAGGGAAAGGAATCCAGGCAGCCTCAGTTGCACAGACTGGGCCAGGCCCCAACTTCTCACCCCTGCTACAAAGTTTTTATTACTGATGCAGAAGCGGGGTTTGTTTTCCCAGCCGCAATGGGAGATGTCACAGGGCTGAGATTCCCTCCTCCGCAGCATAAAAGATAGCAGCTCCCAAGTCCTCAGTATCGGGCCCTCAAAACTCTCTCCCTCCCCCCCAGGCCACTCCCCTTCTCCACAGAAACATCTTAAATTAAATAACCAAGCCAAAAATATGTCTGAGTTACAGGAGGTCCAAGTTTCTTCAAGCAAGTGTTAATAAAGGAAATAAATACAAACGAATCAGTGCTGAAAGTATATTTTTGTAAGTCTTGTTAGTCAAAGCCAAGTACCACACCATATCATTCCATTTGCAGATAGTGTATATGCCTGGGTCTTTTGCAGCTGCCACAAGAATCTGGTTTATCCGATTATTACAAGAGAGATCCTTGCTGCACCCTCTGAATAATGAGAGCAAATTAATCCTGGTTCCATTTCAATATCTCTGGGAAGGATGGCTGCCTCCATCCAAGACTCTTGCAACTTACTAAGAGTACACCTTCTGAAATCAATGGGCAGGACACAGAGTCATCAGAAGCCGCCGTATACGGAGTCATAACTTTGTTCCATCTAGCTCAATATTGTCTGCACTGACCAGAAGTGGCTCTCCAGGATTTCAGGCAGGATGAATCGCCAAGTTCTGCCTGGAGAAGCCAAGGACTGGACCTGGGGCCTAAGCCTCCTCAGTGGCGGACTTTAGGGTCGAAAATTTGGCAGCACACCGTGCAATGCCAAAATTTGCAACATGAGTTCCAGCCATGTCAGTGATAACTGTTATGTACTGAAGTTCTCACCCTGGGCCAGCAGGGGGATACTGTAGATAGTTTTCACTCAGGTCCACGTCAGTTATTTTAGGCGGGAAACCCTGGGTTGTTGTTGCTACAATGTTGATAGCTGGCTGCCTATAAAAGCAGGCCGGCTGAGCTGTTTGCTGTTCAGTTTCTATTCCAGCTTACAAAATAAAGAGCTGCTTTGGAGAAATCGCTGTGTCGTCTGCCTTATGGAGCGTCTCCTGCAAGGACTTCCGGGCGTGGTACCATATTTTGATGACGTCTTGGTGTCCGCAGACACACACCAGCAGCTGTTCGAGCGCCTCTGTGCCATGCTGACCAGGTTCCAAGAGGCCGGGCTCAATGTAAAGAGGGAGAAGTGCCAGATCGCCGTTCCACAGGTAGAGTTCCTGGGCTATCTTATCGACGCCTCCGGCCTTCACCCGACCACATCCAAGATCCGCGCTATCCAGCAGGCCCCCATCCCAAAGAACAAGACGGAGTTGCAGGCGTTCCTGGGGCTGCTGAACTTTTATAATATGTTCCTGCCCCACAAAGCCACGGTGGCTGAGCCTCTTCACCGACTCCTCAGCACAAAGACGCCTTGGTCCTGGGGTCATCGGGAGACGGCAGCCTTCAACACGGTCAAGGCTCTCCTTTCATCGGACAGTGTGCTGGTACAGTACAGTGAAGCCAGGCCGCTGGTCCTTGCCTGTGACGCCTCACCTTTTGGCATTGGCGCTGTCCTTAGTCACCGTTTTCCAGACGGAAGAGAAGCACCGCTCGCCTACTTTTCCAGGACACTATCTCCAACGGAACAGAATTACAGCCAGCTTGACAAGGAGGCACTGGCACTTGTGCCTGGAGTGAAGAGGTTCCATGAATACCTCTATGGCAGGACTTTTGACCTCATCACTGACCACAAGCCGCTCCTGGGCCTCCTCGCTGGTGATCGTCCAACTCCACCGGTCCTCTCACCATGCATGCTGCGATGGACTGTTTTCCTGGCTGCCTACCACTACCGGCTCGTCCATCGCCCGGGGAAATCGATGGACCATGCCGACGCCCTCAGCCGTTGCCCTCTTCCAGCGTTTGTGGAAGACCCGGCTCCTGCTTCATCGCTCCTCCTGATTGAGGATCTTCCGGCAGCGCCTGTATCGGCTGCCACTGTGGCCTCCGCATCTGCCCAGGATCGCACCATCAGCCGTGTGCTCAACTGGGTTTGGAGGGGGTGGCCACAAGGGCCTTTTGCATCGGAGTTCCAGCCCTTCGCAAACAGACAACATGAACTTTCAGCTCATCGCGGCTGTCTGCTGTGGGGAGACCGCGTTGTGATTCCCCAAAGACTCAGTCAACGCGTCTTGGAGACTCTGCACGTTGGCCACCCAGGAATTGTCAAAATGAAGGCGTTGGCTCGGTGTTACGTCTGGTGGCCTAACATGGACGATGCCATCACTGCCTGGGTGTCCGCCTGTCAAGCGTGCCAAGAATCAAGGCCTGCACCACTGGCAGCTAAGGGACGCACCTGGGAGACGCCAAAGACACCCTGGTCGAAGGTGCACATCGATCTGGCTGGCCCCTTTCACGGCCGGACCTTTATGGTAGTGGTGGACGCCTATTCCAAATGGCTGGAGGTGGCCCTGATGCCCTCCACCACTACCGAGGCCGTCATCCGGGTGCTGCGAGGCCTGTTTGCGACGCATGGGTGTCCTGATGTCCTTGTCTCCGACAACGGACCACAGTTCACGTCAGGCACTTTTGAGCGGTATCTTTTGGGACTGGGCATCCGCCATGCCCTAACGGCACCTTTTTATCCACCCAGCAACGGGCAAGCGGAGAGAATGGTGCGCTCGGCAAAAGAGGCACTGGCGCGCCTGGACCGGGGAGACTGGCACAAGCGGGTCGCCGAATACTTGTTCGTGCAACACATCACCCCTCATGCAGCCACAGGGCGGA
This sequence comes from Podarcis raffonei, assembly GCF_027172205.1. Lineage (NCBI taxonomy): Eukaryota > Metazoa > Chordata > Lepidosauria > Squamata > Lacertidae > Podarcis > Podarcis raffonei. Next base: position 29,240,401 of record NC_070609.1, read on the forward strand.
GTCCTGCTGAACTGCTTATGGGCCGCCGCCTCAGGTCACCGCTTGACCGGCTGCACCCGGACTTTGCCGTGGCGGAACCCCCAGGCTCTGCCAACGCGCCACAGTCATTTGTTCCAGGAAACCAGGTCTTTGCCCGGAACTATGTGGGGGACATTCCTTGGGTGCCAGCCACAGTAGTGGGAGTCACTGGACCTCGCTCGTACCAGGTGGCACTCGAAGACGGACGCTTGTGGCGCCGGCACATAGACCAGCTTAGGCGCAGGGTTGGGGACTTGGACACTACCGTGGTGCCCCCAACTGCGCTTGTGGCTCCAGAAGAGACACTTACAGATGGCAAGGCTCCACCTACACCTCCCTCGCAAACTGCCAGCATGGAGCCGAACCAAGCTGCTTCAGAGGGTCTGCCAGACTTACCACAGACTCAGAGCACTCCACTTGCGGAGGCTCCACCCACAGCAGCGGATCCAGGGGATTTGGTTTCAACGCCACCTAGGGTCGCACCACAGCCTCAGCAAGAATTGTGTGGCCCTCCGGACTTGGCTACCAGTCCCCGGCGGTCTGGCAGAGTTTCCAAGCGCCCAACTTATTTAAAGGACTATGTTGTTGGACATGTATCACTGTTGGTCTAAGTATGGGAAATGTAACCGATATGCTTTTGTGCCTAATTGAACCATTACGTGTAGTGCTGTATATAAGGAAACCATTACGATTGTAACTAATGCCTTATCTCGGTGGGGAGGGGTGTTATCTACTGAGGTTCTCACCCTGGGCCAGCAGGGGGATACTGTAGATAGTTTTCACTCAGGTCCACGTCAGTTATTTTAGGCGGGAAACCCTGGGTTGTTGTTGCTACAATGTTGATAGCTGGCTGCCTATAAAAGCAGGCCGGCTGAGCTGTTTGCTGTTCAGTTTCTATTCCAGCTTACAAAATAAAGAGCTGCTTTGGAGAAATCGCTGTGTCGTCTGCTATGTCTACCCACTATTTAACAATAACACATTTTGGTTTACGGAATTTTACTGCAAAAATGTTTGTGTATGTGTAAAGCAGATTACTTGCATAACTGAAGCTAACATAGGATTTATTACTATTTCCCCCCCAAAATTATTATTTCATAATTAATACAGCCCAGACACTGGTGGAGGAAGAGGAGTGCGGGGGGAACGCACTGCCCCCAGCAGCGCGATCCCGGTGGGGTTCCATTGTGGGTGGACGCCCCCCCACTGCGCTGGGCTCCACGCCCCCGGGGCGTGCGCCAGCCCCGCCCCCACCTGCTCTCCACCACTGGGCCCAGAGCATCATAATCCTGAGACCACTCATGGAATCTCAATCCATGTGCACCCACCTCAACGAGGGCACGAGATAGCAAATGACATGGTATTTTGTAAGCAACTTTGAAAGACACAAGCTTCATTCACATCCCCATGCTCTGCTTGAAACATGAAGTGGAACAGTCCATTATTTTAATTTATTGAGAACCAGCTCCTGGTTCTGAGTGCTGCCCACACAATTGGACCACTGTTAACCATTAAAACAAATGTAGCCGTCTTCCAAAATGGGAACTGACATTTTAAGGCATTTGGTTCGGTGCTAATGTGCCATTAGGTAGTTATCCAATAAGTGCATTCATGTCGCTTAACTCGAGCCAGCTGTCTGTGGAGCAGAGGAAACTCTCGAATGCGCTAGCTTTATTTATTTATTTTTTCCTTGCTCATTTTAAAAAGTAAAAACAACACAAAAACAAAGCAGAAACCTATACTGAAATTGCGGGTATTTGCTACTTCCCAAGCAACCGCTTTTCTTAACAGAGCTCTGGACAAGACAGGGCCGTTGTTCTTGATGCAAATCAAAAACCTTTTTGACCCATGCAAATCCAGGCAGGAAGGCTGCAGCCACAGGGGGCTAATGGGGGCTTGAAGCCCCCAAGGGGAAATCAGACCCCCTCCTGGAAAGATCTGGTTTCATTAATGAAGATCCTTCTAAGTCTTTTACTTGTGGAAACTTAAGGGAAAGCATGCAAATGTTCTACTCCAGCTTCCACTGGTCCAGTGACCTCCAGATGGTTTGAACTACAACTCCCATAAGCTTCAGCCAGCACAGCTGTAGGCCATGGAGCCACCATTTGCACTAAGGTATGCAGCTCCCATCATCTAGCCCCATATATTGTGGTTGCTTGAATTATGTTTGGGGCACAAAGCCCAGCCCCCTTGCCAGTGGAGGGGATATACAGCCCCTCTGACTTCTGAACTTTCATCACACATTTTCAAGCTATTGCCTATGGGCATAAGGACTAGAAACTATTTTTAGAAAACAAAAACAGCTGATTTTCAGATGCTGAATGCTGCACCCAACACTAAATCTCATGCTCAGGCTTCTCAACAAGTGGAAGTGGAAGGATCTGGGCATGGGGGACAGGAGGGAGTTGAGTGATAGTTTTGGGGCTTATAGGGCTGCACCCACCCCTCAGTCCCAGGACTCCACTGCTGCCAAGCTACATATTGAAATTATACACCAGAAGTGGGGAAGCTGTGGTCCTCTAGATCAGGGTAGCCCAACTTTTCATCCAAAGTGGGTTGCTAGAGTACTTCGACATGGAACCTGCAGGCCGCACACTGCCTTGTCAAGGAGGGAAGCAAGGTCAAAGTTTGATGCCCCTCCCAGCCCTCATGCTGCCTTCCCAAATCCACCTGAGAGGCACATCAGGCTATGGGAAGGAGGCGTGAGGGCTCTGACAGGGTCCTGGAGCCCTTCCACCTCCTTCCCAAAGCTGGGAAAGTGCTAACTAAGCTTTGAGAAGCAGGTGGGAAGCCTCTGGGACCCTGTCAGAGCCCTCACGCCTCCTTCCCAAAGTCCAGCACCTCATTTACCCCAGGCTTTGATAAGGGCTGGGAGGGATGTAAAATGGTGCCAAGGGCCACTAGAAAAGGCCTCAAGGCCCTGCTGGCTGGGGCTGATGGGAGTCCAACAATATTGGAGGGGGGGGGGAGAGTGCAGGTTCCTCAGGACTGTTTTACATGTCATTTATTTTATCATTAAAATCAACCCATGCATGATCTTTTTATTTTTCATTTTCTTCCCCCTTAGGTTTATAAACTTATTGTTTATAAAAACACCACCACCACTGAAAGCTAATCAGTCAGGGGAGGGGTAGATGAGAAAACCCAGGTACTTCATTTGAATTCTTCCTATAAATATAAATATAAATATAAAATAACAAATGATGAAGCTCCTAGAAAAAATGAAGTGTCCCACTGATGACTGTTTTGAAAACCCCACCCCCTCTGCAAACTCTTTGGTTCTGTGGCTTAAAGTGGGACCCCTTTTCATTTTATTCCAGAGGCTGCCACTCTGCCCTCTTCCAACACAGCCTCTCCTATCTCCCCTGTCAGTGGGGATTCAGTGCTTGTTCCTGTGCCCCGAGGCAGAACATATGCTCCCTTCTAACCCAACTCCAACCAGTCTGTTTGGGGGCGGAATCATTAATAAACATACAACTATCACCTGCCTGTGGAGGAGGGCTAAGCATAAAAAAACATATATATGTATTCCACGCACATCCATTCTGCTGGTGATAGTTTGCAGTGTAAAAACCATCCTAGGGTTTTCATTTATATGTATGTGGTAGGGATGACTGGATCTGTCAATTTCAGTTTCTCCTTTTTCAACTCCTAAGTTCTCCACATTTGCAAGTTTAAAAAAAGCGTGTCCTCGTAATAATCAAGCAGCATTTTAGTTCAGATTTCTTAGTATGTAATTTTGCCTATGCACATTTTTGCAATGCAATTTCCCCTTACATAATACATTATTTAATTCTGTTTTCACAGAACATGCATTTTTATGCACACTTAACCCTGGTATATACAATTTTGTTCACATTTCTAGGCTAGAGAACTGCATCACAACATTCAGAGAAGTATGAATTTCAAAGGATGGCTGTGCTTTGATGCGTTGTCTCAGAAAGTGCGAATTAGGTAGGTTCACTTCTAAATGCAAATGGAATCAAATTTGGGGTCAAGGCCCAGCTCCCCCAAGCTTCAGGTGGCAGGAACAAAGTCAGGGACCTTCAGCACACTTTGGGTCCTCCCCTAAGACGAGGGCTCCATTTGAGCACATGGGCTCCTCTGGGGATCGAGTCCTGACCAGAAACCAGCTAAGACTTTACCGTGCGTGTTGTGCTTTAGGGCAGAGATGGGCAGTTGGCAGATCAGGGCCAGGCCTGTCCCATGTGTTATGGACCACCAGTGTCCACTTTCTGCCCTGTCCTGTTTGGACTGCCTGTTTCCTTGCCTGATGCAGCCTTCAGGCAGGACACATCACTTTACAATGATAGACAGGCAGTAAATTCAAGACAGACGAAAGACATCTCTCTTCGCACAGTTCATAGCTAACCTGCGGATGTAGAGATGGCTACCACTAGCTCAGATGTCTTTAAAACAGAACTAGACAAATTCATGGAGAAAGACTCTCAAGTCTCTGAGAAACTGGACCAGGTTGGACTTTGGTTTGTTCAGGTTTGCTCCTTCTTATGCAAGACACTAAAAATACAAAATGCATATGCATTTTGAATCTCCCTCACTTGGTACCCGACATGGAAGAGATGTACAGGTGAGTAGGTGGCCCAGGGAAGTTAAGGATACCTTAGGGTTCCAACGTCAGCCAGCGTCTTCACAGTCCAGGGTCTCTATCTATAGATATCCTACAGGGGATTTCACAAAGGAAAGGCAGTTCTGATCAGACAGGCAGCCTGCTGTCTACTCATAAGCACATCAAGCCTTATACCAAGTCAGATCATTGATCCATCTTGCCCCTGATTGTCAGTAGCGACTGACAGAAGCTCACCAGGATATCAGACATCACTAGTTCTTACCTGGAGATGCCTGTGACTTTCTGCTTGCCCTTCTCCAATGAAAGGGTTCTGTTTACACATCTCAAATTCCCATGTGGCTCTTAGCTCTCAGGTTGGCTCCACCCTGTCTTTGGCCAAGTGTCTAATAAGGCTCCTGTCACTTTCTATCAGCCATGCTGGTCCTCTGCTGTATGGGCAGAGAGTTCTCAACACTGAAGCCACTGGTACATCTCTCAGTCAAGAGGTGGGATGACTTTGGCTGCACTCAATGCAACCCAAACACCACATAAAAACCCATTGCAGCTAGTCCTAAGAAACGAATTGCCCCAGATTCATAAGGAACTAGGCCTCTGGCCCATTCAGCCCTCTCACTCAGATTGGAAGCAGCTTCCCACACTTTCAGACCGACATCTTTTCTACCTACCTGCTTGCCCCAATAAATACTCCTGGTGGCTGATCTGATACCATGCTTTGGCCAGCCTTCAGGGGGCAGCACTCCATGAAATTGCCAAGACATCCAACTCCCGAACCCAATCCACTCTCTCTTCCCTCTCCATCCTGGTTTTATGTATTGCTAAGGTTGTATTTGTTATACTGATTTAAGCAAACAAAAAAACCCAACAAACTGAAATAAAACTGCAATAAACTAATTTTAAACTGCAACAAAATAATTTTTTGAAATGGGAAGAAAAGTTTTGTAAAACAACTTGAGCCCAAGCAGGATCATAGGAAGCTGCCTTTTAGTGAGTTAAGACAACTCAGCCCACCTACTCCAGTATTGCTTCCAATGACTGGATGTGGCTCTTACCCGCCCTACCTCGAGATTTCACATTTCCCTGGTTTTCCAACATTAATTTGAACCAGCACTGGGGTGGATCTATAAAACAAACCAGTAACTGCTGAAATCTTCAAACACACCATCAGCCCAGTGTAGCAGCTTCTATTATTTTCAGGCTGTTATCCAGCATGTTAAGGGTTAAACAACACCTTTGCCATCCACCTTCCTAGATTTTACACTTCATTGTGATAAAGTCTTCCATGAGCACCACTTCAGGTTGGGGAACTGTATGTTTGAATGCTCCCTCTTAGAAAACTAATGAAGTCATCCCTGCATGCACAAAAGTTAGAACAAAGCCTTTTCCCCTGAAGCTGCTGGTACGTACTATATATAGGAGTAGGAATCTTGTGGCCCTCCAGGTACTTCTAGACTGCAACTCCCATCAGCCCCGGGATAAGGGGTTTGTTTTCTGAACCCCTGGCCTACCTGGCAGCAAGTCAGTACACCAAGCCCAAAGGTCTGGAAACAAGGTTTAGGGTCAATCCAAGTAGGCCAAAGTCCCGCAGTCAGGATGCAGTCAAACCTGAAGCACTGTCCCACAGAGATCCAGGAACACCCAAATCAAGATCCATCAACACGGGCAGTTGAGCAGAAATAGCACCTCAGCTCTGCTTCCCTTTTGTACTTTGCCTGCTGATTGTAGCATCTGGGCTTGATGAGGCAGCTGACCCTCACTTGTTCCTACTCCAGCTGAGAAATCACAGGCATCTCCCAGAGCTAGCGAGCCCCACCTGGCCAGCTAGGGAGTTGGGCTGTGGGCCCTTGCCTGCCTCAGCCTCCTGGAGAACTGCTTTCTATACCTCAAAGCCCACCGTGTTCATGGAGACAGGGGCCTCTCTGGCTCTGGGTCCTGTGCACTGACCATCTTCTCTTCATTCTCCACCCCACCCCAGTGAGAACTTCCTACACCAACCTCTCCTTCCCCATCCCCAGCTAGCCCCCATGTGTCCAAGTGCTGGCTACCATGGCCCTCTTCCCCCTCCCCGTTGTCCTGCCAGTTCATGACCACTTGAGTCCAATACTGACTTAGATGGATCAATGGTCTGATGTGGCGCAAGGCAGATTCTTCTTCCTGTTCTCTGAATATGCATCTAGAAGACAGGAAGATAAAAAAAGGGAGAACCAAGCTCTCAATAAGATCCATTTTGAAAACACTGCAAGCCAGCCTTCCCCAACCTGGGCATCCTCCAGTGGTTTGGGACCTCAGCATGCTGACTGCGGCTGGTGGGAGTTGTAGTCAAAAACCTATGGAGGGCACTAGGTTGGGGAAGGCTGCTGTAAGGGAGCAACTGAGGAGCATTTTTGCCTACAGTGTTTTCAAAAATGATGTTTTAGGAAACCTAAAAAGAATGCCTGTTTTGGCCAAAACTAGTTGAGCATTAATAAAAAGTCCCAATATTCCTTTCTTTGGCATCTTGAGATTGGTCCCCCCCCTGCTTTTGTATTTTGATGCTGCCAATTTTGTGTGTATGAATTTGTATCTGCCTTTTGTGTAACATGGAGCACCATCAATACTTCGGTTTGCACTGGATAAAATAAAGTTTTGGAAAAAAAGTTTTTCAAAAAGCAAGTAAGCAAGCCAAGCCTGTGAACTAACCCCCCCCCCCTCTCTCACACCCCCCCCCCCAGTGAGCCAATACAACCTTCTATAGTGGGTGGAGAAGGGAAACTACCATGGAACCTTGCAAAAGAGCCATTTGAATGGCATGTCTCAATGAAACTCATCTGCTGCCAGGTAAAATCCCCAACCTGTGACTCAAGCCGTGGGCAGACAGCACAGCCAAGACTGGTGATGGGAGGAGGAGATAAAAAGGTAGTATTCACTGAAGAGATATCTTGCCCCTCAATTTGTTGGTTTCGGAGAGAATGAAGAGAGAATTATAACAGAAGATCTTTATTTGTATTTGCAAAAGTGCAGTAAATGAACTCTGGATTTCAAACAAGTAAAAAAACAAACAAAAGCCAAATGGAGGCAGGAAGAGGAAAGTTTGGGCATTCAGGCCTCTGCTGTCAAGAGTGGTATATTAGTCACATCGTGGATGCCATCTTTATCGATGAATCGAGCATTGAATGAAGGCAAGTTCAGGATGAAGCGTTTCTGAAGCTGTGGGAAACAAGAGTTGTGTTTACGTTAAATGTTTTTAGAAAGTCACCTAAATGTTTGCAAGAACTCTCAGCAGCCCAGCACCATCTCATTTCCTCTGCGTGAGCAGCTGGCAATAACAAGCACCCAACTAAGAAATCCAAAAAGTTTGAGCAAAATGTTCCCTGTGAAAGTTTACTCCTATTCTTAGGGAGCTATCATCTATTGCGGGGAGAGGCAGAAGGCAGGCAGAGATCACCATGTGATTTGCAATAGATTGCAAGGGTTTTTGACTTCCAATAATTAAAGCATTAACAAGTAAATAAATAGACATTTTATTACCATAAATTTGTATTTAGGGCCATTAACCCAGAAGGAGGGCGCAATATCACACGCAACGCCCTCACTCTCAAAGAGAAGGGGCAAACAACAGACTTCAGAATAATGGCTCCTGTCCCCATCTTCTCTCCTTTCCCTCAGCCACTCAGGCAAACAACCGGTCTCAAAATTGTCCATTATCAACCCTTACATGAAGGTCACCCGAACGGATTTTTTTTTTGCTGGGGGGGGTTGGGATCCATGCCATTGCTCACCTTACACTTAATCACTTATCTCTTAGCTTCAGTGCTCCTCACCTGTAAAATATGGGTACTAGTTGCCTGCCTTTGTGCATCTCTTACGTCAAGAGCTGCACGTTAGAATCAATGATCTATATAGTAACTCTAACACAGATCTGTCGCTCCTGGAAGGTTGTTCAGAAGGAAATGTGGCCCTCAGGCTGATAAAAGTTTTCTTCCTCTAATTTAAAGTAATGATGATACCATTAAATGTATGAATTGGACAAAGAGCTAAACCTCCCCCAAAAGGGGCAGAAGGATGGGTTATCAATATTAATGGTGGAAGAACCAGAAATTTAAAATGTCAACAATTCTAAACTTTAATACCTAACCATGAAGTAAACTAAGAAGGTTGGGGTGGGGAGAGCAAGGAATACTTATTCTCCACTAACCAATTTCACATCTGGCTGCTCTGTATTTATTTCCCCTTGTGGCAAGAATAATTTTTTTAGTGGAGGAGATGTAGCAGGAGAAGGAAGGAAGGGGGAGAGTTAAATCACTGGCCAAACAAAGGCAACCAAGCATTAGTCTCCTGGGCAAGGCAGGTCACTCACCTCCTCCAGACATTTCTTGAGAACCTCCAATGCTTCTTCACGGGTGATACCTGCAGGAGGAAAAGAGAGCACCACAGACAGCTTTAATTAGCCGCCAAGTCTCCTGGCCTCCTAAAAATCTCTCTGATGAAGTCCGAACAGCTTTTCAGTTGTGCACAAAGGAACGAAAGGCTCTTTCCCAGCTCTGAGAAAACTCGTTCCACATGTATGAAGGATCACCTGTGGCCCAGCTCCCTTGCCCAACGAGCCGTCCAAAATCGATTTGTTCCACCCTAACAGGAAGCCGGGCAGAATCCTGCCTCCCACGGCCAGGGGCTCAGGCGCTGGAAGAGCTGGGCCACCTCAGCCTTCTTGAGCTTATTACCACATTAAATCAGCTCCATCTGTCCACAGCCAGTTGCAAATCACTCAAAGGAGTGTGTGTGCATGTGCGGGGGGGGGGGTCTGGAGGGCTGGGCTTTAAGTGCTATGTTCCCTGTTGGGTACTGATTTTTAACAATGGAAATGGCACGTGTGAGAAGTGCCTCAGCTCTTCTCACACATTAGAAGAAATGGTTTGCCCATGCTTTTGGGTGGGGTAGGAGGGAAAGAGACAGCAAACTGTCAACATGTTAGGCTGGGGGGACATAATTATGCTGCCACCAGTCATGGGGGGTTAGTGGAAGGAGACCCGTTTAAAATGAAATTTTAAGGAAGCAGAGGATCAAAAGGCAGAATGTGCACACTACCTGCTTCTTCAAGGCTGGTCTCCAACCAACAGCTGGTCACAAATATTATTTATTAAATTTGTATCCCACCCTTCTTCCCAAAGGAGCCCAAGGTGGCAAACATCAACATATTAAGACAAGGCAATTTAAAATAAAATAAAAACATATTAAAAAAATCTAAAACATGTAGTGCATCTAAAAACATAAAAATATTAGCAAATATTTTCAAAGTTTGTCAGAATTTCCATTTTGCCCTCTACTAAAGTTTGAATACAAAGCTGGCTCTGCTGTTAGATGAAGTAAGTAATTGTCAGTTGCTGGGAACTGCAGAGGGGAGAGTTGCATTTGCAATCATGTCCCGCTTGCAGGCTTCCCATAAAGGTATCTGGCAGGCCGTTGTGAGGACCAGATTCTGGAGCAGAGAGGCCTTTGGGCTTGATCCCACAGGGCTCTCCTTATCTTCAGATTCAGAACTACAGCATGAATGCAAAATTCTAACTCAAAGTTTTGGAATTAGAGTGCATTAAACTCTCTGCCTTTACAGGCATCGGCTATGTAACAACTGTCCACTCTCACACACATTCTGCGCTACTGCAGGTTAACCACTAGCTAAAAGGCCATTCTCTTTACCACTTCAGATGTTGCAGAGATCAATGACAATGATCTCCAGGGCAATTTGTTGGTTTTCAGCACTGTGCAATTGGGGTTTTTTTGTTTGTTTTAAATGAGAGCTTGATTTTGTTTCCTCCAGCTTGAGGAAAAGCTCAAGCGTACAAATGCTTTAAATGAAATAAATGAATAAAGTCAAATACTAAATACCACTGCACGTCAACCATCAAACACTATCAAATACTAAAATCAAACATCTTAAGATATCAAGTGGAAATAAGAAAATATTCAACATCAAAAGTTGTAGTAAAGAGGTGTTAAGTTGGGGGAGCAAATTAGTATCAGAACCACTCAAATTCTTTTAACTGCCAAGGAGGAGATACTGAAACCCTCATCAAAAGATTGTATGTGTTTGTGCATCTGCACACTCATCACAGAAGTACCTGATATCTGGATTTTAGAAAATCTGAGCTTCTAGCCCTCATGCAGTTTGGAAATGAATACTGGTAGCATCCATAGAAGACTGAAAAGCCAGGGAAGGGGCTAGGAAAGGGTTTTGGCTGTTAGGAAGATCCGACCATTGCATCTCTTCTTGCCTCCTTATCAAGACTGATCCAGAGATTTTTGGTGTTCCAGGCAAATTCAAATTTTGCCACTACCTACCCAAACAAATCTCATTGCATGCCTGATAATCAAGAGTCAACAGAAGATCCATAAAATTTCTGTAACTTAACGATCATACGTTGTTGATGGGGTGATGCTGCAAAGGTGCCCTTGCAACACCAGTGCTGCCACAACTTACTGGGATGGCACTGGGGTGATGGCAAGGTCAGGACTGTGTGGGCACACTGGCAGGAGCACTAGATTGGCTCCTCCAAAGCTCCAGCACTGGGCTGACCTTGCTACTGCCCTGCATCTTCACCGTTAGTGGGAGTAATGCCGGTGCTAGGAGGACAGCTCTGCACTACCACTCTACTGCACCAGCTGCTCCTATCATATTGTGGCCTGATTTTTTTTTTAATACTGCAAACTGCTCTGTGACACCCATATGATGGGTAATATTTCAGCAACAGCAACAGAAACAGAAACAGCAACAACACATCATCTCCCAGATTCTTGGACACCAGAAATCTGAACTCAGGTTACAATCTGCATTTGAGCTATGAGCTGAAAAAGCAAACAAATCTCTCTTTCCTAGGGTGCTTCCCTAGCTAAGGCAGGCTGCCTCATTTGCCTGTACCACCAAGGATGGCCATGCTGCGAGTGATGAGGTTCCTATTATAGTGGGGGGGCATGGGTTAAATCCAGACTAACTTAGTTGTTTCTTACTCCCACTGATATCTGGAGGGACTTCGGTTTGTCATAACTAATTTTTCATATTGACTGTATTGATTATAAAGCTGTTGTCTCCAATGGTATTTCGTGATATGACCAAACAGTGTTTGATTATATGGTACGTAACTTGCTGCATCTTATATTGGGTACACAGTTTTGTGAAAGCTACGCCCTAACAGGCAGCCTAGAAATACAACCATGGGTGGGTATACTACCAACCCCAATAATTTACGATTTTGATGTGCTTACCTGGTCTATAGTAGCGATCAAGGATGCTGAGCGTCAGGAAGGCCCCATAACCGTGGGCTGCAAAGGGAGCTTTAGCCAAAGAGGCCAGGTAATCCATGTAGTAAAGGGCAGGCCCATCTTGCTCATCAAAGCCTGCCAGCAGGAGGTTGACATGATAAGGAGTCTGTAAAAGAAGCAAAAGAAGCTGTTAGAACACAGATCTGGATATCATAGAATGACTTCTCAATATTCTGCATTTTTTCAAAGCACAAAAGAGTGTCACAAAGGGCTAACTATATTGGGACCAAAGTGTGTTTATGATGTTATTCAACTCTCTGCAGTCATCAGACCAAACATTTATGAATGTGCACTAGTCATTGGTTTTAGTTTTTTTAAAACAACAACAATGTATAAGGATGAATACATCAGCTAAGTACGCTGTCAAGAGTAACATCACAGGCAAAAGAGCTGCAAACACCACTGCGTCGTCTTCACAGAATGCAACCATAATATTTTCTTTTGTACGTGATTTAGAAACTAAGGCATTAAGTAATACAAAACTATTAAATCAAATAAAATCAAGGACAAGACCTCCGCCGACAACCACAAACTGCTGTTGAGCTGTCACAGAGAAAGTTTGTGGGCCCCACCCACCACAAATTGTCCAAGTCAGTTCTTAAGTACCGTCTTAAGACGAAATTGGAGCAGTAGACAGAGATATATAAAATAAAAGGAATCAATTTAATTGCTTTAGAATTCAGGAACAGAGCAGGCAAGTAATAATGATTCAGGCTTTTCCTATTCAAACTGTGTTTTTATTCTGGGTTCCACCTTGCGATATATATGAAAGCATGGTTTATAAATATTCAAATAAATAAATAGAGGGAAAGAATGACTGGAATTCACTTCCAATATATCAAATCACAGATTTTGATTGTTCTGTTCTAGTTCCGGTTCCCACTCTGCACACTACGAGATGGATGCTTATAAAAGTATCAGGAAGGAAACCTCCATACAAGCAAAGGAATTTTTTAAAAGAAGAACACGGAAGAATGTCAGAAGGGTTTCCGAGATTGCAAGTTGCTCCCCAGCTCCAGCAACATTGATTTAATTAGCCCATGTTAACACTCCTTATTTACGCCTAAGCATGTTGCACATGCAGAAGCTGGCAAATCAAAGCTACCTCGTAATTGGAGAGTCGGGTTCCGGGCCACAAACGTGGCTTCTAAACACCGACTTCTACCCGAGTCTGTGTCAGATGTCAAAGCATACATACATAAATGATGTGCAAACTAATTAGACCCAGACAGCTGTGCAGCACTTTTCTTGGGAATGCTTTTTCGACACAGGCAACTGCAGAAGACATTTCAAGTCCCTTGCCTTAAAAAGTCATATTCCCTCTTCCCTTACTTTGTTTCTTTTGGGGGGGGGAGCTGTGAGTGTATGCAGGGGAACCACACACCGCAAGAGAGAGATCAGTCACTGAATGTAGTGGCATCACACTCCAAATACAAGCTCAATTTACCCACTGTTAAGGCACAAATACGCCAGTCACTCCTGAATGATGTGCTGGGACACACTAACAACACCTTCAAGAAAACTTAACTTGCTGCTAGGTAAAGTTAGTTGCTACAGACACAAGAAGAGAACTGATGGATGAGGCACATGGCCCATCTAGTCCAGCATCCTGTTCTCATGGGGGTTAACTGGATGCCTGTGGGAAGCCTGCAAGCATGACCTGAGCACAACATTGCCCCCCAGCAACTGGTGTTCAGAGGGAGACTGCCTCAAGCAGTAGATGGAGTGCAATACACAGCAATTATGGCTAGTAGACGCTGATATCCTCCATGAATTTGCCTCATCCTCTTTTAAAACCATCCAAGAACAGGAGGGCAGGGGGCATCTCCAGGTCATAATATGTCATATTACTTGATTGTAGTTCCAACCTTTCTCCTCAAAGGTTCTGTTCAGGTCGCACATAAAGCTCTCTTCTGCGCCAATGGTGCCCAAAGTCTTTTAAAGAGCAAAATCAGCATGCTGTCTTTATAAAATGGGAAGGAAACACACCACTGCATTTACCCAGAAACGAAGTGCAGATAAATGGAAGCAGTTTCATCAAGGATCCAACAAGCACAAAGTACTGAGACATTGAGACAGGGCAACCGGCGACATCTCTGTATGATTTGACACCACAGCCAGGCCTCCCTTTCCTGGGTGTGGAGGAGGAACTGGGGCATAATCTTTGACTCATTTGGTACACACAGTGACCCTGTGAGATGGGCCCAGCCAAGACCACAGCTGTTCCAGCAAGTGTTGTGACAGAGCATGAATTTAAACGTACATTAAATACAGTCGTCACCTATCTATGGGCACCTCGCACAAAACATTCCAAGGCTCACATGGATTTTAGACTCAAGGTAGGCAACCTGTTGTGGATGACAACTCCCATCACCACATCAGCTACCCCTGTTGCAGACCCACCCCCCAATAAAACATTGCCTTTTTTGCTTATTTTCTAAAAGCACAGTTCAGAAAGTTCAGCTTCAGGGAAGGCTGGTTAAGAAGAGTCAAACAAGAGTGCATAAAAAGCAACAACAATGCCAACTTGGAGGAGTGGGATTCTTGCCTCTCTACTGCTGGATTTAAAATAACTGCAGTGATTAGGAAGAGCGTGAAATCCTTCAGAATTTACAGCTGAAGGGAAGAGTGGTGACAACCACACCAAAACGCACGCGCGCACACACAACACAAAATCAGCAATGAGAGGTTGGGGCGGGAGTGGCGGTGTGACATCTGGCGGAAGCCAAAGTCGCCATGGAGGGGAGGGGGACGCAGTGGGCGCGAGGAAGGCATCCTACTAAGCGTGGACAACGAGAGAGGAACTGACAGCCTCTCTTTGGACCCAGGCCAGGCAGTGCCACCTATAATTAAATGTATCATCGTACGGAGCAGCACTTTAACGGGGAAGTGTATAAATGCCTGCCTGCGGGTGGAGGGAGAGAAGCTTTCATTCTGTGCACAAACACAGCAGTCTTTGCATTCCCAGAAGGTGAAGGGGAGGGGGGTGGCAACAAGAGGATCAAGAAACCTTGTTCTATACCATGTAAAATTGCAGCATTATGTCCTAGAGCTCCTTTGGCCCTTGGAAGCACCCTTCTGGTTTGAGGCCAGGAGCCCCACAGCAGCCTGGTGCAGAAAGCTGTGGATTTTGTTTCCCTATGCTCAAAGCAGGAACTGGACTCAGTTGAAGAACCCTGCATTTTGAGGTGAGGTGAGATGAAGTGTTCGCTTTGTGGTGGCCCACTGGTACATGCAAAGGCATCAAGTGACTGCACACGCTGAAGAAGGCAACAGTGTCCTGTGACCAACAGCGGCCAGCCAGGCACCTCCATGTTCTGGGAGCCTCCAGAGGCAAGAGCCTTTCCCTTCAACTTGCCCTCCAGCCAACTGGCATTCGGAGCTACACAGCCTCCAATCTGGAGGTGCAGATAAGCTGTCATGGGACAAGCACAGGGTGAAATGCATCCCTCAGGATTCATGGAGTTGTATCTTATGCTAGAGTAGACCTGCTGAAGCTAAGTGACATTACTAAGTTAGGTCTGTTAATGTCAATGGGTCTCCTCTGCTGCGGAAGACTGATCAAATCCAGTTGAGTTGAGTTTCTCTGCTTGGTTCTTGAGACCCTCTCAGGTTCACACCCCTCAACCATTCTGCTTTGCAACCTCCATTAGTCTCCATTTTCTTGACTGGAAATGGGTCCTTGAAATTTTGATGCCTCTTGCTTGCCTGGATGGACTCCAGGGAGGACAGTGTGAGCTTGTATAGAAACTAGCCTACTGTATAAAATTTATGTTTGTTGCTCCACTCACTTTTGCCTCTGGCCCCCCTTGCCAATGGCAAGGTAAACAGCTGACTGAAAACGGTTCCTTACCCCTGCCATAAACCATCGCTTACTATGCCCAAAGCATAGTGAGCACACTTCACTCCTCTGAGCTTGTAGTGGGAAGAAACAATTGTGGTTTGTTTCACTCCCAACAAACTGATTTGTAGCCAAGGCTTATTCTTGGCTTACTGATCATGGTTAGTCATGAGATGCTAGTTGGGCCATGGTAGGGTAATGAAGTGTAACATGATGCGCACTGCAGCAAAAATTCCCAATTTCACATATATAAACATTGACAGGGTTTAAAGTAGCAACTAATCTGAAAACTGATTTGGAGGTCATGGTGGATAGCTCAACAGAAAATATGAAGTGTCAGTCCTTTAATTTGAATGTCACATTTTTCTTCACTTATAAAAGAGAGCTACATTTGGATCCCTTCCAATTGGGATTCGGGCCTCATCATGGGACTTAAACTGCTTTGGTCGCGCTGGTTGATGATCTCCGGTGGGCTAGGGACAAAGGGGAGAGCTGTTTCTCTCAGTTCTGCTGGATCTCTCAGTGGCTTTTGATACCATCAACCATAACATCCTTCTGGACCATCTAGAGGGGCTGGGAGCTGGGGGCATTATACAGCGGTTCCGCTCCTTCCTCCTGGGCCATGTTCAGAAAGTGGGGGGGGGATGAGTGTTCAGACCCCTGGGCTCTCACTTGTGGGGTGCCTCAGGGTTCTGTCCTCTCCCCCATGCTTTTCAACATCTACATGCAGCCGCTGAGAGAGATCATCAGGGAGTTTGGGTTGGGTGTTCATCAATATGCGGATGATACCCAGCTCTACCTCTCTTTCAAATCAAAGAAGATTTAGATCTCTTTGTATCTCATCATTGACAGACCTACCCTCCACAAATTTGTTTAACCCCCTTTTAAATGTGCAACCACATCCTGTGGCAGTGAATTCTGGACTATAAGGAAGAGCTGTGGAAAACTACCTCCTTTTGCCATGCCAGAACCTTTAAGCCCAGGGTGGGGAACCTTTCACAGCCTGAGGGCCACATTTCCTCCTGGGCAACCTTATGAGGGCCACCCAGTGGTGGGTGGGACCAGAGGCAAAAGTCAGCAGAGTAACAAGTGTAAACGCTATCTTTGTGTAGTAGCCAACACACCCCTCTCTATCCTCCATTTAGAGAAGCAACAGGTGTTATCAGGGTTCAAGGACACATTCCAGCTAGGCAAGAAGAAAGACAGGGTACAATGCAGGGCCAGGGAAAAGTGCAGCCTGGGACAGTTGCAGGCAGCAGACAAAGAGGCCTGGAGGGCTGCATTTGGCCCGAGGTCGGAAGACCCATTCCCTTCCTGCATCTGACCAATTTCACCGGATTGTTGAATGAGAGAGGGTGAAACCATTTTCTGTCCATAGCACACATTGCCTGGTAAGCCTCTCTCATGCCCTTCCTTTTAATCATTTCTCTCATTTTTTTCTTTCAAACTAAAAAAAAAAAAAGCAAAGCCACAAACACTTTGGATTTCCTCGCTGGGAATGCGCTCCAATCTGCCGAACGTTCCCACTCCCTGGCATCAGCTCCAGATTGCTCTCTGTTCTTCTCATTAGAGCAGCAGTTGCCCGCTGTAATTAAAACCACTTCCAAATTTAATGACTTAAGCAGCAACATGACACAGATGCCTTATTATACCAGATAGTTAACACAGTATTCATTTTCCCAGCCAATTTCACTTGCTAATCTAAAACATTGCCACTACCTTGTAATCAAGGTGCTGCAAGGGGGCACGCAGTGGTGCTGTCAGCGCAGGACTTTGGGGCAGATGTCCAGGGGCCCCCACTCAGCAGGAGGGTTCCCCAAATGCAGCAGGGCTGGCTGACCATATTTTGAAGTAATACACATTACGATCTAAAGAGGGGGCCCCCCATAAGACCATTAAGTCCAGGTTTAAGGGTACCTCAAACTTTTCCCAAATGGGTTATCCCAAACACCTGTTTGCCCCATCCAAACCATGGGCAGCCAATGTCATGTTCACAGTGCAGTAACACAACCACAGGACCCAGCAGCACTGTGGGTTGTGTTATAATGGCAGGCTCATCGCAGTGCAGCCTTGGCCAGGTGGTGGTGGTTTTTTTAAATAGGCTCCTACTCCCAAAGCTTAATGTTCTATTCAACAGCTTCATATTATTCAGCAGCAGGAACATGAGAAGCTGCCACATACAGAGTCATATCATTAATCCTAGCTCAGTATTGTCTACATAATAACCCCCCTCACAAACACATTTAAAAAGCTATAGAATGTTAATCAGCCAAAGATCTGGTTGAAGAGGAATGTTTTCGCCTGGCACCCAAAGATTTATAATGAAGCTACCAGACAAACCTCCTCATAGTAGTTGTGTTCTATGTTATAAATCAAGCACTGCTAGTTGTTGTTTATTTCTGTTTTCCAATGTATTTCTTACCAATTAAAAGAATTGGTGTGGCACAAGCAAATTTTTATTCTGAAAGTGTGGCCCAGAGAAAAAAGGTTTGAGAACCACTGGTCTACAATCAAGGGTGGGGAATCTTTGGTCCTCCAGACGTTGCTGGACTACAACTCCCATTATGCTCTCGGGGCTGACAGGCATTGAAATCCAACTTCTGGAGGCCTCCACGTTTCCCCACCCTTCTGCATCTACACTGAAAAACAGCAGTTCTTCAGGGTTTCAGACAGGAGTCTTCCCAGTCGTACCTGATTCTGGGACGCCTGCCGGCAAAGCAGCCGTTTTACCACTGAGCTGCGGCCCCTCCCCATTTCCCAAACTCTGCGTGCAGCATTGCTTCTTGGCAAACTCAACCCTGCAGGGCCAAAATGGCTCCAGGTTTCACAGAACAAAAGCAGCTGTGTTCATATTTTTAAATATTAGTGCGTGTTTTTTAAAGGAGCGATCAACTGAGCCCAACCTAGGAGACAAATTCTAACCCAGCCCCCAAATTTGGTGATTTTATGCCTGCAGGAATTGGAAGCGTAACATGTGCCTCCCCCTCCCCAAGAGGCAAACACTGCTAGGGTTTATACAGCCCCACGTCATCAGAGACCCCATATCTTGTGGGGCCCATCTCTTTCGACTTGTGCACAAAGGGAGAAAATAGGACATTGCCCTTCTGACTGCTGAGCCCTGAGGGCAAACGTTTGTGAGCCCATTTTAAAATGTCTTCTGATTAGAATCACACGATTAGAGAAGGGTCTGGTCAGCAGCAGGAAAAAGGGGGGGAAGGGGAGAACAGGGTGTCATTGATCCATGGCAGCTAGCAGAGCCAGCAACGCCACTGGATGGAATAAGCCTGCCCACCCAGAACACTAGCCACTGCTCTTTCATCCTAGAGAGTCAGGTGTGTGCATACTCTGCGTGTGTGCGCACACTATAACAACGTTTATACAAACCTTTCCCACTGTTGTTTCAGAGAGCTTTTTGGCACACACCGTCACTATATGATTATTTGGCTCAAGAACTGTAGAGATGGAAGGGACCCAGAGGGTCATCTAGTCCAATCCCCTGTAATGCAGGAATCACAACTAGATCATACATGACAGGTAGCCATCCAACCTCCGCTTAAAACCTCTAAGGAAGGAGAGTCCACCACCTCTTGTTTCATTGTTGAACAGCTCTTACTTTCGGAATATTTAGTCGGAATAACCTTTCTTGCAGCAATTTTCTGCTTAGGAGGGCCATATTTGTTTGATTAAAACTGTATTTTATCCATTTGCAACTGCTGTATTATTATTATTATTATCATTATTATTATTACTACTACCCCGCCCATCTGGCTGGGTTTCCCCAGCCACTCTGGGCAGCTCCCAACAGAATTAAAGGCACAATAAACCACCAAACATTAAAAACTTCCCTAAACAGGGTTGCCTTCAGATGTCTTCTAAAAGTCAAAGAGTTGTTTATTTCCTTGACATCTGATGGGAGGGCATTCCACTGGGCAGGTGCTGCTACCGAGAAGGCCCTCTGCGTGTAGAGGTGATAAGATGGAAGCAAGCAAGCAAGCAAGCACTTCCTAAACTACAAGAGGAAATGGCTACAAAAACTGTTTGCCACCCCATACTGAAAGAAGAGAATAAGAAAAGCAACCCAGAAATGAAAGCATGTTCCTCAAAGTGACCAGGAGATGCTCGCTCTGATGCCAAGAGCTGCAGAGTCCCATTGTAAGACTGTTTGCCTTTCATGCAAAAGAAGGGTAGGGAAATAACTCAGAAGGCACAGAGTCACCCCACCCCCATTACCCCCCTGCCCGAAGTGGCACAACCGCGGTGTCAAAGTGCACTGTTTGCTGGAAGGCACTGCCATCTGCAAGAGCGCAACATTTCATCTCCGGTAAATAAACACATCTGCTTCTGCCAGTGTCCTCCCTGCTGTGTGGCCCATCTGGAGCAGGTAAGCTGGGAGGCAAGCGTGGGCACAGAGGGAGAGGAACAGGCAGGATCAGGCCTCAAGGGACCTGGCACGCAGAGGAAGGAGGCAGAGTCCCGCCCTGTCGCATCCTGCTACCCCCTCTTCGCCAAGTGGCATGTTAAATTGCCCTCGTTAGTGAGGATGCTCCAAGCCAGTGTCACCTGGGCCATCTGTTCCAAAGGTCACATGACCTTGCAGAGCAATGCAAGAAGGGAACACTCAGTAACCAGGACAGTTTGGGAAACCCAGTAATTGCGGTGTATGTTTCTTTCTCTCAAGGAGTCCCCTACAGGCTGGTAAGGGAAAACTAGAAATCCATATACAGTGGTACCTTGGTTATAAACTTAATTCGTTCCAGAGGTCCATTCTTAACCTGAACCAACTGTTAACATGAAGCATGCTTTCGCTAA
Organism: Podarcis raffonei; assembly: GCF_027172205.1. NCBI lineage: Eukaryota > Metazoa > Chordata > Lepidosauria > Squamata > Lacertidae > Podarcis > Podarcis raffonei. The sequence goes on from NC_070609.1 coordinate 29,260,944, forward strand.
TGGGGCCTCTCGCCGCCACGTGATTTCCGTTCTCATACTGGGGCAAAGTTCTCAACCCGAGGTACTACTTCCGGGGTAGTGGAGTTTGTAACCCGAAGTATTTGTAATCTGAGGTACCACTGTATATGTATGTATGTATGTATGTATGTGTGTGTGTGTGTATACGTACATGTACACACACACACACACACACACACAAAAGGGAACTGGCCCAATAAGCATTCCCTATTTTAACCTGCTATACTCAATATCCAAATATGCTATTATTTTGCAACCTGGTTTTCTACATACTGGTGCAGACAATATCACACCACGTCAACCAGGGTTAGCTGCTCATTCAAGAGCCAGGAGATTGCCCAGGATGGTGGGGAAGGATGGGAGAAAGACTAGTCAGTTGACCAGCCAAATACTGTCAAAATAAAGGTCATGCATAAATTCAAGTATTAACCTTGTAAAACTATAACACAGACAGAAAGATCTACATAGAAGTACAACACTGGAAGATTTATACAATGGACAAAAATAGTGATGAAACAATGAAATAAAACACTATTATAAACCATCATATACATCCAGCAATGCTATGTACATTTAAACACACCTCAACAATATTCAAGAGACAGAGTGGCTTTGGGGGCTTTTATTGAGAACCCCCAAAACAACACATCTAATTGAAGGGAGACAGCAGTGAAAGTTGCAGCCATCCCAAGGCCCAGTTCTGACACACTAGTGAAGCCATGGAATGGCAGTCACAAGTGGTCTTTGCATTCACATGCTCCCTTCTCACCACATGCACTCCATTCCCCCCCCCCAGGTTTGAGCAAGCTATCTCAAAACCAAGATGGAGTTCTAACCTGGTTGGCCTAAACTCGAGAAAGTGCATGACCCTGACACAGTGCAGACAGCCAAACCATGGTTTTCCCAGGTGGTATGAGTCAGGCGAGGGTTCAGGGCAGTGCCCAGGAGCCTGGAGTGTTGGGAAGCAAGAAGGCCCCACTGTTTCCTTTGTGAGTAGAGACACAAGAAAAGGCTGCCTCCCGCATAAAAATATCTCACCATAGTCACAATATTATACAGTGGTACCTCTGGTTAAGAACTTAATTTGTTCCGGAGGTCCGTTCTTAACCTGAAGTTGTTCTTAAACTTAGGTACCACTTTAGCTAATGGGGCTTCCCACTGCCGCTGCCGTGCAATTTCTGTTCTTATCCTGAAGTAAAGTTCTTAACCCAAGGTACTATTTCTGGGTTAGCGGAGTCTGTAACCAGAAGTGTTTGTAACCCAAAGCGTTTGTAACCCGAGGTACCACTGTACAACCAATTGAGAAGGTATCCCACCAGGGCCCTAAGAACATAAGAAAAGCCTGCTGGATCATTCAGTGGTCCATCTAGCCCAGCATCCTATTCTCATGAGCAGAACCTGAAATCAAGAACACACAGTCCTCCTGCCGTTTCCAGCAAATGGTATTTAGAGGTGTACACTGAGGAATAACATAGCCGTCTGGGCTAGTAGCTATTGATAGCCTTCTCCTCCACGAATTTTCTAGTCCTCTTTTAAAGCCATCCAAATTGGTGGCCATCATTACCTCACGTGGGAGTGATTTCCATATGAACCGTGTCTTCTGTCTTTCATGAACCTTTCAACGTTCAGCTTCATCGGGAGTCCTTGAGTTCTAGTGGTATGAAAAAATTCTCTGCCTACTTTCTCCATACCATGCATAGTCTTTTCCATCATGTCTTCGTAGCCTTTTCTCTACACTAAAAAGCCCCCAACGCTGCAACCTTTCCTCCATCCCCATCATCATTCTGGTTGTCCTTTTACTGAACCCTTTCCAACTCTACAATATCCTTTTTCAGGTCAGACCAGAATTGTACACAGTATTCCAACTGCATCTGCACCATAGATTGGTATAATGGCATTAGAATAGCAACATGTTTTCTTTTAGAGATGCATCTGGTGCCATTTGATGGCCAGGAAACAGATGAAGGAGATAACAAGCAGAAGCGATTGGAGGAGGGAACTGCGTTCATGTTCCTGTGCTGGAAAAGACAGCTGAGGAAGGAGAACTTTTTTCAGTTTCTTGCAAAAGGACCATGAAAAGCTCAGTAATGGAATTAGGGGGAGAGGGGGAGAGAGAGAATGCGCACATGTGCGCACACAGTTCAGCTTCATATGATATTTACTCAAAGCTTCATGTTCAGTTTTGACAAAAAGCACTTGTTTGGCTCAGCACATCAAACAGCTTTGCTCCATTAATCTTTCTCTCAAAACAATTTAAACAGAATCTGCGCATTTGCATGAGAAGTGAAGTCCTTATCAGTAGGTTGTTTTTTTAAAGGGCTTAATTCCTTTCTGCTGTCTGTGGCTGCTTGAGAGAAAAACAATTCTTCACTCTGGAAACTGAAAAAGTTAACACCACAACCGTTGCAAAGAACTGCCTATCACAAGTCTGTCCAACTTGCAATTCTCAAAGCCAAATGCAGTAAGACTCCTGGAGTTTGCTTCTTAAGTAGGACTGGAGGATGGGCAGGCACTTAGCAGGAGACAATTCATAATTTGTGCGTGTGTGTTACATTTGGCTCACTAGATTACAAATTGTGCAGACCTGGCCTATTAACCAGTATTTTGTTATAGTCTGTCAATCTCTGCAACTCAATCTGGGCCAAGGCTCTTGCTTGTCAGGATGGAAGGTGGAGCCTTGCGTGGGGTGTTTGTACATGTAGAAACTGATTTTGACATGCCTGAACATCGCCTACTGAACGAACAAAGATAAAAGCAACATTTATTGCTCCACCCACTTTTGCCTCTGGCTCTGCCCACCAATGGTATGCGGCCCCCAGGAGTTTGCCTATAAGCCTTATGGTATAATACTTAGTCTGATCCAGCATCTGAGTCCCAAGTTCTGAAAGGAAAGGTTCTGAACATTCATGCCATTCTATAGTTAACACTGAGAACATCCCAGCTAAACCAATAGCATCTGAGTGCTATAAAGCCTCTAGCTGAGGAATGAAATCAAGGGATCTCAGGCACATTGGGCTGTATGTAGCCAATGTTAGTCCTACTTGGAGTAGATCCATTGAAATTAATGGACATGGGTAACTCAGGCCCATTAATTGAAATGGGTCTACTCCGAGTAGGAAATCCCCAACCCACTGAAGTTACATGACTTCTAGTACAGTAAGCCAATTTTACTTCTGAAGATGTCTACTGCACTAAGTCACACACTTCCCCAAAATTCAATTCAGGAAGTCTCAACAATCTTCCTACTAATATATTTTGTCACTAAAAGGCGCTCTCTCTCTCAAGTCTGAGTTCAGACTTCTGTGAAAATGTACTTTCAGATTTGGTGCAATATCTGGAATAAGCACAGGCAAAGGTGTCTGCCTCACTTGTGAGTATCCAGATATCAAGTGGTATCTGGATGGTTACAGTTAGAACAAAATGCTGGAATAAACAGAACACAGTCAGATCCAGCAACAGTGTTCCTACATACTAGTTGACGTTCAAACTGTTACAATTAATATATAAAGCCCTTAACAGCTTAGAACCAGTTTACAGTGGTACCTCGGGTTACAGACGCTTCAGGTTACAGACTCCGCTAACCCAGAAATAGTACCCCGGGTCAAGAACTTTGCTTCAGGATAAGAACAGAAATTGTGCAGAGGAGGCATGGCGGCACGCCCCATTAGCTAAAGTGGTACCTCAGGTTAAGAACGGACCTCTAGAATGAATTAAGTTCTTAACGCGAGGTACCACTGTACTTGCAGATTACCTTACCCCATTTGTGCCCACTAGACCACTGTGATCTGTGGAAGTGGCACTGTTACAGTTCCAGAAAATGCTCACACCGCAATAAGAAATAAATCTTTTATCATGGCAGCACCTACACTTTGGAACTCTCTGCCTTCGCTGTATTCTTTTTGGCACCTGTTCAGGCAAGTCTATACTGACTAGTTGTAGTACACCTACCTTATTTTTTAGCAACAACAATTTTATTTATACCCCACCTATCTGACTGGGTTTTTAGCTACTGTTAATTCTAAAACTCTTTCAGATGTTTTAAAATACCTGTTTTTAACTGTATTTTATCAAGAGTTTTAATATTTCATTTTATATATTTTAAAGTTTTTTTCAAGTGATATATAAATTTTGTTGAATAAATAATGTCCGTGGTAGATGTAATTCTGTTATCTGCATGTTTCTACAGTCACAAATATGGTTTCAGCTCTTGCAAGGCACCTTTTTGTGAAATGCCTTTGCCCCATAGCAAAATGATACCAAAGCCAGTTTGCAGAACACTCAGTTATTAACTGCTTGCTGCTACCCTAACAACAACCATGGTGAAAAAAGCAGCTGTCTGTTTCTAAAGAAGAGGCTGGTCACATGCAATCTCCATTTTTATGTGGTGCGTTCTGCCCTGCAGCACTCAGTCATGAGTAGGCACATGCCTGCAATTTTACTTTTTTTAAAGCAAAGAACAAATGTCATATCAGAAAGACCTGGAGAAGAAATACTGCAATGATAAAGAGCTGCAACAGAAGAAAAAAAGAAAACAGGAATGATTTCTTTGCTTTTCTGTGGAAGCCTGATTAACCTTAATGCTCACTGGCTCACAGCAGGTGTAGAGTAGTAGCTACAAGTCAGGAAGGTCTGAATCATACCCCTGCTATCATCTCACTAGGCAGGCTTAAGATAACCACTGCCTGAACATCGCACCTGCATTATGAGTATACTACTGTCCTACCTTACAGGGCTGTTGTGAAAATGTACAAGGTGGTGATGATGATGATGATGATTAATTTCATTTATGAATTGTGTCCTATACTATTACAATACAACAGTGTAAGAAGGTTGCATATATAAACAGTTTTAAACACTGCATATATAAAACAGTTTAAAACAACATCAGCACACACATAAAATCAATTCAAATGTAATATAGATACAAAGCAGCTGCGTTCAGATGTCACAACAAACTGAGCACAAGGGAAGGAAAGTACAAGTTTCTGTTCATAGTTAGGAACAAATCAAGTTTCCCTTGTTTGGAGCATGGCTTGTTGAGACATTTGGATGTAGCCCACTGCATGTTAAGAGCTTTGACAATTAAACACATTGTATAAATATTAAGTATAATGCAGTTTCATGTAAACTCTGGGGTACAGCCCTTCCTCTATTACGCTTGGCACAGGGTTTCAAATTTAGTTTAGTTTAGTGATGGGGGTCCAAGCAGCCTCCCTTTGGGAAGCTTTCACATATGACACCAAATAAACATTTTGGCACTTGTGTTTGCAAATATGTAGCACGCTGGTCTTCAGCTGGCAGGTTGAGTTGAGGCCTGATCCAAGGTGGGTCACAACAGGACCACTAGCACCATGCATATAAAAGGCAAAGGATTAAGATATGGATCCCCAAATGCATATTTGGTTAAAAAGTGGGTCATAGCACATGAATGAGGAGAAAGGCTATTTTCAGTTAAAATATATCACTCAGTACCGTAACCATTTAAGAACCATTTGAAATGGCACATGCTTTCCCATCCCTGTGAAGCAACACAGACTCAGCAATGCCTGCTACCCGTTCCCAACTGCCACCTTCACTAAAAGGTAAATGCAGCACTCAAAAATTCCTCTTAGGAATTCCTATTAATAGTCATTACAAAAACATCAGGAGAAGTTAGCTGATTTATACACACACACACACATACACACTCACACACACACACACACACTCAAATATCCTGATTCTATTCGCCTTATTCCCTGGTTCATTGCCTGTATGGCAGTGGCATGTTCAGAGCCGTGCTATTAGATTGGCTCCCAACTTTGAACCTGCTTTTCCTAGAGCAACTGTAAGTACTATGTGCCATTGTCTGTAAGGGAAAGTCAACATGCAAGCTCCTGTACATTTGGCAGAGTGGTCCCACTGCATAGCTGACAGGGTGGATTTGATTTAAATCAAATTGATTTAAATCACGATTTAAATCACTAGTCAGTAAGACTTGATTTAAATCTTTTTTTTTTTTTACAGAAAGACTCATTCTTGCTGGTATAATCTTAATATTTACAACCAGATGAAGGTTTCATTTTTTGAATAATAAATTTTCAGAGTAGTTTTTACAGTTATAGCAAAAATTACTGATTTGGTTATACTATTAGAAATACATTGACAGATAATTATGAAATTATTGTGAGGTTTAGTAAATTAACTGTTAATATTTGGACAACTTTTCTGCTGTACTTTATTGGAAGGAGAAAAATTATCATTTCCTTAATAACAATTTAAACAGTTTATTTAACTAAAACAATAACATTACAGCATATGTATCCATGTTTGTTTGCAGAAGGAAAACCCCAAATCTCCTGCTCCCCCCTTCACAACTCTGAACATGGGGCAGGGACTGCTGGTGGAGAGGAGTGCTACCCAACCTTGTTGTAGACGATTCTCCCCCATTCCAGAAGCCCCCATGACCCATCACACACTGAAAGGCCAAGGGGACCTCCTGAACAGAGAGAAAGCACAACTTCTGAAAGCTGCCTTACTTACCCTACTCCGCAGATAGTCAGCCAGATTTCGGCGTGTGAAATTGGCAGCTGCAGTCGGAGACAATTCATACCCTGTTAAGAAAAGGAAATAATCATCTACTATATATTTTGGCAATTTGTTTGCTGTTCATTTGGACACCTCTTGAGATATGACAGAGGCTTTCAGCTGTTTGGATACAAGTGGAAGACATTTTGAATCAAGATGGCAAACTGAACTTTTCAAAACTACACTGATTTTAACCGCTGATTTCAAAGCTGCACTGATATTTTGATTTCTTGGGATTCCTGAGCACCAGGTACAAGGCTGCTAATAAACAGAAGGTGAGTGGAAATTCATTCTAGGAGAATACCTAACATGTGTACAGCAATATCTTCAGCTGGTTTGCAAAGAAAAGAACAACATTTGGCGGGGGGGGGGGGGAATCATTAAACAAATACTACAAGTGGAGCAATGATACTCCAACCTCTTGCAGTCAGGACCAGAAGCCTTCCTCAACAGATGAGTTGGGGCAGAGAATGTCAGCAGCCTTGTCACCTGGGCATCTAATGTTACCTCCTTTCCAGGTCTATGGAGGGAGAGAACAGCTAGAATTGTAGATAGAAGGGACCCAAAGGGCCATCTTGTCCAACCCTCTGCAATGCAGGAACAGCTTGCATGCAGCAACTTCTAGACAGCTGCTGGTTTCAGGTGAAATTGAATTATATAACGGCACATTCTGCTTTTGTGCAATTGTAGTTGATTAGGAGGTCTGTGGTCACACAGATAGAAGTGAAGGAGCATGGGCACCAAGGGTGTATGGAAGATTTATGAGTTAATCCAAGGATGCAGAATTATCTAGTACCACTCTGTTAGGACTCTCCCTCCCCAAACTGTGGGTGGGTGGATAGGAAATCAATATTTTGAATGAATCCTCAAGTAAAAAAACTCCCTCCCCTTAGAAAATGTGTGTATTTATCCTACTCTTTTCTATTCTTGAAGTACTAGTCTCCTAAGGATAGGGAGTTTGCTTGCTCTTTGAATACAGATGGAGGAAATTAACTATGGGATCCCACCCCAAACCTTGACCTTGAAGTAAAACACCCCAGTTATGCTATTGTTCCGGACGTGCAGACTGACTCTTAAGAGTCGAAAAGAACTGCAAGCGTGTAAATTTCCCCCCAAGTTGGCAGAAATGCTCTGTAGACTCTCAGCAGTGTCATTCATGAGAAGTGGGGAAAGAAGACTGCTAGAGTGGCAGATTTGAGACATGGAGGGGAGGGGGCACAGATCCATTCTCTGCAACTGAGCCAACTCAAGGTGCATGCCAAATCTGGGGTGAGAGAGAGTTATCAGCCTGGATCTAACATAATCATAAGTCTTGTGGTTTTGCCTGCAGTGTTTAGAAAGCATACAGCTTACCAATGCAGAATCCTAGACTTCTTTATTCTACACTATACATTCAGTGGCACAGCACCACACAGTACTCACCATTCCTCATCTTGTAGAGCTGGACATTTTTCTGGATATACTCTGCAAACTGGACAGTGTCCCCAGCCTCCCCAACACATAGAAGCAAGATTTTCTCACTCATCTTGAACATCTTGTCATGATCTAAATCAAGAGGATGGAGGAAAAACACACCAGTCAGAAATAAGGACAAGCTACAGTGAAGTGTTTCATTTTGAGAGACAGAGTGAGAGCAAAATGAGCAGAGGGCTATTTTCCCCTGCATGGGCAAAGTTAAAACATTAGTAACTTATTGAATAAACAAGACTTGCACACTTGTGGATTAATTACAGAATCAGATCTGAAGAACTTAAATAAGTTTTTTTTATCTTTAAGCAGCCATCCATCCCAACATTTTCATAATATAAATGTTTACAATTACTAGATCAATCAGTGACAGACAGATGATTAATTCGTTGGCAGCAGTAAAAAAAAACGATAAGGAAAAGAAGTCTGACAGCACTAGTAGAGTTTAGGAAGTGCTGAAAGTCATGGGGAGGGAGAGGGGTAGAAAGTCATGAAAATCATTGAGATGCATTCTCCTCTGGAAATAAAATTTTGGAAAAATAAGTGGTTTTTTTAAAAGAAAATGACTTTACTATTACTACAACCAATCAGAGGAAGAATGCTTTTATATGCCACTAATGGTTCTGCAATCTCATCTTATCCTCAGCCTGCGTTAACTAGATGATAGATAAATGTATTAAATTCATTTCCCAGAAGCCCCTTGTGTCTTTGGGAAAAGCAACATTCTATGTATTTAGGATCCCCTCCACAGAACAGTCTAAATCTCCGTATCAGAACCTCTCCATCATTTGCTGTTTACTGCTGAATAATCTTCCCTGGAGGACATGTTTAAGAGTTTCTGATACGTTCCATCCTTTAACAGGATTAGCAGAGTATTTTGCAGCTGTTAAAATAATTTAAACACACACACACAGACTTCTGCACATGGGAGTTTAGGAACACTAACTGCAGAGATTTTTCCTGGGATCTGAATGGGAAAGCTAACAAAATGCCAAGAGAGTCTTTGTCACCAGTTCTCAAAAGCAAAAGGTGGCAAAGGCTCAATGTGGTGCCCTCCAGATGTGTTGGGCTATAAGCCCCATCAGCCTCAGCCAGTACAGCTGGCCTGATGGGAGCTGTGGTTCAACACATCTGAAGAGTGCCAGGTTGGCGAAGGCTGCTCTGCATAATGCACTAACAAGGAATGTTGCCCATCGGGCTACTGAGGTACAAACAAATCACTCCAGCATTCGAAATTCACTGGGTCCAAGGAGGGTGGATCTCCTGAAAAAACCCTTGACTTCTGAGCATGCTCAGTGGCCATTGAATGCTGGCTGACAGGGTTGGGGTTTTTTTTTAGAATAGGGGTATACAGTAATTGAAAACAAGGGGGAAAGTTTTGTAGTACTTTATATGGGAAGCTGAAATCTTGAAAAGAAGCACTACACAATGCAACATTTGGTGGCAGGTTCCACCTGCAACAATAAACGTAATCTATAGAAGAGTGGGAAACTGCAAAACTCCAGATGTTGCTGGACTTATCACTTATCACCATTGACCATGCTGGCTGGGGCTGATGGGAGTTGACCTAGAGCACTGATATCCAACTTTTGGGCTGAGACTTAGATGTGATGAGTTTTCCAATAAACAATAAATTTAAAAAAAAACACAACCAATTGCCATAAAAGTGTGGTGCTCTGATTGTAAGTAGTATGTTACATTAGTTTTATATGCTATATAGCTCTCAAAAAGTTTTTCCAATAGCTAAATGTAGCTGGAAGCACTGAAATAATGTGGAAAAAACGATAAAGTACATTTAGTACAGTTTAAAATGGTGCATTAAAAAAAATTCAAGACTTTACTTGGAACGGCAACTCAATAGCACACATTCCCCTTACATTATTTAAACTTTGGGAGGAGGGAAGTGAAAGTCCTACAAACTATTAACATATCTATTTTACCACACTTGAATTGCTGCACGTATAAATATTTGTGCTTTGTAGAGATAGTCACTGGACAAATTTAATTATAGCTTGGATTATAGTTAGTATTGTATTCATTCCAGTTGCTCAATTTAACTTGCATCACAGGTTTGAATGAGACAGTGTCCCTCTGCCCAGCCTTGCTGGCCTCCACTCTGCTGCCCTGCTGATGAGAAGCACCACAGTGCACCTGATGAAACAGCTGTAGTCAGTGGACACCCCCAAAATGGCGTGTTTTGGGGGCAGCATAGAAATAGCTGGATCATGAGCTGCTGGGCTTCTTTCTTGCACCAGCCTTGGAGCTGGCACAGTGAAGAGGCATTTTTTATACCCTCTCCCCTTTCAACATGAACACCAGGAGTGTGGATATAGTAGGGGTGGTCCTCCCACTCCATCAAGCCCTGCCACGGCAGGCCAGGCATTTGGACTGCCCTCTCATTTTATGAAACTATGCATTTCTAAATAAAATATACAGGAAAATAAGGCATTAGAATTTTTTCTCCCCTATATCACTAGCTTTAATTGAAGATGATATACAGCAATTTCATCACTTCTGTTTTCTATTTTATTCAGGGCTCGTTTATAGAAAGAGAACAACCAAATGCAAAGGAGGTCATGGCTCCTACGTCTTTTAATAGTTGTGAAGAAGAAGGAATTCTGATAAATGCATGTTTGCTCATCCTCACCATTACAAACTGTTCCCTCAACACTTCTATCCAACAGTTCAAATTAACAGAGCCCACTTAACCCCACTTTGGACATGGACAGCCTATGGGCATTTAAATAAGAAATGGATCTCATGTTGTACAATGCAGTTAAAGTTTGGCGTAAGTGTCAGTAGATTTTTCTGTGCCAAGACAACTCAACTCTGGTGCTCAACAAATATTCTTCAACTCAAAATCCATTCATTTTAAGTGGAAATATAGGAAGCTGCCTTATGCCGAGCTGGACCATTGGGCCATCTGACCCAGCACTGTCTATCAGGAGCTCACTAGGGTATGAGATGGAATCTGCAAACTTCTACACGCAGAGCCCATCCTCTGTCACTGAGTTAAAGCCCTTGCATGTCTTTTGCACAAGCTTATGGCTGGTGGGTGAAAAAGTGGATCCTGGAAGTCCATCCCAATCTAACTGCTAGGAATATAGGAAGCAAGATCAGCCAAGTTGCCTTTCTAGCCCAGTACTGTCTGACAGGAGCTCTCCAAGATAAAGGAACTTTACCATCACCCGCTACATGGACCTTTTAACTGAATATTGAACCTCAGATCTTCCGCATGCAAAGCATGTGCTCTTCCACTGAGCTATGCCCATTCCCATGAAAAAATACAGGAAGAAAGGAAGCTACTTTATACCTAGACCCACAACCACAACTATGACCACTTGTGACTTTCCAGGATTTCCCAGACCCCTCTTGCATGCCCATCTATATTCTACAGAGATGTTTTTGCATCACCCTTCGCCTTAAAGTGAAGATTGCAAAAACCGAACCTGGTACTCCCTGCCATAGCTGTCAACTTTTCCCTTTTCTTGCGAGTTATCTTATTCGGAATAAGGGAATTTCCCTTTAAAAAAGGGAAACGTTGACAGCTATGCTCCATGCACAGAAAGCACGTGCTCTGGTACTGAACTGCACTCCCTCCCCTAAGTTGTGGAATCACCTCCGCACCGAAGTGCGCCTGGGATCTTCATTACACAGCTTTCGAGAAGCCGCACCTCTTCACCTTGAGGTGCCCACCCTATTATTGCAACTATCATCTGTTTCAAACTATTTGCAATGCTGTAGCCCACCTTGGTAAGACAGGAGTGTCTGGCGTGCTTTGGTCCATGGGGTCACGAAGAGTCGGACACGACTAGACGACTAAACAACAAGCCCACCTTGGGGCCTTATGGCGAAAGAAACAGGTTGGAGTGCAGGTCCTGCGTGGAAAGTTAACTACTACTAGGCCAAATCCCACCGATTCCACCAACGGGAATTCGAATGAGACTAACTTAGCCTGGATTCAGTTTCGTTTTCGAAGAAGCGGAGACGCCAGGGATAAATCTCACCAACACTACGCGTGCGAAGCAAGCGCTCGGCCCGCTGACGGCCCCCCGCCCGCTCTGAGGGGCCCCTGCCCTCACTTTTCTCCACCCCACCGCCCGCTTCCCAGGGACTGACCGCGCTTCATCTGGACGACGCTGGAGGCGGCGATGGTGTCAGCGGCCACCAGCACGAAGTCGGGCCCTTGAATGCCGATGAGGTACTCCATCGGGCCCGGCCGGCAGCGACTAAAGCAGGAGTGGGCAACTGAACTTAGGCGGCCGAAGGCAGAGAGCGCGGAACAGTGACACAGCGAGACGGCGGAGAAAGAGCCGGCGCGGCGCAGGGAAATGACGTCTACCGGGTGCTTTTTGAGCTTCTCGCGAGAAACGGGTGCTTCTAGGCATTCAAGACTCTATGGTCCCTGCTCGCTCAGCCTTCTCCCGCTCTCTGACGTGCGCAGATGAGCCCCGCCCACGGAGTCCCCTTCAAGCCCACGTGATGTCTCCCGCCCTCCTTTCCCTTGTTCCGCCTGTCTGCTTTCGCGTTCTAGGGGGAGGCGGCTCAGCGAGCACCTGTCCTGCAAAGCGCTTTCAAAACGGTCCAGATCATTAAAACGCGCTGGTTTTTGCAGATGTCAGAGAAAGCCACCAGGGAGGGAGATCACTTATAAGCATCTCTTTAGTCTTAAGGGCTGAATAGAGCCTCCACGTGCAGGAACAGTATACCGAGGACAAACCGGGTAGGTGGGTGAAGAGGCGTTACCCCGTTTCTCTGCTTTGTGGGCTTCCTAGAGGTATCTTGCTCTGTGGGAAACACGGACTACTAGGTCCAAATACTCAATTATTTTGTTACTAATACTCTTAAATTGCACCTTTTCATTTTTGTTTCTTACAAAGAAACACTGGGAACATAAATGTATGCTGAAGGTGTGGTTTATAAATAATGTAAATAGAATATCACTAGCAAAGCCTTTCCTGTGGTTCTTAAACTGGCTACCATTCCAACAGGTACCTAGTTAGTTCCAGAGGTGGCAAAGAAAGACCAATGCCCATCTTTGATCCCTTTTTGCATCTTCAAGCGTCTCCGTACGTATTTTGGGCATTCCACTTCCATATTCTAGTACAGGGGTCAGCAAACGTTTTCAGCAGGGGGCCGGTCCACTGTCCCTCAGACCTTGTGGGGGGCCAGACTATATTTTTTTGGGGGGGGAATGAACAAATTCCTATGCCCGACAAATAGCCCAGAGATGCATTTTAAATAAAAGGACACATTCTACTCATGTAAAAACACGCTGATTCCCGGACCCTCCGTGGGCCGGATTTAGAAGGTGATTGGGCCGGGTCCGGCCCCCGGGCCTTAGTTTGCCCACCTATGTTCTAGTACTTCTGCCTCCTTTAAAGCTTCCTGGTTTACCTGCTGTCTCTTGGACACCTCTCTTATGAACTGTGATTGACTCACCTTTGGCAAACACACACAAAAACCCACTCAAGGATATCAGAAGAGGGACCAGTGGCTCCCACTTCCCTGTGTGTTTACTTAAGTCGTCTGCTTTCTCCATCTCTATCCTGGAGAGTTTCAGGATTCTCAGAAGTGAGAGTGGTTTCTACCTGTAGCCTAAGCAGATCTGTAGGCAGGAGTCTGCAGTTGCACTAACTACTCACCAGGGTGAGTGAAATTCTGCCCTTTTGGTAGCATGACAAGCCAGCTACTATCTGTCAGCCGAACCTACCCCACAGGGCTGTTGTGAGAATAAGGTATTCTGCTGAACTGAACTTCTGATCTTATGGTTTAGCAGTTGTTGAACTGGTTTAGTTATCAGATTCAGGTAGGTAGCTGTGCTGGTCTGACACAGTCAAAATAAAAATAAAAATAATAAAAAAATTGTCCAGTAGCACCTTATAGACCAACTAAGTTTGTTCTGGTGTAAGCTTTCCTGTGCATGCACCCTTAAGAAGTGTGCATGCACACGAAAGCTTATACCAGAACAAATTTAGTTGGTCTATAAGGTGCTTCTGGTCAATTTTTTATTTTTTTTATTTTTGTTTTGGTTTAGTTGTCATGGCTTGTTTTATTGCATATTTTAATTAACAACTTTGAATTGCCCTAGTGGAATTGCTGTTGTTTATTTTAATTTAATCTGGATTTTACCATTGATTTTATAGTTGCAAACCACTTAGAAGCCATTTTGGCATACAGTGGCATCTCCGGTTAAGTACTTAATTCGTTCCGGAGGTCCATTCTTAACCTGAAACTGTTCTTAACCTGAAGCACCACTTTAGCTAATGGGGCCTCCCACTGCTGCCACGCTGCCGGAGCACGATTTCTGTTCTCATCCTGAAGCAAAGTTCTCAACCTGAGGTACTATTTCTGGGTTAGTGGAGTCTGTAACCTGAAGCGTATGTAACCTGAAGCGTATGTAACCCGAGGTACCACTGTATAGGCAATATATAAATAAATAATAAAGTAGTGGAGGAGATCTGAGCTTCTTGGAGGAAGAGTGGAATATAAATGTAATAAATAAAAATATATAATAAAGAGAATCTGAAAATGCTGTCCTCTGACCTACCCTGATAGCCCCCTTAATTTCTTGTTCCCTCTTCATCCCTTCCCTAGCACCCACTACTCTTATATTGTGTTTTCATCTCAACTGCTTCCGCCCCCCCCCTCCAGGATTATAATAATCCAGGGGTGACAAGCATGGCACCCATAGGGACCCTCTTGAGGTCTTTCCCTGGTGTCCACAAAGTCGCTGTGTACTGCTCCAGCTGTCATGAAGTTGGTTTAGAGTTGAAGGAGGAAGTTGGAAGAATGGCGCTTTTCCCCACTTCCTATTTCAGCTTAATGAGCTTCTCAAGAGTTGAATTAATTATATGGGATACAACTTTTACCCAGGTCCCTTAGAAAAAGTAATACTCTTTCTTCCTGTCTCAGAGAAGGGTAGCTCACCCGGGAGAGGGAAGTGACCAGAGGGGGTGGCACGCCCGCAACAGTCATTCAAAAATCTGAATGTGCCCACAGATCTAAAAAGACTGGTGACCTCTGATATAACCTACCTGCCTTGTGCTACCTGTTAGTGGATTGCACTTGGATTACATATGTTGTGTCTAGGCCTGCAAAATACACCAGGCAAGAGGCAGGCCTGTAGCTTTAAGAACATGCCAGGAGAATGTGTGATGGGGGTGGGAGATGGGGGGCCCACAACAGCAACAAATTGTCTTTAAGAAACTGTATAAATGAGAGTAAGGCGCGTATTCACCATTTTGACTGTTTTCCAATCGCCCACAGCTACACTTGTTAAATTGAGCACCGCATGTGTAAATCAAAACAGGATGTTTTCCTTTACTGAACAATGGCAGAGCCCCATGCCAGTTTTTTAAGCGTGTGGATCCAATTTGGATTTTTAAAATAGGTTTTCCCTGTAGATTGTGAAGCGTAGTGCTCGCTACACACAAAGCCAGGCTGCCTAACTTAGGGGTTTGCATTATTTTATTTCCAAAAGAAGTTAACCAAAACCGGGGGGGGGGGGGGACACTAACCAGCAGCTATCATCCTTGCCGATTTTTATTGTGCCCTAGGGTACAATTAAATGCTAAGGTTGTTATTGAATTGTCTTGACAGATTGAATTTTCAAAAGAGAGGCGAATCAGAAAGAAGGTAGGGAAAACATAGACTGAATTTTCAAAAGGAAGGAAGAAAAATAAAGATTTATACGTACTAAGCCCTGTATGTCAAGAAGCTCAGCCCAAAGCTGATTATGTATTACCAAACAGGACTGGAAAATTCTGAGGCGCCAATTTGATCTGGTGCCATAGGATATTATATTAGTGCACCTGGTAATTTGAACTACAGGCGGTAACTGCTTTGCGACCATTCAACTGATGTGCAACTGCCAACGCACGGGTTGTTTTGGACCTGGAAGAGCATGGAATGGGGCAGAATGGGCTTATGTGTGCTCCACCGGCATGCACGAATGCCTGGAACGGAAATGGGGAGTTGCCTGTATTTTGTCAGCTTTGTGCAAAGCTCAGACCCAGCGCCACACTTCTCCATATTTTGCAATGCTGTTCTCCAGCCAAGTAATGTGTACCAAAATTTCTATTCTAGCGTAAAGTGTGCATAAATACATATATTACTGGAAATAACACACACAATAAGGGAAAAAATGCTTTCAAAAATGTGTATGTTAGGCAAAATTTACCCAACAATGTTGCAGTGAGCCTCTAGAAAAGCAGGGATTAGACTAGATGGTATTTTAGTTCCTTCCTTTGGAAGGTAGTGTGGGGACAGACACATCCATGGCTTTTACGTCGTAACACCCTCCACAGTGGCACCCAATGGGTTAATGGAGCCAGCTTCTTTCCTGGGAATAGTTGCCTTTTGCCTCTCACCAATCATCAGAAATGGTGTTTACTCTCCACCTGAGATGGGGGAATCGATTGATGTGCACAGGTGAAAATGGATTGCAGCCCACTTGTCCAGTAGTGTCAATGGAGGTGATTAGCACTTGTGTCCATTTCCAGCTGATTGATAGCGCAGGTGAGAATCACTGCAAGGTCAGCCAGGACCACATCAGCGTGGTGCCCCCTCGCTTGGCGGAGAGTCCCTGTCAGCTGTCAATATGGACAAGGACATGTTGGAAGTAGACAAGCACTTTGCCTGAATTCAAAGATGCTCGGGACAGTCAGACGTCTGGGCACAGTAAGTTTGGTTCAGAGAAACCAAAGAAAGCACTTCAGCTAATATATAATTAGCTCTGAAATAACTCTGAATAGATGAACTTAAGACTTTTCAGAGTCCTGGTCTACATGTGGAAAAACCTTGAGGCTTTAGTAGGCCATGGGCAGGATTCAGCTGATTCCCACTACCAGACGCCAATGGAAGAGCTACCCATAGCACAATAGGGCTTCTTCTCTCTTCTACCCCTATGTAGCCCCTACAGCTCCTGAAATTGGCCCAGCGGGGTTAGAAGTCCCAGAACAGCATGCTAATGGTGGAACACTTGCCTTGTGTGTTCAGTAGTGTAGCTAAAAAGGCCAATGCAGTTCCAGGGTGCATGCAGCAACAAAAGAACCTAGTACTAGACATCAACCCTGACCAATAGCCATTCTGGCTGTGCCGGATGGGAGTTGAAGTCCCAGCAACATCCGGTGAGCCACAGATTCCCTTCTCCTGCTTAGGATGCGTCTGCTGCTCACTACAGTTCCTCCAAGTCTTGGCTTGTGTTCAGGAGATAGTAGCTCTAGAGCCACAGAGTGATGCAAGGTGACAGGCAGGCAAGCGTGGTTTTGGGGAAATGACCTAATGGGGCAAATTTTACTTCTAGTGGGCCAAAATTAGCTCATGAGCCAAGTTCCTCTGCCCCTGCTTTTGTGGCTGATAATAGAAATGGCTCAGCCAAAGCCTCTTCTGCTGTTCACACTGGGAGAGAAAGGTTTAAAAGCCCTTTGCTGACCTTGGGAGGAAGTAGGTGTAGTCTACATAATACTGGTAGGGAGGTGTGTCTACTGCAGAGATGGGGAGCCTGTGACTCTCCAGATATTGTTGGGACTCCAGCTCCCATCAACAGTAGCCCAGTGGTCAGGGATGATAGGGGTTGTGATCCAGCAATATCTGGATGGCCACATGTTCTTCATCTTTGGCCTTTTTTCTTGTTGATAATCTGTGGTTTAATTTGCACCAAGGCTCTATTGCCTTATTACTAAAAACTGTTTTAAACAGTAGGAGTGTTGGAGCAAACTGGGGTGTGGGGAAATAAACATTTTGATAACATAGCTTCTGGGCAGAGTGCAATTGGATGGGGCTTTCAGTCCTTTATTAAATTAGCAATCTAACACTTTTTTCACTAGAACAGTTACTGTATGAACATTTTCCTATTTATTTAAAAAATACTGCCCCCAAAGTGTATTTGCCCTAATTAAAAGATCATGAAACTGAAAAGGAAATACCAACAAAGTAGCACGATCAGAATGATAATAGGGAAAGTAGGTTGAGTGACAGACAGAGTATTCTGCCCAGGACTTCACTGTACATGTCAAATCCATGATGGCTTCTAGGCTGCCACTACTTTGCAGGAATGAATCAATCATATACCAGCAAATTTATGTTGTGCAGTTAAAGTGGATTTTGGTGCTCTTGTGCAATAAGCGTGCCCTCCCCAACTTTTTTCGGAAAGAAAGTGACAGAAGAATGCACTGGAAAGGTGAATGCAAACAAATCTGAATGTATGCTCAATAAATCTCCGTACGTTTTTTGTGTGAAAAGAAATCAGGATGAATCCCCAATAAGGAGATCATCTGGATGAGCCTCAGGCCCTTTGGAAAATAGTGTAAATATTTTCTACATCTCCAAAGACTGTGCTGCTTCTGTATATTTATTTTAAAAAGCAAGAAAGAAAAGGAGGTGGATTTTCTGTGGTCTGAGAAGAGATAGAAGAGCCACAGAGAAAACATAGGATGTGAAGATGAATGTGTGTAGATGCCCCATGAAAGTGACTGAATGAAGCATAAGAACATATCACAGCTTGCCATATCAGGCCATTGACCCATCTAGTCCAACATCCTGTTCTGACAGTGGCCAACCAGATACCAGTGGGAAATCTGAAGGCAGGACAATAGCAGAAGAGCACTGTCCCTTCCTGCGGTTTCCAGCAAGTGGCATTCAGAAGCATTACTGCCTTTGACAATGGAGGCCAAGCATAGCCATCATGCCTAGTAGCTACTGCTAGCCTTATTCTCCATGAATCTTAAGAGTCATTCAATTTGACAGCTGTCCCGGCCTTCTGTGGGAGTGAGCACCATAGTTCAGCTATGCTCTGTGTAGAAGCAGCTCTAACGGGGAAAAAACATTAGGGTCTGGCTTTGCTCCCAACTTCCAGTGACTTATCCCTAGACCAGAAATGGGGAAGCTGTGGCCCTCAGCTCCCACCTTCCCTGACCATTGACCATGCTGGCTGGAGCTAATGGGAGTTGGAGTTAAACATCAGGTCCCCCACCCCTGCCTTAGACAGGGGAAGGAGATAAACTGGGGAGGAAAAGGAGTTAATGGGATATTTTTAGAACTGGTGGCGGCACACGTCAGTCCATGCGGAAAAAAGAAACACTGTGCTCCACAGGTCATGGGATGCCTGCAATGATGACCCTGAGTGGATGGAAACGCCACGTCTTGAAACAAATCCTATCTGACAGTTTTTACAGTACGTTCGTTCAGAGCAAAAATGCCCTGTCCCCTGTCACCCAGATTGAAATTATTAAGGAAGACAGACATTTCACTGACAACGCTAGCCCCAGGCGAGAAAATATTCCTTCTGTTCCTCTCTGAAGGTCAGAGCTCACATCATGCAAAACACTTAAAAACACACACGCGCGCGCACAATCATGCATGCACTTACACATGCAGGGCCAAAACTTCTTCACTGCAGACAGACTTAGATTTATTTATTTTTTTAAGAAGCAAGGGGTTTATTTCATATTTAGCAAATCATTCTATCTATAGGATTCTATTCCCTGATTTATTTTGGGGGGCTGTTTCCCAACTATATAATGTCCTTTCTTCTTACTTGATGCTTCTCTGTCCATCCGTGTACCTCACCCCACTCATCCATCCATCCATCCAATCCCTTCCCCTCCAACTCGGGATGGGCAAATCTGTCCATTTCAGTTTCTGATTTTCCCAACCTTAAGTTCAGTTCTCTACATTTTCATATCAGCTTGCAGATTTGTTTTTGTTTTTAAGTGCTCTCAGAAATTCATCCACATTTTCGTGTGAATTTCTTTTAATATATACTGTTTGTGGCGGGTATGCAGTTTTGTCTCATATACATATTTTTGCAAAGTGATTCCCTCTAAAATAATGCACGTTTCTATGTTATTTTCACAGATATATGTATTTTTATGGACACTTAAAAATACTCAGAAAAATTAATCCAGCATTTTAGTGTCTTTCTCCTAATATACATATTCATATACAATTTTGTCTAATACAGTCGTACCTCCGCTTACATAGCCTCCACTTACGTAAACTTCGGGATACGTAAGCAGCAAAGCCGGAAGTATATTTCTGGGTTTTTGCTGTGCGTGCATGCGCAGAAGCGGTCCCTCCGGTTGCAGAAACCTCGGGATCCGACCGGAGCTCCGAAACGGATCCCGTCCACAACCAGAGGTACCACTGTAAATACATTTTTTGCACAATGCAAAAACAAGAGAACCAATCTCAAGATGTTGACAAAAGAGTCATGTGCTTTTCGTGAATGCTGTCTCCCAAGCCATTTCCAGATATCCCTCATTCTCCCTTGATATAGTGAGTCATTGGCCTTTCCCCCTTTACCCTTAAAAAATATATATAATTTAAAATTTTGGAATCGCCCACCTGGCCACAAACTGTGGCTTTACTATGGTGGGGAAATGGCAAATTACTGCAGCACTGGAAAGAGAAGTCCAAACTCTCCATCCAACAATGGGCTAAGGAACTACACTGTCCCTTTTTGAACTCGCGGTATTCTGGCAAGATGGCAGGAGGACTCATATCTGGAGATCTGGGCTGCCTTCACAGACACACATGCAATACAATCAATGTAGCAGGTGGTTTTCCTTCATATAACACCACAGCAAGGCATCTTACACCTCCTCCTCACCATGCTTTTCTGTTTCAGCTTGGGAACCACTGGCAAAGTGCAGCGGTGGAGGAGGCCACTCGGGTGCCTGGGGCAGTGCACCCAGGGGCGCAGCGAACTGCCCATAGTGGTGTGGCACACCACAAGGCCTTCAGAGTCTGCCTGCCTTCTTCCACTCAGCCGCCCTACAGCTGGGGGGGAGGCAGTAGGCGGACCATTTGGGCAGCATGAAGCCTGTGCGCGCCCAAGCCACCACGTCTCTCCCAGTGAGTGCCACCCACCATTTTGTCACCCCCCTCGGTGACACCGGGAGCAGCCCACACCCACCACCCACCCCTTCCTCCGCCCTGGCAAAGTGGTGATGAGTACCAGAACTTCCTCCACTTCATGGCAAGGCAAGCTCCCAGTGGGCCCTGCTAGATGTGTTTGTGTAGATGTTGCCTCAGCAAAGGCTTAGAGTCATCTGAAGCATTCAAAAGAATGGCAGGGCTTGCCAGATTTTTACCAAATTTTGCATGGTGGTTCCTGAAATCAATAAGCAGCTTTTTAATGTGTGCATCTCATATTATGTATTTTAGGAAATTGCTTGTTCAAAGAGTCTCCTGGATCAGGCCATCATGTTTTCGCAGTGGTCTATCACATGAGAAGCCCACAAGAAGGAGCTGAGTGTATCAGTGCTCCCCGTCAGGTGTGATTCCCAGCAACTGGCGTTCAGAAGCAGACTGCCTTTCACAGTGGAAGTGAAGCATGGCCACGATGCTTTGAAGCTGAACTAGATGCTGGACATTGATGCTGGACAAGATAACCTTGGTCTGATTGAGTAGGGTTCCTCTTAGGTTCAAGTCCAGTGTTGCCTAGTGTTGTCTGCCAGCAGCTCTCCCGGGTCTCAGACAGGGGTGTCTCCCTGCTGTGTCCTTTCTGTGGGGTGGGGAGAGATGCATGTCCTCAGTTTTAGCTATTGCTCCCATGCAAAACAGGTTACTTCTCACTTAAACAGGCCATTGAGCTTCCATCACACATGTTTAGACCCAAGGAAAGAAAACTCTAGGGACTAGTAACCTTGGAAACAAAGGGGAGTTTTTACTGGGAATCTTTCTGCTGATCATGGATCTTTTCTCCATCTCCTGCTTTAAACTTTCCCTTTCTTTCTTTCTTTCTTTCTTTCTTTCTTTCTTTTTGGAATTTCCATTTCCATTCAGAGGAAAGTTGAAAACTTTCCCCTCCTTTCTTTTTCCCTCTCTTCCACACTTCCTTTACTCCCACTCCTCCACCCCCTAAGTTTAATTCTGAACAGCCGGCTGTGTTCAGCCTGACTGGTTTGTTATGGCTTATAATTTGTGTTAGGATTAATTAACTAATTACCGACAAATGTCCGTTGGCAAGATTCTGCTTCTGCTTGTCAACTTGAAGTATTTAATTATTTTAATCATTTACTTTCATCTTCAGAATTTATGCTCTTCGAAGAGCGTTTCTAGGCATCTTTTAATTATTATTCTAGGGTTTTTTTTTACCCCTCCCTGAGATGGCAGTCCGGGTAGGGGGCTGGGAGCAGAGGCTGATATAATTTCACATTAACTATTTCAGCTAATCAACTTGCTGCAATTTTGGGAAATTGTGTTGGATTTCCAAACCTTTTGATGCATTGAGTTTTATTGTGGGTTTCCCCATTTGTTTTTCTTTTTTGTATTAGCAAATAAAATGGGTGAGCTTAATGGGCAAGGGAGGGTGGGTAGAAATCCAGACTCATTTCAAAGTATCCAAAATATGAAGTCAAATAATAGCCGTTCTTCCATCAATATATTCCACCACAACCATCCAATGATTAGAATGGTGGTGAATGTTGTTTCCTGTAGACTCCATTTTGCAGGGGCACAGAGCATTTTTGCAATCAGCACCAATAACATATTTAAGGTTGGAATCCTAAACTCTAGTGAATATGCCCCATTTAATGCCATGGGAGTTACTTCTACCTTGTGTGTCTCTGTAGGGATGAGGTAGAAATTAAATTCACTGCTCATTTAAAGACAGATCTACATAATTTGCTCTCTCCAAAACAATACGTGAACCGTGACACAGCCATGTTGTGAAATTTGCACATCTCTTAAATTTTCGGTGCAGTTCTCCAACCAAAAACTGTGTACAAATATGTATATTTTATGGTAAATTGTGCATAAAAAACAAACATTAGTGAAAACAACAAAGAAGAGCCATATAAGTCTTGGTCATTTTCATCATATCTCTAACATTAGGGGAGATTGGTTTGGAAAAATGTGCATATTAGGCAAAATTGCATATAAACATGTACATGGTTTTTTGTAAGCTGCTTTGAGGGGTTTTTTATTTTAAAATCAAGCTATGTATAAATTTTATGGACTACGTAAACAAAATAATACTAAGAAAGGTAAAGGGTAAAGGGACCCCTGACCATTAAGTCCAGTCGTGATCGACTCTGGGGTTGCGGTGCTCATCTCGCTTTATTGGCCGAGGGAGCCGGTGTACAGCTTCCGGGTCATGTGGCCAGCATGACTAAGCTGCTGCTGGCGAACCAGAGCAGCGCACGGAAACGCCGTTTACCTTCCCGCTGGTGTGGTACCTATTTATCTACTTGGACTTTGACGTGCTTTTGAACTGCTAGGTTGGCAGGAGCAGGGACAGAGCAACAGGAGCTCACCCCGTCACAGGGATTCAAACCACCAACCTTCTGATCGGCAAGTCCTAGGCTCTTTGGTTTAACCCACAACGCCACCCGCATCCCTAATACTAAGAAAAGGTTGTACTAAAATGCTGATGAATTTCCATTATGACAACCTGCAGATTGATGTGGAAATGTAGAGAACTGAATTTAAGATTGGGAAGCTGAAAAGCTGCAATTGGTACAGATTCACCCATCCCTATTGAAAACTCAGGTTGGCCGACGGTTGCCAGAGGATGGCTCACTATCTGCCGGAGTCTTCTGTTTGAAGGGCTGCCTAGCCCAAGTCCCTAAAATGGTAGAGCAGAAGCGGCCTTGCAGTTGCCCATTCTTGAAAGAAAGATGCATCTACATTAAAGATCTGATTCCTACATTGTGAGTAGGGAGGGATGGATGGACCTCTCTGTTTCTCTCTTTGTCAACCTTAAAATTCAGTTATCCACATTTCTGCAGCGATTTGCAATTTTTTAAAAAACACTCATGAAAATTAATCAACGTCTTAGTGTGAATTTCCCTAAAAAAATTATTTTTGTATGTAGTTGTAATGAATGTACCTAATTTGCAAGCAATTTCCCTTACTATAACACATTTTTGTACATCATTTTCAGCAATATATTCATTGTTATGCATACAACACAGACACATTTTTGTAAACATTGGAGAACTGCATTGTAAAATTGAAAGAAGTGTTGAGTTTTGAAGCAGGGCTGTGTTTCGGTTCTTGTTTGGGAAAGTTTGAATTGAGTAGCTTCACTTTTAAATGCAAACCGAATTGAATTTCTCCCGCATCCCTAATTGTAAGGAATGTAAGGAACAGACTTCCGGACAAGGAAGTAACTCTGGGAATTCACTGGGGAATTAGCCAGCCTCTAGAGAATCTTGCTTAAAGTGCTACTTTACAGAACGTTTTGTGAGAAAACCTACAAAGCCTCTGTTTTCTGTATCCTTTCTTTAAGGCTTACCATTTTCACAAGTTTGGCCATTTGCAGCCAGTGGAATCCTAGCCTGAAGGAAGATGATCTTATAGCACCTGGAGATGAGACATTATTCTCTATGAGGATATGGAAACTCTGCAGCTCCTGTTTATTTTGAACCAGGCACCCCTCCTCTTTTCCCTTATTCTTCGCAAAGTTAAAACTCCTGGATCTGGTTGCAACCGTTTAATTTTGCAGTTTAGGGCTGGTTTCTTAGGAGCATTTATTCATTTATTTTATTACATTCACATCCCACCTTTCTTCCAAGGAACTCCATTGTTCCCCTGCTCCCCAGTTTAGCCTCACAACAACCCTGTGAGGTAGGTTTATGCTGAGACACAATGACTGGCCCAAGGTCATCCAGTGAATTTCATGGCTGAGTTGGGACTTGAACTTCGTCCTCCCAGGTCCTAGTCCAATACTCTAACCACTGCACCACACTGACTTTTCTCATAAGGGCATTGAAACAGATAACTTTTGAACAGCGTGTCAAGAAGCAAGTGAGTATGTTTTTGTGGCCTACAAGAAAAGGGATTTTTCCCACCTATTAGAGATTTTTGTAATTAAGCCGTATATAAACTGTTGAAATAAATGAGTAAATAAAATCGTTTAAATAGCTTTTTTCTGTTGTTTTGACTTGAAAATGAGCTTTTAAAACAGAAATGACATATAACAGTTTTTCAAAAGCTTTCTAGCATCTTTGACAGATATATATCTATTTTTTGTTCACATCACCAAAAACACCACAGCAATGTTATACACCATTGTTAAGTATCTGGGAACTGAAAAGAAATGAAGCATTATTTTTGCTTCTTGACGAAAAATTCCCTAGTTTTTCCTGCCTTATATTATCTGCAAAGGAAGAGACGTGTTGGCTTAGAGAAAAGTCCACCCCTCTTTTTCATTCTCCAAAGTAAGGAGCTAGAAAGAATCTGGCAACAAAAACTCTGTCCCTAACATTCAGAAGCACAAATGAATCCCTCAGATTAAATAGCAGACGAGGCTTCACTATTTAAAAGATTTCTCCGGGGTACGTAACTAGAGAGGAGCTAATTAGGGACAAAGCAGCAGTATTATTACGACTGATCATATCACTCTCGGTGTAATCTGGAGTGATGTCTAAGAAGACCCAGGGAGGCTAGCCTTTTGTAGCAAAAGTTACTCCATATTGCTATCATACTGATACTTGGCAACAACTGAGCAAGCTTTTTCTTGGGTAGAATTTGCCCACGAACCGCAGTTGGTATCCAAAAAGCTACATGTGGGTGTGTCCAGCTGAATGTTCTACTTTTGTTATTTGAATGCTAGATGGTAAAAGCTATGGTTTTCCCAGTAGTGATGTATGGAAGTGAAAGCTGGACCATAAAGAAGGCTGATTGCCGAAGAATTGATGCTTTTGAATTATGGTGCTGGAGGAGACTCTTGAGAGTCCCATGGACTGCAAGAAGATCAAACCTATCCATTCTTAAGGAAATCAGCCCTGAGTGCTCACTGGAAGGACAGACCGTGAAGCTGAGGCTCCAATACTTTGGCCACCTCATGAGAAGAGAAGACTCCCTAGAAAAGACCCTGATGTCGGGAAAGATGGAGGGCACAAGGAGAAGGGGACGACAGAGGACGAGATGGTTGGACAGTGTTCTTGAAGCTACAAACATGAGTTTGACCAAACTGCGGGAGGCAGTGGAAGACAGAAGTGCCTGGCGTGCTCTGGTCCATAGGGTCACGAAGAGTCGGACACAACTAAACGACTAAACAACAACAACAACAAATGTTGACACACAGGCTAAATGCATGACTGACAAGTGCCCAGTTTGTAGGTGTTCCTTCATCTCTCTCCTCTAAATATACTGTGGGGCATAGCTGGATTACCTTTACAGCAAGGTTGGATTATATGGGATTGCCTTCAAAAAGCGTTCAAAAACTTCATCTGGTACAAAATGTGGTGCTTTAACCAGAAAGGACATTGTTTCTGGAGCACACAACTCCTCTTTTACATGAACATCATTGGCTTCTGAGCTCAGTTTGAAGTACCATGGAAGGAATCTAGCTCAGTGGTGGAGCACCTGCTTTGCATGCAAAAGGTTCCAGGTTCAATCCCTGGCATCTCCAGGCAGGGCTGGGAGAGAAGGCCATCTGAACTCCTTGAGAGCTGCTGCCAGTTAGTGCAGACAATACTGGGCTAGATGGACCAAGAGTCTGACTCAGTATAAGGCAGTTTCTCATTCTCCTCTGCTTGTTCTTACCTTTAAAGCCCCCCAAACCTTGGGTCCAAGATGTTTAAAGGATCAGCTTAGCAGCCTTGTAGCTGGCTTTGCTTTGGAATTTTAAGAAACCAAACACTCAAGTGCTGTTTGGAAATCGGTGGTTAAAACCAGTGCAGTTTTGAAAGGTTGAGCCTGCCATCTTCATCTTCATCATCTTCATCATCATTTTATTTGTATGCCGCCTTTCCATAGTTAAAACAATGCTCAAGGCGACTTACAACATGACAAGACTTACATAACTACCAACGTAACAAAAGTCATAAGCAATAAATAATTAAATTCAATAAATGATTCAAAGATAGCATTTGATTGTATCCAAACACAGGCAAAACTCTGCTCTTTGAAATGAAGGATCATGCAACATGTAGTTTCCGTATCCTAAGAGGTGTCCCAATGCATAGCAAACAAACACTTCTAAAATATATAGTTTATATAATAAATGATTTATAAACCACAGGATGAAAAAACTCTGGGATATCCAGCCTCATATAACTTAATTTGCTTAAGTCTAATTCATACAGGAAGGTGTAAATACCATAAAGTGAGCTGTCCTGCCATGCTTTGCTATGTCACACCCCTCACCTTGCAAGAAAATAGGTAATCAAACCTATTGTGCCCAGTACACCTAAGATGCTCTGTGTGTGAAGAGGTTGGACTGGCTTCACCAGCTCAGCCACATGGCTCTCACTAGTCACTCTTGAGTTCCAATACCAATAATTTAGAAACTTTGTAACCACTTTGTAACTAAACTAAGTTTTACTGCCTGTGCAATTTTTCTGACTTATGTATGAGAAAGCACATGAACCTGACCTTTGATGAGTTTGTAAATAAACCAATTTTAACTTGCCAAATGTGGTCTTTTCCCATGCTTGGGGAAGAGGAAAATTTTGGAACTCACTTGGAAGGACATATTTTAAAGGCCTTACAGCTTATATATCCATGCTTTGCTGGCATTTTTTGTGACTTTAAATCTCTGCTGGGGTTCTCTCACCAAAGAGTCCTTGCTCCAAACTCATATCTTGGTATCCAGGAATTCTTATATATATACAGCCTCAAGCAGACTGCTATTCTTCCTTCCACAACTGGCCTTGCCCTCCAGCAAGTCTTGGGGTGAACTATTTGGTGATTAACCCAGGGCATTCTGAAATGCTGGCCTGGACTAAGGAATGGATCTGTCACAAACATTACAGCCCTGCCCCATAAATCTGTATGATTCAGACTCCCTCCTTCATGGTGTTTCCACATTGGCTTAAGGCCTTTTTGTCTCAGCAGCCCTTTGAGCTGTCTGATGTTTATATGCTTTATGCATGGTTCCCAGTATTTGTTACTGGTTTTATCTGCTGCTTCTTTTGCTATTCCACATTTAGCTTTAAAGTGGATGGTTTTAATTTTTTTGATGTTAGCTAATTTAGGCTTCTGAGTGTGCAACTTTAAGAACTTTCTCCCCCTCTTCCCTTTGCATTCCCTTTTCCTTTTGTGTTCTTAGCCTGAGGGCAGGTATTACATTAGAAACAATTCTTGTAAGCTGCTCTGAGAGTCTTTTTGTCTACAGAGCAGGGTGGAAAAGGCTATAAATAAATAATAAATACAATAAACAAAATGTATTCATAAAATAATAAAAGTAAATAACTGGAAAGGTGGGACATAAATGTTCAGCTGTATCAATTACTAGATCTTGGATTTGTCGAAGAGGCACTTTGTGTCATTAAAATTAATCAGCAACTTCTAAGCATTGACAAACATTTCCAAAAGCTGAACATTTGGAAAGGGTTCCAAATTGGAAAAGTCCGATTTGGATTTGGACATTATGTGGAATGTCAGATTTGTGTGGATTTTCATTTCAGTTCTACTGAAGGTGCAGATGGCATTGGATGTGTAAGCAAGCAGAAGCCTGTGTCTTGCCAATCTTATGAAAGTGTGCCTTGATTTGATCTCCCTTCTTGAGTCATTACAGACTCTTGCGCCTTGTGTTTCTTTCGGTGAACAGCTACTTCCCAGTAGCTCACCAAAAGCGACGTGCGTTGCCCTAACAGAGAGATCTAAATGAGATTGGAAAGATCGTCTTAATTAGCTTCGAAATCCTGCTAATTAGAGGCCTCGCTACATTAAAACATTGCTTCAGTGACCAGACCGGGTCACAGCTACAAATGAACCCTGATGAAGAAAAAAGTGCTTTGCTACGGCAAGCAGCTGGATCCAATCCACCTCCAGGGGTTTGTGAAGGGAA
Organism: Podarcis raffonei; assembly: GCF_027172205.1. Classification (NCBI taxonomy): domain Eukaryota; kingdom Metazoa; phylum Chordata; class Lepidosauria; order Squamata; family Lacertidae; genus Podarcis; species Podarcis raffonei. Next base: position 29,289,745 of record NC_070609.1, read on the forward strand.
AGGATGTTTTAAGTTTGACTTCAGTGTCTCCTGAGGATAACTTGGGACTCCCCCTTGCCAGCACATGTGACATTAGGGCCCCCACAGCCTTTCAGCCTAAGGCCTTCAAGACAAGTTTCATTGCCACCACAACAAGTCATGTCCCCTTAAAGGGAACAGGAAAAGACAGATGTGCTGGAAAGCAAGACTGTGTGTGTGTGTGTGTGTGTGTGTGTGTGTGTAGAAGGCCTAGACTGGACAGATCAACTTGTCCATTTGACAGACAGAACATTCGTCTTAGGCTTCTGTCACTGTGGTAGGGGAGCGTTCCAGTTCATTGCACTGTTTTCATCTTCATCCCATGGGTCTATTCAGGGGACTGCGAGATGGGCATATATTTGTGGGAAAGTAGTAGAGCATAGTACGAATGGACAAACCTATCAGTTCTGGTTTCTCTCAGTTTCTAATTTTTCCAGTCTTAAGTTCACCAAATTTCTGCATCATTCTGCCTTTTTTCTTTCCATTTTTAAAGGCCTCACAAAAATTCATTAGCATGTTAATGTGCATTTCTCATCATAAATTCACTGTATATTTTGGATATATTACTGTATATAAGTTGTTTGTGTGTCCATTTGCCAGTGCTCTTTTTGTAACAGTAGTCACCAGCATGGAATACCATCACTGCTTGTTTTTTTTAACCACTCATGGCAGCTGTTTTGTGCTGGGAACCCTGGTATTTTTACCATGGTATGCATGCCAGCACATCATGTTTTAACAACAACAGCAATCCCAACCCAAACCTATTGCTGTTTGGTGTGCATTTGGACACCTCTATTGGAGATAACTAGACACAAATTTGAATCAAAACAGCCAACTGAGCCTTTCAAAACTACAGTGGTTTCTTAGATTTTCCCAGCAATGCCAGGCACAAGTCTAAAAAGTTAAAAAGTTAAGCAGCTTAAAATCCTTATGAAACGACAGGTAAAATGCAGCTAAAAATTATTTGTACCTGGGCCTAAAGTATGATGCTAAAAGGCTTGTGGAAATAAAAAGGTCTTTAGCAGCTGAATAGATGTTAATATGGGTGTCAGGTAAGCCTGACTAGAAAAGGCATTCCAAAAATAGCAAGTCACCAGAAAAAGTCCTTCTCCTTTAGTAACCGGCTACCTCATCTGTTTAGACTGAACAAGCGTTCAGGGGGAGCCTGAGGAGAGTTCCAAGGGCCACAAAGAGAAGCCTGGAGGGCCACATTTTGGCCCTGAGCCTGAAGTTCCCTACCCTAGTTCCTGGGCACTAACATGGAATCATGGGATGGCCCAGCAGGTCCCTTGGAAAGGCAGCTGGGATGAGCATGCTGGGATTTGCAATCTCCAGCTGAGGGGATGGAGTTGAGTAGAAGAAAAGTGACCCAAGTTACAAAAACATGTGAACTGTACTAGGTATACATCTTTTTTAAAACCATGGCCATCTCCCACCCTAAAAGGGCACTTCATAGTTTGGTTTATCCAAATGCACCTCAATAGGAACATATTTTGCTGCATCCCATTTGTCCATCTGGCCCAGTATTGTTTGCTCTGACTGGCAGCTGCTCTCCAGGACCCAGGCAAAGCGAGGCTGTCCCCACAATCAGGGGCTGCCAACCCTTTTGGGCCAGTCAGCCTTTCTGGAATGTTGAGAAAGTATCGGGGGCACCGGTCACAAAATGGCTGCCAGGAGGTGCATAGCATAAAGCAAATCAGCTGCCATACAGTGTGGTTTAATAGCTGCCACATCTCAACTGTAAAAGAGAAAGTACTGCTAAAATGGTGTGGACATGGTCTCCTGCCCACTCTGCCCAATGTACATTGGCCACTGCTGGTATGGGAGAAGCCAAGCCAGTGGAAACAGGAAGTGAGCAAGAACAGCAAACACTCTCCGATGCATTGTGGGGGTTTTTTTAGAAGAAAGCTCCCAAGAGCTTTCATAGATGCCATAAGAGATACTGGCAGGCACACTGGTGCCCACAGGCACCACATTGGCGACCCCTGCACTACCTGATTGTTTTTACTGGGGTTGAACCTGCGACCTTCTGCAGGCAAGCCATGAACTCTACCCCTGATTGGTGGTCCTGTTCCCCCATTGTTAGATGGGTGCAAAGGATGCAAAAAGATTCCACTCGCTCCCCCTAAAAAAAACCCCAAGCAAATCTATTCTCTTCCTCTTTGAGGTCTTGCTAGGATTGCCCCAGTTCTGCAAAACACGAGATTCACATTGGATCAGAAAGGTGTATAAATGTGGGGCTGCTTTCCGGAGCACTGAGGCTCGCCCTATTGCAGGCTGACAGAATGAACTTCAGTTGACGCCCCTGGCTGTTCCTTTCCAGTTCAGCTGTTCCATTTCAGGCTGCAGAGCCAGTGGAAGGAAGCTAAAAGATCGCTTCACTGACCAGCCAGTACATTAACTGCCCTGTTGCCCTGATCAGATGCGGTTTTACAGACAATGGCCACCGGCTGTTTAGGCAATGTATAAATTAACATAGGCTACACATACTAGGAACATATTTAAATGAGAGGCGAAGGACCCTTTATTTGTCAATCACTTCGCGCTCCGTTCACATTTGCTTATTTCTTCAGAAGCATTTTTTTTGGGGGGGGGTCATTAATACCTCCTGCTGTTTGCCACCACAGAATGAGGAAGGGGAAGACAGGAGGTGTAACTTAAATGATCCAGCATTCATTTTGCCCACTGCTCCTCTCCAATTTAATTAATACAATAATAAACAGATCCCTTGGAATTTGCTTCTCTCTCTCTGCCTTTCGCTCAATCTCATAGTCTGGCTCTGTAACTTATGACCTTCAAGTCAAAACACCTTTATTTCTGCTCGCTTTGTAATAGGCCTAGCACAGAGGGATCCAGAATCTCAACTCTCACATGAGCAGCTTGGAAAACAGGAATCCTATGCAACAGTTTTCCTAGAAGCTCAAAGGGATTACCCACCTCAGTCATTCTTTTACAACAGCGCTGTAAAGTAGGCTGTCATAGCACAGTGGATAAACTGGAGCTGCAACCCCGCCCCCAGTTCAAACATCTCCCCTTCCATGTGGCATTTTGCTGTTGGGAGTTTTGCACTTTAAAATGTGTCTATTTTAGAAGCCTTTTTGTATTTGGGTTGTTGGTGTCAAATTCTGCAAGCCACCTCAAGTATTTTGTAAAGAAAGGCAAGTTCAATAAAACAGAGAAAAGTCACTGAACATGTGTCCCTCAGCGGCAGTCTACAGTGGTACAGTCCAGCAAGACCTGCAGTAGTCAAGCTCTGTCAACAGACTAGGGTCCTCCTGGAGCATACCACTTTAGAACTGAGGGAACCAGTGAGCAAATGACAGAGAGCTAGAGAAGAGCACTGCAGCTTAGGAGGCTGCCTAAGTCCGGAATTTATCTGCAGCCAAAGTAAACAAATAAGCACTAATTTATATCCCACGCTTTTGCAGTTGCATTTCTCTTTGGTACTTTCACTTATATATCCACTATTATGCACATATTCCCTTAATATACGGTATTCATTTTTGTAAACATTTAGTTGGAGAACTGCACTGCAACATTTGTAAATATGTGTGAATTTTGAAGGATGGCTGTTTCATTTCTCATACAATTTGAGCTGTTGTTGTGTTGAAAATGTCAATTTGCTAGATTCAGCTTTAAATGTGAACTGAATCAAATTTCGCTCCCATTCCTACTGGCAACACAGCAACATCTGCAGCGGGTGCTTAAGCAGAGGTTAGGCAGAGACCTGTCAGGGACGTTGCAGATTAGAAGGACACCAAGTCCCATTCCAAAACTAAAAATCGTAATAATCTGTGGTGTGAGGTGGATCCCACATGATTTTATGCCTCATGATTCTAATGCTCATGTAGTTTGGCTCTCGCCAGGAGCAGCGAGTGTGGTGGGGAAGAGCAGTGAAGCTGCTGTTGTTGCAGCCTACCTGGATGTGGATGGATCGGGCAGAGCAGCGATGACATCAGGGCTGCACAGATGTGACGGCAGAGGCAGCCAGGCACTCCCACTGCTGCATTTGAGCATCCCTGACCTCACACCTTCCAGGTAAGATAGATAGATAGATAATACTTTATTCGGCTATAAGCCCACAAGGTAAAACCAATCAATAAATAAAATAGCATTTTACATTCTAAAATATCAACTAAAATATTTCAACGCATAATCTCCTTCACGTTACATACAATCTCTAGATGTACCATATTGTGGCCTTGAATATAAAGATGGTGGATAGAGTTTACTAGATTTTTAATCTTCCAGGTAAGCTGCAGTGACAACGGTATCCAGGGGATGTCTCTGCATCTCTGCCCTGCCACACTGGATGCTACTGGCTCTCACTTCCCCTCAGCGCAATGGGCACAGAGGGGCCTTTGGTAGCTGATGCTTTTGAAGCCCCAGTAAGAGAGATCTAGGGCTACAAATTTCTGCCATCTGTAGAAATCAAACAATGTTTTCCTTGGAAGCACTCAGAAGTGGGGGAAGCACCAAGTTAATGGGACTCATATGTCTTGGTTGTTGTTTTTTTTAAATGCTTCTAAAGCAAGAGTAGCAGATGCAGGACGAAGCAAGAATTGAAGGGGGAAGCCCTGGGAACAGAACAAGATGAGAGTTCCTGCAAGGATGCTTGGTGCCAGACAGTTTGTTTCCAGAAATTTGTTTGTTGTTGTTCTGCTGCTGCTGCTGCTGCTGTTAACATTTGATACCATCATTTTTCTTCATGTCATATTCCTTGAGCACCAGACACTATATTCCTCTAGCCGTCTACCCAAGATTTTGAACTTTATATTTACCGTAATTGCAAAATGACTCAAGCCAGAAAGAATTGAAATAAAACTCTGCACGTATATTCAGCATCTGATTGTTGCTGCTGCTGCTGTTGTTTGCTCTGAAATTCAAATTGGTGAGTGTTAGGGTTGGGTCACTAACAGCAGACTGAAGTAAGCAAGAAGTTGGGAACCAGGGGCTTGTTGGGGAAGCCAGCATTCTAGGCCGAAGGATCAGTCAGGACCGAAGGGCAATCCAGATGGCAGGATGAATGGGGATGATGAAAGTCAGGACCAAAGATTATGTTGGAACCAAAGGCTTGTGCCCCGGGGGAGGTCACTTTGGTGCTGCTATTGCAGCAGTTTGACTTCACCCCTGGAGGTGCACTCCATTGTCTCTCAAGACAGACAGATGCCACAACTTGGGATGCATAGAACTGCATTTCAAAATTCAGAGAAGTATGTTTTGGTTCGCATATTTTTTCAGAACATGCAAGTTAGGTAAGTTTGCCTTTAAATGCCAACTGAATATACTGGTAATTTCTCTCCTATCCCTACTTCCTATCCAGGAAGATTCAGTGGCCAGTCAATCCAGTGCTGGAAGGTTCTCCTCTAAGATGTTCAGTGGTTCACCATATAGGGTAGTTGTTCCTGGCAGCCAAGGATACTTTTGGAAACTATGACACCATAATTCCCTTCCCGCATATGAAAAAAACCTCCAACTCCCAACCTAGTGGGCTGTTGCTGTGCCCAGTGCAACATGATGTGTTCCACCATCATGGATAATAATTGCAACCAATTTCCCTAACATAACGCATTTCATACGCTATTTTCACTAATACATGCATTTTTAGGCACACTTTATCCCAGCACGTGCATTTTTGTACATATTATGTAGCTGGAGAATGGCATAACAAAATTCAGGAAAGTGTGAAGTTCTAAGGATTGCTGCGTTTTGGTTTGCATATTGCTTTGGAAAGTGTGAATTAGGCAAGTATGCCTTTAAATAAGAACCCAATTTTTCTCCCCCGCCCCAATTCCTACTGGAAACCCAAATCCAGGAGCAGAAACCTGTCTCTGCGTCTTCTTAGCTTAACTCTCCACCCATGCTTTTGGGTCCTGCTTGCTTCGCAGCACTGCAGACTGGAGCAGTCAGAAGTACAAGAGCAGAAAAGCCCCTCAGGCAACCTGTGTTCAGTGAGCCTCTCATTGCGAAGAGGTGATTAATGCCCTTCTGCTCATGTGCCTTGCCGTTCTTTTCTCCTCCTTGAGTGCCTTCCTCCATTCCCCTCTGCAAAGTTGGTGCTGCAGGTTTCCTGCAGGTGGGGAGACTCTGGACAGAACTAATTCTTAAAAATAAAAATCAGAGGAGAATGAAGTAAGCAAGAAAAAAGAATGGGTGCCATTACAGCAGAAGGCCAGAGGGCATGTCCCACAGATCCACTTATCGCTTAGTTTGCAGAAAGCAAAGTTGTGGAGGATCATATGAAGAGCCAGGCTAGATCAGGCCGAAAGCCTATCTAGACCAGCATCGTTTCTCACAGAGGCCAACCAAATGTCTCTGGGAAGCTCACAAGCAGAATATAAGCACAACACTCTCACACTCTTGTACCCCGGCAACTGGTATTCAGAAGCATATTGCACAACTGAAGGGGCAGGGTGGTGGAATGCAGCCTCTCCAGACCCTTCAGGGTGCAGGAAAGTAGCAGCAATGGCACACACTGTTTGATGAAACTGCAACTGGACGGCAAGGCTGGAGGGAAACAGGACAAGAGGCTTTTCCCATAGGCATTTTTAGTCCACATTTTCAGTTGAGAGGGAAACTTCAGAACTAACCCCTTGCACAGCGTGAGCTAAACAAACTTGGAAGGTTTACAAAGGAGCAGCAGTTTATAAGGTGTTTTTAATTTGTGTTTTATATATGAAGGGACTTCCTTAGCAAGGCTTTTTATGAGAGGCCTCTCTTGCCCTAAGATGTCGGCTAGAAACCCTGTTGTGCATGCTTTGGCTCTAGGTCCTTAACAAACTAACTAGTGTTTATTATCTAAACAATAATGGTAAAAGCAGAGGGAATTGGTGGGAGGGGGCTCAGGGCAAATTGTCAAATGGCTGGAAGCCTGCTTAAGTGTATATCAATTGCCATCTCCTGGATTGTTGTAAATGCTTTGAGTCCTGTCCCACCCCCCCAAGTCTGCTGACAGCATCCTAAGCATTTTATTCCAAAAGATCCTGATTAATGAGGATATGGACCTTATGTTATGGTGTACTGGTGAGGCGTCTGTCTTTGGCCACAAGAAATAGATGTAAGAGGGCAAACTTTGTAGTTGCTCTTTGTTTTTCTTCCACCCATCTCCTTAAACATAATTCCACCCATCTCCTTAAACATAAATTTAGTAAACATAATTTAGTAAGCCTGGATTGAACTGGTATACAAAGTACACAATAGAAGAAAGCTGGAACTAGTTGTTGCAGAGCAGTTGCTAAAAGGAACAGCTAGCATTTGCTTCTTGCTCATAATATCTGGACGTATGAAAAGTGTGACATGCCTGACATCACATTTCCTAATGTGGGGAGAACAGCTCATCTGAAGCATGGTGATATCTCATTGCGTTTTGTAGGACTAGGTATCACTGGGTTGAAGGGGAGAGGGCAGTAGCAGCCAGTCCAATGTTCCCAGTGCTGTGCCTGCACTGCATCGACCTCCTCACTGCCTCACCCTTCCCCCCCACCTCTCTCAGTTGCCATCAGGGACTTCCAAATCAGTAAGAAAATACACCCCCTGCTACTTTGCCAGCTGCTACTGGGAGAGGGAGATGCCTGGGTCATCGTCCCAAGAGGCCTCATGTATTCAGAGAAGAAACTTCCTGTAGACTTCAGGGATGGGGAACCTGTAGCCTCCTAGATGATGTTGGGACTCCCAGCTCCCATCAGCCGCAGCCAGAATGGCCGATGGTTCAGGATGTTGTAGTGTAACATCTGGAGGGCCACAGGTTCCCCGTCCCCTGTGTTACTGAATCCTCTTAACTGAAGATGCCAGGGGCTGATCAAGATCTCTTCTGCACACATGAAGCATCTGCTCAGCTGTAGACCTAATGTCCTTCCTCTGGAATTAGCCATGGAGGCCAGGGGACCTAAAACGAAAGAGCCATTTTCGTTTCCCTCTTCAACCTGCCTCCACCTGACCAGTTTTTCCACATTTATTTAAAGTTTACAAATGTGCTGAAGAGGAGAGAGAAAGTGGCACATCCCCTTTGTGGAATGGTGTTTAAAATAAAATAAAAAATTTTTTAAAAATCCCCGTTAAGTTCCTGTACATGCTGACAGTTTTACAATTTACATGACAGCTGGCTTGCTCGGAGGAGGGCTCCGTTAATTAAAATAACACAAAGAGGGAGAGAAGCGAAATCGTGTCAGCGGATAATTAATTCGGAGCAGGGCAACCGGGCCGTGTGCTGCTCCTGCGAACAAAACTCGGCAGGAATTCACAGCATTGCAGGGCACAGAGATGTTTACACCTCCTGGAACCACCCTGGCCTCGGGGGCTCTGCATCGTGGCACACTATGCAGTGTTGCCAGAATGCACAGCGAGGTGTTTTCTATGCACGCCTTTCTACGTTGGACGCTGAGCAGGAGGGTGTGATACCTTTGGTTGCTGTCGATATTCAAGTGTACCCTTGGCTGGTCTCCCTTCTCGTGTTGCATCCTTCTTTCAGAAATAGATTAGAGATGACCAAGTGCTTCATTTGCAGGGCCCACTATATTTTAAGAATATAAGAAGAGCCTGCTGGGTCAGGCCAAAGGCCCGTCTCGTCCAGCACCCTGTTCAACCAGTAGCCAGATAGATGCCCCTATGGGAAACCTGCAAGCAGGGCATGAATCAACAGCCTCCCTCCTCACTCTTGCCTTCCTTTACACAAGAACCTCACTGGAACAGACCGATGTGACTTATCTTGTCTGGAATTTTGGTCTCCACATTGACCAGCTATGGATGCTTAAGAACATAACAACAGCCTGGTGGATCAGGCCAAGGTCCCATCTAGTTCAGCATCCTCTTCTCACAGTGGCCAACCAAATGTCTGTGGGAAAGCGGGACATGACTGCAACAGCCCTCTTCCCCAGGTGCGATGTCCAGCAACTGGTATTTAGAGGCATACATCCTCCAACAGTGGAGGTACAACACAGCTATCGTGGTTAGATAGCCTTATCCTCTATGAATTTCCCTAATCTTCTTCTAAAGCCTTTAAGGTGGGGTGGGAATTCTAAAGCCTTTATTGGGGTGGGAATTCTACAGTCTTAACTTCTTTCCAGATAGTGGTCTAGAGGTTGGGTGTGCATTTTGCCACATCGTCCAATCCATTCATTGACTACCTCCAGAATCAGAGTCGATGTGCTGAAGAACATGAGCGGCAGAGTCTTGCTTGCAATGTGTCTTGCTTGCAAGGCTTCCAGCAGGCATCTGTTTGGCCACTGTGAGAACAGGATGCTGCACTAGATGAGCTTTGCTTTGATCCAGAATGGCTCTTCTAAGGTTTAGGTATTTATTTTAAGAAATTAGTAGACTTAAATCAAAAGGTCACAACACAGTAAATAATAAACAATGTTATGTAAATATGTAACATAATATCAGTAAAATACAAAAAACCTCACACCATTTATATAAATACATTTCATCATAATCAACAAAACATAATAGTACATGTTACATGGTAAGCAACGCATAGCCAATCCAGCAATAAAGAACCCAATGATATATGAAGTCCTACTCAGAGTAGACCCATTAAAATGAATGAACCTAACTCAGTCAAATTCATTAACATCAATGGTCTTCTCCTGAGTAGGACTGGCATTGAATATCACCCCCTGGTTTTTTGGCCAGGCTTTGTAATAAATTCGGCATACTAGAACAGTGAGGATTACTCACAGTCAAATAACCTGTGCAGGACTTGAAGGCAACAGTCATCGGCATCCATGGGAATTTTTTATTGTGAGGCATATACTACAAATGAATGAACCTATGTAACAGGCATCAGATATCAAACTCCACTTCTCGTAGATCTGGTGACTAAGGCTGTGTTCATACTATGCCTTTAAATCACATTCAAAGCACATTCTTTCCCTCAAATAAATCTGGCACTGGAGTTTAAGGGTTGCTACGAATTGTAGCTCTGTGCCCAGGATTATTCGAGGGAATGCGATTTAAAGGCATGGTGTATTTGCAGCCTCCTGAGGAACCTGAATTCTAGGCCCCTGTTATTACTCAATGACTAGATCTGTTGTGGGTAGACCTGGCACCCAAACATATTTACTCAACACTGAAACCCTCAGTTCTTTCTCTGGTTCCTTTCATTCCCTCCAGCTCTTAACTAATTGACCTGCTGCTGCAGTCAACTCCAAATCCCCCCACCAACTGCATTTCCCTAAAAACCCCAATACAGAAGGGTAACAACACTTTAGTCTTATGTCCAACACCACTCTAATTCCCACCACTCCCTCCAGCAAAATAGGTGTAGCAGGACTCACGTAACCAGGCTCTTTCAGACAGGGGATGGGGAAATCTGTCCATTTCAGTTTCTCTCAGTTTCTCATTTCTCCAGTCTTAAGTTCAGTTCTCCACATTTCCATTATTGAAGATGAATCAGCATTTTCATACAAACTACTCCTAATAGACACTTTTTTGTATTCAGTTTTGCCTAATATAGACATTCATGCAAAGCAATTTCCCCCCATATTTTTCTACACATTACTTAGGTGGAGAATTCACAAAATTCAGAGAAGTGCAAATTTCAGAGGATGGCTGTGTTTTGGATCTCATGCAGATCAGGTGAGTACACCTTTAAATGTGTATTGAATCTGACTTGCCCCTCCATTCCAACTTTAAGCCGCCGTCACCTTGTTTTTTGTGATAAAAACAGTCTATCCCTAGTGACACCGCACAACCAGAGGCCCTGATAGGAGCCTCTAGTCAATTGCTTTCATTGCTCTCTGGACACTCGATCCTCCACCATCCTCCCTACAGCCAAATAGCTTCCAGGCTGAGGACCAGCTGCAGCAGAGGCTCTTAGGATGCTTATTTATCTCACTGACACAGCTCCCATCATCCCATTGCATGATAAGCTATCCAACAGAAGTCAAAGCAAGGCATGGCACCCTTCTTGCATTACCCCACCCCAGTGTAGTGGGTTTATTTTATGTTGGTCTTGCCAATATATGCATTTTTAGACATGTTTTACCTTAGTATGTGCATTTTTCTATGCATTACTTGGCTGGATAGCTGCACTGCAAAATTCAGAGATGTACGAATCTTGGAGGATGGTGGTGTTTGGGTTCACATGTTGTTTTGCAAATTGTAAATTAGGTCTGTTTGTCTTTAAATGTGAATTAACCGGATTTCTCCCCATCTTTAGGAGGAAGCCAACTGACACTTGGATGTTCCTAAAGTTGAGAAGCGTGAGTCAGATTATTTCTTTTCCATATCAATTTCACATGTCTTCATTCATAATTCTGCCCCATCACTTTTCCACACTTATCTGAATATTATTATTATTATCACCACAAAATTCTGTAAGTTGGCAGTATTATCACCACATCTGTAGATTGGCAGTATTATCACCACAAAAATCTGTAGGTTGGCACAAAAATCAGAAGGCTGGCAGTTCAAATCTCCGAGACAGGGTGAGCTCCTGTTGTTCAGTCCCTGCTCCTGCCAACCTAGCAGTTCAAAAGCACGTCAAAGTGTAAGTAGACAAATAGGTACCGCTCCGATGGGAAGGTAAATGGCATTTCCGTGCGCTGCTCTGGTTCGCCAGAAGCGGCTTAGTCATGCTGACCACAGGACCCGGAAGCTGGTCAAGCACCGGCTCCCTCGGCCAGTAAAGCAAGATGAGCGCTGCAACCCCAGAGTGGTCCACGACTGGACTTAATGGTCAGGGATCCCTTTACCTTTACCTTTACCTGCATTGAGGGTCAAGCTGGAGGATCTGTGAAGGCTGCCTCTTGCCACGTTCACCCCCTTTGCCAGAGCCTGTATACTTCCCCTGTTCTATAAACCCCCACAAATGTAGACCTCATTCCCGTAGTGATATCCAAGCAGGCCCAGATGGGTTTTCGCCAAGCATCAGCAAAGTAAGCTTCCTTCATGTGGGAAGATTGAGCCAAAAGGCCGGGAACCCCTCCAGAGCCCCAGATCTGAGTAAACCGGAGCTGGTGTGCGCCAGGAGCACCAGCTGTGGCATTACCAAGAGACAAAGAGCTGCTCCACGGCAGGACAAATAAACAGGATTTTCTTGGGGCTGAACTAAACCCTATTGCTTGTGACCTCCGGCTGCCAGCTGGAGTGACAGACGAGCCAAGCACACCTCCTGCAGAAGAGCTCAAGAGTCCCATGCTGCCAAGAGAGCTTACCCTTGACACTTTCATCATGGGCCTGAACAGAGGAACACAGGAAGCTGCCTTACACTTAGGCCATTGGCCCACCCGCCTCAATATTGCCTACACTGAATGGCAGCAGCAGCTCTCCAGGGTTTCAGGCAGGAGTTGTTCCCAACCTTACCTGGATGGGTTGGAGGTTAAACCTGGTCCACCAAGACCCTCACCACTTTTCACATGGCCTGGGGGGGGGGGAGTTTAGGAGCCACTGGTGCAGACAATACTGAGCCAGATGGACCAATGAGGCAGCTTCCTATGTTCAAGACCCCCAAAAGTATCCCTTCTTCTGGGTTTCTATCCTGAAATTGGACTTGGACAAGGCAGCCCTCCAAATCGAGGCTGTCCTCTGACAGTCTTTCAAATTATTATTATTATTATTATTATTATTATTATTATTATTATTATTATTATTACCCCACTCTTCTGGTCCTCTGTGACCATCCTATGCAGCACTTGAAGTGAGAAAGAACTTTAAACTGCATTATATTCCAATGAATAAATTAATTTACAGTGCAATCCGATATATCTAAAGGCTTTTATCTAAGTAAGTTCTACTCAGAACAGACACTTAACCTACTTTACAGGATTCCTGGGAGAAAGTATGTGATGTGCTAAAAAGGTGGGGGTTTTTAATGTCTTGAGAGTCAGTGTGATTAGGAATGGGGAGGGAAGTTAAACATGAATCTACTTAAGTCACACTTTTTGAAAGAGTAACAAACTGAAACACGACCATCCTTCAAAATTCTCACTTCTCTGAATTTTACAATGCAGTTCTCCAGCCAAGTAATGTGGACAAAAATGCATATACCAGGCTAAAATGTGCATAAAAATGCATAATTAGTGAAAATTGTGGGGTGGTTTTAATGGGTAGGAGAGGATATAGTAAATACAATTCATCCTTCCAGGAGCCCACATGTGTGGGTTGAACAGAGTTTCAGAATCCTATCCTTGGCAGCAAAATTAAATGCATAGGAATTATGCTGTTAAACCTTGTTTAGAGCAAGTCCAGCTACAAAGTAAACTGGCTTTCGCCTTCTTACACCGCTTAATAAAGAATCAGACAACAACCTGTGTAGTTTAAAAATAAGGTTTTCTTACTTATAATCATGCATTGGTTCATAGCAATAGTAAAAACTATGCAGGCAAGTACATACACGGGTGGCGCTGTGGTCTAAACCACAGAGCCTAGGGCTTGCCGATCAGAAGGTCGGCAGTTCGAATCCCTGTGACGGGATGAGCTCCCGTTGCTTGGTCCCTGCTCCTGTCAACCTAGAAGTTCGAAAGCACATCAAAGTGCAAGTACATAAATAGGTACTGCTCAGGCGGGAAGGTAAATGGCATTTCCGTGCACTGCTCTGGTTCACCAGAAGCGGCTTAGTCATGCTGGCCACATGTCTGCAGACAAACACAGGCTCCCTCAGCCAGTAAAGCGAGATTAGCGCCGCAACCCCAGAGTCGTCCGCGAATGGACCTAACGGTCGGTCAGGGGTACCTTTAGCTTTACCTTTACATATATTTACAGTATAACCAGCTTCAGGCATGTCTGCCTCCAATGCTGGTCAAAGAAGAGAAGAAGAAATACTATATGCTCCTTCTTATCCAGGACAGGAGGGGAAATGACATCACACAGAGCCCTCTCTATGAATTGCATTTCTATGGTCTGAGTTTCTGTCTTTCAGAAATACAGCTCCATGGGCTTTGCTCCATCTCATGCTAACTAGCAGGAATATGCATTTGTTAGGTTTGGCTGCTAATAAAAATGCACTATATAGGGGGAAACACATGTCTATTGGGAGAAATTCACCGATTAATTTTCATGAGGACATTTTTAAAAACTGATTTGGAAGTTTGGAGAGCTGAACTTAAGATGGGAAAAATGAGAAGTGAGTTGTTGGGTCATGAGTTCAAACCCCGTTTAGCCATGAAGCTCAATGAGTGACCTTGGGTCACTCGCTCTTTCTCAGCCTCAACCACCTTGCAGGGGTGTTGTGAGTATATAATGATACCAATAAATGGCAGGCAATGTTATTTAGCTAGGCTTCAACATGGGGATGCCAAGCCTGGAAAGAATGCACCCCGACTCTGTGCTAAGAAATCCTGAATTATAATGAACCGTAAGCAACCCGGGGTAAAGAAAATGATCTGTGCCACACAGAGGAATCATTCAGTCTCCAGAGTGTGCACTGAAGAGGATCTGCACACAGGCACTGTTTCACTGTTCTCACACTCCACCCTCTCTAAACCCAGGAAGCCGATAAATAAATAAATACCCCCCCCACACACACATACACCTTGCTCTTTCTAAGGTTCTTAAAATAACCTCATGCCTCACAGGGGCGGACTGAGATCGCACCCGCAGTCATCACTTGCTTCTCTCGTTCGCTCAGAAATGTTTCATGCCTTGGAAAGTCACACCCAACAGGGACTAGGGAGGCTGGGGGGAAATGATGTGGTGCCATGAGGGGAGGGAAGATGGTAATAAATTAAATAATAGCAGAGAGGAATCCTTTTGTATGTGGGTGGGTGTTGCATGCACACACATTTCCACTTGCATCTGCAAGTACGGTCGCTCCTCTCTCTTGCACAGATATGCAAAACACAACTCTCTCCCTCTCTCTCTGACGCACACGCACAGCACCTACTGATGACACACAATTATGATTCCAATGTGGATCTTAGGCCAATGTAATTATGTTGAATACAGCGACAGTAGCACACTGGCAATCTGGGAGGCAAAAGAGGAGGCGCTTCACAGCAGAGGTACCTATCATTGGACGGGGTTGACGTGAGCATCGCTGGGAAGATGCAGGGGTTGCTATTCGCGGCCCCATGCTGATTCTGCTACTACAGAAGCGTCAAACATACGGTATATGCCATGGATTCTCTTTAAAGGCTTACAATGCAACCAACACCTCTTTTATCACACTCTACAATTTTTTGAAAGATGGTGGCGTTTCACCAATGGCTTACCAGTGTGTGCTGTATGTCAGGGGCTGCCAGTGTGGTGCCCTCCAGATGTGGTTGGACTGCAGCTCCCACCAGCCCCATCCAGCAGTGGCTAGTGGGCGAGGGTGGAGGGAGTTGTAATCCACCAACCTCTGAAGGGCACCAAGGGGGCGACCCCTGCCAAATACTGAGTTGCATCAGCAGTGTCTCCTACAGTTCAGCAAGATAGGCATCAGGGAGCATAGCAATGAAGCACAACATTGAATTCCCAGCTGCAACCCATTTTAGGATGGAATTGTGATCCGGGGAAGGCCAAACCCAACCACTCATTCTCCCCATCATGGCTATGCCCCCTACCTCATGGTTCATGCTTGAGAATTTGTTTGACCAACATAAGGCTGGGCTTCTCCATGGGAGCAAGAACCCAGACAGAAAAAAAAAATTGGGGAGGAGGTGACATAGTAGCCAGATCAGGAGGAGGAAGTGGGCTAGCCTGCAAAGCCCTGCATGCCATAGCTGTCAACTTACAGATTTGAAAATAAGGGACCAGCAGCCAAAATAAGGGACCTGCAGCCTTACCTCTTCCAGACATTCCAGTCCTCCTGCAGTCTGGTCAAACTCATGCTGGTAGCTCCGAGAACACTGTCCAACCAACTTTGTAACCAGAGGTTCAACTGACTAGAATCTGAATCACATGCACCACAAGGCCTATGCAGCCTCAACTTAAGATGGCTCCCCAGCCTGGCTTTGCACTGCAAAGTTTGCAGCAGCACGTGCAACAAAATGGCGTCCAGCATTCAAAAACCCCCTCAGCTTGCATTAGCTAGCCCCACACAAGGCATGCAAGCTCCACCCCCAGTCGTTCTTAGACTTCTTATTGGGTGAGCAACGCAGCCAAGCAACACAGTTGGAGCCTCCCTTCTCCCTGGCCAGCAGGGCGGGAGGGAGAGGAGCTGCTTCCTTTGAAATTTAAGGGACATCATTTAAGGGACAATTAAGGGACATCCATCAATAAGGGACAGCGGCAGGACATGGCCCTGGAATAAGGGACTGTCCCTTCAAATAAGGGACACTTAACAGCTATACTGCATGCATTCCTCACACATGCCCCTGCTAGGGGAAACTGTGCATATATATATATATGGTTTATTTTTTTTGCAATATGCCGTGTGTTTTGGCCACAAATCCCTTTGTCAGGGGCTTATTTCCTTGTTTCTTAATGAACTTAATGGATTCTTAATCAAACCATTTGCCCTAACAGTCTTTAAAAACAGAAAGCTTCTGTTTTCCTTGGCATCTGTGTGATATATTTCTCTCTCTTCTTTTTTTTGGTATGCTATCCTTGCTTCATGTTTTGGGTGTGTTTTTCTCTTTGGTGTATGTTTGGGAGTGTCTGGATTGGAGGAGATCTGTGTGATAGCTGCAGGGGGGAATTTTTATTCAGTTCATCTTTAAAGACAAATCTACCTAAACAAAGAAATTTTAATTATTTTTGCTTATACTTTAAATAAATACAATAGGAGAACTGAAACCAAACCATCTTTCAAAATTTGCACTCCCCTGGATTTTGCAATACAGTTCTCCTGCCAAGTAATGTGGACAAAAAAACAAATACTAGGGGGGGGGGGAAATCAATATATTAGTGAATATTACATATAACAATGCATTATATTAGGGAAATCTGCATATTAGGAGAAATCTTCACTAAAATGCTGGTGATTTTTTATATGGACTTTTTGTTGTTTAAGAAATTGCAAACTGATGGGGAAATGTGGAGAATTGAACTTGAGTTTGGGAAAAAGAGAAATGGAGAAAAACTGAAATTGTCAGATTCACCTGTTAGTGACACCCTAGAAATGCCCCCCCCCCATTTCACAGTATGGGCAGCCGTTGATTTAAATGCTATCACCCTAGATCACACAGCTGTTTTGAGCCTTGTATGGCATAGCTGCATATTCCTTCATTGCAAGGGGTTGGACTAGATGATCCTCAGGGTCCCTTCCAACTCCACAGTTCTATGATTCTAGGGACGCTGGTGGCGCTGTGGGTTAAACCACAGAGCCTAGGACTTGCCGATCAGAAGGTCGGTGGTTCAAATCCCCGCGACGGGGTGCTTTTGACACGCCTAGCCATTTCAATGGCTAGAACTAGTGAGCTGGACAGAAATGCAGACACATTTGAGGAAAGGCAGCCTGCTGTCTGGAATGCAAGGAGCGTGGTGCCCTGCTCATCACTACCACTCTCAAAATAGCAAATCTGTAGTTAGTGCCACCAATTCTTTGTAGTGTTCCTAACATCCAAATATTATTTGCGAAAAGGTACAGTGATACTTAAACTGTCTTCCCTGGTGCACTTTCAGGTGTTCTCTGAGACCACAATGACAATAGTCAAAAAGAAGACGAGATGGAAGAGCTGGGGGTGGCTTTGAAATTTATCCCAAGTGCTGAAGAGGAAAGCCACTTACCAATTTGCATTTTAGCCAAAGAAGACAGCTTGCCTCTTTAACAATGTGTAAGTCGCTGCAATTGAAACATCAAAGGAGCCCTTAGCTTGGGTGCAAGGGTTACTTCCAAGTTTGCAGGTCATTTTTACGGATCACAGACATAATGGATGAGAGGAACACTTGAGTTTCCACTTAGAACAGTGTCATGGCCATAAGTAATGGCCTGTAAAGGAGAAGCAAATCAGGATAGTGGTCCTCAGTGAAACAGACCCTTAGTACAAGACAGACTTCTCTTTCGCATTCTGCATACAAATATCTGGAAATCCAGCCCATCAGTGTTTCCACTTGTGTCAACTGCACAATTCTCATCCATTCTCCTCACCAGTCTTTTTATGTGTGCTGATCAGGCTTGCTTAGAGAGGGAAAGGGAGAAAGGAGGGGTGGGAGGAGGCAGGAAAAAGATAAGTTAAAAAAAGGGAAAAAAACCAGAGAGAGAGAGAGAGACGGAGAAAGAAAAAAGGAGGAAAGCAAAGAGAAAAAGAAGCCCAGGGCAGCAAACCAGCTGAGGTGTCAAAGACAAAGATTTAATGAATGCGCCTGCGGTTTTACCTGAACAGATTATCACAAGCTAGAAGGAAAATACCAAGAAAATGGGAAAAAAGCAAGGATCATTTTTCAGACTGGCAGTTCCCCTTGCAGACATCTTTTAACAAGAAAAAAATAAATAAAATAAAATAAAGAGGAGCCTGCCTTTTTCTTTCCCACCCCTCTTTTTAAAGGGCCAGCATCATTATTCAGGTGACAGCAGCAGCAATAAGAAAGACTGGGGCTTGCCCAAATGAGCAGTCCCGATTACAAGGCAATGGCAGGAGGGATG
This sequence comes from Podarcis raffonei, assembly GCF_027172205.1. NCBI lineage: Eukaryota > Metazoa > Chordata > Lepidosauria > Squamata > Lacertidae > Podarcis > Podarcis raffonei. Next base: position 29,308,208 of record NC_070609.1, read on the forward strand.
TGATTGGCCGGCATTTTTCTTCTCAGAACTATGATTTATCCCAGACCTAAGTATTATGGGCATTATTTTTTTGCTCATCTATGCAACAGTGTCTTGGTCACTCTGCCCACATACCCTGGGGTTAACTGAACAAGCTCTTTTGGTATTCTGATTATCAGGGGTATTGTGGGAAATTATAATGGTGGGTAGCCCCAGCAGCCAGGTGCCGTTTAGAGAGAAAGAGAAAAGGGAGCCTGGGACACACATCAGTCCTACATTGGGTCCTGCCACTTCTGATATTTCTTACAGCCCTCTGTTCCATGACTATAGAGGGAAAGGATAATCTTAACATACAGTCCTATAAGGAGAAGTTAGAAGAAAGTGCCATGCCCACGACTAAGCCACTGAGCCATGCCAGCAGTAGATCTGACTGTGCCTGGCAGTTCTTTTACTTTATGAGAAGTCCAATAGCATCCGCAGAGCATGCACATAAACACACATGACTCCCACACATGTTCACACATTCACTATGCATGTTTTCTCTTTTTTTAAAATAATATTTATTGCTTTTAAAGATTACAGAAAAAGAAGAAAGAAGAAAAGAGAAAATTTAAAGACAAATGAAGAAAGAAAAAACAAAACAAAAAAATGAAAAAACACCACAATACAATACAGTATACAAATAATATAAACCCCAACCCAATCCCATTAAGCTAAACACATAAATAAATCTAAACAAAACAGTTTAAAATACATCTCTCCTTTTCCATATTCTATCCTTCATTTCCTTATTTCCTCGACTTCCTCACATCTCCCTTTTTGTATTCCCATTCTTCTAATTATTTCAGCAAATCCTTTCCATCTTTCTCTATTTTTTATCGTCTTGTAAATAACATATTTTTAACCTTATTTCCCTTTAAGACTAAATTACTTATCTATTCTTAACTTCTTCTAACATTTCTACTAAATCCATATAATAACATTCCACGATTTTTCTAACAGTCATTAATTTTGCAAAATTTCTAAATATAAGCTTTAGCTTCCCAATCTTCCTCCACCCTCTCCTCTCCCTGGTTTCGGATTCTGCCAGTCCTTTCCGTCAAATCCATATATTCCATATATTCCATCAACCTGGAGATCTTATGTCCGAGGCTCTTAATTCTTTTCCAAGTCCCTTCTGCGGATCTTCTTCATATTCTTTGATGCTCAGGAGCAAATCTTGGGAAAACTCCAACCAAACAGAACTTTTGTTCCTTCTGAACAGCTCAGCCAAATTTCCATACTTGAAACTAAGGTCCATAGGGTATTTCAGGACGTATTTCAGGATTCCTCCAAGTCCATAGGCCCCCACAGCTTCAAGCTCCTCCAGGCCCCAACCCATGTCCCAGATGTCAGTTAATCCCTGGATGAAGGGGTCTTTCCAACTTTCGTTCTTCGGTCCAAGCCAGGGTCCCATCCTCAAGCTCTGGTTTTTGCTAAAATCAATCATGCAGGGCCTCCATTTGTAATCCTCGATTTGCCTCTGTAGAACTGAGGATCCTTCTTGAATTACTTTAAGTTTCACAACGGCATCTTTCTCCTTTTCCTCCACCATTTGTCTTGCCAAGATATTTTCCTGTACCAAGTCCATGTTGTTGTTTGCTTTTTGTTTTTGTTTTTAAAGATATTTATTGAGTTTTTCCACCTTTAGACATTAAAAAATCAAAAACAAAAAACAAAAAAGTTAAAAACACATAAAGTTTACAATCCTTATTTTCAATAACATATTTCCCTGACTTCCCCACACCTCCCCTTCTTATATTCCAATTCAAATTGTTAATTCAACAAGTTCTTGTCCCCAATTTTTGACCTTTTTATATTTAATTCATTTTTTTAAAAAAAACAATTTTAACTTATAAACATCAGTATTTAAACATCAGTGCTCATTCTTAAAACTTTTTTCTAAAGTCGACCCAAATTCCCTTCCACGAATTCCCCAATTTTCATACTAATAACAAAACAAAATAAAAAAAACAGATTATTATTCTGCACCCTTTGGATTCCCAAACCCCACCCCACCCTTTCCCGGTTTCAATCCCCAACAAATGTCCATCAGTCTTAGTCTACTATCAGCCTGGAGACCTCACGTCCGAGGCTCTTAATTCTCTCTCAATTCCTCTCTGCCGGTTTTTTTGGTAGTCCTTAATATTAAACACCAGATCTCGGAGAAGCTCTGTCCCGATAGGGTCCATATTTCTTCCAGCCAGACCTCCATACTTAAAAGTGGAGCCTGAATCTTGTTTCTTACTCCTTTTAAGTCCAAATGTCCCAAAAGCTCCAACTTTCACCTTAATCAAATTTGTAATCCATAGGTCTTCAGATCTCCACATAAGGAGATCTCTCCATTCTTTAATCTTCAATTCAAAACAGATTTTCATCATCCAGTACTTATTTTCCTTTGTAGCCATCATGTCAGGCCTCTGGCTCTCCTTCGTCATCTGCAACATTACATCTCCTCCTTCCTTTTCCTCAGAAACAACATATATCTCTTTCTCCACACTCTCAAATCTTTCAAGTTTCTCTTCTTGTCCAGCTGCATGGACTTCATGAGTCAAGTCCTTATCAAATTCAATGGATTTGTTTACTGTTAAGTCCAGAGTTGCAACATTTGTAGCCAAAACATCAATTTGGCCTTGTAACTTTCCCAAGAGAAGAAACACTCTGTCCAATTTAGCTTGAATTTTTCCTCCTTCAGCCATTCTTGTAATGTCCCAAAATCCCCTCTAGAGGGATTTTGGTTACTTTATCTTCCTTCCAGTTCAAATCCAAAAATCAAGTTAGTTTGTATCAGTTCTTCCTTGTTTTCAACAAAATATAACCAAATTGTAGCAAATATATCCAGCAGAGATAGCAGAAACAAAGTTCTCTTTTTCCTTCTTGACAGCTAATTTGACAGCTGTCAAACTCTTCTATATCTCCTCAACAGGCTCTCTCGCGGATCACTCCCAGGTCCGGGGGGGGGTGGCACTTCAGCTCTCAAAATTAGCTCTTATCCTCCAGTGAAATTACATGCCAAATCATGAAATTAATGTCTTTTACCCAATAAAGAAGAAGAAATTCTCTTGACCTTAGTTAGCTAGTCCTTGCTTTAGATTATTTATAAGACGGGGAGACGGACTTCCTGTTTGCGCCTTCCCCGATCGTGCCTAATTAAAAAAAAAAAAATTCTTTACAAATCCAATTTCCGTATTACTCACGGGTTGTTACTTTTAGAGTCCAATTGTTCACAAGAAGAAGTCAGCGCTCTCCGACCACGGCATGCGGCTTCACTCCGCAGGAGAAGCAGTCGACTCTCAGCACCGCGCCGCTCACCCTGTCCCCCGTTCCGAAGCCTTTAAAAAGGCTCCTTCGCGGGTCGGGGGGCGCAAATGGTGCCCGCTGAGTCACCAAGTTCACAGGCTTCAGCGCCTGTGATTTCTGAGGGTCCCCGCGTCGCCGCAGCGGCAAGACCCGGATCCTGCGGAGCCGATTCCCTCCGGAGCTCGGAGGGAATCCGCCATTAGCCGATGGCGCTAACCCGGAAGTCCCTGTTGTTGTTTGCTTTTTGATTCAAGTTAGTCACTTTCTGTTCCCGGCTGTCAAGTTTGAAGATCATGTCATCTACATTTTTGTGCAGCTGTTCAAGTGAATGATTTATTTTGAGTAATGCAGTCACAATAACTTCTCCTATCAGCATTTTGAATAGTTCAAGGTCAATCTCTGATTCTCAGGAACTTTATCTTGCAGCTGGAGTTTACCCTGTTACACTCCTGTAACAGTTTCACATGGTCCCTCTAGAGGGAAGCAGTTTCAAATTGTATCAGTTCTTTCAGTCACAGAAACAGTTTCGATTTTCAGTTATTTTTCCTCCCTTTAATAAACTCAGAAGAGATCAATGGAAACAGTATCTTTCTAATTTTAAGTATCTGTCAAATCTGTTCTGTCAGTGAACCTTCCCCAAACGTCATCAGGCAGACCGTCCCCAGGTTCAGAGCAGTAGTAGTTTACTTTTCCCTCTCTCCTGCAGGTTCTCCCTAGTCCACGGCTTCCCCCCTCTTCTCCTGCTTCCAAGGGGGGTTTGATATTTTTAACCAGTGGAATTTTAATCCTTTATCCAAAAACTTTCAGAGACTTTAGTTTGTAACGCCTTTGCTTCAATCTATTTACAAAAACGGGAGGTGGACTTCCTGTTTAGAGCCTTCCCGCTACTTTGCCAAATTAGAATATTTGAAGATCCAAATTTTCCAGTCTACTCACGGGTAGTTGTTTAAAGTCCAATTGTCCACAGGAAAAAGTCAGCGCTCTCCGGCAATAGCAATGCGGCTTCACTCCGTGAAAGAAGCAGTCGATTCAAAGCACCGCTCCACTCACCCACGTCGCTCCGGATCCCCAAAACAGGGTTTCCCCGCGAGTAGGGGAGGCGCAAGAGGTGCCAGCCGAATCCCAAGTTCACAGGCTTCTCCCGCCTGTGATTTCTGTGGGTCTCCGCCTTTGCCGTGGCGGTCAGACCCTCCTTTTTACGGAGCAAGTTCCTCCCGATTGGAGGAGCTCCGCCATTGCCGGAGGCGTCAACCCGGAAGTCCACTATGCATGTTTTCTCTTGCTTTCCCTTTGCAAGAGAAGAAAGTTGAAACCCAGAGCAAGGTGTATGAGGAATTGAACAAGAACTTCTTTTGCATTTCACAATGAGATTAGCTTCTTCCAAGCGTCTTTCTGCAGAGGTATTTCTGTACACACACACCCCATGAAACAATTTCCCATGATTTTTTTGTTCTCCCCTAATCACAACCATATCCAAACCCGTGATTCCCCCAGCCGCGTCTACCACCCGCCACAGCTTATGCTTTTTCAAAGGTCCAGTGGAAGCTATGCTAATAAAACTATATTTAACACAAAGGGTTCTCCTTCCCGGGTAGTGGCTTCTTTCCCTTACAAACTTTCAGTCCAGGGCTGCAAAGGGGCACTGAAGAAGCAAGGCCCAAGGAAATACTTGTGGCACAGCAAAGAGAAGCAGTTTCTATCTTAAATGAGATCTCCAGGCCCTGAAAAGTAAGAACAACACTTCACATTCCTGTTACCATTTTGATTCTAAAACAAATTAGCCGGCACACAAATACAATCTCAAAAAACAACAACCAAAGTGTTCTTAGTAGGAAATGGGAGTGCCTGCTTCAGAACAGCCAGTTGGCACCCCTTAATCAAATACAGCAACTTGCCCTCCTGAGGAGGGTCATGTCACCACCATAACATCTCAGAGGCAGAACATCTCCTTTGCATGCAGAAAGTCTCAGTTTCAGACCTGGGCATCTCCATATAAGGCTGAGAGAGATCCCAGAATGAAATCTTGGAGAATCATTGCCAGTCCATGTAGACAACACTGAGCCAGGTATGACTCAGTATAACAGGGCTGAATTGTCTGAGGAAGGGCTGTAGCTCAGTAGAGTGTTTGCATCACATGCATCGAGTCCCAGGTTCAGTCCCCAGCATCTCCAGGTAGGGCTGGGAGAGACGCCAGTATGAAATAGAGCTGTTGCCCTTCAATGTACACAATACTGAACTAAATGGACCTATGGTCTGACTCAGTATAAACAGCTTCCCAAGCTCCTTTGTTTATTTTAGAAGATTTGTTGGCCATCTAATCTACAAAGTCCTCTGGTTCACACAGGGCTCAGATGATAAACGAAACATCATCATCATTCTTATATTGTCAAACTCAGAGTACGGAATTAATAAACTGAAATTAATAAACATGGCTAGCTTAGGTCCATTATATATACTCTGAGCAGAACTTAGTTGGATACAACCCTGTAACATTAAAACATTTTTTTAAAACATCACTTGTTCAATTTACTACCTGAAAACAATACCAGCTGCATCCTAGTCTTTTCTACTGACCCACTTTTGGCTTCCCTCTTGCCTACTTTGCGCGCTTCTCTCCTCATGCCACATTTTTTCCAGCATCAACTTTAACTCCTTTGACTAAGTTTTTGCATCTTCCTTCCCGCCCGGCTAGCTAGAGTACCTCTTCCCTCTGTGGCTTCAATGGCTGGTCTAACAGGAGAACTGAAAGTAGATTTCCTTTGCATTTCTCTAGGAGTATGGGGGCCTGAGGCAAATCACTCCACAATAAAGGCCCCATTGCCTTTATCTCCCCTCTGCTACACATCCTGTTCCACACAGTGATGGTGGTGGTGACAGCCCTTCCTCCTACTCCTAGCTTACTTGTTCTTTTGAGGCTGTTTTAGCGGTGACATCCTCCCCCTGCCCCACTTTTAATTCTTCCCTTTGCTGTGGTTTTAGCAGCAATGGTGGCAGGAGCAAGGCCATCCGCCTCTGCCTCCTCTCCTCTCCACCTTGCTCCAGGAAGGCAAGAAGTGGAGGGCCTCACAAGGGGGGGCAGGAGGCAGCAGGGACAGCCAGGCACCGAGGCTGCTGACCATGGCCACGGATGCCAGGCATGCCTCCCCTCCCCAAAGAATCCCCTTCCCAAAGGGCAGGACCGGGGGCACTCATCCTATCCCCCCTCAGATGGACAACCATGCCTCCCTAAATAGGTATTTGCCCACCTTGGCTTCCAAAGCAGTTACACATTACATCCTGACACTCCCCTTTCCAACTGACGAGAAATAAACGCATTGCTACAAGACAATTAGTGGTTGCTAAGTTTCCGTATAGCTGCAGGACAGCATTTTTCTGAAGGTAGAACTTTGATCTGCTTTCCTAATAGAAGAGTGTTCCCCCCACTTTTCCTTTTAAATGTTCATCCCCCCTCCCTTTCTTTTTCTTTTGGTCTCATTACTTAGGTGAACATTGACATTCCCCAAGGCATGCAGGCTCCAAAGCCAGGCCCGTCCCTCCATAATCCCAATTCCTTTCCCTCCTTATGAGCCCCAAAAAGGGGTACCCGGAGGCACAGGGATGGGGGACGACAGAGAGTAGCGGTCGTGGGGTGGGGGTGAGGGATGTTGAGATATAATTTAGACTTCAAGCAAGTTTCTTTGCCGGCTCCCTTCTGAAAGGAAGCTGCCAATTAGACTCAAAGCACTGAACTCTTGTCAGTTCACGTTTTTGTCATGGAAAACTAGGGTTGGACTTAGTGATGTTGTTGTTGTTGTGTTTAATGCGTCCCTTTAATGACATTAGAGTTGGGACCCTAAGGACAGAACTGAAGGGGAAGCCACAGCATCTGCTGGGAGGATTCTTCAGCATTCCCACACACAACGTCCCTCAGGCTCCACTATCCTCCACGCAGGCCTTTAAGCCTCACAATGTATAATATCTGTCTCTCACAAAAATCATATTGGACAGCTGAGGCGTCCCTCAGAAAAGCCTGCCCTCTCTGTGGAAACACCACTGCCCTCTGCTGGATGAAAGCTAAACAACTCAGCAGTGAGGTGATGTTCTCAGAAATCTATGGTCACACATGACTTTTACTGGGGGTGGGGAACAATTGGTGCTTTAGATGTTGCGGAACTACAGCTCCCATCACGCCCCCCTCCCCCGGCTATTGGCCATGCAGGCTAGGGCTGATGAGAACTGTAGTTCAGCAAAATCTCAGAGGGACTGGAGATATGAGGCATGAGCTCTTTTCTGACACTCCATGCTTGCCATTTGCATGCAACCAGGGTTGCCAGCATTTACTGTATTTTTTGCTCTATAAGACTCACTTTTTCTCTCCTAAAAAGTAAGGGGAAATGTGTGTGCGTCTTATGGAGCGAATGCAGGCTGCACAGCTATCCCAGAAGCCAGAACAGTAAGAGGGATCATCCGCTGCACAGCGATCTCTCTTGTTGTTCTGGCTTCTGAGATTCAGAATATTTTTTTTTTCTTGTTTTCCTCTTCCAAAAACTAGGTGCGTCTTGTGGTCTGGTGCATCTTATAGAGCAAAAAATACGGTATTTTTCTAGCAGCCTGACACACAGAAAAGTAGCAGAAGTTTTCTCTAGCCCAGTGAAGATGGTGGGGCAAGCTTGATCTAGCTAAACACCAACATCCTTAGAAGATAAGAATGCTGGGAAGGATTTGTGTTTCCCCCCTTTCTTCCTGCTTTGTTTTCTCACTTTTTAAAAAGAGGGAAAAGGAAGGGAAATAAATCACAGACTAATTGCTGTTTAAATATAATTCAACACACTGTTTCAAGCATCTGACATGATTAAGACAACATTTACCTCCTTACCAAACAGGACCTGCAACAAAGTTTTGCAGTCTGGAGTGCGCCTGTTCAGGTTTCCAACCTGCTATGGCCCCTTCCATTCCCCACCCCTGCAACAGTCAGTCAGCATTCTGTGTCAGATGGACATGCCCATTCCCCTTTGGGCTGCTTTGGGATCACTCCCCTTCCCCCCCCCCCGTTTTATTTTTTTACCCTACTTTCTTGCACATGGGTGATGCTTCTTTTGGCTACATAAGGATCCATACATAGTCTGATAATGAAATCATAGACCTATATAGTTGGAAGGGATAACGAGGATCATCTAATTCAACCCTCTGCAATGCACAAATCTTTTGCCCAATGTGGGGCTGGAACCCACAACTCTGAGATTAAGAATCTCATGCTCTACCAGCTGAGCTCATACACATGTGTGTGTGTTAGTATATAGGATAAAACCAGAGTATCTGAGCCTGACGTCTAGAGGCATTTTTGTATGTTATTTTCACTTTTTTATCTTCATTTTTATGCACACTTTCCCCTAATATGTGTGTTTTGGTAAACATCGTTTGGTTGGAGAACTGCATTGCAAAATTCAAGGCAAGATGTGTTTTGGTTTGCATATTCTTTCTGAAAGTGTGGATTCGATAGGTTTGGCTTTAATTGTGTACTAAATTTAATTTCTCCTCCATTTCTAGCTGGGAATTTGCTTGCTTCTGCTCCCAGGGATGTTAAAAGTATCGCCTCTCCATGTTAGGTGGGGAGGTTTCAAGATGAAGAACAGGGAAAGGAGGACCACCCCACTCTCCAGAGAGATCCCTCCCCACCATATAGACCGCCCCAAACCCAAGTCCTTTACTGCTTTGTATTTATAGCACAGTGTGGGAACATTTCAGGAGGCTGAGAAAGAAAAGAAAAGAAAGTCTCAGAAATGGAGATGGACTTTCTTCATTTAAATAGATTTTTAAAAATCAATTTAAACAAAGAGAAAAACAGCATTGCTAAAGAAAAAAGTTAATAAATGGCTATTCCTCCACAGATTGCTGTGTGTGTTTCTTTTGGCATTTACATTTTTCAGATTAACATGCACGAGAGAAGATAGAAAGTGTGCGAGGCCCTGAGGAAATAATTTGAGAAATCTTTGCATATTTTATTTAAAAGCATGCCGTGTTAGGTAGAGTAATAAAGCAGAGAGATAGTGATTAGGTTAGGCCTGGAGGGATAACATCCCTCCTTCCCTCTCTGTGGCTTTCTCTGTTCAGCTGCCCCTTTCTCCCTCTCCCCTCTTTCTGCCCTGCCCCACCCCCTACTCCCAGACTTTCCCTAGATTCAGCTAAACAAGGTGACGTTTTTAATTTAAGAAGGGCTGTAATGTGAATTTCAGTTGGGCAGGTGTTTGTGGATTTGGTGTTACATAACATAAGGTTGCTTAGCAGTATCCCACAGCCTTGTAGAAAAAGCTGAAGAAGTACTCTGAGTATGTAACAGAGGAGTATGGATGTCAAGGAATGCTGACAAAAACAGAAATTGGAGCAGAAATTGCTGGTGTTTACTTATTTGTTCCATGTCCAGAACTGAAATCAACCCACCAAATATGATTGATGCCTAAACAATACGTAATTGATTCCACCCCCCTCATCCCATTTGCATTGTGTTTCCTTTGCACTGAAATGCATAATGTCATGGCAACATAATGTACACAATTAATTACATAAATTAGGTAAATGTGAGATCGCCCCAGCAGACAGTAAGATGAATAACACAGTTCTTGACAGAAGGCAAACTGCAGTGGAAAGGAAACAGTGATGAATGCGGAAAATGGAAAATAATCCCTTCTTACATCTCTCTAGAATGGGCCTTTTTGTGGTGCTCCATTTTGAAACACACTCCCCAAGTAGAGGTTGGGTAAAGATTCAGTCCAGTCTACATTTTAATACTACTACTACTACTACTAATAATAATAATAATAATAATACGCAAACTGAAATGCAACCAGATTAATACATTTTTATTTGCTCATATATTTTTATGGCCCTTGTCTATTTCCTTTCCTTCCTTCCTTCCTTCCTTCCTTCCTTCCTTCCTTCCTTCCTTCCTTCCTATTTCTTATGTTATTTATTTTCTGTATTTATAGGCTGCCTTTCAAGGTTGCCCTTCTCAAATAGGCATGGCCCCTCTCAGTTTTTATAATTTTTATAATTTGTTGCTTCTCCCTTTCATTGTTGTATGAAAAATATTTGTGTGTGTGTGTGTGTGTGTGTGTGTGACTGTGTTACAGATGCATTTAGCAAAGGAAGAATCTACAGCACTATATTTTTGCAGGGTACCAATAAAGAGGATTGGCCCTGAGGGAAAACAATTATTGTTTCCAAAACACATCAGCTAACAATAAAATATTGTGATAACTTTTTCTCTCTGCCTTATTCCAGCATTTTGTGCCTCTCCTGTTCCCCTTTGGTTTTTGTGGGTATTACACAGACACCCACACCCTGCTTGGAACTCATTAGGGTGGCTTTAGACAATTACAAATAATTAATTACATGCATATCCTTCGTTCTTTGCTCACATTGCCAGAACAGATCAACTGAAATCAACAATCTGACCAAGAACATTGCTTCTTCAACTGGTAGGTCGGGACCCACCACTGGGTCACAGTCTCATCTAAAATGAGCTGCAGCAGTGGCACTACTATCATAAAAATATATGGTTAAAAAAGTAATATATGGGTCCCCAAACGTATGTTTGGGTTAAAGATGAGCCTCATGCCAGAAAAGGTAGAAGAATATTCATTTAGAGCATCTTTGTCAAGCTGGGTTCTCTCCAGGTGTTTTGGACTACAACTAGAATCAACCCCAGGCAGCTTGCTTGATGGCAGTTGTAGTCCAAAACCATCCTAGCTTTCATGCATGGGCACGGTGCTCAGACTCTCTTGGCACGATTATTTCCAAAAGCTTTATTCCAGAACTCACTACAATGCTGAAAAATAAATCAGGTACAAGATGTGCAGGTCAGTGGTTAAAACAGAGCTGTAAAGTTCATGGCTAGGCATAAATGAAGATGTCCCAATACTTGACATGCCAGTGTGGTGTAGTGGTTAAGAGCGGTAGACTCGTAATCCGGTGAACCGGGTTCGAGTCTCCGCTCCTCCACACGCAGCTGCTAGGTGACTTGGGCTAGTCACACTTCTCTGACGTCTCTCAGCCCCACTCACCTCACAGAGTGTTTATTGTGGGGGAGGAAGGGAAAGGAGAATGTTAGCCGCTTTGAGACTCCTTCGGGTAGTGATAAAGTGGGATGTCAAATCCAAACACCACTTCTTCTTCTTCTCCTTCTTCTTCTTCTTCTTCTTCTTCTTCTTCTTCTTCTTCTTCTTCTTCTTCTTCTTCTTCTCTGAGGAGTTGTTGCTGTTGTTGTTTACTACAAAAAAAACCCCCTCCTCTTGTCTTGTTCATTTCACCAGAAAATATAATCTTTTCTGTTTTGTTTTCAAAGCATTTCTAGTTTGGCAGGTTGAACCAGTTTTTCCTTAGCCCTAGTTTTTAAATGGATGACTTTCTGCTGAAGTACTGTTTTGATGTATTTTAATTACATCATGTAATTATTTTACAATTGACCATTGAGTTTTTAGAAACAGTGTCCACAATTCAGTGTTTTTTGTTGTTGCTTTCTAAAATAAACAAATAATACTATTTTTTTATATGAATAAATTGGGTGCAACATACTGGTAGCACAAAATGGACACATTATTAAAAGACTTGGATGAACATCTGAGCAACCATTATAGATCTGGTGCCACAAGGGGGCCTTCCTAATGTCACACCATGAACTCACCATCATCCCTGAGGCCTGCAATGGATGTATAGTGTCAAATGCTCCTCCCCCCCCCCGCCGCAACGCCTGCCACTAAAAATAGAAGCGCATTTGCAGCTGCAAGAAGGCTGTTGTGGGAACTCTCCATACCCATTAACGCCCAAGTCCCAACAGGAAAAAAGATACAGTGAATGTGTAGAAGACAGCACTGATCGCCCAAGTTAACAGGAAGCTGGCTTTCATTCTGTGACAGCCTGTCTCCAAACTTGGCGTTTCTCTGCAAAAGCCAAATGTGAAAGCCATTGTGACAGTGGTGCTAAACCATGGATCTCATAACATGGGCCTGACTTAGTTGTGCTCATTGGTTTCAGTGGGTCTGTTCTGATTCTGAGTAAAATGCAGCTGAAGACCACCCCTTATCTGTTTCTCTTTCCCCCTCTCCCACTTTGCCCCTCCCCCAAATTGCAGCAGGAGCAATTGGGATCAGGAGTGCGGAGGATGGGGTAATTTTTAATCCTGCCCCCCGCATGCACACACAGGGAGAGATCCAAATGGCAGTCCCATCTTTCAACATTTGAAGAAGAAGAAGAGGAGTTTGGATCTGATATCCCGCTTTATCACTACCCTAAGGAGTCTCAAAGCGGCTAACATTCTCCTTTCCCTTCCTCCCCCACAACAAACACTCTGTGAGGTGAGTGAGGCTGAGAGACTTCGAGAAGTGTGACTAGCCCAAGGTCACCCAGCAGCTGCATGTGGAGGAGCAGGGAAGCGAACCTGGTACACCAGATTACAAGTCCACCGCTCTTAACCACTACACCACAACGGCTGGGCTGGGAAAGAGGGACTGCCCACTTGGCTCCAGGTTGCTATTTGGATTCCATAAATTTGGAAGCAGAGTTGCTGTTCCACTTCCGCTTAAAACAGAACAGCAATGATGGTGTGCTGCTAGATTATCCATGACTAGAAGCACCCTAAATCCTGGATCCTCACTTTCACTTTTCACCAGACACAGCTCCATTCCTTCCTCTCTTTGGTACTCTGCAAAGTTCCTAGTGGAATGACAGAATAGCGAAAGGATTCGCTTTTACAAGCCTCATTCGAAAGGGGGGAGGGATTACATGTGGAAGAGCCATGAATCACATAGCTGAAGGATTTGTATCATCTTGCCCACTTTGAAGCCAGCCAATAAATCAAGGATCCTCTCTTTAAAATACAGCTCAGCACCCAGCGTTTTATGCAGAATATATTTTTGAAAAACAGGCTTCCCAGAGTTGTGAAGCCCGCAGGAAACCAACAGGAAATTGGAATGATCCATCATAAAACGCTTCTCGCTTACGTTTCATGCGGTAACTTCCACAGCTCTTTGAATACATTGATTGGGAGCCGAATGATAAAAGTGTTAACAAATGCCAGTTCCCTTTATTTGTTCCTTGATCAATTTCAAAATTAGAATGCATGGCTTACCTTAAGACCCCTTTCTTATTCCCCACCCCCTTTCAGTTAAAAAATAGGATTCCTTTCTGCAATTTTCCACTTTTATGCTGACCATAGCAGCTACCCCCTGTCCATTCCAGTTTGGCAAATAAAAGGTGCAGTCTGTTCTCCACTGCCATGCTCCTCTCCACTTTTCTGATTTTTGTCTGCAATCATAAGGACTAGACGCTTCATTTTTAAAAGCTTGTATCCAGTCACATGAGCAAGTGTTGAAAAAAATGCAAACTACACCACCTTATCTTCTAGTAAGGGCAATTTTTGCGATGAGAGGGCAGACCCATAATATAACTCAGCAGGGAAAGCTAAGTTTGAAAAACAGCTACTAGCAAGCAGTGGGAGGAAGGGGAGAGAACGTTTCCTAAGATTTATGAAATGTTATCAAATTCAGGAAATAAATTTGTATATGGTAAAGTGGGATAGAGACATGAAGCATGATATGCCTGAGGGCATTTGGTCTTGGATCATCTTTCTGTTGCAATTAATTATAAGGGAAATTGAATTAAGATAGCCAGGCAGTGGCATTTGACAGCATAGAGGATGTCTAAGGGCCTTTCCACATTTACCATTTATAGTGGCATAGCTGCTGTTTGATTCGACTTTTTTGAGAATGTGTTGGTAGCTGATCGTCTGCACCTTTGGTCATATGTCCCTGTTATTAGAGAGCAACTGTGGGGTTTTCCTTTCCACACTAATGGTGAGCTGGCCCCAAATCGAGAATAGTCTTGTGGCTATAGTCACAGCTGTTACATATCCTCATGTTCCTCCAGCCAGTAAATGTCAGTTATGAGCATACACACAGGGATACCACTTTTGCTGTTCGTTTGTTTTTAAATATGATTTAATGCCTAGTATTCCTGAATTCTAATCCTGCGTGGAGATAGGGGATTAAAAGAGAAACTACCTGTCTGCTTAGTTATTGTGGTGAATTTTTGTCTGCAGCTCGTGACTGCTGTCATGGGCAGCGCTGTGACTCAGAACCATTGTCTACATCTCTCCTCTAGCCACTGGTCAGAAGGAAGTGGCACAGAACAGACATCTCTCAAACAAGGCTCATCAGTCCCCACCTCCTCCACACAGAAACCTGGGTTGCACACAAACGAAAATATTAAGGATCCCGTGCCGATCTTTCACCTTTTTCTCTTTTTTTCCAGTAGAACAAAAAACAGGGTTCTGAGTACATTATTCTGGAACACTAGTGGAATAATGCCATTGTAAGGCAATGGGTGGGGGAGGAAAATCCCCCCAAACAGCTGCTATATTGGCATAAATGATAAGTGCAGAAAGTCCTCAAGACTCATAGTAGGCAATACGTTAGCTATGTAGTTGTCCCTCTAAGTGCAGGAGTCCCCACCCCACCCCATGATTTGCCAGCACAGGGGCCCAAATCAGATTGGGAACCAGTGGAGTGAGGAAATTGGAGGGCTTTTAATGTTGGCCCCAGCTGTGGTTCCACTCTAGCTAACACTCCCCTTGTGCCTACAATGTACATTGGAGGGGGAGACCATCCCCCCCACCATGGGAATCCTTGCCCCCTGAATCTGGATCAGGGCCATGGTAGGGAGCAAAGGATTAAAGCCTCCCTACTCCCACCCTGGCAACTTGCATAAAGCAAAAAAGCTCTGCTCTGCATCCAAGGGCACAGATTCATAGTGAACGTATCATTTTATTTTTATAATCTTCTTTGTCAGGTGACTCATCTTGTGCCTCTGTTTCTTTAATGTATGTTGCTTTGGTTTTATTTGTTTTGATGTTTTGGTTGAGCTTGAGGTGTTGTTTATGGATTTTTAATATGAGTTTGAAGTATAGAAATTAATAAAAATAAAATGAATAAAAGTAATCTGGTTTGACCCTTAGATAGGCAGGCAGGGGGAAGGCAGATATTGGATTTGTAAAGGAATGAAGGGTGACATCTTATCAAAAGTAGAAATGCGAGAAAGCTGTAGAATTTGGATCTTTTAAAATGAGTGCAATCAATTGTGGGGTTTTTCAGACCGACATATTTTTGAATTATTTGGTACGTTTACAGTGAATTCCTACACAGGTTTACCCAAGTCCCAGGGGGTTCACTGAGACTTAAGTAAATGTGCATGGGACTGCTGTCTTAATGCATGATGTAAAATATTATATTCCTGTAAGTTTTCAAAAACAAGCTTTATATATACATGGACAGACTTCTAGATCTATTAAAACAGAACTAGTTAGGAAGCTACTGAAATGGTTAGAAAACATTTAATTAACTGGGTTATTGAGAAACCCGGAGAAACGCAGAGGAGCCTGAAATAAGTGGAACAGAGGAAACTGTCTTAGACCAAGTCAGTATTGTCTAAACAGATTGGAAGTGGCTCTCCAGGGTTTCAGGTAGGGTCTCTCTCATCCCTACCTGGAGCTACCAGGAACTGAATCTGGGACCTTCTGTATGCAAAGCAGATGCTCCACTGCTGAGCTTCAGTCCTTTCCCAAACCTAATGTTACATTGCATTAAGAAGAAATGGTGGGCTGAAGAATCAATGAAAGGTCACAAGGCACCATATCTTATTTATCTTTTAAGTAAGAAATTCATTGTGATTATGGATAGGAGGAGAAAGCTCAGTTTGCATTTAAAGGTGAACCTACCTATTTCATACTTGCTGGAACAACATGCAAACACAGCCATCCTTCAAAATTCACACTTCTCCGAATTTTGCAATGCTGTTCTCCTGCCAAATTATGTCTACACAAATGTATATACACTAGGGTAAAGTATGCACAAACTATAATATGATATAAAATATATGCTTTAGATTAGGAGGAATTAAAGGTAAAGGTAAAGGGACCCCTGACCATTAGGTCCAGTCACGGACGACTCTGGGGTTGTGGCCCTCATCTCGCTTTACTGGCCAAGGGAGCGGACGTTCGTCCGCAAACAGCTTCCAGGTCATGTGGCCAGCATGACTAAGCTGCTTCTGGTGAACCAGAGCAGTGCACGGAAACGCCGTTTACCTTTCCACCGGAGCAGTACCTATTTATCCACTTGCACTTTGACGTGCTTTCAAACTGCTAGGTTGGCAGGAGCAGGGACCGAGCAACGGGAGCTCACCCCGTCGCAGGGATTCGAACTGCTGACCTTCTGATCGGCAACTTTAGACCACAGCGCCACCCACGTCCCTTTAGGAGGAATTACTTTGCAGAAATGTGTATAATAGGCAAAAATGCACACAGAAATATTTATATTAGGATAAATTCATGCTAAAGAGCTGTTGAATTTTCATGAGAACGCTTTTTCTAAATGCAAACTGATGTTTAAATGTGGAGAACTTAATATTAGAAAAATGAGAAAACTGAAATTGACTGATTCACCCATCCCTAATTGTGATTAAGGTTATTTAAATGTGAAACAGTAGATTGTTCCATATTTGTTGCTTTTGTACTTTTCCTAATTTCAAAACAAAACAAAACTTGACATTCTACACTTAAAGGATTTGGCATTTGGATTTGTCTCCTGGTCCGTGTTTCTTTCATCTGATCTTTCAAAAGAGGCAAGTTAAAATCAATCCCTTTCTCCTCTCCACCCACCCTAGATTTTTCCAGCAAATCCAAGCCCCTTGACAACTCTCTGTTCCTTCTCTCAGCCTTCAGATCTGAAGCAGTTGGAGAAAAGAAAGACACTTAAACGCCGCTTTCTCTCTTGTCCATTCCCATTATTAATAAACTCTGAAGGCTTCCTTTCTGTGCTTTAATGAGATTAGTGTTATTTCTATGCATTGCTGGAGGGGAAAAGGCTGGCAGGGAGGCAGGGAGGCAAACCCGACTGATCTGTTAACTAAAGGGTGCTAATCTATATAGAGTGTGGGTCCGTCTCTTCCCCCATCCCCATAGCCCAAGGACAGACGAGGTTTGGGTCGAATCAATTAAAAAGGGAGGATTAGTCATCTTGGTCACTCACTATATTAAAAGCACCCTAACACGCTTCTGAAAACAAACAGCCAGTAGGTTCTTCCAGGGCGTCAATCTGCCTGAGGGCTGGTGGAGGGAGGTGATGGATAGCCTAAGAAAGGAGATTGCAACTTTGAGGCGGCTAAGCTCTTCAAGGCAATTGCCTTGATGGACCGTCTGCCTGGTTTGCAAACCAGAAATCGGAGTACGTAATCGTCAGCTAGCAAAACCATAATCGCCCGACTGTGTTTGTTTGGCCGGAGCTTTAAAGCTCTTATCAATTTTTGCTGTAGTCCTTGATTACTAATTTTCAGGCCTTACTCTTGAAACAAAAGGTGGAAGAAGGATAAGAAGTTCCAGAAGCATGACCTTGTGAGTCTGTTGCAGCAAAAACAACAAAACACAAAACCCCGAACAATCAAAGCAAAAAGGGAGAGAGAGAAGCAGGACACCCTTTTGATGGAGTAAAAGATCCAAATTATTTTACTCAAGGACACTTTGTTGTGTGGGACTAATAATGACTTGTTTACAGCTAACTAGTATGCAGAATGATGTAGTATGTGGAGATATTTAAGATCTTCCCCAATTCTTTTTTGCTCCCACACAGTACTGAGCTAAGCCAATGTATGGACTTAACCATAAGTCTCAGTTTGGATGACATGCTAAGCCAAACCTTGGCTTAGCTCAGCACAGCATGGCAGTAAAAAAGACCCAGGAGCAGCAAAATAACTGTGAGCTCCTCTCCAGCATATTTGCATGGTCCTGGTAAGCCACAGTTTGGCTTATCATTTCATGCTAACCAGGCCACTGGCATTAATACTTTAGGCTAAACATGGGGCACACTGGCCAAGGAGAATGGTCACCACCAAGCCAGTGGGTTCAAGGCCAATTTATACTATACATTCAGCAGTGATGGGCAGTGGGTAAACTCATGAGTATTCACAGTGGGCAGGTTCACACATAGCACTAAACCAAGGGCAGGTGGAAAATAAGCAAAACTTTAGACAAATGAACCACAGTTCATTTGGTTGTCTCTGGGACAACACAGGGTTTATTAAACAAATGATGGCTTCAACAAAGTAAATTACCTTGAGTTAAAGAGGACTTACACTACCATTGTTAACTGCATTTACTTGGGACTAAGCCCCACTGAATTCTTGTTATCTTCGCTGCATGCTTTCTCCTAATCTATGTTTCTGCAGTTTTTGGTTGGAGAATTGCATTCAAAATTCAGAGAAGTGCAAATTTCAAAGACTAGATGTGTTTTGGTTTGTGTCTTGTTTCAGGGAGTGTGAATTAGGCCAGTTCACATTACAATGCAAAATCTGCCTCCCCATCCTTATTTGTACAAATGGAAGGGTGTGTTATGCACATAAAACTAGATTCCCCTTCTACATGGTTCCCCTATTTTGTATTGAAGAATGGCAAAGGATTAAATTGAGGATGAACAGTTCAGCCTCAGTACTCATTGGAGGTGTGACTGATTTAGCATTAATGTTCATTTTTCCTGGCTTGTGTGAACACACTTATGCATAGACCCCATGTTCAGGGTCAGGCAGGAAGTGTGATTGTGCAAAAACCTCCAACACCTCATCGCTGGTAAGTATGGCTTGGTTCCTTCCATTTTGAAAGAGTTTGAAAGACAGTCTCTTCTTTAGGCATCCCTCATCAGGCAAAAAAAGGCAATGGGGATAGAGTTGGATTAGGCTGTGTGTTTTAGTCTCAAGATTGCTAGCTGTCTGGCTGATAGTTCTGGGGTGCTAAACACATTAGCAACTTCATCTGTCCTTCTGCACACAAGAAACTCTGGACAGTTCTTTGCTTCAGGATATAATGCTGAAGCAGTAAGGCAGAAGGCGATGAGGATGGTGTGTGAAAATGTTACTGCTTAATTTGAGAAAGAGAAATAGTGTGATGCTATCAAGGGAAGCAGATAACTTCTTCCTATTTGGAGTGGTGGCGCAATATGAACCCATGTTTGTGTTACAGCTTGAGATCTAAGTATCCGAAGCAGCAGCTTCTAGCAAACAAGCCTGCCCAAACCTTGTAGGCCCTTCTCTGAACAGATTTCACCATAGATTTGTATAAAGGCAATTTATATAATATGGACAGTTCTACTTCTGTTCCCTTCCCTAATGATCTCCAACATTGAATATACCTTTTTCCCAAAAGCTGCACATTGGGTCAGATGTCAAAGAAATAAACAACTATATGACATTTAGAAGACATCTGAAGGCAGCCCTGTTTAGGGAAGTTTTTAATGACTGATGTTTTAATGTATTTTTAATCTTTCGTTGGAAGCCGCCCAGAGTGGCTGGGGAGACCCAGCCAGATGGGTGGGGTAGAAATAATAATAATAATAATAATAATAATAATAATAATAATAGTAATAATAATAATAATTTATGAATTAATAATTAATATCACTAAGCTTTCCACTACAACCCGCAAGTCCCTTTCCTGGTCAGTCACTGTCAGCTTAGACTGGAGAGGCATTGTTTTTGTTCTGCCCTATATTCATTGCATGCAGCACTGTCTCCATTCCACTACAGTTTGTCTTCTTCCAAAAACATTATCCCTCTCACTGTCCGCTATGGTAAATTTACATGACTTGCATAATTAATTATGTAGATAATGTAAATTGCATAAATTACATTGTCATTAGGTTATTCCACCCAATTCATTTCAATGCAAAGGAAACACAAGCAAATGGTGTGGGTGTGTGGGTGTAATAAATTACATAGCATTTGCTGAAAGCAACAACAGTGAATATGGATCATATTAGTTGACTTGGTCTTCCTTCTGGACATGGGACACATAAGCGAACACTGGCTATTTCTGCTCTCATTTCCATTTCCATTACAACTCTCTGGCATCCTTACCTCAGGCCCCATCAGCATATATGTCAAGTATGGGGAACTTTTGGACCTCAAAAAAGTTGCTGTGTTTATAGTTACATCAGTAGATTGATCAACAAACGTAGAGATGATTAATCAATGAGGACCAATTTTAATTGGTGAAGCTTGGAATTATGGACATGCAGACCATTCTTTCCCTGGTATATAAGTGTAATAAAGAAAATGTTAAATATGGGCTCCCTGCTAAAGAAGCTCGAAAAATACACTTCTGTAAAGGCTCTGGGGTCCTGCACCCTGATATCCTTGCCGTTGGCCAACTGCAATTCTCATGGCTCTTTGAGGAAAACTGTAATGTTTAAAAGGGTTTAAGAAAGGAACTTGCCCACTACCACTCAATGAAAGAGCTGCCCTACATCTTGAGGAAACAACATGCCACCGCCCACCCACCTCCAAGGGTGGCAACTTTTGCTTCAGAGTTGTGTGGAATGAAGCCAGGTTTGAATGCTTCCCACCATGTTTCTGGGAAGAAGGGAGTGTTGGAGAACTCTGATGAAAATAGAAAAGGAAGCAGAAATTAGGGCAATGGGAAGGGTTGGGGAAAGCTGCAACTTCTGAAATTCCTTCTTCTGCCAAGCTGTTAGAAAGAGGGTCCTTGCTTCCTTTTGCTCCTGGCTAAAGCAGGTGAGAGCAGGTGAGAGCTGGACCATAAAGAAGGCTGATCGCTGAAGAATTGATGCTTTTGAATTGTGGTGCTGGAGGAGACTCTTGAGAGTCCCATGGACTGCAAGAAGATCAAACCTATCCATTCTTAAATAAATCAGCCCTGAGTGCTCACTGGAAGGACAGATCGTGAAGCTGAGGCTCCAATACTCTGGCCACCTCATGAGAAGAGAAGACTCCCTGGAAAAGACCCTGATGTTGGGAAAGATGGAGGGCATGAGGAGAAGGGGACGACAGAGGATGAGATGGTTGGATAGTGTTCTCGAAGCTACCAGCATGAGTTTGACCAAACTGCGGGAGGCAGTGGAAGACAGGAGTGCCTGGCGTGCTCTGGTCCATGGGGTCATGAAGAGTCAGGCACAACTAAACGACTAAACAACAAAAAGCAGGTGATGGGGAATCAGGCCCAGGAGCCAAATGCAGACATCTAAGGTCTCTTCCCAGGCCACACCCCATCCCAGTCCCTTCCTCCAGGAATGTTTTTGCCTTGTTGGAATGTGTCCATGAACTCTGATAACATCTCTTGCTTGCCTCGATGGAGGATATGAGGGTGTCAAGAAACTAGCAGACTGTACAGAGGTGAAATCTACATTTATTACTCCACCCACTTTTGCTTCTAGCCCCACCCACCAATGGCATGCAGCCCCCAGAAGACTGACCAGAAAGGAATGTGGTCGGAAAAGGCTTGCTATTGCTTTTTTAAAACATCCACACCCACAGCAAAAATGCAAGTAGCTTTGCCATGGCAATGATGATTTCTTTAGGATTTGTTCTGCTACATGGTCTGTCTGGGTGATAATAAAACACGTGGTGCCTTTGTAATCTATAGGGTAGATTCATATGCACTAGCAGCAAGAAAGGTTGACCCAAAAGAGTGCTTACTGTAGGGATGCAGGAGAAATTCTATTCCTTTCTCAGTTAAAGGTAAATCTACCTGCTCCATACTTTCTTAAAACAATATGCCAACCGAAACCCAGCCATCCTTCAAAATTCAGACTTCTCTGAATTTTGCAGTGCAGTTCTTCAGCCAAGTAATGTCTATAAAAATGCACATACTGGAGTCATGTGTGTATATATATGCATGTATTACTGAAAATAACATACAAAAATGCCTTATATTAAGGGAAGTTTGTTTGCAAAAAGGTGTATATTAGGATAAATTGCATACATTTAGGAGAAACAGGAGAAATTCACATTACAATGGCAATGATTTCTTTTAACTTCTTTTTTTAAAAAATGTGCAAACTGGTGTGGATATGTGGAGAACTAAACTGAAGATTGGAAAAGTGAGAAACTGAGAGAAACTCAAATTGACACATTTGTCTTTTCTTATTTGTCAAAGGCAAAGGGATTAAAAAATTCTAAATGGTCTGGGGAAGTTGACCATTTTAAGTTTTGATGGCATGTATTTCCGAAAGTTTGTATGTTTAACTCACTTTTGGATTCTCTAGTTTTGTTTTTCAACAGCTACCATTGTAATGGCTGTTGGCTACAACCAAGCAGTAAATATCTGCCTGGCTGATGTATTGCCCTCAATCAGATGTTAAGGTGGTTTGTAAGGTTGTGGGGGGAATAAAAGCAAAACAGTGTGTGGGGAGGCAAAACCAATGAATGTTTTCAGTACACAACAGCACCTCTTATCCGTCTTTGGCAGAAAGGTCTTTCTCAATTCCTAACATGCCGGAGGGGAAAAGAATCACCCTAAACTTCCAGTTTCTTCAGCAGCAGGCTTAATGCAGCTAGTCTCATAGTTTCATACACTTCATTATCATGTGTTTGTGGATTAGGTAGCAAACCCCTGAACTTCCCTTTGTCCTAGCCTATTGTCGAGCATTTTGCTTGCCTGAGCTTAAGAACCTTGTAACCATTTTGCTTCCTTTAAAAAACAGGATGAATGGGGTGGGCAGGGGGGTGGATAAAACTAAGGAAAAAGGAGGGGGAGGCCTCTTTGAGGTCAGGGAAGCATTCAGGCTGCAGCTGCCCCATTCCCAACAACTCCCAACGGGCGCCCAAACACTGTGCCAGCAGCTTGGGGGTGGGACGAGGAGGAAAAATACACCTGCTTAGGGCTGGGACGATCACTTTCACGCCTGTTGGGATTAGAGATTTTAAGTGTCGTTCCAAATTGTGCGGATAAACAGCCTTGTGAAAACTTGTTAGTGCGGCAAAAAGGCAGCTTAGTTGCCTGCCTTTTGTTATGCGTGATTTTTATTGGCGGATTGGATTTGATGAGGTTTAGGGTTTATTCTAAGAACTCCATTGAAGAGCTGGGCCTTTTGTCTCCCGCCACAGAGCGTGAAGATTATGAAACATGGGCCAAGCTAAGCCTGCATTTTGACAGGTATTAGCTGCTGGGATACATGAGGACCACCAGACACAGCAAGGCCTCGCTGCCTGCCACCATTCCACAGTTGCCAGCCTGACTCCTGCCCATCCGTCTACTGCAGGCCTGCTGTCTGTCTTGTCCACCTGAGATCCCTCTCATGGGTGGCACAGGTAAGATGATGAAATGCAAAGGAGGCCATCCACTTTTACATATCCTCCAACTGTATTGTTTAGGGGCAGGTTTTCTTTCCTGTTCCCTGATCCTAAAATTCCATGCTCCTTATTTTGTTCCTATTTTTGCTTTAGTAGGATGCCATGTTAAAATGTTCTTTACTGACTTGTTAGCATTGTCACGCTTTGGGGTTCAGCTCCATCCACAGGGTCTCTTGGAGAAGAATGTAAGAAGAGCCTTGCTGCTGGATCAGCTTCCTCACAACTTCACCAGTCATGGGCTCTTTTCTGAGGTGGAAGATGGTTTAGACCAGGAGGACTCCGGAATTGGAAATCTATGGCCTTCCAGATACTGCTGTATTACAGCTGCCCAAATCTCTTATCATTGTCCATGATGACTAGGGTTGATGGGAGCTGTAGTCCAACAATGTCTAGAAGGCCACAGATTCTCCAGCCCTGGTTTAAGTAGCAGCAGGTAAGAAACCTAACAATGTTTTTGGCTCTTGGAAAAGCATGTAGCCCTCATGGAAGTCAGGTTTCAAGTTATCTCATTCAAGAATCTGATATACATGTGCTGCCAAACCCTTGCTAAGCCCACGTTTTCTTCAAGTCATCCCACTGTTTCAGTTATGCAGCTTCCCTTATCCACGGCTGGCCCCACCATTAGGCAGAGTGAGGCACCTACCTCAAGTGGCAAATACTGCAGCGATGAGCAGGGATGGTGAGGTGTTGGGCGGCAGAGCTGTGCATGCTCCTTAGCCTGCTCTGTTCCCACAAATCTAGCTTGCTACTCTGGTTTGGCAGATGATGTTGTTCCTTTGCTTGGTGTTGAAGTAAGATTCAGCTTCCTTGTGTAAAATGTGGGTGAAAGGAACTGTTGTGTCGTCCTTCTTAGGAAGCAAAATGTCTTGGGCCAGCCCTCCCCTTCACATGTGTACTGAACTACAACTCTCATCATCCCTGGCCATGCTTGCTGGGGCTGATGGGAACTGTAGTTCAGCGACATCTGGAGGGCCAAAAGTTCCTCATACTTGCTTTGTCTGCTTGCTCCAGAATCATTTTGGAAGCTCCTGGCAAACAGGGAAGCTCAAGCCTTGCCTTGTAACCCAGCATAGCTTAGCCAAATAGCAAGGCTGAGTAGCTGTCACATTTCCATTTGATTGCTGGGCCCCAGAGGGCCGTGGGGCCTACTTTTCTGCTCTACGAAGGCCATTCCTCAGCTCCAGTAATGGGACATGTCAGAGCAAGTCCCGCTCTGTAAAAGGTGGGACTTTCTGAGGAGCTGCTTTCAGATGAAAGCGAGCTTGTAGGGCAAAGCTTCTTCCCAAATTGCCCTGTTGATTAATCTCACCCAAAAGCGACTGACGATAAACAAAACGATTAAAAGATGGATCTGCCAATGCAAGTTGATTGTTATCAAAGTATGGAGTGGTGTTGGTGGGGAAAGTGCGAGGGAGTCAAAGGAAAACGTCACAGCCAGCTTCTAATACACCAATCATTTGAAATGTTACCCATGAAATATTGTAGAAAGAGGCTGGCCCACCTATTTTTGTGACAGGTAGAGAAAGAGAAGGACTGTGGCTCATGGTTAGAGAATCTGCTTTGCAAGCAAAAGGTCCAAAGTTCAGTTCCTGATATTTCCAGGGAGGAATGAGAAAAGATTTGTGTTGGAAATCCTGACAAGCCACTGCTGGTCAGTGCAGCCCAAATATAATATATGATTATCATTGTTAATCAAGATATTCATCAACCACCCCTTCATGAGGAGTTTTACGATATTCATTTTTAAACAATTAAAAACAACAATAAATAATAATACAATATCCTATCTTATGGATAGAAAACCAGAGGCTTGGCGAAGAACCAAAACTGACATTCAGATTATCCCCATCCTATAATAGCTATTAAAAACCAAGCAATCAATAAGTCAATTCAGCTCTTCAGAAGATGTTCAGGAAAAGATTTTGGTGGCTCTACAGGAAAAGTGCTGCAGTTAAAAAGCAGCCACAAGGAGCCCCTCTGCGTGTGTCCTCAGGATTCCAGTTTGGTGTAAGGAGGTTGCAGGCCAGAGAGTGCTCTTGACTTCAAGGGATGGACCAGAGGTGACATCTGCACCCATAACAACAAACCCAGCTACTAAGATCTCAGGATCAGGCCCTCTTGGTTGTGTTCTCAGAATGCAGAAATACATCTGGTGGCAACCAGAGGGACGCTTTTTTTTGTCATGGTGCCCAGTTTATGGAACCATCTTCCCCTGGGGGAAAAGGCAGCGCCTGTTGAAAACACATTTATTGACCCAGGCCTTTGGGGATTACTGCTACCTGGCCTTGAGAATTGTTCTGGTTACTGAATTGGTGGCAGTGCTTTAATTTGCATCCATTGCAATGTGTTGTTACTGGTTTAAAATTTTGTTTCTTGTCTTTTATGATAAAAGCCACCTTGATTTCTCCATTACGCTTGGCAGAAGTTCATCTGGTAGATCTTATGACTGAGTAAAAGACATTGAGCAGCTCATAGCAAGCTGCCTTATACTGGGTCAGACCATTGGTCCCTCTCTCACTACTGTCTACACTCACTGGCAGAGGCTGTCTAGGATTTCAGATAGGGAACATTCCCAGCCCTGCTTGGGGGTGCTGGGGATTGAACCTGGGGCAAAGCATGACAAAGCAGATGCTCTACCACTGAGCTATGGCCCTTCCCAAGTACACATCACAGAATATCTTGCTACACATGACTTGCCTGGTTTTGCAGAAATTCTTTCCTACTCCCTGTATCTGTGCAGACAGCTATGACTTCACTTGCAAAGCTTCTAAGCAAATCTGAGTCTGCTGCCTGTCTGCATTCTGCTGTCAGGTAATATTCCATCCGCATGGTAGCTTATGAAGGAGCATCATGCATGGCTTGCTTGAGGAAGGTTCTGCAGCCTTTCCCCGTCACAATAATGTATTTGCTAGATGGGATCTGATCACTCCCGTCTGCTCTTTCCAGGACAAGGACTTGCTACTGCAACTTTCGTTATGATGGCAATTGGAGTTTAAAGTAGGGTTGCCATATGTCTGGAATTTCCCAAATGTAACCAAAATACTGCATTCGGCACCAGTGTCAGGGCAGAAATTGGAGAAAATGACACATGGCATTTCACTGTTTGAAATAAGGCAACCCTAGTTTAAAGGCATGAGCAGCAACTTGAACTGAACACTGAATCCTTGCTGAAGGGGCACACTTTGCCCTGGATGTAATCACACTGAGACTCTGGGTTTGGAAAATAAGAAAGCTCAGGGTTGTTGTTTTTTTAAAAAAGAAATATATACTTGATAGGAAAGGTCCCAATTCTAAATGACTGAGGAGAGGGGGATACACAGAAGAGACATACAAATACCTATGTCTCCTCTCCCAACGTAAATCTCAGTGTTGCAAGTACATAGGACTGAGCATACAGAGGTTGAGTGAGATGAATGCGTAGTTTTGGTGGAAGGCAAGCTACAACGGAATACAATGCTGCATGCAATTACAGAGTAGAATGGAAAACAATATGCACTTAAGTCCCAAGCTTGGAGAGGAGCCTTTGAGTGCACTGTACACCAGCTGCAGGAAACCTGCCTGTGGGCTTCATTGAGCCCAGCACACATCCTAATTTGGCCCATGAAGCTGTTTTCCCCAAGCCACACCCTCCCAAGCCACACCTGCCATCATAAGTATTACATCAGCTGTGGGGTAGGTGAAGAAGACACGGCTGCAAAGGAACAATCATGAGCCTTGAAATATGGGCTTGCAGACAGCACCTTTTAAATTGGACACCAAAAGCAAGCCCTGCTGAGATTGGATGGAAAGCTCCTGAGTGGAGCTGATCCATGCCAGAAGCAAGGCCTGAAGCCAGTGCTGATCAGCTGATTGGCAGTGACCAAGCCCCAACTGTATCAACTCCTCCCCCTTTTTCCCTGGCAGGGAGGGGCACCATTTGGTGGTTCGCCTCAGGTGTCAAGATGTCTTGGGCTATCCCTGACAGCGCTCTTCCCACCTGGGATTCCCAGCAACTGGTATTCAGAAGCATACTGCCTCTGATAGTGGAGGTAGAATATAACCATTGTGGCTAGTAACACTGACAGCCTTATAGCCCATGACTTTGTCTAATCCTCTTTTAAAGCCATCTCAGTTGGTGGCCATCAGTGTCTCTTGTGGGTGCAAATTCCACAGGTTTAATTATGTGCTGTGTGAATCTGTCCTGACTCTTAGCAATGTTTTGCTTCACTGGATGTCCATGAATTCTGTATTATGAGGGGGCTTTGCAGTACACCTTGCTGCCCTCTAACAACACCATGCACTCTCCACTATTAAATATGACAAGATACTCTGATGCACACAGAAACGTAGCAAGATGCACGTGTACTTCATGCTGTCAGAAGGGTATACGGTAAATTCACTCAGTTTGTTTTCAGGCTGTTTCCCCTGGTACTCCCACCTCCCCTCCACCTCCGCTGCCTGATAAATGAAGCATGTGGGGTGGGTGGGTTAAGCTGTTTTCCGCCGCAAGGCCTGAAGCTCTGGCTTGCCTGCTATCACCAGGATAAATGCAGGCTTTTCGGCCTAGAGGCGGCCCTAGCCCTCCCTCTTTCCCTCTTGAGTTGGGTTATCAATCCAAAGCTCCACATCGCTCATCCCAGCCTGGGCTCGCTCTCCACTGGGAGAGACTTGTCTACCCTTAGGCCATGAGCAAGACCATTGTGACTTAATTCTACACAGTATCGACACCAAACAGACTCCGTCTCGGGCGCTACTAGCTACCTATCTTTCTCTTTTGTGTTCTTCGGTTTTACCCCCACTTTTTTTTTAACGTTCTCTACCTCCGCTTTTTAAAATAGAAAAAAAATAATCATGCCTCTGTGTACCATGTACCATGTGCTGGCTGGGGATGATGGGAATTGTAGTCCAAAACATCTGGAGGACACCCAGTTGATGTATGCTGTGGAAGGCCATTCCTTGTTTGTTTGTTTGTTTGTTTGTTTGTTTGTTTCTCAATTCCATGAGATGTTTAAAATCTTTTGCTTGATTTTGTTTGCTCTTAATTGCAATATCATTTAGGGATTTTGAATTTCTGTGCTTTCCCCTATAACCCCAGCCCTCCAATTCATGCAAACTTTTGGAGGGATTTTATAGACTCTTTCGACTGGCAAGAGAGCAGGCAAAATTGAAACAAATATGTCCCTGCCATTTGCACTCTATAGACATCAGATGGCATTGGCACATAAACTAAAATGCCATGTGTTACCATGCTGCCATTGTCAGGACAGCCAGCACCAAATCATGATTTTTTAAAAAATGCATGTTCTATTGCTTCTGCTTCTTTGTTGTCATCAGGCCCAGCCCCAGACATTTTGCGGCCTGAGGTGAAGGACAAGGTGGCACCCGCTCCCCATTCTATGCTCAGAAGCAGTGGGATCTCATTTCAGCATTTTCCTAGGGAGGGCAGGATCTCTCTATTTCAGTTTTCAGTTTCCTGCTTTTCCAATCTTAAATTCAGTTTCTGCAGCAACTTACATATTAAAAAAGCGGGGGGGGGGAATCCTAATGGAAATTCTTCAGCATTTTCATGCAAATTTATCCTTATAAACACATTTTTTGTAGTTAGTTTCAATTTCACATAATGCATTTGTCTATGCTATTTTCACTAAAATGTTTGTTTGCATGTACAATTCCCCTGATATATGCATTTTTTAAAACACTGCTTCAATGAGTGCACATTTTGAAGGATGGTTCTTGTGTTGTTTCAGAAACTGTGAATTAGATACATTCAGCTTTAAATGTGAGGGGACTGACGAGAGGTGGATTTTTGGACGTGTGCAGGTGAACTATTTTTTACATCCCCCCGAAAAGAAAAGCTAAGCTCAACAACCCTGGGCAATCACCCCCCCTAAAAAAGCTCAACAACTCTGTGCCACCTCCCCCCATTTTCTTAAATTTGAGTCTCCAAAAATAGGGGGTGTCTTATACATGGGGGCGTCTTATTACATTATCTATATCTTATTATTATCTATATCTTATTACATTATCTATAACTATAACTATAACAACTATAACTATCTGTCCAGGCCTAGCCCAAGACATTTTGGCACCTGAGACAAACCATAAAGTGACACACATGGTGCCAGGGAAGAAGGGAGGAATGAAGAACATAAAGGTCAACATCAGAAGTAGGGGGTGGGAGAAGACTAGTAGTGCCTCCTATTCACCCAGGCTGCTGTAGAGGCAGCATTGGGGGAGGGTGCTGCCAAGGAGGTGGAAGAGTTGGCCTCCATAGAGAATGCTGCAGCTGCTGCTGCTGGCAGTGCTGAATTTAGGGTGGTACAGGTGGTTGCTCCCGCACAGGGTACTGAGCCATAGGGGAGCAAATGGAGAAAATCCATTTTGGGATGCGGAATTTTGGCCTTGCACAGGGTGCCATTTTACAAAAGATTACCAAAGTCTACCCCTGCTTCTGGCACTGCAGCAGCACTGGGCAATATGTTCCTTGGAGGCCAGATTTGCTGCGCCTGTGGATCCTGCTGCTCAAAACAGTCACCTCATGGGTGGGTCAGCCCTATTTCTTTTCTCCAACAAAGGTGGGTGTTTAGGAAGAATGGCCAGGGGGCTATTATACACATACACACACACCCTGCCAGCAGATCTGGGGGCTAGGATTGCTCTCTGCAAGGCTTTTAAATGCACACTTAAAATTGTGAATGTGTCAAATACGTGTATCATACAGGTTTTCTAGTGAATGAGTGCAGCTCTTTTTTATGGGCATGCTCAGTAGCAAACCTACTTTCCCTCAGAGTAATGCTATTTGCTAAGATTATATTACTTAATGGGTATTTTATTGCTATTTTAAAATTAATATGAAAAAGTTGCATGTGCATGTTTAAATAGTGCACAACATGGCCCTTGGATAAATTTGGCACTTCTCCTCAGGAATGTCTTTGGCCCAGTAGAAGTAAGCAGCATTTGTTCAAACAGGGCTCCAGACAGATCGAGTTATAGGCCAGGAGAAGGGAGGATGGAAGAAGAGAAGGATGTACCAGGAGTTTTCTGATAAAAAGTTAACTCTAAGGCTGCGTACACACAATATATATTTAAAGCACATGGCTCCCCCCAAATAATCGTGAGCACTGTAGTTTGTTAAGGGTGCTAGGTGCTCTGTGAGGGGTAAACTACAGTTCCAGTTACTCTTCAGGGGTGCTTTACATGTATTGTGTGTACGCAACCAAGGCAGAAGTTGAGAATGCAAAGCCTTTCTATTGCTGTGTTCTTTTTGAGCAACGGTGTAGTGAAAAAGGCCACTTTTTCTAAAGGCTCTTCTTATCATCAGAATATAAAAACAAAGAAAATAATCTGAATTTCCAACTGAGTTGCTCTTGCTTAATATTCTTCCCCGAAGGGTAGTTTTTGTGCACGTGATGGCATTTCAAATGGGATCATTACAGGAGGCTCATACTGTGTTTGCATCAGATGCTGCATCTTAGTTAAGCACTCAGAGTCTTGCCCATTATGATGCTGCCAAGAAAGGAACAAGAGTAGAAATGTGCTTTGCAAACGGGGTCATTACTGCAAGCCTTAGACACCAATGACAATAATCATCATTATAACATATATTATAATAACACCATTATTGTAATAATAACAGCTAGCATGGCCACCCCTCTGGAAATAATAATAAGAATTATTATTATTCATTTCATGTGTCCAAATCTTTAAGGTACCACAAGGCGGTTGTTTATGCATTACCTCATTACAACAGGTCTATAAGGTAGGCTTGTATTGTTCATTGTACCTCAGATTCAAGGATGAATCTGAGACAGCCTGCAGCCATTGATTTTCAACACGTTAGTTCCCTTTCCAGGACGGAGAGCACCCATATGTCAGCAGTGTCACTACTGCTACTGACGAAGGGAAAGGGAAAGGATAAAGATGGCAAAGCCGAATTTGAAGCGCTGTGCCGCTAGCTTCACGAGACCTGACAATCAGCTGATTGTCAGCGGTTTGCAGACTGAGCCTTTGCCCACAGTCTGATATCAAACCGTGGGGTGGGGGCAAAAATAAGTGACCTGGCGTCATTGCAATGTGAAGAGATATTATTGTTATTACTACTACTACTACTATTTTATTTGTAATTTTAACATACAAAAGAAAGCAGGAAGAAAGGATAAAATAAATAAAATAAAGGTAATGCCAACAGCAACAAAAACCCACTATCAGTTCACATTACAGATACAATAGCCATCAGTATATGTATGTCAGCCACACAAAATTGACATCTACCTGACCTATGTTCAAATTTAGCCAGGGCCATGTGGCCCTCAGACCATTGCATAATGGATAGAGGGTAGTCATCCATCCAGGCTCAATGTATTAAGTGATGGCAAGTGATTGACAGGTGGCGGCCACACCAACCTGTCAAATTTGACTTATGGGGGCTGAGGGGAAGGTAATAATCTGGCCCAGCATGTGGACTCAGTTTCCCGTTGCTCTAGTTGAATGGCTGTCCAGTCCAAGTCCTGTTTCAATATGAACCCTAAGGAAGCAGGAGGAGCCCATTAAAACCTGGACACCATACTGACCAGGTACACAGGTCACCTGTCTGTCCACAATCTCCACTACTAGGGTGAGAGAGATTATATTTCTGCTTAAATTACAGAAATTTCTAAATCTGTACCTCTACATATAAATCAGCTTGTGTAAATATTATGCAAAATTGTGCCCCCTTTTCGCTCTCGTTTCATCTTTTCTTGTGGGGATGCATACGTATGTAGATACCCCACAGGTTCTATAATCCATTGAGCACACACTTTCAAAAGGGTCAGCTCTTGAAGTTTCTGTCAGTGGGAAGAATGGAGCAAGCTGAGCAATCTCCATTCGCCCATGATGACACAGGTAGATGCCCCTACCCTTCAGTTGTTGGTATGAGGATATGAACAGAATAGGCTGCTTTGTGTCCTTTCTCAGGATGCCACGGTAGAAAGATTATGTCCTCTCTAGAAAACAGAGCAAAGGAATATCCTCCAATAACTAACTCAACTTGGTACTCCTTGTGGGCCAAAAAGGTGAAGGAGGCATATTCTTGCACATTAGACATGTATGACTCATACAAAAGTAGGGTGTACCCTCCAGAATAAACCTGCAAAGGGACACAGTCATTGGGCCTGTGCATATGTAAATATGGGCGGCCCTAGGTCAGACAAGATGTCTGTCTCCCCCTCTGAAGAACATCCCCCTCAAAACCTCGTAAAATGGCTGCCTCGGTCTCTGAAGAGAATGCTCCCAACTCACAAAATGTCTGCCTTCCTCTCTGAGGAGCATCCCCTCAATGCCTCATGAATGCTGCCAAGGCCCCGGTTGCAACTCTGCAGGCTGCATCAAAACAAAAGCACCAAGCCATTTAGAGCTTCTAAATACAAGGTATAGGCTGAAATCCTACACCCATATACCTGGGAGCTAGCCCCACTGAACATTAAGGGTCTTAGTTCTGGGTAGACATGCATAGGGTTGCACTGTAAATTTGTCTTTTGCTCCACAACCTGTCTCAGGGAACCTAAATATAGCCACCATGACACAGAAAAGCACCCTAGGCGATTTTGTGGCAGCAAAGAAGACAAGAGCGAGGATGACACATCCCAACTGATTTGGCTTGCAAAATTCTCTATTAGTGATTCAAGTGAAACAACTCCATGGCTGGGCTCTTGCTATAGGCCTCTGTCCTTGTCTGAGAAATAGCTCAATTCATTAATTTTTTTATGGCCTATGTTCTGGCTGTACAGGCGTACTTACCTCATGGCTAAAAATAAATAAAGAATTTCCTGAGGAATAACCATTCTTAGCCTAGTCACTTCCAGATGACCTGTTTATTGAGCATTCATCCTGATATGTTTGCAGGGAAGTTATACAAGCAAGCATTATTCCAAACTGTTAAGTTGTGGGCGAACATAGCAGACAACACAGCGATTTCTCCAGAGCAGCTCTTTACTTGTAAGCTGGACAGAACTGAACAGCAAACAGCTCAGCCGGCCTGCTTTTATAGGCAGCCGGCTGTCAACATTGTAGCAACAACAACCCAGGGTTTCCCGCCTAAAATAACTGACGTGGACCTGAGTGAAAACTATCTACAGTATCCCCCTGCTGGCCCAGGGTGAGAACTTCAGTACATAACACAAACTTTCCTGTGCATTTTCCTATAACTTACCTTACTTCAAAATCTCGATTTTTGGGGGGCGGCGAAGCATGTTCTGTTCTGTTTTATCATTTTAAAGTGTACACCCTCACTTTTTGAGGAACTTCCCTCACAGAGCAGCTTGCAATCTCCAATAAAAACTGCCTGAAAATAAACTATAACAATACAAGAACAGGATAACAAACAATGGACCACCATAAAAAGCATCCCCTCCAACATTTCTCCAATGTAAATAGGGACGTCCTAAGGAAAAGTGGGACATTCCGGGATCAAATCAGAAACCGGGATGGCTTCTGTAAATCCAGGCCTGAGAGAGGTATGCAGCACTCAAGTGATTAAATTCTCCCAAACTGCCTCAGGGCTGTCAGTTAACAAGGAGAGATGGGTAGCTTACTAAAGGGGCCTATAAACACCTGAGCCGTGACTTAAAGGTGACTCTGCCCAAGGTTTTGTGGAGATTAAACAGACTATTCAAACACTCATTTGAACCTTTCTTCACCTTGTTTTCCCATCTCTTCCTCCTCTTTTTCAGTCTGCTGAAATTCAAGGATGCTAAAAGCCAACAAACACACAATCTATATTTGGAATTTGCCAAGGGTAGAGTTTCATTTAAAGAAAGAACAAGGTTTCTCACGGTATCCACTGTTCTCTGGAAGCCAGGGAAGAATTTGCTCCTGACACTCTGTGCATAAATGTAGCCTATTTTCAGAGTGATTTTTTTACCTCCCTACCCCCCAATCCTGCATTCAGTGGTGTCAGTGAAAAACAAAATCTCATACAAGTACTATAAATCTTGGAGCCCTACTTTCCATCTCTTTCTACTACATTTGGCGATGCCTCCTTGTGGTTCAACCCCAACATTGTAATGGTGCCATGTGGCAATTGAGCAGAATGGCCAGAAAATACTTAAGAGGGACTGTTGAAGGTGACTGCTTCCTGCACCCCAAGATGGCTGCCTGAGATGGTCATTGCACTCTGCCTAGACGTGTCTTCTAACTGTTCCCATTCTGTGTGGAACTGGGAGAACTCAACCAGTCTTTTGACTATTCCTTTGAATAGCTTGCAGATTGGGAGCCTGTGGCTCCGCAGATGTTCCTGAACTGCAATTTCCATCACCCTGACTATTGGCCAGGCTGGATGTGGTTGATGGTAGGAGTTGGAGTCCATCAGCATCTGGAGGTCCACAGGCTACCCACCACCGAAATAAGTGATTCCACCATATCTGCCCAATAACAAACTGCTTGAGAAACTGCAATTTCAAAATCAGCTTGCCATGAGGCCCAGGGTGAAACTAGCTGCGGTTATGTTTCAAGAAAAACTAAGTCTCCCTTGAATTTGCATTGCTGAACTCGTTTCACGTTGCTTTAGATCCTGGCGCTAAAGGAGATCACACAGATCAGGCATGGGGAAACATTTTCAGCCCAAGAGCCACATTCCTTTCTGGAAACCCTTCTAAGGGCCAGATGCCCTTGGTGGGTGGGCCCAGAGGCAAAAGTAGACTGAGCAGCAAATGTGAATTTTACCTCTGTACAGCAGGCATGTTCCTACAAAAGTATCACACAACATCCTACAACCAAAGAGCAGGCATGTGGACTTTTTATTTTAAATGAAAAATAACACACAAGCAATACACATGCTTACTTATTGCACATACAAAAACCACCCATTTATACATAATAGCCTGTACTACACCACAAACATAGCAAGCTTTTACCCGTTTAGCGGCATCCAGGAATGGACACTGGGAATTATAGTTTGGTAGGGCGCCCAGAGATCTGTACGTGACCCCTCCCACCATACCCTAAAAACTGGAAAAGGGGAATGACTTAAATCAGTTTAAAGCAGTCATATAGCTATAGAATCTTCCATCATTTCTGACTGGACCATCACCCACAACAGAGCGATCCTAATCAGTGCAGAAATACCATTTTAAAAATGCAGCTTCTGCTCCCAGCAGCTTCTAGCATTAGAGGCAAACTTTTTGGTGCTCCAGCCACCACAATATGGCCAGATATGAGCATGTCCTAGAGCTCTACATTCAAATGCCTTCCCCAGGGAATGAACAGCAAGTTCTCACTTTATGGTCTTGTGGATTATTTTGCTCAGAACAAGCACTTGCAGTATGGAATGTATCACATTGTCATTTTTGAGTTTCGGTAAGAAGGTTTTTAGCTATTTAAATATTGTTCTGTGATGTTGTATTTTATCTGTTTTGTATTATCTGGGATCCTATAGGTAAAAGGGTGGTTTAAAAGTAAATAATAATAATAATAATAATAATAATAATGTTTTGCCCATAATTAGAACTGAATTTTCTTTTCATCTTTTGGTGACATGTGCAGTATTGTTCCTAATTTGCATTACTGATTGCAAATAACAACAAATACTCCCAGGTAGTAATGCTAATTCATGCCACTAATCCAGTCTCCTGATATAAATATGTTATACTATGCAATAAATTCATTCTGTAAAAAAATACACAACAGTAACATACATTTCACATCAAAATCCCTCTTATCTTTGATGTTGGACACATAATCTTCATTCTTTTCAGCCTGATAAAACATCAGAGTTGAGACTCATTCTCACCTCAACCCAACCCAAGGATTTGAGTTTCTTGATATGGCACCAGTTGTTTAAAATACATAGATATATATATACTATAAATAGAGCTATCTGCATTTTTTAAAAAGTCTAAAAGTAAACACATGACATTCAAAAAAATACTCTGCATGTAACAAGTAAAACTTGAATATAATTTAAGCAAAGGTCAGTGGGGTAGCAGCTTTAAACACGAAGGCATCTTAAAGACTAGGGATTGTATCCAACTAAGTTCTATTCAGAATAGACCTATTGAAATTAATGGACCTAAGTTTGTCATGCCCATTCATTCAACTGGGTCTCCACCAAGTATGGCTAATGTTGGATACAACCCTATGGACTTGGTCCAAAGACAGGTTCGATTATGGGAGATGCTTTCATGTTAAGGTTGGATTTTCATCAGTCTACAAAACAACAGCAACAAAACAAAACCCTTAGGCAGTTCTCAAGTACAATATTACCAACTGATGCCCGAATAGTTACAGTAATGGGAGAGGAAGCCTGTGCTCCTGTTATCCTATCCACTAGACACAACATTTGGAGGGCCACAGGTAACAGCATATGTTCCAGCAGCAGAAGCTAGACAGAGAGGGATGTGAGAGGACCAAGCCTCTCAAGAGAGAAGGGGGCAGGAGGTGGCTACTTCTAAGTGCAACAAAAGTCCATGCAGGTGAGCCCACTTTCCAGACCACAGGGCACTTAAACATGAAGTGTTGTATTCAACGTAGTGACAAGGACAGTGTTTCAGCAGGACTTCTCCTTGTGCAACAGAATGTTCTCCCCATCTCCTCCCTGCAGCACCGCAGGTGCCTCTTAAATCAGTTCTGGTCCCCCCCCCCAGTCCTTCAGAGCAGAATTGGGGTGGCATGCATGCAGAGAGAAAAGGGGGAAATCCCACTGCACTAGAGCTAACTCTTAAATATTTAGCACCTCGAAATGTTTGACAGTTTCTGACCAAGGTTGGTCCACTGGCAATATTTGACTAGGTGACAGCTGTTCCAGCCCTGACAGCTTTAAAAAAACAAGCCCAACTTTAATATATTGGACAGCAGCAGTGAAAATATTCAAGACCCAAAAAGTTATAATAGTTGGAAAGACAGCCAGGAAGAAACAACTTCACTGTACTGCACCTGACACCATTTGGACCAGATGGGACTGGTAGGTCTGCAAACTTTACAAAAGATTTCAGCTGGAGAGACAGTGTCTTGTCCATTCTTCTAGCAGGCTAGACGTATTCAACCTGTTTTATTAAAAACCATTTGACGTCAGACACATGCAGGGTGGGCAGGAACCTGCTGCTTTGGGCACGCTCCAGCTGGCTGCACACTCCCAGTTTTCATAAGCTTTGAGCCATGTGACAGTCATTGTTCACCAAGATCCAACACTGCGTGCTTTTGCAGTTGTGCAACTGGACTGACACCTTCCCAAAACATAGCAACAATCATAACAAATAATGAACCTCTGGACATTAGTCCAGAATATTTCTTGAGAACAACTTTCCTTTTGGTGCAAAGCAAAAATATTGATTTGGTTTAATTTATTTAGAGAAAACATTTAGAGCAATAGCCCTAAAAGCCTAGACCACCAGGGTTGTATTTTAGCTCTTATTTCCACTAGAGGAAATGCAAAATATAAATGCTTTTAAAACTTAAATAAGACATCTTGCAAGCAGAAAGCCAGTATTCTGTCACAAGAATGTTGTCTTATAGGATCAAAATCCATAAAAGGTGCAGTTTTTACAGACAATGCAATTATGCATTTGAACCTGTAGATTCAGACTTGTGAAATGGTTCAGCACATCCTCAAGGATTGGCGCAGAATCGGAAAGCTTAACAACTTTGGGGTAGTTTGCATGTGAAGGTTTTTTTGGGACACATGCTAATCTATGAACAAAAGCAATATCCTGTGCATGCAAAGTCAACCCACACTAACTGGGGCAGCAGCAGGGACGGAATCAACAATGGTTATATAAAAAATAAAAAGCAGAAAAATAATCATGAGAACTAGCCACATTTTCTGATCATTCGAAATCTCTCCATGCTTTTTTTTCGTTCCGGGCACCTTGTTTTTAGTGCTAGCAGGATCAGCAGTGCGTGAATATGCTGGAGGTACCTGGAAGCAGAATAGGAAATGGAATAGGACAGATAGCTTGGACCTGGATGGGAAACAGAGCCAACACCACTGTTTCTGCAGTTGACAAGCACAAAAGGAAGATGGAGCAAGCTTGTTTTTTGCTGCTCCAGAGGTTCAAATTACAAGAAAGGAGATTCCAACTAAACGTTAGGAAGAACTTCCTGACAGTAAATGCTGTTCAACAGTGGAACGGACTGCTTCAGATGGTCCTTCACTGGAGGTTTTTAAACAGAGGTTGGATAGCCATCTGTCAGTGATTCTTTAGCTGTGATGTCTGCATTGCGGGGCGTTAGACTAAATGAAACTCTAGAATTCTATGATTGTATGACAGGGAAATGATCAGGAGACGGTGTAGAAGGCAGGCAGCAGGAAAACAACCTGGAAGCACAGTGGGGTAGCCTTCTGGCTTCGCTTAGAAAAATAAGTAGCTCAGACTCAGGGAATGCAACAGATCTAGAAGCTGCAGCGGGCAACATATCAGGATTGGCTGTCTTGCATCACCTGATATTCAGGATCATGAGGATTTTGCTCCAAACTGTTTGTATCATGGTTTGAGCCAGATTGAAGTTCCTTTCTCCAACACAGGGCATAAAGGCCAATGGCAACTGACCCCTTTCAAGCTCCTTTCTCCTGGTCCCAGACATCAGGCTTCAAGGCATATATGCCAATGTCTTTCCCAGCTTTTATTCATGTTCTTGAGACCTTGTCATAGGATCAGATTCTTTGTATTCCATTTTGCTATCCACTGTGTTTGTATTTCACCAAGAGAAGCCATGCACCAAAATGAAGAGTGAAACAAGCTTGAAAAATTGCATCTACTTGTAAATAATATGGGCCATGTGCTGGGCTCAAAATGCCCATGCTCAGTGGGCTACTGATGCTCTGGTATACCACAGGAGGAACATCAAACATTTTAAAAAGCACAAGTCTCCCACCCATGCAAATATGGAAATCTGTAGGCACCTCGCTTGTGTGACCAAGCTAAGGACTGAAGGGCCCACAGAAAGAGAAAAGTGCGAATGCGTGTCATGTCCTTTACAATTCTGCCTGAGCTGGGTTCTTGGCATAACCCATGCCTTGCTGGACACATCGAATGAGTTCCTTGCGGTTGTCCAAGATGGTGTCAAAGCTCTCCTGCAGCCGGTTTTGCTGGTCAACCACCTTCTGCTGGAGGCTGCGGATCCAGCGGAGCAAAGCCAGGCGACGATACATCACCAAGTGGACATGGTGCTTCTCTTTCTCCTGCTCCTTGAACTTCTTCTTGTCCTGAAGATTGCGGAAAGCCTCAGCCAGTGCTGGGAAGAGGGTCTCAGAACTAGGAGGAGAGTTCTCTGGCTCAGCTTCAGCAGCGGAACATGGTTCTCCATGACCCTTCCAGTCTTCAGTGGCAACAGCAAGCATGTCCCAAGCACTGGCTGCCCCACTGTCAGGACTATCAATGCTTAGGGAACTGCTGGCATAACCATTGTCTTCTAAAGGGGAGCTGGCCAGCTTCCTTTCTTTTATCCTCTCCTTGGTCACCACCTTCTCATGCTCTGGGTCATTGACTTCTGCTCCTTCTGGAGGTCTGCGGATGTCCTCTTCCTCCTCTTCCTCTTCTTCTTCTTCCTCCTCCTCCTCCTCTTCTTCTTCTTCAGAGGCAAAGGACATGCCACCAGACTTCAAGC
Source organism: Podarcis raffonei (assembly GCF_027172205.1). Lineage (NCBI taxonomy): Eukaryota > Metazoa > Chordata > Lepidosauria > Squamata > Lacertidae > Podarcis > Podarcis raffonei. The sequence continues at coordinate 29,348,243 of NC_070609.1, forward strand.
CCTGGGGGACATCCTGTGGTTGGCTCATTGCAATTTGCCTCTGCATGAGCACTATTTGGTTATCAGATGCCTCAGGTTCATTGTTCCCTCCTCGCTGCTCCGATTCCCCTGGCGTGCACTGGCTCCAGTTCTCATTGGTGTCATAGGCCTCCTTGCCCATGAAATTGAGGTTTGTATCTGGCCGACAGTCCCTTCCACCAAGGTAAGCAGTGTCCAGTTGAGAGTTCCCCTTTGCCTCATTGAACAGCGGGTTAATGGGTATCTCTGGCTGACACATGGCGAACATCTGTGCACCCTCCCAGCTGGGGAAAAGAGAGTAAGAGAGAGAAATATAGGAACAAAATGTGTAACCCACATCCACGTAAGAACATAAGCAGAGCCTACTGGATCAGGCCAATGGCCCATCTAGTTCAGCATCTTCTTCTCACAGAGGCCAATCAGGTGCTTGTGGGAAACCTGCAAGCAGGAATTGAGCACAAAAGTGCTCCCCCTTCTTGCAGTTTCCAGCAACTTGTATTCAGAGGCATAATACCTCTGACCATTGTGGGCAGAGCATAGCTTCCATCACTAAGGGCCTTTTTTGGACTATGTCAAGAATGGGAAACCTGTGGCCGCCAGATGTTGTGGGACTCCAATTTGCTAACATGGCCAATGGTCAGAGTTGATGGGAGCTGGAGCCCAACAACATCTGGAGAGCCAGAGGTTCCCCATCTCCTGGTCTGTGCCATGTGTGAAACAGCCCTCAGCTGAAACCCCACAAGTCACAATTGGGTGGTAAACCATTCTGAGAGGCTGTGATAAGGCACACATCTGCAGAGGACAATTACAATTTGGTTTCTTTCTTTCTCGGCTCCTTCCAAATTTGCACTCCAGCAATGTCATTGCCTCGGGCTGTGGAACTTTGGCAAACCCTGGCGGTAGCATGCAATATATTTTTTCAAAAAATAAAACACCTACAATGTTACTTGAAGAGAGGCTGTTGGCTGTGACTTTTTACATACAGAAAGACAGTGGAGATGGAATTCACCTACAGCTGGGGCAGGGTGGGGCTCATGGCTCTCTAATGCTTTTGCTGACTTACAACTCCCATCATCCCTGACCACGGGCCATGCTGGCAGGGGCATTAGGAGTTGGAGCCCAACAACACCAAGAGACACACAGGTTCCCCACTCTTTGACCAAGAGCTGGTAACCATTTTTAAGTGGCCAGTGACCTGTTTCTCAGAGCATCTTCTGCAGGCTGATGGGGTGCAGAGATATTCCTGCTTGCCTTCATGCACCACCATTGTAAAAACAATTTAGTTCACCAACCCTAAGCATTTTCATGACTTTAGGCAGATTACAGGCCAAACAAGGGAAAGGCAGTAGGTTTGGGGGCCTGGGGTGGCCTGGAGGTTGCAAAATGAACACTGGGCAACTCATGGACAAACTGAACAACTGAACAGAGGGTGATGAGGCCTATAAACAGAGAGACTCTGCTACTCAGCTGCAGCACAGCTGATTCCCATACAGCAGTTTTTGCCAACCTAGTACCCTCCAGATGTTGTTGATATACAACTCCCATCAGCCCCAGCCAGCCCCATATAGTGATGGGAGCTGGAGTCCAGCTACATCTGGAGGGCACCAGACTGGCAAAGGCTGCTGCTCAGCAAGGATGGGGAACTAGTGGCCCTCCATATGTTGCTGGAGTCCAGCTCCTAAACCTTGCCAGTGATCAGGGATGATGGGAGTCGGAGTCCCCATCTGGAGGGACACAGCTTCCCTCTCCCTGCTATACACAGTCTAAGGGGAGGCTGGGCAGTTTCCACCCCTGCACCTAAATAGCTCCTAAGCTTGTAGCAGTTTTGTCTACACACACAAACACACCGGTCCTAATCCTCTCTCGAGCCCACATTGTTTAACTTTACGACACACCAATTCAGCAAAGGAGCGGGGGTGTCCATCTGGCATCCTGCCAAACGCAAGTGGTTGCGCAGAAAGGCACGGTCGCTGCTGCAAAAATCCCTTCACAAGCAACAAACAGGGAATATGATGCAGTTTTGTCCCAGCTTTGGCACCGAAGGGGATCTGGTTGCAACCACCACCACCACCCCGCCGCTCTGTGTGTGTCAGTGCGCCAGCCCCTCGCAGCATTCTCGCTTGCTATAACCAGGCATGTAACCGGCACTCACCGCTAGAGCCTTGCAGAAAATCAGTGGGGAGGGGTGGGGGGTGTTTCAGTCTGCGTCTCTTGCCGCTGAGCTGCTGGAGAACGGAAATCGCATTAGGCAATGAAGCAGGAAAGCGTCACGGGCTGCCCGCTTCCTAGAGCAGGCAAGGTTGCTGCTGCTGCTGCTGGTACTGCTGGCACGCAGCGGGAGGAGGAGAGAGCTCGGCGGCCGAGCTGTGAATGGCGCGCTCTGCAGCCACACAGGACCGCCGCTTGGGAGCACGACAGCAAGGCAGCGCCGCCACAGCACCTCCTCCGTCCGCAGCCAGAGAGGGCCCAAGACCAGTGCTGGACTGGTTTCCGGAAGACTAGCTAGCGCCTCCCCATACACACACCCGCCGCCTGCCCGGGCCAATTCACACGACCCCAACTAGCGTGTAGAGAATGCGAGTGGGAAAGAAGGTGGGAGTATTTGGGGGCGGAACCGACCTGCTGCTGGCATTCTGGCCGCTAAACGAGAGGAGCGCCAACGTGCGTAAATAACTCCTTACGGCTTCTCTTGGTCGACAGACACGGGTAAATCACATGGCAAAACTCTCTGCGGTGGACCGACTCAGAGTGTGCCGGGGAAAGGCGGGCCGCGGGGAGGATGATGATTTCAACTTATACACGAGATTGAGAAATCTCTATGTGGGACAAGAAGCTACAGTTAGAACTGGATATGGAACAACTGATTGGTTCAAAATTGGGAAAGGAGTACGGCAAGGCTGTATATTGTCTCCCTGCTTATTTAACTTATATGCAGAATTCATCATGCGAAAGGCTGGGCTGGATGAATCTCAAACCGGAATTAAGATTGCCGGAAGAAATATCAACAACCTCAGATATGCAGATGACACAACCTTGATGGCAGAAAGTGAGGAGGAATTAAACCTCTTAATGAGGGTGAAAGAGGAGAGCACAAAATATGGTCTGAAGCTCAACATCAAAAAAACGAAGATCATGGCACTGGGCCCATCAGCTCCTGGCAAATAGAAGGGGAAGAAATGGAGGCAGTGAGAGATTTCACTTTCTTGGGCTCCATGATCACTGCAGATGGTGACAGCAGTCACGAAATTAAAAGACGCCTGCTCCTTGGGAGAAAAGCAGTGACAAACCTAGACAGCATCTTAAAAAGCAGAGACATCACCTTGCCAACAAAGGTCCGTATAGTTAAAGCCATGGTTTTCCCAGTAGTGATGTATGGAAGTGAGAGCTGGACCATAAAGAAGGCTGATCGCCGAAGAATTGATGCTTTTGAATTATGGTGCTGGAGGAGACTCTTGAGAGTCCCATGGACTGCAAGAAGATCAAACGCATCCATTCTTAAGGAAATTAGCCCTGAGTGCTCACTGGAAGGACAGATCGTGAAGCTGAGGCTCCAATACCTTGGCCACCTCATGAGAAGAGAAGACTCCCTGGAAAAGACCCTGATGTTGGGAAAGATGGAGGGCACAAGGAGAAGGGGACGACAGAGGACAAGATGGTTGGACAGTGTTCTCGAAGCTACAAACATGAGTCTGACCAAACTGCGGGAGGCAGTGGAAGACAGGAGTGCCTGGCGTGCTCTGGTCCATGGGGTCACAAAGAGTCGGACACGACTAAACGACTAAACAACAACAACACGAGATTGACTGCTGTGTATGTGTACACTTGTGTATGAGTGTATACATGTGTGTGTATGTACACACACACACACACCCCTCCAATATCAGAGGGTGTGAATACCATGGGGGAGGGTTGTGGTTCAGTGGTGGAGCATCTGCTTTACATGTAAACACTCCTTGATTCAACCCCTGGCATCTCCAGATACAGTGCCCATCTGAAATCCTGAAGAGCTGCTGAAGGTCAGTGATGGCCAAACGTGGCCTTCCAGATGTTTTGGAACTACAATTCCAATCATCCCTGACCACTGGTCCTGTTAGCTACAGATGATGGCAGTTGTAGTCCCAAAACAGCTGGAGGGCCAAGTTTGGCCATCACTGGTGTAGACCTTTGGCCAGATATTGCTGAACTACAATTCCCACCATGTTTGGCCATTGGCCATGCTTGCTAGGGCTGATGGGAGTTGTAGTTCAGCATCCTATGGAAGGTCAAAGGTTCCCCACACCTAGCGTAGACCTCTGAGCTAGATAGTGCGATAGTCTGATTCAGTACCAGGGATACAGGAGTGGAAGAGTGTGGTTGCGCTCACAGAATTGTAGAGTTGGAAAGGACCAGGAGGGTCATGTAAATCTTGCTTGTGGTCTTCCTGTTGGCTGCTGTGAGAAAAGGGTGGTGGACTGAGCCTTTGGCCAGATACTGGAAGGCTCTTCATAATCTCAGACTATTCTGAACACCCTCACAAAAATGAGCTCCCTGCAGTGTGGGTAGAAGCCAAGGGAGGTAATCAGGTTTGAATTCATTTTAGGGTTCTAAGCTGTAAGTGCCTAAGCAGCTGTGCCACCCTTTGGGTGTACTGGAGTGAGAATTACTGTAAGTACTGTTGGTCATCAGTTATGGGGAACTGCCGTAGCTCAGTGGTGGAGCACATGCTTCGCTTGCAGAAAGTCGCAAGTTCAATTGCCAACCTTTCCAATACAGTGGATTGTTCTGAGTTTGCAGAGTGTGGCATGATAGTTGCCCAAGGCCTTGGAGAGCCATTTCCAGGGAGCAGTGGTGGCTGGTGCCCATTGGGACTGGTAGGATGGAAGGCAGAACCAGAGCCAGTGATAGGTGTTGTTGTCGTTTAGTCGTGTCCGACTCTTCGTGACCCCATGGACCAGAGCACGCCAGGCACTCCTGTCTTCCACTGCCTCCCGCAGTTTGGTCAAACTCATAGTAGTGATAGGTAGAGCCAACTAATTCCACTTTTGTCCCTGTCCTCTTACCTGCTGAAATCTACAAGGGCAAATGGGTGGTAGTTTTTTTCCTTTCTGCTCTGTACCCCACCCTGGTATCTGTATTGGTGAAGGGTGGGCTATAAACACTTTAAATGAATAAAAATAAATAAATATATAAGACAGCTTCATATGTAAGCTAAGGGCGAATCTGTATCACTCGCCCATTCCTTCATGTCTCCCACACCCTTCCTCATACCCACTGCCATCCCCACAGATAGTATGATCTCAAAAGGGTCTCTTATCACTACTCTGTGCCCCGGAGGCTTCTTGTCAGCTTGAAATGAGAAGAGGGAGATGCTGGAAGAAGACCAAAATTCTGTAAAAGAATTTGGGGCACAGGAGTGTCTGGTCACATGAGAAGCCACATAGGAAGTGGAGATAAAGGGGCCTTTTGTGTTCACTTGGAGGACATTGAAGCAAATTTTATAATTGCGTTGTTATTTTTATTGCAAAGTATCAGCTGCTTTCTACACAAGAAGTCTCTTAAGTGACTTACAAAATGCTAAGAGCATAAAGCATGTCCCACACAATTCTCTCCTGTTTCATCCTCACTACAACCCTGTAGGTAGTTTAGGTTGAGAGATAGTAAATAGTCTTAAGTTGAACTTCATAGCTCTGGAGATGAGAACCCCTAGTCCTGGTCTGACAGTCTAACGCACTAGACGATCTTACAAGTTGATTAAGAAAAAATTGTCCAGTAGCACCTTAGAGACCAACTAAGTTTGTTCTGGGTATAAGCTTTCATGTGCATCTGAAGAAGTGTGCATGCACACAAGAGCAGAACAAACTTAGTTGTTCTCTAAAGTGCTACTGGACAATTTTTTATTTATTTCAACTGCATCAGACCAACACGGCTACCTACCTGAAAGCTGATTAACAGAACAGTGCTATACATGGTCTACTCAAAAGTAAGCCCTACAAAAGTAACTTCCCCCAAAGTTTGTATAGGATAGCAGCCTGTGCTGTTTATTTATGTAACAAGCAACATAAATTTAATAACAATAACAACACACCTATAAAATTCTTTAACCAGTTGATAACCCTGCTAAAAATACAGTGCAAAAAACAAGCAGGGAGCAAGGTTTAATTTTTAATTTTTAAAACGCAGTATTGCCCCAGACAAACAACACCCTGTTGATTCTGTCCAAAATGTGCTGTGGGTTATTTCATTACAATTAAGAGCAATGGGCAAAAGACCCACGCCCCATGAATACCTCATTTGACAGCTGTGGGAATAGTAAATGGGAAAGTCCAGGTCATCCCTGCAACTGATTCAGCAGCCTCCACTTTTCATCCTAGAGGCATATTCTGAGAGAAGGTGGTCTTATTTGGGCTTTATAAGCTCAAACCAGCACCTTGAATGGCCTGAAACCCAGCTGGATGTTGACACAACAACGGTGGCAACTTTGATAGGCTATGCTGGCACCTTCCCTCTCATGGTTATTTCAGAACATCAGTGCTCCCAGTAAACCCAGAGTACTCCAGAATGCCCTTTCCATTTATTGCAATTTTGATCTGGCAACCTCTGCCGAGATCAAATACCTGGAGTCCCGGACATTCAGGCATGCTATTTGCTATGCGCTAGAGATAACAGCTCAGCTCAATATCTGATCCAGGGTTCGTGCAAGTAACTGCCCATGCTCCTCTCCTGCCAGCAACCTGCTTTTCATCTGTTGTGTTTTCTGTTAACCAATCTAGCCCAATGTGCCACAGCCTTTGAACAAAATTGTTCCCAGCAGAGGCCTCAAGACCCCACTCCCCAGCCTGATGACGTCGGCATGTGTCACAAGAGCCTGTTGCTCTAACCTTTTTCCGTCAGGAAGGATGAATAATCGAGGCCTAACCAGTCCCGCATGTGAGGGAAGCTTTGAAGGGGAAGATGGCCAGGCACAAGACACGAGGGCAAAACCACCAAATTGGAGGGGTGGGATGTTGCACGAAAGCTGCCTAACTCATCCTCTGGCTGGCTCTTCAGGGCTCCAGACTAACTCTACAACTCATATCAGCCGCAGTAGAGATTAACCGGCTTTGCCCTTTTTTTAAAAAAATAGGAGTCAGCAGCTTGCAGAAAGCAAGGATGTCAACAGAGCCATGCTGGACCAAACTTTGCTGGTCCATTCAGTCCAGCATGCCAGGGTTCCCACAATTTTTTTATTGCTTATTCGTTCATCTAAAAGCATTTATAAACCTCATATTTAAAAATCGAAGTGGTATATAAAAATGCAATAAAGCAGTGTCATAAAAACAGGTGCAACATAAAAACCAGGAAAAGTATTATAAAAACCAGAATTCAGTAATAATGGGGCCCTTTCTTATGGGTCAGAGAAAGTCAGGGCAGAAAGATAACCCTGGGAAGCACACAAGCAGGGTATACATCCAATAGATGTCTCCTGCTGCTAGTCCTCATAAACTCTTACTCATTGGTGTAAGGTAGTAGTGGAGAACCTCCAGCCCATAGGCATAATGCCTGACAGGCCTCCCCATTTGACAGGTGAAGCCATTTTGATGAACCCACCTGCCCTAAGCCTGATGCCATATATGGTATCTTTGTATCTGAAAGGTCCTGTGCATAGCATTTGGCAAACTCTGACAATCAGCTGATTGTTGGGGCTTCCATGCATAACACTATGCAAAGACGGGTGACCTGGCAACCCTACCAACCTGCCAAACCTGGCTTACGGCCTGGGAATATGGCACAATGGAATGGAATTTGATTTCTCTCTCCTTTTGCCTTCACCAACAGGATGAATGGAGATTGACCTGCTTAGGTGGTCAGCGGACCATCAGTCTCAGCAAATAGGATCAATGGTCAGAGATGATGGGATTGGTACTCCAACATAGTCTGGAGGGAGCCATGCTGCCTGTAACCACTATAACATTTAATTCATTTTTAAAAATTTAAGTATTTATATTGTCTGCCTGAACCTAACCAGAACAGGTCTGATGGTGACTGCTGTACTCTTCACCCTACCCCCTACCAAAGTTGAAAATGTCAAGAATTTAAAGGCAAGTTGCTCTGTTTGGGGTTACACAATGACACCATTGAACAGTGTGTACTTGTGCCTATTGACTCATCCAGAGCAGGATTTAGGTCAGGGGTGGGAAACCTCAGGCTCAGAGGACAACTGCAGCCCACAAGGCCTCTCCATCTGGCCCTCAGGACTCTTCCTAGGCCATGCCCCCTTCCAGGGGCCATACCCCTTATTGGCCCCTTTTCACACCCTTTTTGAGTATTTTTTCTTTCTTTCTGGAAAGTGTCCTTGAACTCAGACAATGCTTCTTGAAGGTGAGTGAGCATAGATACTATGGTACTTTACAACAGTAAAATCTGCATTCGTTGCTCTGCCTACCTTTTGTCCCTGGCCCCACCCTCTGGTATGTGGCCCTTGAAAGGTTGTTCAGAAGGGAATGCATCACTCAGACTGAAAAAGTTTTCCCACACCTGCTTTAAGTAACAGGTAGGCTTAGGGAGCAGCATTGAAGCTCTCACATGAGAAATGTGTGCCACAAGACCAAAGTCCAGAGGAATAATCTATCCTCCTCTTCCTCCAACAGTCTCGTTCCTCCTCAGACTCCATCTCAGAAGGGTTTGGGAGCTGTGGTATTCGATGGGACCCTGCGGATCACAGTCCCTGCAGCTGGGGCTTGGAGGTTAAGCAGTGTGACACAATGGCGACTGAAGCAATTTGCAAACCAGCTCCAAATTGTAGTGTAGAAACATCCAGACAGACTCATCCTCCTCACCAATGGGTTAAAGCTTCAGTTTTCTTTTTAAAAACTTCCTCGGACCATCTGTAACCTAACCCTCCCCAAATGCCTCATCTGAATTTAATAAAGCAAGAGGAGAGTTGGAGAAATCTCCCAAAAAGCTTTCATAGAAATTAAAGTAAACAATGCGTTGACCTCCAGCCCTTCGTTGCCCTGCTGCTGACTTGGGCCTGATTGTTACGGTTACAGACGGTTTGGCGTTTTTTGTTTAATTGTAAACACATTTGGTAAATACGCCAGGATTTGGTGGTAGCTCCAAAGGGGTCCATTAATGCACCGGTAAAAAAAAGCAGGGAAATGACTCCCATGGAAGGAGAGGAAATCTCCCATGTGAACGGGGGGGGGGGGGGAGGCACACTGCTGAACAGGCCAGAGACTGACAACGAGAGGCAGCTGCTCTCTAAAAAAAACCGTAAGTGGACTGGGGGCCATCTTGGATTCAGCTTTGAGCAAATCAGTCAGGAGCTGCTTGCTGTTAGGGTAAGAAGCCTGTCCTATTTACAAAGCATAATTTAGGCTGCTAGGAAATGTACAGTAATCACCATCCATCCAAATGGTGGCTCAGAAAGACCTATTGGTGATACCAGATGGAGAATTGTATTGTTTGTTACCCATGTTTTTTGTGGGCAATACACTGAACCAGGGGTTGGAAACCTGTGATCCTCCAAGTGTTGCTGAACTACAAGACCCTGTATCACTGACCACTGTGCAAGCTGGTTGGTCTAATGGGAGTTGGAAGTCCAACAGCAACATCCAGAGGGCCATAGGTTCCCCCTGCCTATGTGCTAAATAGGCTATGGACATTGTTGGCTTCACATGTAAGAACATAAAGAGTCTCCTGGATAGTCTAGCATCCTGCTCCCACAGTGGTCAACCATAGGTCTGTGTGAAACCTGCAAGCAGGGCCTAAGCACAAGAGCACTCTCCCTTTCTGTGGTTACCAGTAACTGGTATTTGTAAACATACTGTCTCGACCACAGAGTCAGAGCATAGCCATCATAGTTAGAAGCCATTGATAACCTTACTCTCCATGAATTTGTCCAGGTTGGTGGCCATGGTTGCCTCCCGCGAGACTGAATTCCATAGTTCACGCTGCATGAATAAGTACTTTGTTATATTTGTCCTGAATCTTCCAACATTCAGCTTCACTTGAATGTCTACAGGTTCTAGGGTTAAGACAGAGGGAGGAAACCTTTTTATCTGTGCAATTTCTTCATGCCATGCATATGCTCACATACTTCCACATCATGTCTCCTCTTACTTGCACTTTCTCAAATCTGAACACTCACACAACCTATAGAAATCCTGATACATAAAGCAGAAGTCTGCAGTCACACTTAGAAAATGCTCTGACTCCAAAGAAGAGGGAGCCTCACCCACAGAAGCAAAGAAGTGAAGGAAGTCAGGAGTTTGGTCCATTCATCTCAGTGTTGCCTGCGCTGGCTGGCAAAGGGTCTCTAGAGTGTCCCCTGTTCACAAGAAAGCTGCTTGTGTTGGGAGATGCCTTCTGCCACATCAGGACATTGGTTCTTCTAGCTCAGTATTGTCTACTGCACTGACTGAGCAGCTCTCTAGGGTTTCAGACACGGATCTCTCCTAGCCCTTGGACCTTTTACATGCAAAGCATGTGCTGGGCCACTCACTTACTGCCTGTCCCGGCCTTGTTCATACAATGCAATGTACAAACTAATTGCAGTCTACTGTTTCATAACTACCGGGTTGTTTTTTTAAGTCAATGGCATCAGAAATGAACAGCAACCACCACTATCTTGCCATTCTTCTTTGCCTACTAGCTTTTTCCTCAGGTATTTTAAATTTGTCATTCTTTTAGGCTCAAAGCAAAGAAACAAACTTGTGAGGGATAAAGGCACTAATCAGATCTTCTGCCACATCCAAAATTGGCAGAATGTTCAACTGCTTACGTAAGCCTCCTTTTTGTTGAATAATTAATAAACAAACAAACAAACAAACAAACCAATCACCAGGTGAAAATGTTCCTCTTCAACCAGGCCCTGGGATGATTAAGATCCAATGCCCTTTTAAATGAGTTGCGGGAGGGGCAGGCGGGTTATTGGTTTGTCCTTGTTCTTGTTTGTATTATGTATTTTATTATTTTTATGTTGTGAACCACCCTGAGATCTATGGATGAAGGGCGATATACAAATTTAATAAATAATTATAATTATAAACCACTGTTCTGGTCCATAAAGTTACCAGCCGCTGCCAACAATTATATGGATACTGGAAACAAGTGTCAGAGAAAGTTGTGACAAGATGGCGGATTCAGGGCCCAGTGCTGGAAGTACCAGAGAGTTGGGTTCCACACACAGACAAAATTCCTTTGGTTCAGTGAGAAGCCTAGAAATGACTACATTAAGAAACATCCCCAAAGGGGATGTACACACCATACATTTAAAACACACATCCTACAAAGGAATCCTGGGTAGTTTATCCTAAAGCTACCATTCCCAGCACACTTAACGAAGTGCAGCCCCTGGGATTCTTGAGGTATGGGGGGGAGTGCTTTAACTCTGCTTTAAATAAGTATGCAGCCAGAGTCCCAAAGGCAGTTCCTGGCAAGGGTGTTTTATTAGATGGGGGTGGTCCAGAGAGCCTAAGCCTCTGGTATGTCACCCCAGATCTTCCTGCCTTTTTATTTTGTTTTGTTTATAGAGAAGCTGGGTACACTAAGATCCCAGTGACCCACCTACTTAATTTCCCAAAACAGAGGTGGATTTAGGGCAGTGTGACCGGTTCTGCCACACTGGGTGCTGAGCCTAGGGCATCATGGCATCACAATTATGATGCAGTGAATTGAGCAGAAGGGAAGGCAAGAGGCATGGGGGGGGCAGCACCGGATTTTGGGCTCGCACAGGGTGCCACTGAAATTTGAAAGACCAAAGTCCCAGCCCTGCCCAGAAGCATCTGTAGATGTAAACTAGCCACTTGCTCCCCAGTCATATGCAAAGTGATCTCTAATCCACTCCCACTATAAACATCAATAGACCCCCTCCATTTATTACATACCTTAGCCACTCTCTCCAAATTCCCCTCCAGGGATAAAAAATAATAATCAAGATACTCTATCTGTGCCAAGAAAAAGCTGAAGTTCTGAAACCTGTGCCACATTATAAAATTAAGCAAATTTGCATACTCTCTCATATTTTCCATAATTTATTCTGCATTCCCCACCCAATTTTGCCCAAATGAATCTGCATCTGGCAGTCATAAGGAGGGAGGGGCCCACGGATATTTAGGCTCTGATTCCCACCCACCCCAACATACACACACACAGAGAGAGAGAGAGAATAGTATGTTCTGCAATACATCTGCCTACTTAAATCTTAACAGGCATTGCTTATTTACAATGTCTAATCATAAGGGCTAGAAACTTGCTCCCCCCCCCAAAAAAAATAGTTAATATTATCAGGAATTCAAATTCTGAATGGCCAATTCCAAATTCTGCACTCATTCTCTATTGCACAGCAATGCTGAATTCACAGAGCTAGGGGAGGGGGAGGAATCCAGTTTGCACTTTCATTCACACTTCCTGAAACAATAAACTTCTCTGAATCTTGCAATGCAGTTCTCCAACCAACCAAGTGTGCATGGAGATGCACATATTAGTGGGAAATAAAGTACAAAACTGCATTATGTTTGCTTTCATAAATGCATATATTAGGCCAAGCAGCATACAATAATGCATAAGTTGGGAGAATCCTGTACAATTCTGGGCCGTTTTTTTATAAAAAATATGAATTTGCAAATGGATGCTGAAATGGGGCAAGCCAAACTTACGGTCGAACACAAGAAAAATTGGAGGGGGAAAGAAATTGACAGATCCATCCATCTCTACACAGAGCCCTTCACTTTGCTAACTCTCCATTGTCGTAAACGAGTGGGGTGGGGGAGGTTAAAAATATGTGACCTTTTCCAGGGAGACGATGCCCTCACTGCGGTCACTGCTTTCTTAACTCCCGCTCTTCTCCCTTCTCTCTCTCCCCCCCCCCGCCTCCCCAACCCTCAAAAAAGAAATGTGGCGGGGTAGAGAGTTGAGCAGCTATCTTGACTCCAGCCAGTGCAGCCTGCCAGGAGGAAGGCCTGGTGTCCCTTAGAGGCTTCCTCTGTGGTTTTATCTGCTGCTCCGCTACAGATGCCAGCTCCTTCCCTTCCATTAACGCAGGGTCCAAAAAGAAAAGAAAAGAAAAAAATCCACCATTTCCTCTCGCTCTGTGAATTGCTAATAAACTCCAGACAGAAAGGTCTGATTAGGAAATTGTTTAGGAAATTGAAAGGAAAGGGGGAGGGGGTGGGACCCGTTCCATGCTCCAGTTGAGCCAACGCTGCTTTTCTGAGCACGTGAGCCGGGCAGAGTGAGCTTGGCTTCGCAATAGGCTTGTCCGCTGGGATCCTGCTCTTCTCGCTTTTGCACAACCTGTTTCTGCAAGCTGGATCTGTCATGCAAGCAGAGGCATTGCCACATGGGTCTGAGGGCTAGGGCTGCAGGGATGAGGCCCGAGCCAAATAGCTGATTTTCAGTTTGTTGCTGCCTGAAAGGGGTGCTTCCAGACTGTCAGTATTTTGCAGGGGAGTGGAGTGTGGCGGAATCACATTCCAGTAAATCCAGACTGCACAATTAAAGCTGCTTTGGAGCTGTAGCAAAACCAACTCACTTCCCGGAAAGGATAGGGAAATGCTCTGGATAGTGTGAGATGGCAGTCGATTTGATGCAACTCATCTAACCTCCCCACAAACAAATAATTAAATAAATAGCCAACTTTATCTAATCACTCCAGAAACGAATTAGGCCACCTATTCGAGTAGTAGTTTAGAGATTTTTGAACAAATTCAGTAAGCTTCTTTAAACCAAACTAATTCATTCCGAGCACTGGCTATAGGCCTACTCATGGGTTTATGTTGCACCAGCATGTGATGCTCAAAGGGAGAGAAGTGTGAGAAGACAAAAATAGAATTATGATATGTACACAGGGTTCTCTCATAGATAATGCTAACAGCCAGTGCCATTTGCAGATAACACCATGTCATATTCCAGTGGTGTCCTGAGTTTTTAACACTTAACGTTTATTCCCTGTGAAATGAGAACTTTCCTTACCACAATGTTCCTTAGCACTCACAAGAAGTCATCTGGACAAAACATTTCTCAGCTCCTTTTATCACAGCCATTCTCCCACCCTCCTTCCATTGTCAAGGATTTTTAAATTACTGTTACAACTTTGTTTTCCTCCCTCCAATTTTCTTCTTAAATTTTGAACACATGCATGATGGCACAGTCTGCAACAGATGAATCAAGGGCCCCTCCAGACATTTGTTTGCTTTTACGATGATTTGTACTCATGATGATACTGGAGCGGTTATATGTGATTCCTCTTTTATTTTTTTATGGAACGCTTCATAAAATTGCGTATCATTCTTGTGCAGGGACCATATATCTTCTCTATATTGTTCAATATTTTTTAGTGTGTGTGCCGCCAAAGTGATTCCTCTTTCAATACTGTTTGCACCTGCAAAAGGTTTGGAGTGGACAGACTGCTCTGCTTCCGATTGGCGCATGCCCTGTTGCTTCCTGCTGAAACCCTGTAACTTTTTATACCATGAATGTTCTGCTTTAATTTCTATTCTGCTTTTGCTGCACTATACTGTAGCACCAGAGTGAACCACCCTGTGATCTTCAGATGAAGGGCAGTATACAAATTTAATAAATAATAAAGAAGAATGACATTCTAGACAGCAATAATGCAGTAACATTTGGAAAACATCACTCAAAAACTAATGAAGTGGAATGATGTGCATATATCCTATGCAACTATATCATAACAGACTGTCCAGTTTTAACCCACCACTAATGCACTTTTATTGCATCAATGACATGTTGCAGAATACAGCTGCAAAAAAGCACCAGTCTGGAGGGGCCCTAAGTACATTAGAATCTAGGCCCTGCGAATGAGCTGAAAGCAGCAGATACAGCAGTACTGCTCGAGTTAAGGTGTGGCACTCATCTGTCTCTGGAAGAGAGATGGGTAAAAGCCCTGTGTAAGAGTAGGGTATAAATATAATACTTTTTCCAGCTGCATTAGACTCCAGAGACTTTAAATTGTTCCTTTAAATAGATAAACATGTACATAAGTCACACCAATATATATTGTCTGGTGTTTATGAAAAAGAACATAGGTAAAGAAAACTCCAAGAATAGTTAATATTTCACTGCCATAAACAGCAGTTACGTATCTCCATTTGCATAATGCTTCAGGCAAACGGTATGCTAGGAAACGTAGGCTTGATTTATCACAATTTCCAGCTTCTGCCATAACTGCCTACAGGAATAATTGTTAAGGCTATTTGCATAAAGTTTTATAGGAATACCATGCAACCTTTTCTTCAGGATGCACCTAGGTAGGAGGAAGTCAAACTGAATTCAGAATACTGATCCAATACAGGTATTAACAAACACAGCTAACTTTCCCCTCTGATCCTTTAGGAATGCCGTATAATAACTCATGTTCCTAGCCTTATTATCCAACTCTTTTACATTCTTTGTTAATTCTGAAACAGGATCTCTTATCAAGGCCAGTGATTTCAATTTGCCTCAGGTAGCAAATCTGCCCCCATCCCCACCATTGTGCCACTGCCAGTCTAGTTGTGCCGCTGCCAGCCCCACCGCAGCTTCAGCTGTACCACCATTGCTGCTGCCACAGTGCCCTTGCCCTCACTTCTAATGCTGCACCTTTGCCGCTGTGTCATGGTGACAGCACAGGTGAAACTGCAAGCAAGGGTGCAGTTGGGGGTGGTGGCAGCAAAAGGACACCCTGTCTCTTACTAATCAGTTTTTTCCTCCCAGAGCCACTTATTCCTCCACCAAATCCTTTTGGGGTTTATCACTTCCTTAAACTTTTTTCATCTTAAAATGATTGCGTAGGCACATATGTAAATAAGCGCCAATCCAAAAGAATAATGTTCCAAAAGTGCAGCTAGCGGGAGATGGGAGAATGTGTTAATCATCATAGGTATTGCCCAGTAGGTGATCACAAGTCACACCAAATGCATCTTCATTCACATGTCAGTTATCAGTTCGACTCCTGTTTGTGAGGCCCCATCTGCACTATATATATAAAGCAGTATCATGCCACTTTAAACAGCCATGGCTTCTCCCAAAGAATATTGGGAACTGTAGTTTGTTACGGGTGGTAAGAGTTTGCTGGGAAGAGGGATGGACGATTAAACCACTCTGTGAAAATGACAGTTGTTATGCAGTGTCCCCAATGTTATCATGTTGTTGTCGTCATCTGGAGGTGCAGCCTTGCACTATGTTGCAATAAAAGCAGAACAAACACCCCAGAACATTTGTGGTATGAAAAGCTACAGTACTGTATTTCAGCAGGAAGTTATGGGACATACAGTGGTACCTCGGGTTACATACGCTTCAGGTTACAGACTCCGCTAACCCAGAAATAGTACCTCGGGTTAAGAACTTTGCTTCAGGATGAGAACAGAAATTGTGCTCCGGCGGCGCAGCAGCAGCGGGAGGCCCCATTAGCTAAAGTGGTGCTTCAGGTTAAGAACAGTTTCGGGTTAAGTACGGACCTCCGGAATGAATTAAGTACTTAACCTGAGGTACCACTGTACATCAATTGGTAACAAAGCAGTATGTCTACCCCAAAACTTTTGCAGGCTCAAACAATATGGAAAATGAGATTGTATGTAACTGCCCAGGCATCATCATGAGCACAAATCATCATGAATGCACAACAGAAAGAACCCTTGCGTGACTGAACAGTGTGAATGAAGAGTCAGGGCTCCGCCTTCAAAGGCAAAAACTACCAGCCACACCCCCTCCCGGCAACTCATGGTTAAACAATACATGGGTGGTGCTACTGGGGGGATGTACCACAACACCATTTCCCCTCACATCAGCAACATGCCCGGGAAGCCCAATATTTTAGTTTACTGTATTGTATTTATCTGCAAACTTATAAACCACAACCAAACTAGTTAACAATAAAATAAAATATAGAATACAAAAACGTTACAAACTCAATCAACTAAGGACAAGAGAACCATTTCTACGGTTGTGCAAGTATTATTCCATAAAACAACTGGGTCAGACTTCAGGGAAAGCCTTCTTAAACAAACAAAAAGTTCTTCAACTGAAGACAAAAAATGTCTTCAAATATGCCACCCTGGGCCAGTTCCAGTACAGATGCAAGGCAAGGAACATTTTACTTGCCTTGGGAGGAGGAGGAGGACACAATGGTACTCGCCACCACACAAAGAACCCCAGAACTCAGTGCAGGAAGACCCTTCTTGCAGATTCCACCATCAGCACTTAGGTCTGGTAGGGTATTGTGCACTGACCCACTGCACCCGATTAGTAAAGCCCATGTGGATGGGAGGCCAGGGGTCTTGCAAGGGCCCCTTTAAGGGATTCCATAAGCAGCAGGTCCTCTGCCTACCATAGAAGGGACTGGGAGCTTCATTGATGCAGATACTCAGATTAAAAGCAGATGGCCAAATCTGCATTCCGCTCAGCCTCCGTTGACTTTAATAAAATCGTCAAACTCCTTGGAAGCTTTTTCCTTCCTTGCCAAGTGACGTCAGCAGCCGGCCAGGAGGTTTTCTGAGCAATCTGTGGAGCCTGGTTGGACTTCCTTCTTCTGGTCCAGAAGGATGGCGCGTTTTGGAACAAAGAGCCTTTTTCTCATTAAGTAATATCAGGCAGTTTCAGGCCCATGGCCGGAAACTTTGTGTTGAGGGGGCTACGGATGTGCTGGTGGGGAACGTTACAATTAGTATAGTCAGTATTTAAAGTTATTTAACAAAATATTAACACATGAAGCTCCCTGAGGCTGAGTCAGACCTGGAGCAGACCACTTAATGCATCATCTGATGATGATATAGAGCAGAGGTCCCCAACACGATGCCCATGGATGCCACCTCAGCCCCCCTTTTTCAATGAGTATTTTTGGGGTATTGGTTTTGAGGGAGGGTAACCTGTTTTTGTCTGTGTCTTATTTGTTTTTGGGGGGGGAGAGTGTTTTGCCTGGGAGGGGGTGTCAGAGCATCACCAGTTTGGGTTATTTTTTGTGGTGCTCACAACTGTTTCAGATTTCCAAAATGTGCTCCATGTCCAAAAAGATTAGGGAGGCTGGACATGCAGTGCTGGGGGGTCTGAGAGATCCTGGGTTGGTGGTGAGCATGCTGTTCAGGGTGCTAAAATGGTTTTGGCAACCTCTGAGCTCCGCAAGGCTAAACTGCAGGATAAATGGCAGCCTGAGTCATTGTTTTTCTTTTTCTTTTACGCTCTCCTTAATCACATTTATTTTTCCGTTTCTCAACCATCAAGAAGCCAGAGGCTGACGCACAAGAAAGGAGCCGCTTGTTCTCCAGTGGTACAGAAGGGGCATTTGCTAGATGTTACAAAAGTTGACCAAAGTGGGTGTAGAGGGAAGAGAGAAAAATATAGCTGTATAGATGCTTCATGGTAGAGTATTTGCTTTGCATGCAGAAGGTCCCAGGTTTGATCCCTGACATTTCCAGGTAAGGCTGGGTAAAGACTCCTGCCTGAAACTCTGGAAACCCCCTGCCAGTCAGTGTAGAAAATACTGAGCTCAATGAACCAATGTTCTGCATTAGTATGATCCTATGTCCACACATCAACGTTTGTCGTTGGCTCAACTAAAGCATCTCAGGAGCCATCGATGGGGTTTCCTTGCAGAAAACAAATAATATGATCAATATTTTGGGGCACCAACAGGGTCTAAGGTGGTTGCTTACACATCACCCAAAAAGAAGACAAAGGAAGACACAGATGCAATGCTAATGCATATGCATATATGCAAATTTAGAAATAATAACTATAATTTAATTAGACATACCATATATCTCACTGGAATGCTGTCCCGGTGCTACTAACTATGGATGGATAACTATTCAAAGGCCCCTGCTGATTTACCTTTTATCTGTAAACTGAAATTCAACTGGACAGCCCTTCAAACAGAGGACTCCTTCAAAAAGTAAGGACTGTCTTTTGCCAGCCCTTCAAATATGACATGTGGCCACCCTACCAGGGTCAAGATGGGTCTTTAGATCAGCAATGCCAGTCAGGGACAAGAAAACTATTTGGCCTGGGGCCAAAGAGGGCTTCAAATTTAGACACTTGTTAATTTTTGGCCTTTGGTAAGTTTCACAGCTTACTTTTATTTTACGTATTTATTTTAATATTGCTTTCCACCTTTCCTTCAAGAAGCTCAAGGTGGTGTACATGGTTCTTCCTCCTCTTTTAGCCTTACAACATGGGGAGTACCGGCTCCTTTTTTTCCTTTTAGAAGAAAAGCACTGCTAATAGCAACACCTTGAACTTGGCCCGGCAGCAAACTGGCAACCAGTGAAGGTGTTATGCTGAAAGGGTTTCCTGCCAGCAACTGAGCTGCAGGGTTCTGCACTAACAGTAGGTTCCAGGTCAAGCACGTGGGAAGTCCCACATAGAGGGTATTGCAGTAATCCAAAACTGAAGTAACAGTGTACTGATGCTGTAAGAGGATAGCCGGAAGCCATGTGTAAAAAGTGGGATTTGAGCAGGGGGTTGTAAGTGTTGGGATACTGCCAGGGAGGCAAAGTCCATCATAGCCCCCAAGCCGGCTGCCGGACGATCCATTGACCTCCCGTAGACAGGCAGTATCAGCAATTAGCAACACGAAGCCTCAGAAATAGATTGCCACATTCTTAGGCTGGTGCACACTCTATCAGCAGAATTCACACAGCGAAAGATGCACAGCAGGAGAGCATTTTTCCAAGTTTATTCAGCATTGATCAGAACAAAGAAAAACATGACTGCCTGTTTCGGTATGCTCAGGCAACAACAAGAGAAACGAAAACAACAGAAAACATAAACATCCTGTGAAACAGGAAATACGCAGACTCTGTGACTCACAGCCTGCTCCCTTTTAAGGTGGAACGGAAATATCCTAACAGTAAGAAGGAAAATAGGTTTTCCTCTTGGAACTGCCTAATGCATCACACAACAGTAGGGTCTCACCGGTGTTTCTCCTTGTAAACCATTGTGGGGAAAGCAGGGGTGGACATTTTTGGTCCAAGGGCCACATTCCCTTCTGGGCAACCTTCCCAGAGCCACATGCCAGCGGTAGTCAAGGCCAAGTGGCAAAAGTGGTCAGAGCAGCAAATGTAGATTTTACCTTTGTACAGTACTCTAGTTTCTTCACACCCTGACTCAGGCCTTAATATCTTCCATCCAGGCAAGCCAAAGGCATTGTCAGAGTTCAAGGGTGTATTCTATCCAGGCAAAAGCACTCAAGGAGGGTGCGAAGCAGGGCCAGTGTGGCTTTAGGAAGTGGTGTGGGGAGAATCTCGAGGGCCTGATAGAGAGGTTTTGAGGGCACCATTTAGCCCCCAGATCTGCGGTTCCCCCACCCCCTGTTGTAAACACAAAACCTGAGTGAGGGCATTAGCAAGTGCACATACCTGTAGGCAGAAGATTTCTGTGACTTCTTCGATTCCCCTCTGAGGCTTTTCCCAGGTCATCCAGCACTGAGATCCCTCACAGTGTGGAGGAGAGATGCACATCCTTAAGCATGCAGCTTTCACACCCCAGGGAAATGGCGCCAATCGCACCATATAGTCTCTGGTCTAATGTAGAGTTCTGCTTTTGCTCCAGGTCTCTGTTTGAAGGGCTCTTAATTTCTTTAGCTGAAGGCTGATCTACCTTTATGTGGGTGGAAAAGAACCCCTTTCATGAGCATCTGGGGTGGTAGAATCGGGGCCTTGTGTACATTTAATGTAATCCCTTTTCTTTTAAGCCCACTGGTCTTCCAAACCAAAGAAAATAATGCATTCCATTCTCTTATAATTGAGCCCAACCCAAATTAATGCAACCACAGAGCTACTAGGGATGTGGGGAAGGCTGCCAGTGAGCATCCAGTAAGAACATGACATTTGGGCAGCGGCCCCTGTGCCTGTTAACAGGCCACTTTTGCCAATTAAGTCAGAATATCTGGCTTTTAAAGACATCATAAAAATGGTGATATGCCCAGTTGCAAAAGCAGAGTAGCTATTAGGCAGCAGACAAACAGCTGGGAGAGAGATCCGTGGCTCCATCGCTTCCTGGTGACTGTCTGATTGCTATGGAAGAACAAAAAGCAAAAGAGTGTCCCCTAAGCTCCTAAATCTTTAGAGCAGGAAGTAGACACATCTGTCCATTTCAACGGGGGATAAACTCCAAGGCAGAAAAAGATCCCCATGTCCGAAACATACTTAATTCTCTCACATCTCCAAAGGCTCTGTACTGCGGGTGCATCCAGGCAGCAAGGTCTACTGGGAGCTCAAAAGGATGTTGGGAAAAAAGTTTGGCCTCTTTCTCTCACGTTCATCATGAGAAACCAGACATGTACCAACATGGGCAGAAAGATCCTACAGGAACACACAAAAGGAAGGTGCCTTATACTGAGGGAGAACATTGGGCTATCTAGGTCAGTATTGTCTACACTGACTGGCAGTGGCTCTTCAGGGTTTCAGACATTCCCAGCTCCCATCAGACCCAGCCAGCATAGGATGATGGGAGCTACAGTTCAGCAATGTCTAGGGGGCCGCAGGTTCCCTATCCCTGTAGTAGACTGTGAGGCCCTCCAGGGTTCAGGGCTTGTGGGGCCTGAGGCAATGCCGTGCAGAAAGTGTATTATGTAGCACCAGTAGATGTAAAGTAAGGCAACTTCTCTGAAATGTCCAGTGCTAAATTGCTGAACTAGGAGCTGGAGAAATGCACATGCAGGTTTGCCTCAGGAACTCTGAAACGCACCTAGTTGTCCTGGAGGGCTGCTTTGAGGTAAAATACCAGTAAATCAACTGCAGTACTGAAAGCTGTCCACCAACAAGTTCTGTTGACAAAGATATCACCTTTGTTTGCATTTTTTTTACCTCAAGGTCACCAACTTCCCCTCAGGACGTCACCTCAGCTCTGCAGTACTGGCTCTAAGGTGCTTGCCATTGCTGACCACCTGCTCTAGAATCCTGATTTTATTTTTACTTTTGTCCGAGGCCTACTCTAGTTGTTTAAATTCATAAACTTTGGTGTTATGCGAGGCTCTTCCTTAGGCAAATATGTCCACAATTTAGACTTGTCAGGTAATTGTCTTGACAGGCCAGTCCCCAGGTGTGATGGCTCTAGTCATGAGGCTCCTCACTCACCTGAGCAAATGCTAAGAAATGTATCATGGTGAGGAGAGGCAGTTGCATAAAATGGG
This sequence comes from Podarcis raffonei, assembly GCF_027172205.1. Taxonomy (NCBI): domain Eukaryota; kingdom Metazoa; phylum Chordata; class Lepidosauria; order Squamata; family Lacertidae; genus Podarcis; species Podarcis raffonei. Next base: position 29,370,348 of record NC_070609.1, read on the forward strand.
CCCAGTTCTGCCCGCAATAAGGCCATGTTGATATGGCAGTGCATTTTGCCTCCCGCGGTCTATGAGGGAAAATGACTAGAAAGGAGCCAGCCAGCCAAATGCACCAGAGGCAATGGGTGTGGAGCACATGAGACAGTTGTGAAAACCGAGGCTGGAATTCCTCCTGCTGCGTGATGAAGTTATAAAATGCCTCCCGATGCATCACGTGGCGTCTCCCCGTGAGGAGGAAGAATGTCTCTTTCAGGATGTAGTTAAACCTCAGCTTTTCCCCCTTAGGGATAAGATATGTGGGGCAGAGCTATTAAAAAAGAAAACAGCAGAGTCCTTCATCTGTAAGGGAAGCTCTTGTGAGTTTTTAATTGCTGGGAATAGGAAGATGGCTGGGAGATGCAAAGGGTTGTCTTCTGGGTTCCAGCTTAAAAAGAGTAATGTCCCCTGGTCAGGGAAGAGAAGAGATGGGGAGGCCAGCAGGCCAGTCTTGTGATAACATCTCATCCTTCTAAAGGGCAGAACTATGTGGGTAGAAATCTCAAAAGAGAGTCAGAGACAACTCTTTTGGAGCAATCTTGGAGAATGTGAAAGGCAGGAGTTAGATCTCTTTTCCTGTATCCCCTTGTTTTAGAGTTCTCACTGAGGCAACAACCAATATCTGAGCTAAGCAGATTGTGGCTGCATATACACCATACATTTGAAGTACACGGATTCCCAAATAAATCCTGGGAACTGCAGCTTTTTAAGGGTGCTGGGAACATACCCTCCAACATTTCTCCGATGAAAATAGGGAAGTCCCATTCCATAATCATAATTTTACTATTTATACCCCACACACCTTACTGGGTTGCCCCAGCCTCTCTGGGCAGCTTCCAACATATATAAAAACATAATAAAACATTAAACATAAAAAACCACTTCCCTATGCATGATTGCCTTCAGACAGCTCGAGGTCAGATAACTCCATACTCTCCAGTGAAAATAGGGACATCATACCATACCCTCCAACATTTCTCCAATGAAAATAGGGACGTCCTAAGGAAAAGCGGGACATTCCGGGATCAAATCAGAAACTGGGCCAGCTTCTCTAAATCAGAGACATCCCTAGAAAATAGGGACACTTGGAGGATCTGTGGGAATTGTGGCTCTGTGAGGAGTAAACTCCATTTGGTAAAGTTCCTGAGAATTGTTAGGAGGCGCCTATTCCCCTAACAGAACTACAATTCCCAAAGTTAATTATCATTCGATCCCCTTTCCAAGAGAATACCTAACAACTAACAGCAGCCTTTACAAACTAGGTAAAAAGGGATGTGGTTGGCACTGTGGTCTAAGCCACTGAGCTTCTTGGGCTTGCCAATCAGAAGGTCACCAGTTCAAATCCATGTGACGGGATGAGCTTCCGTTGCTCTGTCCCAGCTGCTGCCAGCCTAGCAGTTTGAAAGCACACCAGTGCAAGTAGATAAAGAGGTACCGCTGTGGCAGGAAGGTAAATGGTGTTTCTGTGCTCAAACTACCATCCGGACTGGTCTGCATGCTACAGCTATGGATGAGTGCCTGTGTGTATTCTGTGCGTTTAATGGAAGCCCCAGACACCTGATGCATACATAACAAGGCCTTCCAATAGCTGGGGCTCGATTAACACATCCCTTTAAAATCCCTTCTTGTTGAATGTTTGTTGAGAATAATAAAACAGAATAACAACTTTTCACATGCAAGTTGATCTTTCAGGAATGCAACCGGGGAGCTGAGTTTACTTTATCCCATGTAGCTTGCCCCAGGACACTTCTATATCATAGAGCGTTGCCTTCTACCCCATCCCCAACCCAACCCAACATTAAACGCTGGCTTTACTGTAAAAATAAGCTGGAGGCAAGTAAAAATAAGCACCGGAATCTACAACATACACACTCCTTAAGTGCCCTAATAAGAACTGCTGAGAAGGGAACACATGAGCCTATAGAATTAAAAGTGGGGTGATAACAGTGTCGGAAATACTGGATGTGGCCGCAGAAGACCTGAGTTCAAATCCTAACATTTTAGCCACACTAAATGGAAAGCAGGAGAGTTCTACTGTGGACCATGCATTAGTGCTTTTCCACTTGGCTGAAAAATATTTCAAACATCAAAAAAGCAAGCTATTTTTATAGTTCCCAAGTCAGCTTTCAATTCAATGCTATATTATTTGCCTCATTATCCACTATTTAACACAAGTTACATAGCTATTTACTTAACTTACATTCATTTCAATTAAATGAAATGTCAATATAATGTGAAAAGGTTATTGATTACATAAAGTTTGCAGATTTAAAAACACTGTGTGCAAATACTGATCATATTCCCTTTTCATTTCCACTCTGGACCACAGACAAACATGCAAACTGCAGCAATCTCTACTTCCTTTTCCATTTCCACTGGAATTCTCCAAAATCCCTAAGGATAAGTCAAGGGTGTGTTCTAGCCTCTCTGCTGTTTAATCTTTATTTGGATGGTCTCTCTCCTTAACAATATGCTCAAGAGCACCACTTGCCCAGATTGACTGGCACAGAAATCCCTTTGTTACCATATGTCAGGCAAGTAAAACTCCCAAGAGACTGTGATCTACTCCTAGTATAAAAAAAACGGGCAGTGATCTACCCATTGTCATTGGAGGGAGGAGGAGCGTGTGTGGGGTGGGTGGATTGCACAGAGTTTTTTAGTCCCCCCATAACTTTTTGTACACAATACGGATCCCGTGATCTACCAGGATCAGCTGGGGATCTACCGGTAGATCGCGATCTACTGGTTGGACATCCCTGCCATATGTCAATGATGCTGGACTATTCTCACAATCCTAGGTTGGGTTTAAAAGTCCCATGGCTAAATTCTCAAGCTGCTGCAATATGGAATGTTTGACAATCAATTATTATATGTATTATTTATTCTATCAAGTGTTATTTATTTGTTTTTATTAATTACAGTGGTACCTCGGGTTACATACGCTTCAGGTTACATATGCTTCAGGTTACACACTCCGCTAGCCTAGAAATAGTGCTTCAGGTTAAGAACTTTGCTTCAGGATAAGAACAGAAATTGGGCTCCGGCAGCGCGGCAGCAGCAGGAGGCCCCATTAGCTAAAGTGGTGCTTCAGGTTAAGAACAGTTTCAGGTTAAGAATGGACCTCCAGAACGAATTAAGTACTAAACCCAAGGTACCACTGTATTTGTTAGACCCCATCTAAAACCACTTCTCAAACTACCAAGAAATAACAATATTGCAATAAAAGGTCCACAATGAATCTTAAAAAACCAACTCAGCATAAAACGCAAATACAAGATGGAATAAAATACAAAGCCAATTGCAGGATCTAAAAACAACCACCAATTATGAGGGGTTAAACTCACCAGCCCTACCAAAGAAACAAAAATAAAAAGATCTTGAAGAGCCTGAGAGAATAATAATAATCCTGATTCCCATAATACAGTGATGTGGCACTTAGGCCTCTCCAAGGAGAGCATTCCATAGCTGGGAAGCCACCATCAAAAAAAGCCCTCTCTCCATGACTGGATTTTCTCACTTTCCTAACCACAAAAAGTCAAGTTAGTTTGTTTTTTAAGTGGCTTTGTTGCACCAGGGTGTCAGTGCACTCAAATCCACTTTAGTTGCACAGACCTAAATTCCAGAATATGCTTTGAATCCCTCCTGCAAAATACTGACAGTCTGGAGCTGACCTGAGTTTGCTCTTAGTGCTCAGAATGGTGGTTGTACCTGGTGATTTTAAAGTTCTGGAAGCATATTGTGGAGATTGTCCCAAGAGTGTTTGACATTGCTGTCATTAGATCTGGTGGCAATTTTTCATTGGTTTCCTCAAAGGAAAGGTGAAACAAGTAACAAGTAGAAGTACTACTGTGTCTGCTTTGAATGATGAAATACATTCCAATTCCAAGATATTCACTTTAAAAATAGTCCCACAACCATTAAGAGTTTTGCTCTCTAAAGTAGAGGAATCATGCAAAATTCAAGAGTTTAAATTAACTGAATGGTGCACATTTTCTTCAAATTAGAGCTGGGTGCCAAGCTACACGATGAGATAGTAAAAATGCAGGACTTGCCAATGTGGCAACCTCTAGTTGTTGACTCCGATCATCCCTAGCCATTGGCTATACTGGCTGGGACTGATGGGAACTGGAGTCCAGCAACATGTGGAAAGCCACAGGTTCCCCCACTCCTGGCTTAATCCTTTTTGTAGAAGAATAGGGATGTAAGAAGGTATCATTTCCCATTGTGCCCTAGATTTGTTGCATGCACCACTGTTTCCATTCTGCCTCAGTTCATCTTCTGCCAAAAACTACCTTATTTGTCTCAGGGTCTGCTGCGATGAAGTTATGTAACTTAGAGAAATACACATTCAATTCTGTAAATTACATTGTCATTACAGTATTCCACACCATTCATTTCAATGCAAAAGGAGGGGATTATCACTTGCATATCACTTGCAAACTGAAAGCAGCAGCAACATATTCCCTGAACTGATTTCCATTCTGGACTTGGAATGAATAAGCAAACATCAGCAATTTCCACTCCCATTTCTGTTTTTGTTGGAATTATCTAACATTGCTATCCAATAACACCCCTTGCCAACAACAGTACAGATCACTGCCACACCCTAATACAGGAGTGCCCTCCAAGTGTTTAGGAGATTCCACCTCCCAACAGCCACTGCCACCGGGGCCAGTGGTCAAGGTTGATGGGAGTTGTTGCAGACCAACAACTTTCTGGCTACCTTTGGTCAGAAGCTTTGTGCACCTGTTGCACTCAATGGGATGGAGTTCTTTCAGCATGTGTGGCACATAATTGTGCATTACTGGCAAGAGGTACTAGCAGCATCTCAATAACTCTTACCTTTCTGTAGGATTTCATGGGTTAATATCAGTGCCTGCCCTACAAATAAGGGAAGCAATTGAAAACGAGCAAGCTTGTTTCTCAGCGGGAGGCAGGAAAAGAACCTGGGGTTTTAAAGGCAGACTGAGTCCTTTAAGGCCACATGAAGCTGGGTTTACAAGTCATCCCCTCGCCTAAATGTCACTTTTCCAATTCAACAACAGAGGCTTATTTTTACAAGACTTTTATGGCTCCGCTAGGAGCATGAAAGAGGATCGGGCAGGTTTATTAGAACAGTTTTGCCTCCATGAAGCCTTCATACCCAAACTGACAGATTTTAAAGAACTTTGGGGAATGAAGTTTTCAGGGAAAGCAAAGCACAGAGAAATGGGATGCATAGTCCCCACCCCATTCCCCACAGTGGCGAATTACAGCCATGCTCCTCTGATCTGAGAATAGGGTGGCTGGCTATGTCTGGCTTGGCACATCCCTTTGCTAGGCAAACGCAGGTGATATGTTGCCATGGGAACTAAATAGCAAGTTGCTTTGGATACAGGATAATTTTGGGAATGTCCTGGATAGGAAACCACCGCAGATCATGCCAGACCTTCCCCTCCTCCTAGCAAAGGATGAGACAATCCAGGTGTCTATGTGAAGAAAGGCTGTAGTCCGATAATATATCCATATACAAACCCCACCAGTTTGGAGGCCCCATAGTCTACTAACCAACCAACCAGGAAAAACAGGTGCTGCTTGTCCTGGCAGATGTAGCAACAGAGGCACATCACTCCTAAATATCTGCCTGGCATGAACCTGTGGAAGCCACAACATGACAGCTGGGGTGTGGGGGGAAATATAGCAACATCATGCAGCACAGTTGAACTATGGAACTTGCTCCCACAGGAGGTAGTGATGGGCACCAACTTCGATGGCTTTAAAAGATGACTGGGCAAATTCATGGAGGAGAGGGCTATCAATATGCTCTACTGTACTTCCACAGTTGAAGGCAGCAATATTCTGAACAGAAGTTGCTGGAAATCACAGGAGAAGAGAGTGCTCTTGTGCTCAGATCCTGCTTCTTAGCTTCCTGTGGGCATCTGGGTTGGCCCCTGTGGGAACAAGATGCTGGACTAGATGGGCCATAAGAAGTTCTTATGTTCTTAAGCAGGGGTCCGCAAACGTTTTCAGCAGAGGGCTGGTCCACTGTCCCTCAGACCTTGTGGGGGGCCGGACTATATTTTTTGTGGTGAAATGAACGAATTCCTATGCCCCACAAATAACCCAGTGATGCGTTTTAAATAAAAGCACACATTCTACTCATGTAAAAACATGCTGATTCCAGGACCATCCGCAGGCCATATTGAGATGGCGATTGGGCCAGATCCGGCCCCCGGGCGTTAGTTTGCCTACCCATGTTCTTAAGTGTCCCTTCTCCCTAGTCCTTCACTGACCTTCCATTTCCATCAAATGTGCTTTATAGCCGATAAATATATATGCCCTCTTTCTCTTCCCCCTCCACACACACACACATAGATTACACACACACAGTTAAAGGGGTCGAGAGTGGGTGGGAATCGAGATCATCAAGATCTCTTGGCCCGGCTTAGCACTGTTTACTTTGAAGCTGTAGCCTTGGAAGGAGGAGGGCTGCCCGCTTTCGATTTGTGGAAACATGGGCTTTTAGCAATTATAGCAACATTCCACCCTAAATTCGTACTTCCTGGTGGCAAGTTTGTTTCCATTAAGTTGTTTGGGCCGCAGAGTAAATGGATCCCTGTGCGAGGGCTACGGAGCAACGGCTGAAATAGTTTGGTAAATTCTCTCTGCATGGGTGAAATTCCCGGCGCTACCAGAGGTTATTATCTCCACACAGGAACCAACAATATCCTTTTCGTCGAGACACTAATTCATACAGCATGTTCAGAGGAAAAGCGGGGAAGGGGAAGAAAGACTTGGCTGCTTAGGGATCCTTTGAAAAGGCGCTGAACAGATCAGGCCAGGGGAGTCTCTCACAGCTGATTAATTTCCCTGTGCTTACCCCCATCCCCCCAAAACTAGTCCACCACCTTTTCAACCCATGATAAATCTTCCCTCACTGAACTCTTGGGGTATGAACCTAAATTGAGCCAGACCATTGATCCATCTAGCTCATTGTTGTCTACACTGACTGGCAGTGACTGGAAATGCTGGGATTTGAACCTGAAGCCTTCTGCATGCAAAGCAGGTGCTCTGACACTGAGCTATAGCCTTTCCCGGTTTGCAACTGCCTTGCTCGATGAACCAAGATTACTGTTATTTTTTAAAACTGGGCTTGTGTGCATTTATTTCTTGTTATTCAATTTGGGCGCTTCATTACAGAAATATTAGATAAATCAATATTAGCAAAAATAGTGTACAGAAATGCATTACAGTGGGCGCTCGGGTTGCGAACTTGATCTGTGCAGGATGCACGTTCGCAACCCGCAGCATCCGCAACGGCGCTTCTGCGCACACGCGGGTTGCGATTCAACGCTTCTGCGCATGCGCAACCGCCAAAACCCGGAAGTAACCCATTCTGGTACTTCCAGGTTTCAGGGGTCCGTAACCCGAAAAAACACAACCTGAAGCATCTGTAAGCCGAGATATGACTGTATATTTGGGACAGTTGCTTTGCAAAAATATGTATGTTTAGGAGCAGTGCACATCCCATTCACATGCACACCTGCAACTAGGGGCAGGTGAATCTGTTGGTTTCCGTTTCTCATTTTTCCACCCTTAGGTTCAAGTTCCACATCAGTTTGCAACATATTTCTTAAAAGTCCTTATGAAGATTCATCAGCATTATAGTATGAATTTCCCCTAATACACACATTTTAATGCAATTTCCACCAATGTATGCATGATTGCAAACAATTTCTCCTAATATAATGCTTTTTTTGGGTATATTATTTTCACCAATATATGTGTTTTTATCCATGTTTTGTGTGGATTTGTGTACACATTACTGGGCTGGAGAACTGGCATTGCAAAATTTGGGAAAGTGCTATATTTTCCAAGATGGCTGTCTTTCTGTTTGTGCATTGTCTTGGAAAGTAATTTGGAATTCTTGTGTTCTTGTGTTCAGTTTTCTTCCTCCACAGTAGCTGGATCTGCTTTACTGTATCAGGCTCCAGGTTGTGGCCAAGAAGAAGCTGAGATATGCATGAATCTGCCAAACAAGGCAATATACATGCTTTTTCTTTTTTGTTTATTTTGAAAATGGGTAAATATTCCACACTGAAAATATTACATAATCTAACACCATTTAAAACACCTGTCTATTGTGGTCACATCTAGGCTTCTATTAAGGTAGGTGCCCTATCCATATAATGACACTGCTGCTAGATGGCACCTTATGAATCTGACCTTCCAACTCTTCGCTTTCTTAGATCCTTTCCTGTACCTAAGCATAAGAACACAGGGACAGCCTGCCAGATACAGTCAAGGTCGATCCAGTCCACCATCCTCTTCTCACAGTGGCCAACCAAAAGCCTCTGGTAAGCCTGTAAGCTGCCAAGAACTGGTAGAACAATGGGGAGGAGGAAGAGGATCCCAGCGAGGGGTGTAGCCGGGACTGGGACACACCGAGGCAAGCAGGGGATGGGGAAGGAAATACTCACAGGATGATGGGGGATAATGAGGGGGTGGAGGTCAGTACACAGGAACCAGAGCAGCAGGACCCATCACCAGAGCCAGAGGGACTCCTGTCTTCACAAATATGGCAGGCTCTGAGGTGTAGGGAGCAGCAAGAGGGGTGCTCCAGGAAGCTGAGGCAGGCAAGGGCCCAGAGCCCAGCTCCCTAGCTGGCCAGACTCGCTAGCTCTGGGAGGAGGTGTGTGATTCCTCAGCTGGAGTAGGCTTGGAACAGTTGAGGGGCACGTGCCTCATCAAGCCCAGATGTTGCAGTCAAAAGGGAAGCAGACCTAAGGTAATCACTGGTAGCCTTCTCCTCCATGAATCTGCCACATCTCTTTTAACACCATCCAAGTTGGTGGCCATCACTATGAAACAAATCGAGCCCACACTGTTTGTATGTTTTGCTCAATCAAGGAAAATCAGCTTTTTCCTTCTTCTGCATTACTACAGTGCTGAGCCTTAAAATCACAATTTCCATACAGCTGGAGGGTGCAATAAAAATGCTTTTAAATTTGTTCTGTCATAAACCCCACATTAAGCATCAAGCAAAGCCAGGGTGTATAATTGATCATTAGAAAAAATAAATTAATTTCGGTCCTTGGCAACCAACAAGACGAGCCGCGCATATCCAAAACGTTCAAAAGAGATATTTACATCTAGCCAGGGATGCCAAGGAGTTCTACTGACTGCTCAGCAGGTAGAGAAACTGTAGGCTAGTAGCAGCCAGCGTTGTGGGGCAGAGCCAAGGAGCCACCCTCCTCCTGACACCAGTGGTGAGTCTGCTTACCTAGGCAGTGCTGGAGTAGGGCAGGGAACCAGGGGGGTGGACCTGTGAAGGCACACTGGCAGAGCCAACCTGATTCCCCTCTGCTGCACCCATGCAACCCTGACCTTACTGATGCCCTGCCCTTGCCCTGTTGAGTAAACCAGCAGTGGTGCGGGTGTTGAGAGGGTGGGTTTCTATCTCAGCTAGGGATGTTAGATAATTCCACCGAGAAGGAAAATGTGGGCCATATTGGCTTATTCATAACTGAGTATGCCCCCCTCCTGTCCACCATTTGCGTAGCATTTCCTTTGCACTAAAATGAATGGGGTGGAGTTCTGGAAGTTTCGGGGGCAGCAGTTTCCAAATATGTTAAAGCCCCAACACTTCTTTTTTTACAACAAACATTCGTAGGCAAAGGCGGTACAACATTGTGCCAAAATATGACTATGCAACATCTGTGCTTGGGGGTGGGTGGAAATGGCATGGGGCTGTCCAGAGGGGCTTAACTGAAAGCAAAATCTGGGGGTTTGTCCAATACTTTGAAGAGGGGAGCTAGCAGGCCAAGAAAAGGAGGAAGACAAGGATGGAAGCACAACAGTGAGATGGAAGAAGACTGGGAGCCATTGTTAGGTGCTGGGGTGAGGGGATAGGCATCCACTTGTCAAGAGAATGAAATACATGAAGAGTGTGACATTTCACTTCAACATTTTTGACATTTTATTTTGAATACGGTTGGCGTGAAGTATGTCCATGACAGGAGACTTCTTTTACAGCAAATGTCAAAAGAGATGTCAAATTTGTATTGGGGGGCAGGGGGAGGAAATGTCAACCTCTTAATTCTTATTCCTTTTCTCTTTCCAATAGGTTTTTTTTTCTGGAGCAGCCCCAGATTTAAACCACAAGTAACATGACTTGGAACAGGTGAGATGGAGCTACCTCAATAAGATTGCGAAGAACCTCAGAATCAGATAAGGATGACAATAAATTGCTTTGAGATTTAAGGGTGTCTCAGAGTGGCTTACAATATAAGAACAGGCAAAACAAGAAACATTAAAATCAAACATAAGGACAAGAATAAAGCAATAACTTAAAATGCTCATCCATAAATAAAGTGGTACCTCGGGTTACAGACGCTTCAGGTTACAGACTCCGCTAACCCAAATATTGCCTTGGGTTAAGAACTTTGCTTCAGGATGGGAACAGAAATCATGCTGCAGCGGCGCGGTGGCAGCGGGAGGCCCTATTAGCTAAAGTGGTACCACAGGTTAAGAACAGTTTCAGGTTAAGAACGGACCTCCAGAACGAATTAAGTTCTTAAGTTTGAATTAAGGTACCACTGAAGTTATAAAAAGACAGAGCCAGCCCGCCAAAAGAATGAGCACAAAAAGAGGCAACAGGCATAGCCTCCAAGTTAAGGGCCAAAGGCCTGGCAAATAAAAACGTTTTTGCCTGGTACCTAATATATAATATCTAAAGTCTTTCTATCATCTACCTATCATCTATCTATCTATCATCTATCTATCTATCTATCTATCATCTATCTATCTAGTGCCTGTCTTTAAAAACCACAGACAACTTCTAAGGTGTCATGCTTTCTCTTATCTTTGCTGAGATTTCCCATGGACTCTGCTGTGTTGCGAAAGGTACTGCACTGGCTGGCATGATCAGCAGCTGAGCTGCAGAAAGAAGCCCACGTTTTTGCACTGAAATGCCACTTGCACCTTTGCTTTCCACCCCCACCCCTGCACCCCAATTGGCAGCTGGCTGTGTGAGACATAATCAGCTCTTCTGTTCTGAAGGAGGTCTTTCTGGAGTGTCAATGCAACAATCGGCCGCCTTTTCCATGCCGTCTGTTGAATCTCCTAAATCGTTCTTTGGTGTCGACAGTGTAAATATAGCTTTTCATGGACTTAAAGGCCCTTCTCCCCACCCCCACTGCCGCCCGCCCTTGTGTGGTGGCACTGCATATACGCAAACACACAACCACTTAACCCCGGTGACAAAAAGAGCAGTGAATTGGCTGTTTTGAGGCCCGCTCGTGCAAGAAAAGCAGACTCAATAGGATTTGGGTAACTGGGTGTATAGAAATTGCCATGCCTCACAGCTTGTCAGTGGGGGATTCAGAGTTGAAGCATGTGCAGCTAAAGCTTGCGTGGAGACCGAGGGGGTTGTTCCACCTCTTAAAAAGCAGCTGCTTCCCTTTAAGAAAATAATGATTTATTCATACCCATTCAGGAGAGGGCGGAATATATTGGAAAAGCATCCTTTGGGGGGCCCAGGACTTAACACCATCAGCGTCTTTCTGTCTCTCTCTCCCCACCCCCACCCCCACCAACTCCTTTTGTCCTTTAGAATCTGTGACAATGTGATCCTGCCATTGTTTCTTGACAAGATGCCCTAATAGAGACTTACTAAGCTGAGCAATATGGTCTCAGAAGGAGAGGACGAGGACGAAGAAGCTGGCTTTGCATGCAGCTCGCTTGGTCTGAAGAAGTGGCAGTTCGGAGGGAAAGGTTGACTTCTCCAAGCCTCTAGCTGTGGGGGAACAAGAATTGCAGAGGCTCCACCTGGTGTCTCTCCACAAGTGGTCATTTTATCTGGGCTTGACTGCTGAGCAAGGGAGCCTCAGGGCTTCCTGGGTCTCCTGCAGTAGAGTCTTCTGAATCAGAGGAAGCCAGTGCCGCTCCCTCAGGCTGGTGGACAGGGGGCAGGGGCTTCATCTGACCCTGCAGGTTCACCTGAGTGTGCTTCTGGAGGTGGCTCCCTCTGCAAGCCTGTCCATTTCTGCTTCAGAATCCTTGTCCTCATCCCCTAAAGATCCAACTGCGGGATCTTGGCAGGCCTGAAGCTCCCCACCCCTGAAACAAAATAAATAAATATCTACTTCATAAAATTTATACGGCGCTTGACTATTAAGAAAAACCTCAACGTAGTTTACAAGGAGAATAAAACAATAAAATCATCAGTAAAAAGAACAACTCTTTAAATCATTCAAAACATTAAATCAACAAAGAACAGATTAAACCACGCTACCACATTCTACATGTCCGGTTCATCTAAAACACAGGCGTTTTTAGCAGGCGCCAGAATGAGCACAGTGAAGGTGCTTGCCTGATGCCAATAGGCAGAGAGTTCCACAGTGTAGGTGCTGCCACGCCAAAAGATTTCTTACGAATGCGGAAGGGGTATGATGGGGCACCTGCAACAGCCCCGGTTCTGCAGATAATACTGGTCAAGTGGGTGTATATGGGTAAGGCGATCTTGCAGAGAACTACCCTCTGTAAAGTAGGACACATGGCCACCCTGACTCCAGGCAAGGCCACCTCAAGTGCTCTGCAACCTCAGCCAAGCACATTGGCCCGCCTAATGCATTGCATAAGGAAACGCACACTTATTTGATGAGGTGGAGGGCCTTGCTTTTTCTCTGTGTGGAGTTTCACCATCAACACCCCCCAGAAAAAGGCCGGAAAAGGAAGCCCTTCTTCCCAGATGTATTATCATACTTCTTGGCTCGTGTGAGATGCTTCCCATGAACATATGCACAGGGAAAGAGGCAGATGAGAGAGCCGAGGCTATCATAACAAGGCCAGATAAGGCTTTGATATCCTTTCCCCAGGAGAACGGCTCTCATGGAGGGCTCTTCCAAGACCCTCCTGGCTCTCAGCACAAGCACAATGGGGAACACATGTCAGGCTGAGCCTCCTCTTGCTTTAATTAACTTCAGTTCAATTGTTATTTTCATACGATTGCCTTTGTTCCTCCAGCGTTGGCTAATTTGGTCTCCATTACCTTTCATCCAAAGTAGCCCTTGGCTGCAATGGCTACATAAAATCAGGGGTGGAAAAACTGTGGCCACACAGATGCTGCCAGACTCCAGCTCCCAGCAGCCACAGCCAATGGTTCGGGTGATGGACATGGTAGCTCAGCAGCAACCCAGAGAGCCACAGGTTCCCCACGCCTAATGCTGGAGGCCAGAGTCTCTGCCCTGGTCCAGAGCAACAATATTCCTTGCATACGGATGTTGGAGAAGCAGGTGGTGGGGCCAGCATCTCTAGTTAGGGCTGGGAATGTCCCACCTGAAAGCCTGGAAAGCCACTAGGAGTCAGCGTAGGCAATATTGAGCGGACCAAGGGTCTGATTCAGTAGAAAGCAGCTTCCTATGGTACCTTCCATATGTTTTAGAGAGCAAAACTCCAAGCTGCCTGGCTGGGGATGGTGGGAATTGTAGTCCAAAACATCTGGAGGCTCCAGATTGGCAAAGGCTGTGCTGTGTTATGGGTACAGCTGATAGGAAAGAGCCTCTCTGTCTGAGACCTTGGAAAGCCATTGCCAATCCGGGGGGCGGGGGGGGACCCCAGGCAGGATAGTCTCATCTGGTATAAGGCAGCTTCCTGTATCTGTAACTCTCTGAACAGGACTGATGTCCAGAATTGTGCCTCTATTAATATTTAAATGAAGGTTGTGGGAAAGCGAATGGGATTACACAAAGGTTGTTTGTCTGATTGCTTTGCGTTCAGACACCTCTTAAGATATTGCATCCAAAGTTTTGCAAGATGATTCTTGAGATCAAGGAGCAGGTTTCTGGCTATGTTTGGATACAGTTGGGTGCCATTTTGTATCAAGATGGCAGACTGAACTGCACTGGTTTTAACCACTGTTTTCAAAGCTGCACTGATTTTTTTTGGTTTCTTAGAATTCCTTGGCAATCTTTCAAAACAGAGGCCTTCCCTCTGTACAGGACAACACAATGGCCACCCTACCTCTGTCAACAGAAGCAAGATTGAAGGATTGCTCTTTTGAGAAGAGAACAGAGGTGGCCAACAGATGCTCAGAGCCAGGAAGTGACCTCAGAGGCTATAATACTTGAGACTGGAAGTAAAATTGCAGCAGAGGTGGAGCAGATGAGAGGGAGGCGCTTACACTCCTTCAGGGAAGTAGGGAGGAAAATCCCTCTTTAGCTTCTCATCAGCTCAGTTCAGTGGCCCAAATATTCCAAGGCAACAGGAGAATAGGCAAAATGCACAAGGTTAGCAACCAACTCTGGAAACGACCTGGAATCTGTAACGTAGGTAGGCACACATTCTATAAAATGTCTTGGGGGCCCGGCATCTTGATTGGGATGATTGGCAGGTCTGTTGATTTCAGGGACAGGGGCTGATTGATGGCTGCTTTAGTTGCTGCCCTGGGCCTCTTCACAGCTCGCCGAGGTGAAATGTTCAGCCGAAGGATGGGAGCCTGTCCCCAGAGGGACATTCAGGACCTTTGGCCTTTTCCTACTCCTTGCTCACTGTTCAGAAGCTCCGACATCCACCATCACACACATCCCCGACTTGCCAGCCTAGAGCAATCATGCAGAGGAGAAGACGTTAAACATTACCTAAAGAAGGCTGGGGAAGTCTTAACCTGTTACTGGTTTTGCAGAGACGTTGGTGTACAGTTATCACAGAGGCCCAACTAATCCACCCCTCAGACACATTTACTTTTTCAGCTGCCTTTTAAGGTGACTCACAATATACTACACACACAAAATATTACAAGCATAAAATTGTATCCCAATGTAGGGACCAGGAATTAATAGCTCAGACTATTTCTGGCCTGAGTGCGTTCCTAATACCTCATACCACACAATCCTGTGTGACTGGTCTGTTATTTTTTAAAAAATAATAATACGTGCATTTAAAAATATGTATTTTCAATCTGCATATTTCTAAATGCATTTGCCCCTAAACTATAATTTTTTGTGCATTTGGGTACATTTTTTTTAGTTAACAGCTGTATTGCAAAATTCCGAGAAGTTCAAAAGTCCAAAGGATAATTACAACCCAGTTCATGTATTAATCCAGGGAGTGAATTGTGTCACTCTGCTTAATAATGTGAACCAAATGAAATTCTTCTCCATCCCTAGTAAAAACACATCTAAAAATATACCAAAACAGCAGCAGAAGTATGAAACAGACCTCAGCTCATTCAAAAGCTGACTAGACTAGAAAAGTCTTTAGGGTTTCCTTAAAATCTAACAGAGAGGGGCAAGAGGATTCCAACGTGATGAGGCCTCTGCAGAAAAGGCCTTGTCCCTTGCAATCACTAGTCTAGCAACTCTTGCTGAATGTATTAATGTATTAATTGTTAGTCCCATTTATACAGAAGAGGGGCAGAACGAAAGGAATTTTTTACTGTGAATTTCTATTCCTAGAGGCTCCTGAAGGACTTCACATTGTACGACTTTCCACTAGTGCTTCGAGTGGGATGGATGTTGCCAAGGCTGGCCACACACTAATCTGTTTGCAGCACAAAAATGTAGCTTTTCTCAATCCAGCGTCATTCAGCCTAGATCGATTCTAGATCCTTTGCTGTCCACAAAAGTGGGTTTGGTTACATGATTATGTGTTGGAAAACCCTTCCCTTGTTTGGGTTATCTGCTCCTTTTCCTCTCTGCACATCCCCCAGAAGGCACTGGCATTGTGATCTTGGCATACTCATGCCTACAGCATCCTTGAGCAGGTGTGGATACACACACACAGAACCACCTACATCTGTTTTCAAATGGACACTCTATTGCAGTGATGGCCAAACTTGGCCCTCCAGCTGTTTTGGGACTACAACTCCCATCATCCCTAGCTAACAAGACCAGTGGTCAGGGATGGTGGGAATTGTAGTCCCAAAACAGCTGGAGCGCCAAGTTTGGCCATCACTGCCCTATGGGTTAATGCAGAATCCATCTACAATGAGCTCCCCCCTCCCAACCACCCCATGAAACCAGTCTCAATAAGTGCTTCTCAAGGACACAAAATATGCAGCAAACCTAGATTGTGTGCCGACTATGTAAAAAACAAGAAGGACGTGTTCTATGTTGATTCCTGAATAAAATGTTGTATGTTCACAGCCGAAGACACCAAGTAGATCTCGATGCCCCCTTCAGGGCTCCTGAAGGAGAGCAGGTCTTCCATCACCTCCTCCCCAAGTAAGGCTGCATGGATGGGGATTTTACCAGGTTCGTTTTGGGGGAAGTGGCATGCTTTCCCCACTGCTCTCACCCTGGGGATGTTGCACCAGATGTTCTTGATAAGGGCTTGTGATTCCGTTTAATTAATCACAGCTGTTCTCATCTGTACTTGGCATTAGGACTGCCGCATTGAGGTTGGGTAGGGGAGAAGAACATGGGAGAAGCTCCCCGAAAACAGGTGACAGGATCTGGTTTGGATAGCCTCAATCTTCTTCCCACTGATGAAATAAGTGGGGAGAAGTTGGAGCTTCACACACAAAACTCCTGTTTAGGTTGCCAACTCGTGACAAGCCCCACGCTTTTGGACATCGGATCTGTTAAATGCTTTGGGTAGAGGCTGGGGCTGAATCAGTCAAATTCAGTTTCTCGTTTTGCCAATCTTGAATTCAGTTCACAACATTTCTGCATCAGTTTGCAATTTATTTATTTTGAAAAGTCCTCATGAACATTTCATCAGCATTTTTAGTGTGCTTTTCTCTATTGGATTTAAAATTGTTTTTACATATGAAAGTGTTCTAAGTGCTTTTTAATTGTTATAATTATTTTTATATATGAAATTGTGTGTTGTTTTCATTGCTGGTTTGTTTTGGGGGGATCAGTTGAGGTACTTTACGGGAAGCAATTCGTAAATGGAATAAAATAAATTTATTCAAATAAACCTATTATTGTATGCAATTTTGCCCTACACACACATTATTGCAGATGATATCCACTAATATAAATCACTTTTATGCACCCTTCCCCCTAACAAACACATTTATATACATGCTTTTAGGAGGGAGAACTACACCAGAAAATTCAACAGAGGACAAATTTTCAAAGTCAAACACATTTCAGCATGCACACTGTGGTGGAAATTAGTTGTTGTTGTTGTTTAGTCATTTAGTCATGTCCGACTCTTCGTGACCCTATGGACCCGAGCACGCCAGGCACTCCTGTCTTCCACTGCCTCCCGCAGTTTGGTCAAACTCATGTTCGTAGCTTTGAGAACACTGTCCAACCATCTCGTCCTCTGTCGTCCCCTTCTCCTTGTGCCCTCCATCTTTCCCAACATCAGAGTCTTTTCCAGGGAGTCTTCTCTTCTCATGAGGTGGCCAAAGTATTGGAGCCTCAGCTTCAGGATCTGTCCTTCCAGTGAGCACTCAAGGCTGATTTCCTTCAGAATGGATAGATTTGATCTTCTTGCAGTCCATGGGACTCTCAAGAGTCTCCTCCAGCACCATAATTCAAAAGCATCAATTCTTCGGCGATCAGCCTTCTTTATGGTCCAGCTCTCACTTCCGTACATCACTACTGGGAAAACCATAGCTTTAACTCTACAGACCTTTGTTGACAAGGTGATGTCTCTGCTTTTTAAGATGCTAGGCTTGCATTAAAATGTAAACTGGACTGAATTCCTCCCACAATCTTTTTTATCCTATTGCATACCACTTCAGTATTTGTTTGTAAAATCAGTAACAATACCTGCAGGGAACAGCTTCCCATCCCTGGTCTACACTGACACACACACAAGCTCTCCACGGTTTCAGACAGGGAGTCCTTCCCACCCCTGTGCAGTTTGCCAACGCCTTTCCTCTGAAGGAGTTTGGCTACAAGCCAGAGCCGATCCAGTACCTGGAAACTGTGGGCTGCATAGAACTGTCGGCTGGTTTGCTCATGGCCTTTGGGCCTCAGCTGCTGCAGGAAATCAGCAATTTTGTGCTCACGGTCGTCATGATAGGTAAGAGCTGTGCAGGGGTCGGCTGTTTCCCTTCTGCAAGGTAGAGAGGGGCTGCTGGAACGTAGGAAGCTGCCTTATACAGGGTCAGGTCAATGGCCCATCTAGCTCAGTATTGCCTACACTGACTGGCAGCCACTCTCCAGGGCTTCAGACAGGAGTCTTTTCCCAGCACTCCCTGGACATGCCAGGGACTGAACCTGGGACCTTTTGCGTGCAAAGCAGATGCTCTGCCACCAAGCTGTGGCCCTTCCCAGATACACCTGTGATCTGCTGCAGGCCCACTTCTGTTAAAAGGAGAGCTCAAAGGGCACCCCCCCACAGCCCTGCGAGCCTCTTTGTGACATATGCCTGTCTCCTCTGCGCAGCCTGCACTTGTGCCTGGCATAGAATGCAGAGGTTGGTGGTGATGCAATGCTGCTCTCTAGTGGCCAAAGGGCAGAGCGTCAGTGTGACACCACAAGCCAGTTTTTAGGACTGACCCGTGTCCTTAGTCTCAAGAAGAGGAGCATGCAGGGAAGTCTTTACAGGGGAGCAGAGCCAGCGTCAGCACCTGGTCTCCTTGGACAGCAGCTGAGGCCCAGAGTCCCAGTAGAGCCCACTGCTGGACCCCTTTAAAAACAAAATACCCCTGACCCTGCATCCTCAGCAGTGCTGTGCAGCTGTGTCCTGCCTCCATTTGAACTTTTCAGTGACCTAGATTCCTATTATAGGATAAACATGGCAAAGCACACCAATGGTGCTCTCCATTTTCAGGGAGACCTTTGCACATTGGCCTCCTGTGCAAAGGACTCCCACATGCTTCCCATATGGAGTGGACTAGGACCTCGGAAAACAGGGTTCAAATCCCCACTGGGTGACCTTGGGCCAGTTGTAGTCTCTCAGCCTAATCTACCTTACAGGGTTGTTGTGATGACCATGGATGCCACCTTGAGCTCCTTTGGGAGGAAAGGTGGGATATAAATCTAATTAATAAATAAATGACCACGTACCGTCTAAAAATCTGGCACATCTCTTAGGCCACTTGTGGAAAAGAGGGCAGACCTACCAGGCCTCAACAATGTCCTGCAAAAACTCAGCATGCCCCCAACACACAGGGCATAAGAGGGCAAGGCCAGCCATGGCAGTCAAGCTGTCTAGTAAGTGCTGCATTGCCTATGCAACTCCCACTGTTGACACTTGCTGTCTCTTCAGCTACAGAAGAAACTACTTCTTTTCCTCCTGGTTTCCAGTTCCCTTTTAACAAAGCACCTTTCCCAGCCCGGACTCAAAATGATAGCCTCACTCTGGCTCCATGGCAAGCCCCAGGCGAGGGCAGGCAGAGACACCGGTCTGTTAAATTTCAATTTTCCCTTACAACTCCAGGCCATTTATTAAAACACACACACAGACACACACACACACACTCAAAGGATGCACTCAGGGCCCCCTTTTGACACAGCGTTAACTTTATCAAGGCTCCCGGTACAGGGCAGTGATAAATTGAGCATCCCTGCGGTCTGTCAGAGGCAGATTAATATGGTGGGCTAAATGGCCCTTACATGGCTAGGAGGCCAGACATTTCGTAGTCATTGGAAAGAGAGAGGCAGAGGCAGGAACTTGCCTGCGGAACTTGCATCGCGATGCTCTCCTTTAGCAAAAAACGCAACATCAATTCTCATCACTGCACCTAGGAGAGGCTAGGGCTGGGTCCCCCTCCCACAGTTTATTTTTAATGAAGTCGCACCCTGAGAGCTATTTCCTTCTTTTTTAAGAGTCGGGACAAAGATGTACGTCAGCAGCAGCTAGTCTAAGCTTGCACAACCGGAGGCCCACCAAAGCAAACATGTGCCAGCTTGGACTCTCTCTCTCCTTTTGGTTTCCCTATTGGGACTGCCCAAAATGGGATGCAAAGGACCCAAGCAAGGCCCAATGCTGGCCCTACCATTAGGTACAACGAGGCAGTTGCCTCAGGGGGGGAACAGACAGTGATGAAATGTTGCAGGACTGAGTTGTAAGTGCCATGTTCCCTCAGGTGCAGCGGAACGGGGCTGCCTCTTCAGCAGTGTTGAAGTGAGGGTCAACTGCAAGTCTGATTAACCTCTGGGTGTGGAATGGGTGGGGCATCTCTCTTCTCCTTCACCTTAGGCAAGAAGGCTCTTTCCCTGCGAGACTGTGTTTGGTTTGCCAGTTCCAGTGTTGCACAGGACCCTGAATAAATGAACTGTCAGTCTGCGTGAAGACACAGGCTTCAGACCCAAGAGTCGGGGTTGGAGCCCATTCACAGGGCCTCAGCCTCAGCTCAGTGGTAGAGAACAGCAGGTCCCAGGTTCAATCCCTGGCATCTCCTGCAAGGAAGTTCAGTCGGAAAGCCTGGAAAGCTGTTGCCCGTCTGTGTAGGCAATAATGAGTTAGACGTTAGAACGTTCTGACTCAGTATAAACGCAGTTTCTTATGTTCCTTTTGTTGCAAATTGCCATCTTTGCACTTACGATCGAGGAGCTTGGGAGCAGAATCATATAAAGATACAAATTTTTCTAATCACATTCTAAAAGAAAAAAAATTGCATAAACGTAATATTTTACAATTTAAAAACACATTTTGTTTTGGATTATTCACATTTTGAACTATACTTAAGGCCCCTTCTGAGCATCAGCTTTTTGTATTTTTTTGATTTGGTAGCACCCTGACATCACAGGGCCCTGGCCATTGGTATCAGTCCGTGGAATACAAGATGCAACCTCAGGTCTGTGGCCTGTCCATTCCTGGATTCCATTTGGAACAGTTGTCTCTCACAGGCTCATTATGTCTCTGAATATTCTTCCCAGTGTGGACCCTAGGATTTTTTCCTGGGGTTTTTCTTCAAGAGGCTCAGAAGCCCTCAGTCAGAACATCGGATACCTGCAAACCATGCAAGGCCCTGTCTTCTGTTCATGCAAGAACAAACCCAGTGGGAACTATTCTCTTTGCAGAAACTGCTTAAGGTGGAAACACCCAGCAGGGTCAAACAGTATGTAGATTTCAGAGCAGGGGTGGGGAATCCTTTTTTTTTTTTTTTTTTTTGTCCAGGACCACATTCCCCTTGCGTGTAGTCACAGGGGGTGGTGCCAAAGCCCAAAGTGGGCAAGGCTACTTCTCTCTTTCACTCATTTCTCTTCCACTGTATAGCGTGCTGTTGGGAGGAACAGATTGTTCCTGCCAGTGGTTTGCACCCATTGCTTGTAGGCTTTTCTGCCCTCCCCACTGAATGCTTTTCAGTTGCTGTTTCTCAAATACACCCCCTCCCACTAGGCTTAACGTAGACCGAATATGGCTTGTCTAATCTTGCCCTAAACTACATACTGAACCTCACCACTTGCAGCCAGCCCTCCTCAAGCATTGAGGTGCACCAGGGGTGGCTTCTCTTGTAGCTCCTCTGGATAGACAAGTGAGAACTTGAGTAAGGAGATGCAAGGTCTTGAGGACAGCAGTTCCATAAAGTGGAGAAATCTGTGGCCAACCAAGATCTCCAATAATTCTTTTTATCCGTTGTTGCTGTTCTTGTTAAACAAACCTGCGGAGTGTGGGAAGAGATAGAGGCCTCTACTGGCTGGGCAAGCAGCTGAGAAGGTCAGCTGCTGCTGGTGCTTTGGCAACCTCCTGCCCCTCTTACTGGTCTGCTGAGGACAATGTGTGAATGGAGAGCAGCAACCATGAGACAGAAGGGAAAGATAGTTGGCAGCAAGAAAAAGCAATGGTTTGTGCTAGGCTGGGCAAGAGCAAGAGAATGCCTCTGAGATCAGGAAGGAGCGATGGGCAAGGGAGCCAAGAATGGTAGAAAACAGATGACAAACTTCACATGTTGGGGGTTTCATATATAGCCAAACTAGGGGCCACCTTGTCAATTAAGACATTAGATGGCTATAAGCTAAAAACTGAAACTAAATGTATGTGTGTGTTTTATACAACCATTGTTGTGATAAGTAAAATAAGCCCAAAGGAAATTAAAAAGAGAGAGAAGACTGTTGCTTTCTGCTTCTGCACCTGCTACAAAAGGACCTACCTTAATACACATTTCCTTGCTCCAAGGATATGTCCCATTCATCATTCACTGGAGAGGTTTAAAGTAATGAGATAGTTCCTAACATCTGAAACCAAAATTGTAACAGGATCGATCTCTCTCCCTCTTCATAAGAAACACAGAGCCCTCCTTGCCCAGAGGCACAATCCTTGTCCTTTAACCCCATGGCCAGGAGCTGGGGGAGGAGAGGGGTTACTGAAAGATCTGGGATGGAGGACAGCAAGAGAGTTCACACACACACAAAAAGGCTTCTTCTTGGCTTGTCCACTCAAAAGCCATTTTTCACATTTTGAAAATAGAGATCATTTTTAGCCTGGGTCCATCTGGTTTCTCAAATAGCCTGTCTCTTTGATAAATAACATAAATTAAATTAGACAAGACAAACAAATAGGTTTTTTGCTTCCCTCCCACCCACCCTGCTTCTCCACCTCTGCCTCCCCCCGCCCTTTCAGGAAAGAAACAAAAGCAAATATAATTCAGCAAGTGCCTCCAGTCCCCCCAGGACCCGTTGCAGCAGGGAGCGAGAGTGATGATTAGGAACGTGTCTGCAATGTTAACCTTTAACACCAACTGTGGGCCGCGGCTGGCCCCATGCCTTTTAAACTCCTTTTAATTTCCTCTCCCATGAACCAGTGCTGCTAACAAGGCCAGCAGGTTAAGAGCTCTCTGGTTTTCTATAGCCCCTATTACCCAAAGATTGCGAGATCCTTCAGTGCAGAACTACCCTTTATGCAAGCAGCTGAACTGAAGCATTACTAGAAGAAGAAAGAGCTGCTACAGGAATCTCTGGTGGTGCAGCAGCTCTGAGCTAGCCTCCGCCTACTCCAAGTGGGTCCCATCATCTCAACATAAAGGTAACTTTTATTTTTAAACGGAAGAGACAAAATTTGTGGATTATAAACCTACCCATGCTTCCTAGCCATATGAAGATGGAGCTGTCTGTGCAGAGGCAGTGAACCCTTCACTATTAAATGCTTAGGACAAGCAATGGGGACTGCAGGACTTCACTGCCTTGCTTGTCGACTCCCCAAGGGCACTTAGCTAGCTGCTATTACTGCTGGAAATGTTGTTGTTCAGTCGTGTCCGACTCTTCGTGACCCTATGGACCAGAGCACGCCAGGCACTCCTGTCTTCCACTGCCTCCCGCAGTTTGGTCAAACTCATGTTCGTAGCTTCGAGAACACTGTCCAACCATCTTGTCCTCTGTCGTCCCCTTCTCCTTGTGCCCTCAATCTTTTCCAATATCAGGGTCTTGTCCAGGGAGTCTTCTCTTCTCATGAGGTGGCCAAAGTATTGGAGCCTCAGCTTCAGGATCTGTCCTTCCAGTGAGCACTCAGGGCTAATTTCCGTAAGAATGGATAGGTTTGATATTCTTGCAGTCCATGGGACTCTCAAGAGACTCCTCCAGCACCATAATTCAAAAGCATCAATTCTTCGGCGATCAGCCTTCTTTATGGTCCAGCTCTCACTTCCATACATCACTACTGGGAAAACCATAGCTTTAACTATGCAGACCTTTGTTGGCAAGGTGATGTCTCTGCTTTTTAAGATGCTGTCTAGGTTTGTCATTGCTTTTCTCCCAAGAAGCAGGCGTCTTTTAATTTCGTGACTGCTGTCACCATCTGCAGTGATCATGGAGCCCAAGAAAGTAAAATCTCTCACGGCTTCCATTTCTTCCCCTTCTATTTGCCAGGAGGTTATGGGCCCAGTGGCCATGATCTTAGTTTTTTTGATGTTGAGCTTCAGACCATATTTTGCGCTCTCCTCTTTCACCCTCATTAAAAGGTTCTTTAATTCCTTCTCACTTTCTGCCATCAAGGTTGTGTCATCTGCATATCTGAGGCTGCTGGAAATAGGGTGCTGGAATAGATGCCCCACTTGGGCGCAGTTTAGTCATTTTTTTTGATTCTGGACTTCAGTGCTTTTAGCGAGGTATAGTCAGTATCAAACAACATAAGGCTCAGTGCCTACCACTCCAGCGCCATCCCCAACCTGGTGCCCTCTGGACAAGGGCCACAGCTCAGGGGTAGAGTGTCTGTTTGCAAGCAGAAGACCTCAAGTTCAATCTCCAGGTAGGGTTGGGAGAGTTTCCTGCCTGAAATCCTGCAGAGCCGCTGCTGTGCAGTGTAGACAGCACTAAGATAGCTGGGCCAGTAGTATAAGGGAGCTTCCTATGTTCCTATCTGGAGGCAGCCTTAGGTTTGTCTACAAGCAGTATGGGGGGGGGGATGTTTTACCTGTGAACTCCTGGTGCCTAGGGGTAGCAGGTGATGATCTCAAGGGATCATCTCACACCTCAAAAGACGAAGACTAATATCTTAATCGCCCTGTGCAAAATATACTTCCTTTTTAAATAAAGACATGCCACAGCTCAGGCCAATGTGGGGCCCTGCCATCTGCCTTTAAAGGTAGCTTTGAGGTTTAAATCTCAAAGTGCAGGGACATGCTCCAGTTGCTCAGTCGTGAAGCAAAGGCATTCTGTAGATGTTCAGCATTACTTTGCTCTGTTTTATGAAACATCTTAGGCTTTCTTTAAAAAGGGGGCCTAGCAACATATCTTTTTGTAGCCAAAGGAATGAGCCAAAGAGAGAGACCAGCAAGTGACAGTCTCTGCTTTCAACACGCCCCCAAAACAGGATACAAAATGTGGTTTTCTTGGTGTAAAGAAAAGTTTTTGAGTATCACAGAGGAGAAGAGCAGCTTGGCAGGGCTCAATAGCTGCAGCTTTCTGCTAGGAGAAGTCATTTAATAGAAGAAAGCCCTTTACCTACTTTCTCATTCCTTGGACCTGACCAAATAGCTCTTGTTTCTGAACAGTGCCCTCAGGTGGCTGAAAACATAACCAGAAAAAGGCTGAGAAAAATAGAGATGAACTCCATTAAGGGTGGAGAATTACATGCATGCTCTAAAATTGTGCCTGAAGCTGTAACATCTTGCTAAAGCTAAGCAGGCCATGTACACCCACCTCTGGAGGAAGGGTGGGAGATATATGTAATAAAATAAAGTTATCAATATAAATGCATAATTTTAAGAAAAGACAGTTTTTAAGAGAAAGTATTTTGATTCCCTGAGAAACAAGCTAAATAGTTTCCTATGGAATCTATAGATTAACACATTCCAGGTTCTACAGTAGATTTAAAAAGCACTGGTTTATTTTGAAAATCTGCTTGCACAGCCTCACATCTTTCATCATCTGTACACATCCATTTTTAACACTATACTTTCTCTCCGCCCCCACCCCTACCCCCCGGCAGAATAGATTTACAATTCAGAATGACTCCTCTGAGATCATGGAGGTACAAAGTTTGAGGATGTTTAGACGCAGGCAAGATGCTGTTGTAAGAAGTCTTCATTGCAGCACTTTCTAAATATAGCCATAAATATGTTGTTTATTTCCATTCACCTTTCAAATTTCAAATCCATCCTCAAAAACTGAATGTAACTGTTAAAAAAACCCCCTCCCCTCCCCCTTCTATTTTTCATATTGAAAGCTTTAAAGTGTTCAAATAAAGGTATGGAGAACTGAGAAGGATGCACAATGGACAGAAGACGACTTTCCACGCCTCAGTTTTCTTCCTCAACACAATTTCACATGTTCTGTTTAAAAAGGAGGGGCAACAATTGAACATGAGAATGAGGTGTGGGGGACAGAAAAAGGAACCAAAATTGCCTTTAAAAAAGTTAAAACCTTGATTTTAAAATGCCCTAGAACTTTCAGATATATATAATGTTAGGGAGCCCTCAACAACTAGTGAAACACAGTTGGGGAAGATATTCAGCCTCGGTAATCATTTTTTTTAAAGCATGAAAACACAGGCCTCAAATGCCTGGCCCAGAACTCTTCTTGGGAGTGCAATGCAGATTGTGCAAGTTGAAGATAAGACCAATGTAGAGAAGTGCAGGTTTGACTGGTACTCAAGCTGCAGCTGCATCCAACAGGTAGAACATACCCTTTCACCTGCAGGGATGCAGGCCAAGTGACATTCCAGGCATCTCATTATCAAAAGGGTTCCACTCTAGAGAGAGTTGCATCAGTTCTTTCCCTTGAGAAGTCTGTGCAGCAGCTGGACCAAGACCAAGCACCATCGGTGCTCTCCACCCACGTCTTTTATCGCTCCAAGTACTGAAATATACTCCGGGTTTCTTGAGCTGAAGTGCCATCGAGCCGTAGCCGTTTGGGAGAAGGGGTTGCAATGGTGACAGGAGCTCTCTTCTTGACCTAGAAGGTGACAGGAACCATGAGACCACAAAATCTCTTGAGCACAAGATTTTTTTAATTAACTTAATTGGCTCAGATATACGTTGACCCTGCAAAAAGAACACTGCACTCTGTGAGAAGGAGGGTCCCTGCTTTTGTCCCCTGGACATTCTTATTTGCCACAGGCAACTGAGCGAGTGGCTGTTTTCAAGTCTGAATTATATAATAACTCAGCAGTATTCTGATTATGGACCATAGGATGGCAGCTGGCCTTTCTTGCTAAGAGGGCCATGTACCATTCCTGTCCTGGGCAACTTGGCTGGGTCAGGGCCCAAGCAGACAACACAAACACACAGTCTCTTTGTCACATTTAAGAAGGGCAAGGTAGCTGCTGACAGCCAGGAAACCACTCAAGATAGCAAAATGTAAGAATTGCCTTGCTGGATCAGACCAAAAGGTAATCTAGCAGAGGAATGATCTGCCAGATGTAATGGGAAGATTACACTCAAGGTTCCTGCCCCTTTGCCCCCCATATCAGTCAGTTATCATTAAGCTTCTGTCACACATACCCCAAAACACAGACACATTTTCCACTCTTGGTTGTAAACACCCGACTTCTTAAATCTTTCTTCATAAGGATAATGCTGTCTGTTTCTGTTCCTTCTCCAGCTTCCTCCTATCATTTGCACTCCTGAACATAAAGTACTCTTCCTTACCTTCAAGCAGTGCTAATGAGTCCCTACTAAAGCACTCTTCAAGGAGGCTGACAAACTTAGGAAGGAATGAAATATTGTTGGGGAAGGAGGGGTTCTGAACTCCTAGGGAGCCTCTAAGGATGGATTAACTATCCTGCCATAAAGCAGAGGTTGTGAATCTCAAACAGGGTTGTCACTGGCACACTAAAGAGCACAAAGATACATAAAGAAGGGCAGCTTTTTGGCCACTCTAGCCCAGGTTCATCAAACCCGACTGGCAGCAACTCTAGCCCTAATATATAAGATCATTTAATGCAAGTATTGGATTACTGATTGTGCAAAGTATTACTTAGGAAGGTATGCGCTCATCCATAGCCCAAGAATCCATCCCCAGGATGTTCCATTGGATGCCCTGCAAACAGGATTCTAGGAGACTGGGAGGTAGGCCAAGACCACCCCAGTGCCTGCTGCAGTTGGACTTTCTCCTGTCCCACCCCCAGCACCAGTTTAACACCAGCTGCCCCGTAGGAAGGATGCTGTTGTTTTGCTTGATGTTTAATGTTTTTTGTAAGCTACTTTGGAAGGATCGTATTCTGGAAGGTGGGGCATAATGAATGAATGCCACATAATGCTGTTCTGCCTACAATATGAATGAGAAAGCTGTGCTTTGGATCCATATCATGATCGTGTCTCAAATTGCTTGCCAGCCAAGAGTGCAAATTCTGCCTCAGACCACTCCTACTTAGGCATACTCAGTACAAGGAACAAAAAAATAAAAAGCAGACTAAGTAAATGATTCCGTTCAATTTAAATCAAGAGATTTCTACCTGGGGCTTGGACTTCTCCTTCGTCTCCTCGCTCTTGACTGGGGAGAGTGTCTGGAAGACGAAATTTCTTGAGTTCCTGGGGGCGTTTGGGTTGAGGTCTGACATGGCTGCCAGCTTCTGCAGGACTGCTTTGGGCCTGTTCAGCAGTGATCCATTCTTCAGCTGCAAAAAGGAGGAGGGGTGGATCCAGAGGCTTAACATTCAAGTAACATGACCTGAGTAGTACACTGAACACAATTTAAACCTTCAGAAGAACTGCTAGTCAAGTTGTTCTTTCTCACAGGAAAAATAAATCAGGACTAGCAATCCACTTGATCTCCATTGCTTAGTTTACTAAAATAAAATAATACAAGCAGACCTACACTGTTCAAAGAGAAGCGATGTGACTCATTATGCAATTTGGTACTCCTATCTCAGAAATGAAGCCCAATTTTAAAGAAAGCTGTCTAGAAGCAATATGAGAAATGATGAAGGGAAGAAATAATCTATTCTCAAAAGAAATGATCTGTTCTCAAAACTACTAAAGTACTGACCTGTGGATCACTGGCAGACCGGAAAGTTTCAAATGGATTTCTGGGTAGTGATTTAGTTTCCTGTACAGCTATTGAGGGAGTTGCTAGGAAAGCAAAAGACAGATAAAGTTTTGAAACTTTGCAAGAGAAAGACTAAGAACTGTAGCGTATAATAATACATATCTGCCAATTCCCCTCCCAATGCCACTTGCTCTATATACAAAGGCAGCAAAGTTTTAGGAACAAGCCACTTGGAAGTATGGCCACAGCTGGGACCATTCAAAGAACCTGAAAATCAACCCTGTGGTGGCAAACACCAATGTGAAGTTGGCCTTCTCAGTCGTGGTGTTCTGACTTATGGAAAGCCCTTTCCAGAAAATTAAAGAAAGGAGGCACCTGGCATTACCATAAATTCAAGGCGCAGGTTAAACCTACTCTTCGAAGCAAGACTTTTGATGGCTAACGCTGATCTACCGTGACTGCAGTTTTTGGGGGTTTTTGCATCATATTAGCTGCTGCCTCTCTTTCATTGTTTTTAAGACTGATCTGGCATTTCAGAAGTTTTATTTTTGTGAGCTGTTTTATAGCTTACCAGTATTTAAAATGATATGAAAGTCTCACTAGGGTGCAAAAGTATTTTTTCAATCAACCTGCAGCCTTGGTGTGGAATTTTGGTGCTGAATTTTGGTGCCCATCCATCCCCATTCTGCTAGCATTCATAGCTCTTCAGTAAGAAACAGGAGTACCTTTCTTTTGTAGGGACTTCACAGTGACTTTTTTGGCCAGTTTCATGAACTGGCTGTTTTCATCGATATCCTCCTCTTCCCCTTTCTCCGACTGTAAATGAGCAGAATTTTCATTAGACCACATCATTATAAGCATGGAGCAAAAAGTAACTGAAAAAAGGTGCAGTTTCTTTAATGAATGACACTTTTACTAGTCATGCGCTTTTGCTTTTAAACAAAACACTTTGGGAGGAGCCCAACAAAACAGTTCCACTAGTGCAAACACTTCTGGAACGGCACAATGGAACTTCCCCTCCCTGCTTGCACTCCTTAAATCTGTTGTAGGTTTCCCTCAACCTTCACAAATAGATTTAGGAGGCATATGGGGAGTGGAGAGGGAGGGAAAGTTCTGCTTGTGCTGGCAGAATTATTTAGCTGTATACCACTCTTTGAACATAAGAGGCCAATTCCAACCGTTATGTGGCAGAAAACTTGCATCTGTCATTGAGTGTACCCTCTTCAGGGAATTGCAGCCGATCTTACCTCTCTGACAAGGATGCCAATTTTTGTGCCTTTTAGAGGTATACTTAAAACAAGTTATGTACATACATATGTGAAATAATCCATAAAGAATTTATTACTGAAATTTTGCTTTACTTGCAAGATACTGGCACAGTTCTTAGTTCATAATCCATTAACAGACATTAACAATTGTGTTTTAAAACCGTTCCACCATCAAGTTTACAAACTCCCACAGACATCTTCATCCACATTGCTTGCTATTTTATAATGAAGACTACCACTGATACTGGCCCAGTGGAAGATGCTATCTTCAGTATTATTATTTTCTTACATTAGAATGTTTGCACCACCAAGAATACTAAATATCTATGGCTTGTAACCAAGAACAGATGGGGGGACATTTCAGCTCTCATCTCAGTCTGTCATAAAAGCAGGCTAAATGAAATGGTCCAGGAAGAAGCCTATCCACAAAGGTAAGCTACCTGCTCCCGAAGCCACTGCTCCCGCTCAAAGCGCTCCTTCCTCCATTTCGCCTCTGTCTCATCCAAATGGTCTTCATTTTCATCATCGTTCTCTGCATCATTGTGCAACATATCCTCCTGAAAAGCATTGTCTGAAAACGGAGACAGAAAGGGAATTGGTTCAGGCCACTGCCGCCTGAAATGCTCTACTTAAAAGTACAAGTGTTAAATGCAGAAAAGCATAGTGGGTCTGGTGGGGGGGAAAGAGATGAGGATTGGGATTGGGATTTGGACAGTTGTGGTAGAGATAGAAGGGTACAGCGAGAGACCCTCCTGCTGGAGTTTGGGTTTGCCAATGTAGCCTGCAGGACAGACAGCATATTTGCATTAAAAAGTATCAAAGCAGCTTACAATTTTAATACAATAAAAGCCACACAAAAATGTAAAACAGATCAGCAGCTATTACATATTTTAGTGACTGAAAGATGGTGGGGAGTAAAGGTCTGTTTCTCTCCTTCTCTAGGACCATTTGTGACCCACTAAGCTGAACACAGACAACAAGCCATGTAGGGTCTCAATAAGCCTTCTTGTTTCCACACACACACACACCCGCGCCTGCGACCACAAACAGGGGCTATCAACTTGTATCAGGCATGGCTCATTCATCTTCATGGGTCACCAGTCATGCAGGCTTGCTCTAGAATAAGACAGCATCATACCTATGTTCTTCCACCTGAACTTCCTCATTCGCCCAGGGCCATCGCTGTGCAAATCTCCATCAGCAAGGTATCTCTCTTGATACAAGCGCAGCTGTCGTTTGTCATCATCCAGCATCACCTTCCTAAAAAGTATCCATGTGTAAGGGAGGGAAACTGAAATTAGTCTTCATTCAAAAACAAGGCTGTGCTTTCAGAAAAGCACAACCAAAAACTGTATTTTAAGCTGATGTATCTACGGCTACTGACATGTGTATTTTGTTGACTTGATCCTGGAGTTCTGCATCTGTAGGGAGGACCTCATCAAGGACTTCATCTTCATAAACATCAAGTTCCTCACCGTCATATTCATCCTCACTCCCCATCTCACTTCCCGACAGCTCAGCCTCCTCTTCCATGAAGTCCTGCAATTTGCTGAAATGTTTTGAGAGGAGGGAAAGAAAGCCAGGAATCCAAGTTGAGTCTAAAAAGATTTCAGGAGCTGCTGCACATCATGACAAACTTCATCTTACCCAGAACTGCCAACATAAAAGATGCAACAAAATAGAAACAATTAAGCCCCAATCAAAATGAAGCAAGACAAGGAACCTCAGGCTCTCCTCTTCTCCTTTCATCATATAAAACCTTTGCCTTCAGCCATGGTTTTTATTTTTCCCAATAAATTTCAGAAACATTTGCTGCCATTTTTTAATACAGTATTTAGTTTATTAATATTTTGAAATAAGAACAGATGCCAAGGGTAAACCGAATCAAGTTGGGAGAGCTTGTTCCTTCCTGCTGCTGCCTTCTTGTGGTGTCTTCACAAGAGTGTGTCACTGAGCTTATCTCAGCAGCATCCAGAAAAATAGGTTAGCCCTCTGAGTACCCTCCCCTTGCCCGCTTCATCGTCAACCCGCCCTTTCCTGAAACGGACAGCAGCGGCTGATTCCCACTGTTGTCTCCTTGCTCCATGCTGCCTTCACCAACCATTCATCACAAAAGCAGATTTGCCTTAACCACCCCCCATATCTCAGTCTGTGTCCAATTTGCATCAAGCCATGGTTGAGTCCGGGGTGGCTAAGGTTTTGTGGCCTGAGGGCAACCCAGTCAGATAGGTGGGATCTTCTTCTTCTTCTTCTTCTTCTTCTCCTCCTTCTTCTTCACTGTTGGCTGACAGTTGAAGGTTCCATGCCAGCCATTAGTGTGATCACACACACACACACACACACACACAGACAGACAGCTCCCCCACCTCCAGATCAACTGAGGAGGTGATTATCCCCCTCAAAGTGCATGAAGTTTAGCATATTTGTCAAGAAAGCCCCTGGAAAGATTTTTCTGCCAGCATCTTTCAAGCCTGTCCCTTTTTATTTTGTTTTAGTTAGCGTCATATACTGCATTCATCCTGTTTATTGCAAAACTATAAAGGCTAGAAGGATTTACTTACAATTTCTTCTTCATTCCTTCCCTTCGTCTCAACACTTCCTCTTCATCATCATCATCTACTTCATCTTCACTCTCTTCTTCTTCCTCTGTCTCTCCTTCCTTTTCCTCCTCCTGCTCATCGTCCTCCTCCTCTTTGTTCTTTTCATCCTATCAATTCAGGAAATGAATTCAGGATTTCCTTTAGTATCTTATCACCTCCTTTAATACCTTCTATATTTCAGCTTGTTCTTTTATTTAAACAACACAGTTAGAAGGTGGTGTCTACATGATGATTGTTTGGGAGCATAGAAAACCCACAGAATGAGCTACTGGGTACAGCCTCCAGCTTCATTTAAAAAGCAATAGAAATGGGAATGGAAGAGCACAGGGCAATGTCTGTTGAAATCTCAGGGGCCTGAGGGGTGACTGAACAAGATACTGAGGGTTTAGGCTTGAGGCTTGAGTGCCCTGCAAAGGTACTCCCCATGACCACTAAAGGCAGAATCAGTTACACGAAGTAAGGGGAAATATGCAAATTTGCTTAGTACGCACATTCAGGCTGCAGAATGGAGTTTCTCTTCAAATCCATTTACTCTGGGGCATACCCAGCCCTGCCCATTAGCTTCTGGTGGACTAGTTGAGTAGAACATTGGCTTTGGGGTGGGAGTGGAAAGAGTTAAGGTTTTGTGTGGAATGCATTCCTGGTGTTTAATTCTGGAATAACCACAATAGTTCGCAGTACTCACTTCTTCACTATCAAAGGCATGGTCATCTGTTAAGAGACAGAAATCTCCAAATTCTTCTTCCTCATCTTCTTCCACTTCTCTACAAGAAAGGGTTTTTAAAAGGGAAGAAAAAGACTTGTTTAGCAACTGGAATCTAGCAAAGTAGGACTGTGCAAGTGGGAACAAAGGAGTCCAATATATATTTGGAGGGCCACAGGCATCTCGCCCCTGCTGTACAACCTGTCACACCTAGTTAGCCATGACAGAACATGGTGAACAAAACAAAAAGCATTAGGACATATCTATCCTCAGTCTCCAAGATGTCACATGGACTAGCTGCGGCTAATTTTCTGGAGTTTAGTTTGGTGTAGAAAGGTAAACAATAAGGAGAGGTAGCACCAATTTTTGGCGACTAGGCCAGTGAAAAATTTTGCTTAATTGAGAAGTTTTCTCCTCCCAGTCCTACCGATTATCTCAATACAATGGATGTTTTCATGCTCCCTCTACTGAAGGAGAGGAAAATCTTTGGAGAACTGAGTTGCACATCTCCAAGGCTTACCTCTCAGTTGAAAAAGAGCCAGAACAAAGAGCTACTGCCTCAGCCATTGGATCATCAGTGCTGTTCTCTTTTTCCAGTTTAGGGTTTGCTGAGGAGGATCGAATGGGAGAATCTGAGAAAGA
Source organism: Podarcis raffonei (assembly GCF_027172205.1). NCBI lineage: Eukaryota > Metazoa > Chordata > Lepidosauria > Squamata > Lacertidae > Podarcis > Podarcis raffonei. Next base: position 29,403,841 of record NC_070609.1, read on the forward strand.
AACCAGAATTGAGATGTCACTGGAACAGGGTCCAACAGGCAGAACCCAGCTGGTTCCAGATAAAGTGTTCTTGTATCCCCAGCCCTTAAACTTATTAAAAAGCTGCTGCTGCTGCTAAAGAAACAGCAATTCCTCTACCTAATATTGGGAGCTTTTATTTCTCTATATATTATAATGTAAGAACGTCATCACACAGCTCCCATTGGAGGGTTTGCGTAAAGTCAGGGAAGGGGAGCAGAAGAGAAGGCTGGTTGTACAGCAGCAGTGACTATGACATGGAGGTAAGAAGAGAGGAACAATGAAAAGGGGGAAAGTGGCTGTTTCAAACAATAGCAAAAGTCTGAGAAAGTGAAAGGTGGGTATCACTTAGAGGAAAATTGCAGTTTTAAGCAACAGCAGGGGTATAAGTAAAACAGGGGTGGAGAGATACTAAGACTGAGAAACTGACAATTGTCAACAATGGCAGAGGTTGGACTCAGCCATTGATACTCAAGATGTGATTGTAATCTGTTTAACTACTTATATTTTTAAATTTTGAAGTGGGACCTGCCGGTGAAGGTCAGGTAATAAATCTAATGTCAATAAATAATGATAATAGATCAAGCATGGGAGACACTATGTTTAAAACTAAGGTTTGGGTAAGGCAAGAAGAGAATTTGGAAAGGTTCTGTTGTGCTAGCTTCTGTGTTGTGCCCATCTTTGCTATTTCTCCTCGTTAAAACTATTTGGTTTCAAATAAGAGGAAAAAAATCCTCAGTGTCTTTCCATCTTTCCTTTAATCAAACTCTACTGTTGCTTAAAACTACAATTTTCACATTTGTCCCTCCACCCCCACTTTACTGAAACTTCTGCCAGGTTGAGGAACTTCTTTCTTGGGATGGGACTTCTTGCTCCCTTGACAGTGGCCTTCAGTCACAACAAGAACTTTTTGGGCAAGCAGTCAGACTACTAAGCTGTTGCATTTTATACAGGTTTCCTTAATCAGATTGTTATATATGCTGTTCTTACCTCCTTATCTTGTTTATTGTTATCCTACATGTGTCTACTATGCTGCAAGCAGCCTTCAGCAGTGTGTACATTGAAAATCAGAGTAAAAATTATTTTTAACGGAATAAAATTGCCATTAAAAAAAATCCACAGACAAAACCGTTAAATTTACTTGCCAAAACTAGGTACCTACTAGCCTCTTTCCCTTTGGTTTGATCATCATATTCTGGGTGTAGAATTTAGCAAAAGCCTAGCGAAGGTGGTATGTGCAACCCCAGCTCTTGCTATGCGGCACAAGATCCACAACTTACTCTGAGAAGCAAACTTTCCAGAGCAAAGGTTGAGCAGCTCTTCCATGTTCTGCTTCTTGCCGTGGTAAGTGTTGGGAGGACACTTGTTCTGAGAGGCAAACTGGCCAGAGCACAGATCCAACAGCTCATCCATGTTTGCATCCATGGCGTTCTCGTCCATGCTAGCCAACGGTAGGCGATCCTTGGATGACTGGTATTTGTTCCGGTGATGGCCAACATTCAAAAACCTGAAAGCAAAATTAACGTCTTTGAAAAAGTCCACAGTCATCAGAGGAAGCTCAGGTGGTTTGACAAGAAAGGCCTCCAACATGGACCTTTTGGGATGCTTCTTCTGTAGCTACACTCACACAGAGTAAACACCATTGTGTTTCAGCTTTTTCTTTTAGGACTTACCTACCTTAGACAACTTTTATTTACCTGCTTTGTGTATACAGTGTCATCAATGTGAAAGAATTTTACAGTTTCTCAAGGAATGTTCAATCTAAACTTTGACACAAAGAAAGCAGAGGAACGGGGGTGGAGAAGTGTGGATGTGGTTTTTATTTTCCCAAGGTTTTTAAATGCTTGTGCATTCTTGTTATGCTTCTTGGTATAATCCTGTCAGCTGCCTTTATATTGTGGCACTTCAACGTATTTGTTTTAATTTGTTTAACAGTAGCTTTAACTTTGTGTAAGCTGCCTTGGGAACCTCTTGAAGGGTGGGGTATAAATCAAAATACAGTGGTACCTCGGGTTAAGTACTTAATTCGTTCCGGAGGTCCGTTCTTAACCTGAAACTGTTCTTAACCTGAAGCACCACTTTAGCTAATGGGGCCTCCCACTGCTGCTGCACCGCCAGCGCACAATTTCTGTTCTCATCCTGAAGCAAAGTTCTTAACCCGAGATGCTATTTCTAGGTTAGCGGAGTCTGTAACCTGAAGCGTATGTAACCTGAAGCGTATGTAACCCAAGGTACCACTGTAAAAATAACTTGAAAATGATTTCACTCCACTCCAGACTGTGAGCAAAGTTGTTTACACCTTGGGTTAAAATTTGGTAGGGCTGTGGGCCCTGTATGAAAATTGTTTTCAGGCTAGATTCATTCCACAAGCTGCCAATAGTCAAAAAGATCAACACACACACACACCTTCCCAATAGGCCTGTGAACTAAATAACTCTGAAATATGGCCTGCTGGTTGAAGATTTGTCACAGAGCCAGCAACTTGACTTGATTGCTAAATCATTGAGGATACTGTGTCTTGGACTGAAAAGTGGAAGCTTATCCTTTTCTACCATCAAACTTCCTTTCTCTCGTGGGTTTCAGGATTCAAGCCTATTATCTACTACTAGTAGATACTGAGTACACAGGCAACAGCAAACCAGCAGCTTCCATTTCTGAGACTGAGAAACCATTCACTGAAGAGTGGGTGCAATTCATCCCTCTGTTTATTTGTTCTAACCATTCACAATCCTATGCATGCTTACCTGGAAGCAAGTCCCACTGTGTTCGATGCAGCTTTACTTCCTAGTAAGTGTGTTTAGGATTGCAACCTTACTCTACCTATTTTGAAAGCGTTACTTGCACAAGAGAGCCAACTCTCCAAATTACATACCCATCCGCATCAAGCAACTGACTCTGAGTGTCGTCTTCTAGGGAGAACTGGAACTGAAACCTCCCAGCTGTTGGAACTGGGCTTTTCTCTTCAGGAGTAGCGTTGTAGAGATCTTGGGAATCCTCTATGGGTAGGGAAGGCTCAGATGCCTTCCCTGAACTCTAAAGCAGAGGAGAAGCAGAACACGGTTAGATTCATGAATTAAAAGGCAGACTGCAACCAAAATTCAAAATAGAAAAATGAAAAATTCAAACTAGAAAAGTTAAACGTACAGGCCAGAACCCTGCAGCTAACAAACTGAAGCAATACAAAATTGGAATCAAGTATAATGTTTGCATACAGAAATTAATCAATTTGCAGAAACTTTGAATTTCTGGACATAGGAAGCAAAGAAAGAAAGGTTTCCCTAAGGCTGCAGAATTAAAGGAAATACATTCTGGTCTCTGCTACTAGCCAGGGGAACAAGAGCATTGGGAGGCTCGTCCTCAGATTCTCATGTCTGATTTTATGTATATGGTTGTTTTGTGTCTTGACTTGGGATCTGCTGTTCTATGACTACAAATATGCTTGCATAAATAGATAGATAGATAGATAGATAGATAGATAGATAGATAGAGGCCAGCCATAGATTAGAAAACACAGGTCATTGTAACCTGTTCTCAAATGGAGACTACAAAAGAGTAGCTTATTAAAACCTACACAAATACAGTTACATCTGCCAAATTAATGAACTGAAGACAGTTCACAAAGGCACAGCTCCTAATAACAAGTGGAAGGCGGTTGAGAGGCAGGGTCCAGGACACTACAAAAACCTCATTACAAGATGGCCCTGACCACCTTGCCAAAAAGAGGCACTCTTCCTGCCTCTCCTCAAGATTATTCCAACTATTAGCTAGCCACAAACATATCCATTTTGGGCAAGACGCTTGAATTAGTGGTTGATGCCCAACAGACACTGTTTGACAACACCAATTTTCTAGAGCTATTTCAATCTGGCACCTGGCCTTGTTTTTGGCACTGAAGCAGCATAGTCACCCTTTTGGATGACCTGTGCAATGAAAAGAACAAGGGGAGTGTGACCCTTCTGCACAGTTTAAAGGGTGTACCTCATGTGTATGGTGTGCTTGTTTCTGTATCTATGGTAAACACTGCATTAAAAAAAATCTCCACACTTCACAATTACTTGCTATCCATTATGTATAAAGCATTTTCTTAGATGCCATACAGAAGATTTAAAAACAACAGCGCCTGTCTGCAAGCTCACCATTTAAGAAGCATGATACAAAAAGGAAAATTGAGTGGAGAGGGATGAGGGGGGGAAAGCAAATTCAGGCACCAGTTCTTAAAGTTACATATTTGCACTTCGAGTGACCAGCTGCTATTAGTTAAAGATTCAAAAAAAAGATCAAAATCTGACCTTAGAAGCAGAACTGATGAAGCTTGTTTTGAAAAATCCAGGAGAAGGAGAGCGGACGACTCCAACGGCAGACAGAAAGTTGCCCCCACGTGCCAGCTGCTTATTACAAGGTTGATAGGAGGGAATCATAGAACCAATCAACTCAAAGCTGCTGTTGTGACTGTTTTCCTTTGCCAAGTTCGGCAGTAAAAATGAATCTTCATCTTCTAAGAGAAGGAAAAGAAAAGTGAAGAAACCCTACTAATTTTTAGAGCTGGTTATTAGAGTGAACTATTAGAGTGAACTAAGCCATATCCCTCTCCATGGAATTTGGGGGAGGGTTGAGGTTCTGCTCAGACCCCAACTATGGGAACTGGTTTATCACTGAGTGCCAAGTGAAATTCATTCACTGGGTCTTCCCCAAATAAAGCTCTGCTAGAGCACAAGTGTGAATCAATCCCACGAAATATCCTGCTTCCAGTAATGGCAAATCTTCAATGTCTCACAGAAAGGGGAAACCACTGATTCATTGAAACAGAAGTCACCAACAAAATGAAACATTTGCAATAACGTAGGGAAACAGCTGAACATTTTCAGAAGTACAAACATGGAATGAGAACAGCTCAAGCTATATAAAACAGCCCACATCAAAACTAAGATCTTCTGCTCACCCCAACTCCCTACAACCTAGTTATGTATAACTCATCCAGCGACTATATCCCATACATCTCTCTCCTAGTTTCACCTCTTACATACACAGCTCTCCACGCACTGCTTCATTTCTAGCATGTGAAGATTTGAGCCTCTAAGCAGTCAAAGACTTACAACTTCACATTTTCCTTGCAGCAAATCCAGTGGGGTTCTGATCCACACTTTAGCAGATCGTAAGCCAAGATAGGTTTGCAGCAAGGCATGCAGCAGATCACATCTATCCCAGAGGTGGTTGTTCGATAGACCTTCCCAAAATTTAACCAACCTATGTATCTGTTATTAAACTAACCTTGTAACTAAAAGAAATATATTGCTAATTTTTGAAGTATATCTATGTTTTGGCAAAATGCTTGCCCACCATTCAATCATGAAGAGAACAAGCAGAAAGATTTACATATAAAAGTTATTAAGACATATATTTTAGTTACAAGAAAAGCTTAGTTTGTCGTTCAAAGGCACAGTATGAAAAAACAGACAAGAGCACGCCAGCTGCAGATACGCAGGTATATTACCTGGCTTGTGTGATCTTCCCACACCTTCTTCCACCTCAGCTTTTTCACATGGAAGAGAACACCTGCAAGAAACAGTAACAGCCCAAATGAAGGATAATCATATTTTTAAAAGGTAGTAAGGACCACTCCATAAATCAGGGACAGCCAATGTGGTGCCCTCCAGTTGCTGATGGACACACTGGGTGATTGGCTATGCTGGCTCAGATTGGAATCCAAGAACATTTGGAATTTACCATGTTGGCTAGCCCTGTAATAAAACTAAAGCTTACCCTGTTTTTGAAGAGTTATCCTTGAACAGCAGCAAGGTTGACTCTGTTGAGGAAAGCTTTGGAACAGCAGTGCAGTGCACAAAGTTAGCTGCTTGTTCCTCATCAACCGATTCTTTGTCAGTTTCTTTGTCGCTATCTGCAGGGCCTTGCTCTTCCAGCTCCTCATTATCTTCCTCTGCCTCACCAAGGAGATACTCCACCGTCTAGTGGAATATACACACACATATACCAAATTCCAAAGTGAGTGAACTTTTGCTTACGGGTATGCTTAAACACAGACAGTTGTTGGCTTCAAGTGCATACACAGTGAAAACTCTTATGAAACCTACGGTTACAAAACAGGGCTTTAAAAAAAGGATTAGGCCAGTTGCTAGGAGACAATAGAAGAACGTTGCCTTCCTGACTTGCTTCTGCGAAACCCACAAGCATCTGGCTTGGCACTATGGGAAACAAGATGCTGAACTAGATAGGCTGTTGATCTAATCCAGCAAAATTCTCATGTTATCTAGACTTCTTTAGTCTCTTCTTTCTGTATATGCGATAAACGTTTCTAACCCTTATAGTTACAGACAACACCTTAAAAAGATGGAGCCAGTATCTGCCAAAAGCTCAGACTAAGAAAAGAGGTACAATGGGGGCCACCAGCAGCAAGGATAAAGAAGTGGTTGCTGGTCACAGTTCCCATTCCCTACTGCCTGCCCCATCCCTCTTTTGGGATAACTGATCCAGAAGGCCAACACTTAATTTCTAGAGCTGGTCTATCTCAAACTACTATTCTCCGGTTCAGAAGCCCTTCCTCCTAACATATTGCAAGAGTTATCTCAGCAGTGAAGAATATGTACTTCCTTAAATTCTTTCTTCTTCTTTTCCCAAGTCTAATCCCTAGCATTTAAAAACAGGTGCCAGGACAGAGTCCAAGAACACGTTGAGCCCAGACAGATGCCCTCTTTTGCAGCTGGACATCATGGGTGGCATAAACTCTGCAATAGAGGAATCTGCTGCTACTTGACATTCACAATGATCAGAGGCTGCTCCCTTAGTTTTTTATCTGGCCCATTTTTATTGCTGTATTTTACAGATTCCAATTATATTAATAATGTACCCCACTTTGATAATTCAGATTGTAACTTGCTTTTCAAGTCTTCTAAATAAATACTAAATTTTTGCAGAACTCCAAAACTTAGATGCAACAGTTGTTGCCTTTTGTTTAATTTATTCTGCCTATAGTAAAATTGCAGAATTGGTCTTGCTAGGGGGGCAAATATGTATATTTAAAGCAAACTAAAGTACTGGTTCATCACAATTCTGCCTGGCTTTGCAGTGCTTCATTTCCTTGCAACAGAGCTTCTAAGATACTCTGCTAGTTGATACTCTGTACAGCCATGTCATTCTTGGCCTCGTTTCCTACTTTCTCATATTCAGAGCCCCACTGTGTGGCTTTTGAGAGGTATGGAACAAGGCAAAGTAAGTGGTGGCCCTTCAGGGTTCTGTGACTACCTGCCTGAATTTCTGTACTTCCTCGGGGGAAATTGCTTCATGATTAAATCATAACAAATTTCTGGCTGCAAAATTGCCAGCAGTAAGGTGGATAAGATAAAAGCCTGGATTTCAATGCCTAGCTGTGTGGGGAGCTGAAGCCACATTTACTTAATTACAATTTTTATTTCAGATCAATTTGGCAAGAGGCCAATATTAAACATGGCACAAATTCCTGAGTCTCATAGTTCCTGGACAGTTTTACGAGAAGTCAGCAATACATTAGAACTTGCTGAAGTAGGCCAAAATAAAATAAAATGTAAAGCAAAATAAAGGAAAGACCTCTTGATTGCCTTCCTCCTCCTCAGATTCATCTGTCATCTCCTCCTCTTCCTCCTCCTCTTCCACCATATCCTCATTATCCAATTTATACAACGCTTGCCGCTTCTGGCGTTCCTCCATCCTGCGGAGCTTCATGACCTCCTGCAGTTGAGCCTTAAGCATTTGTAGCTTTTCACCTGGTAAGCATAAATATGCTAAGATGCACATTTTAACAGACACACAGAAATGTCATTGTCCCAGGCAAACATTTTAATGATGCCACCAACAATTAATTTTAAAAGCAATGGAAGTTTATTTGAAATTGGGGGTGTTCAGGAACTCATATGCTGACTAAGAGAACCAGCAATTCCAGCTAGGAGAGAAGGAAAGCTTCAGGCTTCTGAGATCTTATTTGCTTTAAACTAAAAAGGACAATTGGTCCTACCTGAAGCATAGATTTTGTAGGCGACGAGGGGTTAACTGGGGATACTGTATCATCAAGAGGAAAGAACTACTCATCATGTGGGACTAGGGCTGTCATTCAATTGACTAAAACTTGGATTATGGAAATGTGAGTCAATCAATTAAACCTGTATGAGCAACAAATATTATTTTAAATTCAGATGAATGCCATTTTGTGTCTTTTTCTAAATGACGCATGCTTGTGTTGCAGTAGGCATCATCTTAGTCAGTTCCCTTTTTTGAAGATGCTACTTGCCATCAGCAGCTTTGAGAATCTGCATTTTTTTAAAAAATGTAAGAAAACCTGCTTTCTGATCAAGGGGCACCTTTTTAGTGTATCAAAAATGTTACTGACAAAGTAATCTACATTGGTTGAGCCACCATTGCAGCTCTATTTATGACAAGCACCCGAGAACTGATGGAAGCATCCCCACCCAATAAACCTTGCCCTGTGCTCTCTCAAAGCGTACCTGGTTTTGCATGGGTTGCACCCTCCACAGTCTCTGCAGCCAACGTCACTGCCACCACATCTGCTTTCAGCTCCTCCTTGCCCTCATGAGTGGTCTCTTTCCGAATGATATTCAAGCCCACCGTTCGTTCTGCTTTTGGCTTGGTTGTGTAAAGTGCATGCTTCACAAAACGTTCCTTCAAAGCATCTAGTTCTGTTTTTTTTGGGGGGGCGGGGGTTAGAAAAGAAAACATACTATAATTATTTGTGAAAAACTTTGTAGTTTTCATTTTTTTAAAGCCTATCAATCTTACTTCAGCTGGATCTAAAGTTACCTAAAATCAATCAAGTTGAAAAATAAGAGTCTTCCTGTTAAGAATTTAACACCATGCCAACATCTGTTGGGGTTTCTGAAATTTTGGTTGAAAGTGGGAGAAAATAGTTCTCTCGTGAACATGGCACAATTCTGGGGTTAAACCTATGGGCAAAAGTCAAATTTTCTGTCTTTTCATGATATTTTTTTAGTTTTTCTTGCACTAACAATTGAATAAAAGATGTCAAAAGTCTTCTTAACTCTTGTTGGGTTTGAGACAATAAAATAGTGTCATCCCTCAAACAGCACCTCAGCTGTCAAGAATTAAGGGACACTTTTTAGGACACCTTTGGAAATTAGGAACTACATCCAGGTAACTGCGATGGCAAGCATTTGAAGAAGCCTTAAGGAGAAGGGCCGTAGCTCAGTGGTAGAGCATCTGCTTTGCATGCAGAAGGTTACAGGTTCAACCCCCCAGCATCTCAAGGTAGGGCTTAGAATGTTTCAGATGAACACTGAAAGGCTACTACCAGTCAATGTAGGTTGTACTGAACTAGATGGACCAATGGTCTTACTTGATATAAGGCAGGTTCTTGTGTTCCTAATGGAAGAGTGCTGATTTATGTTTTTTACTGCTATGTGTCACAATTATTAATACTGGGGGGCAGGCAGGCTTGTGAAAAAGTGTCCTTGCTTAAATATGAGCGAGAGACTTAACTAAACCATGCTAAGTGAATATCTTACGGAGGCTTAAAACAACCTGATTTAATCAAAGCATGTCACAATTCTAGACACATTACACAGAAATAAATGATTTCAATATCCAAAGTGGCAGATAGCACCTGACCATTGAACTCAAACGTTTTAGGAGAAGATACCATGGAAGAATGAAAAATCTATTTTTTTACCTTCCCCTCCCCAACAATGCAAACTTCCCTAGCAATTCCCTTTTCAATCTTTTGTCATATAAGCAGTAGCAAGCGAATAAGAATCACAACATAACAAGATACTAGATGCTGGTACCACACCTCTGTTAGATTCCAGCTCATCAAGATTAATAAACGAATCATCCCCGGAACACAGCCTAGGCTTGATTGTCAGGTCTACTCCCAGCTCCCGAAGCCGATCCAGCTTGGACTTCTTTGTTTTTTCAGCAGGAGCTAACAACACTGCTTCCTGTGGCTGCACAATGTCTTTGGGCTTTCCACCCAGTTCTGAAGATTGCTCCTCCACTTGCTCAAGTAAGTTTTCTTCCACTTCATTCTCTACTGATCTGATGCATTCTGCAGGGATTTGATCGGGCTTTTCTTGCTTTCCAGAACTCAGCTCCTCCTTAAGGCACTCAATTTTGGAATCACTGCCCTGTTCATTTTCCTCAAGAGAATGTTTTGCCAAATTTCCCACTTCCCCAGTAGAAGTTTCATCTGTGCTGGCAGAAGCAGGGTTCACAACGGCTGAAGATTGCAGATCAAGCCCTGCTGCCAATACTCTCCCTGCTGGTTGGTTAAATTGTCCTCTGCAACTCTCACTGCAATCGATACCTGGGTTCTTTGCAACAGCACTTTCTTCATCTAGACTTGGCTGATATTTAGTTGATCTGTCGGGGGGGGGGGATACAAGTTAGATCACTACCAATCTTAAACTTGTTCATTTCAGAAAATAAAGAAATCAGTCTAAGGGCAGAATGCAGTATTTTGCCTATTTATCCTTGAATAAAGGGAGGCGGGAGAGAATTACTGAAGAATGATTACAGTTTTCCACCAATAGCTAGACACAGTAATGTGCACAGTGCCTTCTCATGTGGGGCAGGAGAGTTAAATTGTGCAACATGTTCTACTGATGTTCATTTTGTTTTAGCCCATTTTGAGTCAATTCAATATAATCATAATGAAAAGAAACCATCTCCCAATTTTTGAAAAGGAAGCAGTCCCTTTCATCAGTGCCCAGTACAAGCAGAGAGGAAGGAGGGGCTTGTGTGCTAAGGAAGAGACTCATCACTGCCCAATCTCAGACTAGCAGGCTGTCATAGCATCTCACTTTTTGGAAAGCAGCTGGACCTGCAGGTATTAAGAGAAGTCAGGATAGGCAAATGTACATAGGATCCATTTCCCCATCTCTTCATTGCAAGGCAAATGTATTTTTTATCTTGTGAACTGGCCTGAGATCTTCAGATGAAGGGGGTATATCAATTTAAGACTCTCCTTTTTCTTCCACGCAATAATCTCTACATGTTTCCACAGGATTACAAAATAGATACAAGGGTTGGTTGGAGGCATTCACTCATTGCAGCATATGAAATGAATTAGCTCTCTATAACTTGGAGTAAATAATAGTATTGTACATAAAAACACCCTCAGTTAGATCTCAGAGTATAAATGGCACACTTTTAGTAAGAGATGACAGTTGCGTACTCAGTGCTAAAAATAAAATTAGAGTTTAGCCCCAAGAATTGCAAAAAAAAAAATTATGTAAACTGGGGAATTACACAAGTTTGTTTATTTTGCACAATATATTTGGATTTTGCTAGTCAATGGGAAAATCTTGAACTGGGCAGCATTCTGTAACCCTGAACTTGACCTCTGGAAAATCTTAATCACCCTTCTGGCTTCTGAAAACTGAGCAGGCATATTTTCAGAGCTATGCAGCCTTGAAACTTTTTTATATTAATGAAACCCAGAGTTTCTAAGAAGATTAATTCTGTTAAAATCCTGGGAAATCTTTTTAATCTCTAAAACATTTTATATCTACTGTTTTTTAATTTTTACTGTTGCTACGATAATTGCTTTTGTTTCTAATGTTTTTGATCTGTTTTATATTTGTTTTATGATTCTTTTGTAAGCTATCTTGAAAAACTAGATTAATGAAATTATGATTTTAAACAGATGAATTCTGCATCCAGTCCTATTCTATAACAGCAATACTGCAACACCTACAGATGCCTGTATCATGAAACGGAACAAGTTAGCAGCAAGCTTGACTTACTTTAGCAAAGCCATAGCACTTCCTTGGAAGGCAGGACGAGGTTTGCGCTTGAAGAATTCATGGACACTTTTGGCTTCTGGTAGGTGATATGGGAGAGGGATGTTGGCTTCTACCAGAAAAGAAACAAAGGGATTAAACTGGTCTGTGTGGATACAATGAAGGAAAGTTTTGAATAGTATGGCCTTGCTTTAACTTTTAATGATAAAAACACAAAAATCTTAAAAGGAACATATGAAGCTGTTCTATACCAAGTCAGACCATTGCTCTAGCAAGCACAGTAAGGTAAAGGTAAAGGGACCCCTGACCGTTAGGTCCAGTCGTGACCGACTCTGGGGTTGCGGTGCTCATCTCGCTTTATTGGCCGAGGGAGCCGGTGTACAACTTCCAGGTCATGTGGCCAGCATGACTAAGCTGCTTCTGGCGAACCAGAGCAGCGCACGGAAACGCCGTTTACCTTCCCGCCGGAGCAGTACCTATTTATCTACTTGAACTTTGATGTGCTTTCGAACTGCTAGGTTGGCAGGAGCAGGGACCCAGCAACGGGAGCTCACCCCGTCACGGGGATTCAAACCGCCGACCTTCTGAACGGCAAGCCCTAGGCTCTGTGGTTTAACCCACAGCGCCACCAGCACCCCAGCAAGCACAGTACTGCCTAGCAAATGAATCTCCAAGGTCTGTGGCAAAGAGAGGTCCACATTCTGTTGACAGTTCCTTTAAGGTGTTTTTAAAGTGGGCGATACCAGAGTTTAATAGAACCTGGAACCTTCTACATGCATACAGAATCTTGCAAAATGTTTTGAAATCTTACCTCTGACAAGCCGCTGAGTCTCGCTGTGCAGCTGTTTGATGGCTTCCTTACCCAGCTTGGCTGCCTTCCGCTCCTTAACAAAAATGAAAAGATAGCTTTGAGGAAACATGTGACTTCGACACAATTAAAAGTTAGGTATACTCAGGATGGAAGACGAGGTGCTGTTAAGTACCATACAAAAAAGTGAGATAGAAACAAAACTAAAAGTGAATAGGTGTGGGTGTCATTTTTAGGTTCCTTCAATAGATGTTCCTCATATTCATCCATCTTGTTTGTCGTGTTCACTCTCACAACCAGTATTGGTGGGAGAGGCAATTAAATTTAACATGCCAAAAGAAACTTTTGTACAGAGTATTGCTTAAAGAAATACCAAATATTTATCCAAATATTTATTTCTGAGGTTTCTGTGGTGTTTGCTGCAGATCCCCACCAATTTCTGTCTAGCACACTGGGACGCTGTGCTTTGAAGGTGCTCCAATGCAGTACTTTTGGAATCTTCCTATAACCCTCTCCACTTGAATTCCACAAATGTAGCATCACTTTAAAGGCTCTGCCTCTGGTCACCACCCAACTAGAATTTGGGATCATCCAGTAAAACTGATTGGCAATAAGTTCAGGTAAACAAAAATAAATACTTTGTATGGTTTCCTTGGATGGTTTAGCATTACTCACCTTCCGTTTTTTCACTTTCTCTTTCCCTGCAGCTTTTATCAACTCTAGAGACTCTTCATCTTGAAGAAGGGGATCCTCTTCCTCTAAGCCATTCTCAAAGAGGTCTTTATCAGCCAGCAGACACCCACTGTCATTGAAAGAAGACCTCTCACTATCCTCCTGGCCCAAGAAAGGTAGAATATAGGAAACAGTTAGCAGTTGCTACCTCCCCCTCTTTTCTATATAAATAGAAAGGAAATCAATGTTTTCAACTGCATACTATAAGTTCACAGTAAAGCCAGCCATAGGCGACCACCCTCCACTCATGTGGAAGTTACATTTCGGGGCCCCACACACATAGGAGAAAATCATGTAAGTGGGGAGCACCTGTTTTTTCCTGCTCTCCAGCTCTCTCTTCAATCCAAACCAAAACCAAATATCTAGAGTTGAAGCTCTGGAGCCTGCTGGAGGTAGCTTTGGAAAGTGGCTGCTACTGCTACTGCAGGGAGACTAAGCAACCTAAACAAAGCCCTGCTGAGCCTCTCTTCAGGGCTTCCTCCACCCTCACTGACATCATCTTTAGGATCCGGAGATGGTTTCCTTATCAGCCATGAAGACCCTCTCTTCTGTCATTTCCTGGTATGATTCCATTTTATTTTATTTATTTATTTCCCGGTACCACATGTATACATGATCACACTTGAGTCAATTGCACGTAAAAGTGGGGAGACACCTGTAGTGCAAGGCCCCATGCTATACCATGAACCACAGTAGAAGTGGGGCATCTCTGGCCCTCCAGATACTATTGGAATACAACTCTCATCATTCCTGACAACCAGTCACACTGGCTGAGGCTGATAGAAGCAGAAAGTACAAAAACATCTGTAGCACCACATGCTTCCCATCCTATTTGCATTCAAACCCTGACACAGTTTAGACAAACAACTTAACATGTAATAAAACTGGCCTGTACTGCTTCACACTGAGCAAAGGATTATATGTTGTGGGTAAGCATTCAATCAATGTGTATACATGGAAAATCAGCACGTCAAGAGAAGCCTACATTAGATTACTCCTACCCATCACATTTTCTATATAAAAGTGGTGGTGTGCGTGAGATAAGATTTTTTTAGACTAGAGGGGAACATTCAAGTATGCAATGGCCATCTGTCCTCTAAAGTGACACGAGAACAAGAACAGTTGCATGGTGAGCTACTTATCTAGATTGTGCCTTATTCTCTCCTGTTATAGCAGCAAGTTGGACTACCATACCATAATGCTATAGCTGACATTTCAGTTTAACAGTGCAGCTGGTGAGACACTTATGTACATGCCAGTCAATGCAACATGAGGCATGAATCACAAAATGTAAATACATCACTTGGCATTAGACTGGACTTTACCTTGGTTGCACACAATGATTCCATCAAAGCCCAATCCCTTAAAATGTTCTTCTCATTCCCATCATACCTTCCCTTCTTCTGCCTCTCCTTTCTTTATGAGATCTCTAATAGCTTTCATTTTTTTCTCTTTCTCCTTCCTCCTTTTCCTTGGGGCACCCTTTTCTTTTTCAATAATTTCCTTCATACAATGACTTCTGTGGTTCTTGTGTTTTTTCCCAGAGTTCTCCAACTTATGTTCAGGCAAGCCAAGCTCTGGATACATTCCAAGGTTCTTATTATGGAACAAGTTGTCCACTTCATCATCATCACTGTCTTGCAGAGCCTGGCAGATTAGGTTGGATTTCTTCTCCTTAGCAGCAAATGTATCATCATTTTCCTTCATGCTTTCCATATCCCCAGTTGCAGCCTCCGATTTCTCAGGAGCCAGGTCTTCTCTTTCACTGTCACTGTCTGGGAGGATCTTCTTACATTTGACTCTCTTACTCACATATATCTCTTCATCAGAATCTGTCAAAAATAAAATTTTCACATATTTATGGCACACATATTTTAAACACACACATATTTTAAAAGCAGCTAAACTTATTTCTTACCCTCTTCTCCTCATTTGAAATATTGCAGATTCAGTTGCATACTGCAGTCAAAGATAAGCAACGCTAAATTCAATTAATTTAATTGAACTTTATTGTACAATTAAGCTCCTGTAGGCTCTATTTCCCCCCTGCTCTGGTAACAATCCACAAACTACTACAGCTCATAGGAGTGTAAGGACCAGGTGTGTGCACGTAATTATTTCCTTTTTAAATTGGCTTCAGTTGTTCAGGTCTATTGTTTTCCACTTTGGAATATACTAAGAAATATTTATTATTTTTAAAAATCAGTTTCAGGAAAGCAGTCCTGATCTCAAAATGGCTTTCAAAACTTTGTGGGAGAGAGGGGTAGGCAGGGAGGTGTCAGATATGCATGGAGGGGCTCCTATGAAAAATGGATTAACTGTGTGCATGATGTTGGGTAAATTATATATGTGTCACATTTATATATGTTAGAGATATTTACTGTTGTATAGGACATATCTTTGAAATAATGCAATGACCTCTGTAATGCCTTTTTTTTTAAAAAGACAGTAAATTACTGACCTTCATCATCAACAGATGCAACTCCTTTGTTTATCTGTGCTGGAGAGGTCATTTCACAGCTTCCCTGTCCGCTGTCTGAATCGCTGTCAGGCGCTTCCTGAGATTTCAGATCCTTGACACCCAACTGAATCTGTAAGCCACAAACATTTATAAGTATGACAATAGAGACAAACACATGTAAATGTTTTGATAATGGAATTTTAAAATAGAAGCCAACTCCAGCACCATTCACCTCCCAACTGCAAAGAAAACAACATTGGGCCCTTAGGAGCAGAGTTCTTCAGGGTTCCATTGTCTAATGTCTGCATGGCAAGACTGTCCAGAGAGTGAGTCTGGCATGATTAACACAACAGTGACATGCTTCTGATTTAAAAATCAGAACCAGAAACTGCTGCATGGTACATTTATCAAACTCAGCATGATTAACAGACTACATAGTAGAAGTTCCCACGGATGTAAGTCGCACAGTAGTGTAAGGATCAAAGTTATACAAGGCAGGCATGGGAGAGAGCTCAATGGGTGACCGTGGGCCAGTCACTGCCTCTCAGCCTAACCTACCTCACAGGGTTGTTGAGGGGAATTAAACGAGGAGGGGGTAGGACCATGAAATGGATGAAAATGTGGGATATGAAGGCAATGAGTGAATAACAAAACAAATTAAAAGCACACATGCACAAGTCTGAAACGGTAACAGTGCATTCCCCCTCCGAGGACCATACAGTATTTCAAAGAAACTGAGGGGCCCCAGGACACCCGAGGTTAGCCGCAATGTATGCTGGGAGTTGTAGTTCTTGCTCCCTTCGGTGGTTCCCGCGGGGCCGCAGCCAGCCGCCAAGGCAAATGTCCTCCGTTCTCCCCTCGCACCGCCAGCCGCTCACTGGAGGCAGTTTCCAGGCGTGAGCCAAACCTACACTGGACTCACCTCAGTCGCCGCCGCCATGGCGCCCGACGCCGACGAGCGAAAAGCGCCAAAGCCACCCTCGCGCCTCCGAATTCGAGTCTTCCCGCTCTTGCTGAGAGTTTGCCCACCCCCGCTCCTCAGATCTTAGCCAATCGCAATCTGCCTCCGCCCATACGCTGGTTGTCATCCTGGTACGAACCAATTAAGAGGCAGGATTTCCTCCGCGGCACCGCCCCCACGTAGCCTGCGTTAACCCCTCTCCCTTCGCGTCGCAGAAGGAACATAGAGATAAAATAATGCAGAATGGCCAAATTCTGAAAACAAGGCACTTCCCTGTCCCTTTTGGTTTGGTTTTTCTTTCTTTCTTTCCTGCGGGGTTTTCTCTCCAGCCCACAAGAAATAAAAGAGCGCGCGTGGGGTGGTGGGGGTGGAATATCCATATTGCAGATGGGTGGTGTTGTTGCGAAAGTGGCTAACCACAACCCTGCAGTTTAGTTCACTGTCATGTGCGGGGGAGGACTGAGAGCGTAGCATGCAACAGCTGCACAAACAACAACCCTGCAATATAGTCCAGTGTTAAAACATTGCTGCTGTTATTGTTTTTAATTTAATATAGTGTTATGTACTGAGTTGAATAGGATCCAAAAGGCAGCAGTCTGATTGGTCCTAGAACAATAGGATCCAAAAGGCAGCAGTCTGATTGGTTCTAGAACAATAGGATTCAGAATGCAGCAGTCTGATTGGTCCTAGAACAATGCAGCAGTATGATTGGTTGGCAGGAACTACCCAATCATGCTCCAGATAGAAGTGAATCCACAACCTGATTGGCTTACAGTAGAATTCTGGAATTAGCCAATCATGTGCAGCCCATTGTGTAAATAATGTATATAAAGCAGGTACTTTGAGGGGACATTCATTCATTCCTTCTCACCACTATGAGCTGAATAAAGAGCATGAAATCACTTTGCGACTCTGAGTATATTTCATATAGCAAAAAAATCTGCTGCGGTTGCCGCGGAGCAAGCTACGTAAATCTACCCCTTTCAACACAAAAAAACTACCCACTCAGAGCTCAACTGTACTGTACTCAGAAGCTCTGTGGGCTGACGCACACATTGATGCTCCCTCCGTGCATCAACATAGGTTGCATTTTCAGATGTTTAAAACTCCACTCCACACATCACTTTTTCCACATAAAAATTAGACTTGAGTGTGAAAGGGTGTGAATTGCTGTTAACTTCGCTGTTAGGGTTTAATGCTGTTGCCTAATTCTAGCTATGCTAAAATAAACTATTTCTCCACTGATTTCTATGGGAAGCAATCGCTTCCTCAACAGTAGATACAAGCCTATGTCATGCCTGGATACGTAGCGTCCAGCCTCTCTGATGGTCTTATGCCATGTTCTCTACAGTAATGAATCCTCCAAGTGTGGGTTATGCTTTCCCATATAATGCTGACTGTACCTGGACCCTTTGTGGTAAAATAGGCTCAGGGTCAGCTCAGGGTTTTTGTGGAACCCTTTCAGCGTCTTCTTCCTCTAATCACAACCTTTTCCTTTGCACTCACTCACCCTGCTCCTTAAAACTAAAACAAGTGTTTTAAGTATGCAAGGGAAATGATATTGTTTGGCTACATACACTGTACAGGCACACTGCTAAAAAAAGGTATGGGTGGGGGAGGGGAAGCATTTGACAAAAGCCTTGCTGGTTTGAATCCTAAACCAAAATTTGGCCAAACTAAATTTCTACTTAGAGTAGACCTGTTTCAATTCATGGACCTAAGTTAGCTATGTCCATTTACTTAACTAGGTCTGCTCTGAATAGAACTAGCACTGAATACAGCCCTAAAATTTTATTAATCTCTTAGTTTTGTCACATTTTTGCTCCTTTGCAGTTGCTGTTTTTTAAACTGTACTTTTGCAAATCTTGGTGGTTCCTCCCAAAACATCCTTCTCTCTCTTTTTCTCTGTGGCATTGTTTTGCCTCTACATCTGTTGGCATTCAACCACCTGTCCTGAGTTTGCTATTAGAGGAAATGATTATGATTATTATTAATTCATCTTATTCATCATATACCTGAAGTGGCCTCTATGCCAGATAAAGGTTTATGCCTCAAAAAGCTGCACTCTGTATCCACAAATGCGTAGATTTGTACAGTAAATCTGCCAGGACTGTAGCCAACTAAGTTATACAGAGAATAGACTCACCAAAATCAATGGTGTTAAGCTAATAATGGCTCAAGGTGTCCCATCACATTGGCAATGAAAGGGGTGGTGCAATTTCAGTCAGGATTCACTAGGGCAGAGGTTTTCAACCTTTTTGTGTGCATGGCTCCCTCGACCAACTACATTCTTTCTGTGGCACCCCTGTGGGGCTCAGGAGCCCAGTTATGTCACCCCTTGCCTGCACAGCTGGCAGCCTCTCACCCTTTTTCAAACACCCTCCCTTGTGGAGTGTTCCCTCAGCCTCTTCTCTCTCTTCTCTTTGTGAGTCCTCCAGGCAGTTGCTGCTGCCACCCCTGGTCTCTGAATTGCCCCCCACCCCAAGAGAGGTGCCTCTCAGAGGTACCATTCACTTGTCAAGCTCTTAGCCAGGGCTGCTGCAATAAACAGCGGTGCAAGCCTTTGGGAGGCAGAGATGCAAGAGAGCATCAGAGGAGAGAGGGAAAGAAAGAGGTACAGAGGCCAGTGTTGCCCTTGGCACCCCTGACTATCATTCAAGGCACCCCAGGGTGCCACGGCACAATGGTTGGAAACCACTACACTAGGGAGTGAGCCCTGAGATCTATCTGCAATGCCAGGAACATAGGCCTAATACTGCTTTTTGATGCATTTTCCCTCAAACCAGCTCTCATCCGATTTAAAATCACAAGCCACTGTTAAGCTGAGACGCATACAGCTGTTCTGCATGTGCAAATGGCAGAGCATGCACAGATGAAGGCTTCCTCAAACAGGAATGGGGTGCAGGATTGCAGGTGCCAGAAACCAAATTGGGTAATGTTTATCAGATCAGGTGAAGACATAGCAAGTACAAATGTGATTTAAAACTCAGCAGGGCCAGGGGGGAGCAGTGTGTGGACCTCACTGTGTTATAAGCGCTAATGTGTACGTAGCCATGGTAGGTAATGTATTTGCCTGGCCCAGGATTGGATCAAAGTTTCAAGAAACCTCTCCAGGGGAAGCTACCATCTGATGGGCCTGGCCTGGGCTATTTGGTGCTAAAGGGGGGGGGGAATAATAATAAATAAGATGATATACTAATTCATTCCAAACCTAGATATACCTGCTCAGAAAGATTAAAAAATCTCACTTGTGTGCTTTATTTAACAAACATCTCTTGGAAGAAAAATGGATTATTATTATTCTTTGTTAATTTATGCACTACAAAATATCAATAAAAGGTGTAAAAAACCATCAACCTCTAAACACCTATACTAAGCTGGCCCTGAAAAAGATAACACCTTTATAGTGTGAGTGCAGTCCAAGATTTACAAAGTATTTTGTACACTGAAAAATACATGTAAATAATAGCCATCTGCATTATTGCTATTATTTATTTATACAAAAACTGAAATAAGAACTGGCTACCCCAAACCAGAGAAGCACAATGATTTCCACTTGCTGGTATCTTTTTGACATGACCATGATTAGCAGAAGATGACAGATGTCTCAAAGGGCAGCCTTCCCCAACTGTGTACCCTCCAGAAGTTTTGGACTACAACTCCCATTAGACTCAGGCAGTATTGCCAATGACCAGGGATGATATGACTTGTAGTCCCTGCCCCACCCCCAAAAAAGGATGGGGAAGAGAGAGAGTCAAGTTAGGCAAGAGAATAAAAAGAGGGATAGAGTGTCCCACACAGATATTAGCAGCAGGGGATAAAATGTGCTGAATCCTTTCTCTCTCTTTTGAAGGAAATTATGTGTTCTAAGAGTGGTTTGGGAAGCAGCATGGAGAATGAGAAGGGAATGAGAATGAGAAGCTAGAGAGGGAAAGAAACAGGTGCTCATTGGACTCATGGGTGAAGTTTCCTGTTGTTTAGGTGTGGTGCTTTTGCTGAAATAGGTATAGGGGTAGTCTGCTTCCCTACATCCTTACCACCAACATTTAATCCACAGTTATTTCCCTAAGAGAGGTGAGGGGGTGAAAAATTGTTTGTATATATTTCTGAGGGATCTCCTTACAATACACCTGTCCATTCACTCTGGTCATCCATGGGGACCCTCACTGCAGTGCTGCATGTGCCGTACACTCAGTCTATGGTAGTCTGGATCAGGTCCTCTAGCTCAGTGACACTTGACCTATGGAAGATTCCACCGAGGTCAGACATGCACCAACCCTGTTTAGATTTTGGTGAACACTAAAACCTCGTTCCGTCAGTCTTTCCCCAAAAGCAATTTGTGGGCAATTTTGATGCTTTCTGATAATTACGTATCTTATTTTTATCTGCTTTTATTTTTTATTATTGTACATCACTATGTTATTTAGTGGTTATGAATTCTCCTAATAAATAAAATAAATAAATGTAATCCTGGGTAACACTTGCTTAGGCAATGAAAATCCTACGCCTGCACAACATAATCTCTCTGTCAACTGGTTGCTTGAGCCACTGACAAGCAATAGCATGCTTGCTGCTACAAATATCAACCATATTTTGGTGTATTTGGGCACACCCTAATTTCTTTTTATAGCCATGTGCCAAATTGGTTATGAATTCTCCTAATGTGCCAAGTTGAAACATTTAAAGCCAGTGGCACTGCCCTGACCTCAAAACCAAGGTCTGTGATGGGAATTGGATCCTTTAGCAGATTTCCATGTTGCCAATGATCCCGATGAGTCATCAGACCTGTGTTGATTCAAGGAAAAAATAGGTATAAAAATGAGTCTGGCGCATGTACTCTTTGGTTACAAAAGCCCCAGCAGAGATATAAAATCACAAAATATGCAGCAAAGTAAAGATTGGAAAGGGACGCGGGTGGCGCTGTGGGTTAAACCACAGAGCCTAGGACTTGCCGATCAGAAGGTTGGCGGTTCGAATCCCCGTGACGGGGTGAGCTCCCGTTGCTCGGTCCCTGCTCCTGCCAACCTAGCAGTTTGAAAGCACGCCAAAGTGCAAGTAGATAAATAGATAGATACCTTCCGGAGGGAAGGTAAACGGCGTTTCCGTTTGCTGCTCTGGTTCGCCAGAAGCGGCTTAGTCATGCTGGTCACAAGACCCGGAAGCTGTATGCCTGCTCCCTCGGCCAATAAAGCGAGATGAATGCCGCAACCCCAGAGACGGCCACTAGTGGACCTAATGGTCAGGGGTCCCTTTACCTTAAAGATGGGAAATATTGGCCGTTGAGACCTTTGTCAGGACAATATTTCAGATTATGGATGTTGCCAACAGCTGAATGTTATTTATAGTCAATGGTCAGTATAATATAAAACTGGCCAGGTGCATTAAATAGGTAAGCAAGGCAACATGAAACAAGGCATCACACATTAGCAGAGAGAAACATGTCTCTATTAGAATTCTGCAAGAGAAGAAGCTAAATTGTTAGAGATTCAACATAAGAGTACAAAAATGCCTTATTTGGTTTGATAGTGGAAAACCTGATGTGATGCATTTTTATTATGTTTTTCTATTAGAGTCAAGTGCTTGTCTTTACTTGTCTGAGAGTTGGCAGTCCCATCCATTAAAAAAAAAAACAAATGAGATGTGCTCAAAAGCACACAGTGGAGGAATAAGCAGACTCACTCACCTCAACTCAAGCCCAAGCCTCCCTTTTTACATATATAATATTTTTTATTTGATTTTACAAATATAGAATTATAACAATCCAAATTACATATCCCTATTTAGAGATGTCTCCAAATCTCTGGACTCCTGCAGAGGATCTCAGTGACTGAGCTGGGATATAAGGGTACAGCAAATCTCTACGGTTCCCTGGACCTTAGTTGCTTAGGGCTTTCTATATTATTTAAAAGACTTTGAATGTGGTTTGATAGTGATGGGCAACAGTGTAGAGGTTTTAACTGCTGTCTTCCACGTTGTTGGCGATAGATAGGTGTGGCAGGGGTGGATTTTGGCATCCTGAGTGAGGACAAAATTTAATGCGTCCCCCCAAATATTTCTTATTTTCACACAAAAAAATTTATAGTTGCTTTTTTATTGATCATTTCAATAGGTATCCGTATAAATATATGATGATGAAAATGATGATTTTATGCCCCCTCGGCTCACCTAAATCCAGCACCGCATATGGTATCCAGGAAGAGTAGCAAATAGCCTGGTGATGAGCATGGAAATACTCTATCTAGCAAGCTTAAGCACTTGAAGGATTAAGAGCCATTCAGCAAAGCCATTCCAACTGCCTAAAGTTCAGTGTACAAGTAGTAGTACTGTACTGTAATACCAAACTTTATGTATAATTACATATAAAGACATTGCACTTTATTAGTTGACATCAAAGGGAAATAAATCTTACTATGGAGTTCATGCCTAGTAAACATTTCCCAGAGAAGCAATAAATGCTGTAGCTGCTTAAATCCCATTCTGCTTTATAATGGATGGGTGAATTGCCAACATAGGGAAATAATACAATAGACCGTATTTTTAGTGGACTCTAGAATATACAGGGACACGGGTGGTGCTGTGGGTTAAACCACAGAGCTTAGGACTTGCCAATCATAAGGTTGGCGGTTCGAATCCCCACGACGGGGTGAGCTCCCGTTGCTCAGTCCCTGCTCCTGCCAACCTAGCAGTCTGAAAGCACATCAAAGTGCAAGTAGGTATATAGGTACCGCTCTTACGGGAAGGTAAACTGCATTTCCGTGCGCTGCTCTGGTTCGCTAGAAGTGGCTTAGTCCTGCTAGCCACATGACCCGGAAGCTGTACGCCGGCTTCCTCGGCCAATAAAGCGAGATGAGCGCCGCAACCCCAGAGTCGGTCACGACTGGACCTAATGGTCAGGGGTCCCTTTACCTTTACCTAGAATATACAAGGAGTAAGGGAGGGGGGTGTCTCTGTTTCCATGCCTGTTACCTGTGTAGTAGTTTGTGGCATACTGAACAGCAGCAAACATAGGAGCCAACGCCCAGGGGCCGAGGGGTCTTCACGTCCCAATAAAACGTTTGAGGAGGCTGCCCAGTTGATGGGCATTGCCATTCAAATTGTGTGTGTGCACCACGTCATGTGATTATTATGTGGGGTGGAGCTGACTTTCCTTTATTGGCAGTTTTTAGGTGAAGTTTGGATAGCCAGAGATTATTTAGCTGTGATTTTTGCATTGCAAGGGGTTTGAATAGATGACTTCTGAGATCCCTTCCAACTCTTCAGTTCTTTGATTCAGTACCATAAGGTGCACTTCTACAAACTACAGATAATAATGTGTGTCACTCTGTAAGATAAATTCCAATATTAGGTACAAATTCAGTACACACCAGCAGGTGCCACACATGAACTCAGTTGCACCACCAGGAGTGGTTCTGCTCATTTCAGTGTGGCCCAGAAGCTTATGCCACCATAAACAGCATAAGATACCACAAGACCCCACTTTGTATAACAGAGTCTGAATACATACAGTAACAATCTGGAAGGTACTTTGGAGCAGCCTTGTTAACATTAATGAAATCACTCTGAAGAAAGGACAGGATTGTAACTTCAGACTTTTAAAACACAAACCCATGTATGCCATTTAATTAATTAATTAATTAGTTACTTAATAAGGAATATTTATAAACTGTTAATCACAAAACACCATAGCATTATAAGAAAAGAACATAAAATAAAACAAGTAAAACAGATGAAACAGTTGTATTCTTTTTTAATCAGGTACTGCCCACTAGTAAACTCATCCCTTTAGGAAGGCCTGCAAAAAATGAAAATAGTTTGTTAGCATCTGATTGAATGTGTAGAGTGTTGGAGACTGACTAATTTATATGGTGAAAGTTAAGTCCATTGCATTCAGTGGAGCTTACTTTTTAGTAAGTGTGTTTATGACTGCAGCCTTAAAGATAAATTGTGTATGAATAGTGCATGTGTTTTACTGCCTTTTTGGATTGGGACCTATTTTATTTTTAACTGCTCAAGGGCTAATGATACCAGCTAATTTCCTCCCTACCAGTGTCTTTCATTCCTGCCAAATTCTGAGTGACATCCCATGATTGCTATTGATCTGTGCTCTCCGTGTTAACTATTAGCTGCTGGGTACTAATCAATCATTAATGCCAGTGAGAAGAGCTATACATTTATCAGTGGACAGCAAATGCGCGCGCGCACACACACACACACACTGAGGCTGTGATCCTAAGGGTTTATGTGTCATTTTGAAAACTTCAGCATGTAGGTGGGCTTCAGATAGATCTAATTTATTTGCAAAAGGGTTACTACAGCCAGATCTTTAAGCCTGCCTACTTGGAAGTAAGTCCTTGCGATTTAAAAGATACCTACTTCATACCAAGTGTGCTTAGGAGTTTGGCTACACAGACCAGGCATGTTCATGTTTACTCTGAAGTAAGTCCCACATGTATTCAGTAAGCCTTACCTGCAGGTAAGTGTATGTAGGATCGCACCCTTAGAATGCTTTGACATGAAACTGAAAACACCTGAGCTGCCTTAATTATTACAATTTGCATATACCAATAGAAGCTTATATATAAGATGCTTGTTTGGCTAGAACATGGATTATGGGATAGGTGTGGCTCAGTGGTAGAGCATGTACTTTCCATGCAAAAGGTCCCTGGCAGCTCCAGGTAAGACTATGTTCTTAGCTGAAGAAAGGATGATGCTAAAGGAGACATTGAGATAAAATTCAGGCAAGTTTTTGCTTGTTAAAATTTAACATGTAAGTGTAATAATGTACCTAGGCCAGGAGCAACAAGGAGCATGTCCCTAGAGCAGATGTGGAATGAAGAAATTGTACCTTCTTTTGCTGCGGTGGTTTTGCATAGTTCTGGGGTATAAATGTGCATGTGTTTTAAGTGTGCGCACACAGGTAAATTGATAACTGAGTGTGCCCATAATGATTTATACGTTTGTCTGTTGTTTTTAAGGTATATGTGCATGGGTAACTAATACCTGTATACATATCCAGAACTGTACTTGGGGTTTGTGCAGTTCTAGAAGAATAACCCTCCCCAAAAATCTTCCCACTTGGAATAGGAATGGAGGGTAGGAATGGAGGGTAGGGAATTCATTACAGGGACAGCTCAAGAAACTCCCACCAAAGACCATCTACTACTGTGGATGGGAAAGATCAGGTCATGAATCTGGACGGAAAACCTGAAGTGTGCATATGTAGATGTCCTCACTTAAATTTGCACACACAAAGTGTGGATTCTCAGCAAAGTAACAACTCCATATGGATGTGCTTTATGTTATCTCAGCAGTTCTTACAACAGTCCTGTAAGGTAGGGCAGGTTTGCGACCCCCATGTTTTCTTCTGCGAAGAGGTGAGGCTGAGAAATTGAGACCTGTCTAGGATAACTCTGTGACTTATAGCTAAGGTGAGATTTGAAGAGGGAACTTTCTGTTCATCATTTAGCTTCTTGGTAACTTACATTGGTTAGTTTTCTCTGCTTTATTAGTTTGAATTTACCTGAATAAATATTTTCTAAACTATTTTAACCCTTAGTTGGTTAGAGCATGGTGCTGCTGACGCCAAGGTTGCAGATTTGCTCCCCATATGGGACAGCTGCATATTCCTTCATTGCAGGGTGTTGGACTACTAGATAATCCACAAGGTCCCTTCCAACTCTAGAATTCTATAAGAACTATATGCCTGTTAATTTTTTGATGGGATACAGGAAAGGTGTGTTCAGATCCTGTGATCTCTGTTTTGGAGATGCCAGGCTTTAAAACTGGAGAAGCTGTGCAGAAGTTATTACTTTGACCCCAATATTGTCTGTTAACAAGGTCTTTGAGTAGCAGGAATGGGGAAGTCTGCAATCATTGTAATCTTTGAGAGCTGCAATTAGAGGCACTGCTAAGGCCTTAAAAGATATGGTGAACACCTGTGGTGCAAATGTGCATGTGCTAATTTATCCACTAGAGATGCAAATATAGGCTGGCTTTCAGAAGGAAAGCTTGCTGGTATGTTTACTATTTTATTGAGTTCAGTCATAAAGGCTGATGGCTCAACCATACTGGAGCTTTTTAAATGCTTTAAAATTCAGGGTGATTAGAAGAATCATTATGATGATCAGCGTATGAAAAAGCCTGAATTTGCTCTTATTATTCCCCCCCTCTTCCCTTCCCCAGGTTAAGGTTAATTTTGCTGTAGCACAAATTCACAAGAAAGTGGTGTGAGAGGTTTGCAGGTAGCAGCTGCATGCTTATTGAGTATGCAAAAATGCTTAGAAAATGGATGTGCATAAATTTTCACGCCAGATCACTGGAAAAGCTAATGATGACAAATGGGACAGCCCAAAATGAGCATCATTCCCAGGTAGCACTTTCTCTCCCCCCCCCCCCGTTCCTTGGCAACCTTTCAATTTACCCCCACAGTTGAAATTCTGTGGCCTTACTCAAAAGTAAGGCCCATTGATTTCTATGAAATATGCTGCTAAGTGAATGTGCCTTGGAGAGAATAATTTTATTGAAAGTAGGAGTAGAGCAATCTGTGTTGAGAGTTATCTCTTTCTGCTAACACACCTGCCATTTCTGCTTTTACCTTCACTTCAACAAGCCCTTACTCCCCAGGCAGCACTTGGTGAGATGTGTGGCGCAAAGAGTACTGTGTGTGTACCATGCAATCTGCCTCATACGTCTTAAACCAGTGGTGTCCAAACTTTTTTCAAAGAGGGCCAGATTTGATGAAGTGAAGGGCCATGAGGGCCAACCAAAGTTTTTGACCTTTTTTTAGGATTGAAGTTGTTGAGGTTTTTTTAGGATTTTACCCCAGGAAATAAACTGCCACAGGGGCCGGATTACACTGACCAGCAGGCCGGGTTAGGCCCCCAAAGCGGTGCCTGTCTTAAACTAATTTTAGCTGCCCTCTATGCGGTGGAGGATACTGCCCAATCTGGTTGGCTTTTATACTTACTTGCCTCAGGCAACAAAATGCCTCAGGCCAGCCCTGATCAAAACTTTATAGGGACTTGTTCATCATTTAGGAAGCTCTGCAGCCCTTGCCCCCATCCCCAAATCTGATCCAAGGGTTGGGGAAACCTTTGGGACAGCATTTGGAGCAGGGGAGGTGACATTGAGGGCTGCAAGAGAAAGGTGGAATTGCTATCCATGGCTCCCACCCAAATGAATCCTGGGAACTGTAGTTTGTGAAGTGGGTTGGAATTGCAATTATGTGTGGGATAATCTACAGTTCCCAGAATTATTTGTGGAAGCAGCGTGCTTTAAATGTAGCTTGTTAAGAACAGGAAGTAGTTCAAAATTAGGGAACACAGGGATTGGACCGTTACTTCTTCTCCCGCTGAGTATGCTTTCTAACATTATTATTTCTTATGTTATTTTTGGTGTGAGTGTGTATTTGGTAACTTTCCACAACTACCTGTTGGGGTGGAATATTTGATTGCAGCACCTTTTGAAGATGAACTGAATTTGTAACAGTTTAGCTGAAGAGCCTTTGAGAAACAACCTGCTTTATAGAATTTATATCCCAAACTATGTAATTTCTTTTTTCTTCTTTTCTAAGAAACCCTCCTAGAGTGTGTTTGTCTCCTAAGTCTAGCTACAGCAGCACACTTGGTGCTGGGAGGAATGCACCCATATATCTTTTTTCAGCCTATAGTTTTGCACATTAAAAAATTATGCTTACAGCTATTGGAAAATGAGTGATTCTGAAATGTTGAGCTATGGGAGACACATCTAAGAAGATGGATTGTGTTGTCAGAATGCTGGCATATGTGCTATGTTTGGAGATTTCCTTTCCAGTGGGACATACAAGTAGGACAGTAGTGAGGAAACTTATCAGCCCAGGGGATGTATTCCATTCTGGGCAATACAATAATATAATATAATAATAATAATAATTTATTATTTATACCCCGCCCAGCTGGCTGAGTTTCCCCAGCCACTCTGGGCGGCTCCCAATCAGTGTTAAAAACAGTACAGCGTAGGCCACAGACCTATGGCAGATATGACCAGAGGCAAAAATGGACAGATCAACAAATGTGAATTTTACTTTTCTATCCAGACTAGCAATAGGCATGATCAGTGTTGAAGGACACATTCTAGACCAGCCATGCAAAAATACTCAAGGAAGGTGTGAAGAGGGGCAATGAGGGCTGTGGCCTGGTGAGAGTTGCAAGGGCCATATAGAGGGAGTTGAAGGGCAACCTTAGGGGCCTGGGCCTGAGGAGGGGCAGTGTGAAATGGGAAATGCTGGCATGCCCAGACTTTGGCGTTGGGCTTAATTGCCTCATAATTATGACTGCTGGGTGTTTAAATAGCCATAGATCCTCTACAAGGAAACTCTGGGAAGTGCATTAATATGAAGCAGGAATGGAGATTTAGGATGGAATATTCCCATCTTTCTGCTGTTGAAGCAAACATTTTACCATGAAAGAGGATGTAAAAATGGAAAATAATACTATCATGGGCTGGCTGGATGCAGAGGAGTGGTGGGAGGCACCAGTTGGGGAACCTCCAAGTTGGACCCTCAGGAGAAGGCGGCTCAGAGTTAGGGGACTGGTGGTGGGACATTGATGAGTAGTGCTTGCTATGTGTGCAAGACCTCTAATGGGGTAAATGGCATCTGCTTAATGCCACAAGCCTATTTTTGCTTACCTAGGAGCAAGACTCATTGAATTAAATGGGGCTTGCTTCTGAGTAGCCAAGGATATGATTGCGTGGCACCTCTTGTAAAACAGACCTTCTTAGAACTCCCTTTCTCTCTCCCCCCCACATCACAGGTAGGCTCATGGCTGGTGGGGTAGTTGTGGCTGGTGTGAAAGGAGAACACACTTCGCACATGTTCAAAGGCACTCTTGGAGCCCCACAGACCGAAGCTCCCTGAGAACTTCCGAAAGGGCTGAAGTCCTGGCGCGGTCTCTTCTCTAGCTGAGTGGGGACATTCGTGGGGGATGGAGAGAAAGAATGGCCGGCGCCCCCGCTGTGCTTAAATGCCTCTAGTTGGCAGGGCGAGGTCGGCGGCAGCCTCTCTGTGCATGGGTTTGTGTTTGAGGGAGACGGTAACAAGCCCGCGGGGGGAGCGCGCTCCCCCCCCCCGCCCCAGACGGCAGCGTATGCAGCGCTCGCTCATCAGGGTCTTCTGCCGGACCGGGGAAAAGCGGGCGAGGGAAGGAAGCTGATCTACACGCGCGTACACCTTCGAGGCGAAGAGGACGGAACAATATACCGCGCCGCGCGTGCACCTTACGCGGCTCTTGGCCTCAGCCCTTCCCCTCTTCCTCCGCCCCCGCCCCCCGTGTTGGTTGAAGCGGGCGGAGCTAGTCGCGCACTCGCGCCTGAGGTGACAGCTGAGGCGGCTGTGCTGTGAAAGGGGGCCTGGGCAGGCGCGCGCGCGCGCCGGAGGGAGGCACAGGGAGCGCGCACGCACAAACACACGCACGGCCTGGGCCTGAGTGAACGGCAGCGGCTGCAGCGCGGATACGCACATTTACAGTCTCCTCTCTCTCCGGCACCGTCCACTCGGTCTCGGGGCCGAGAAGACGCGCGCGCGTGCGCGCACATCCCCCAACACACAGACACGCGCGACCGAGCGTGGAGAAGGGGGAGGAAGAGGAGGCGGAGGCGGGTGGGGGAGCAGGAGGAGGAGGAGGAGGAAGAGGCGCTCCCGGTGCCGAGGGAGAGCGCTGGGCGGCCGGGCTGGTTCCGCCGAGGCGGCCGCGGGCTGTTGGCGAGGCGGGGACGCCCCCTCCCCCCGCCTCCTGCTCTCCCCCCGTTCCCGGTACTGACCCTCACACCGGAGCCAATATTCCCGAAATTAAGAGATACGCTGCGGCGGCGGCGGCGGCTGGAGCTGCGGGGCCCGGGGCGGCCGGGACCGGAGGGGACCGCAGCGAGGCCGCCGCCGTCGCCGCCATGGAGGCGCTGGGACCAGGTGAGAGGCGGGTGAGGCCTTCATGTATATGCATGCAAGGGGTGTGCGAGGTGTGTATGCGTGGGAGTGTGGTGGGAGGGGCCCAGCGGTGGTCTAGAGGCCGTGGGTGACGACGTGGGTCACAGTTGGGATGTGATGGAGGGAAGAAGGAAGAAGCCCTTGCCCTTGCATGCCTTGCTTGGGAGTGACATTGGGAGCAGGGGTTGCTCCACCTGGGGGAGGCTGCAGAGGTGGGGCTGGGAGTGTTGTTGTTGATTTTTCTTGAAGGGTGGGGCTGGGCCATGGGGCTTAAATGGATGTATCTTCCAGCAGAAGCCTTGGGAGGAAGAAAAGGCTTGCTAAACCATTTGTTTATTTAGGTGAAAGGGGACGGTGTCCGCAGACAAACCATTCATTTAAAGCACACACACCCCTTCCACATCACGGGAACTGTAGTTTGGCTACCATAGAACTATAACTCCTAGCACCCTTAAGTGTAAGCCCCCAGGATTCTCTTGGGGATGTGTGTGCTTTATATGTGGCCTAAGAGGCTGATAGTGGTGACCCTGTTGCTTTTGTTCCTTGAGGGCTATTTACACCCACATAGCATGTAACGTTTTTAGGTAGATGCTTTAAAAAAGGTGGTGGCAGCTTGAGTGTGTATCTGGAAACTACTGTGTGCAATAAGCAGCCTTGCACCTCATTGTGAACTCAGCCCTGCAGGGAAATTGGCCCTGACCAGGCTTGCTTTAAAAATGGGTAAGCCTGTAGCATAGTAGTACCCTCTGCAGGCTAGCTATTAAAGTTTTGGGCCCCAATTTATCTAGTTTTAGGTGTGCATTTTAGTGTTCATTCTCCCTTGCCAAGGGCTCTGGGTGGGTAATAATTTAAGTGGAATGGAGCAGTTACTTTTGGATGTCAACCCAAACTGGAAAGTCTTAGCACCAGTTGCAGAAGATACTGGCTGATGATTAGATGTAGGGCCTGAATGGCCCAGTTATGTTCTTGGGATCTTAACCCCAGGACTGTGATAAGAGTTGAGGTATGTATCAGTAGTACTGGTGAGGAACTTCACTCTTGAGCTGATGGAGCTCCTAATATATAAGAGATGTTGCCCAATTGGGCAACAGAAATAAGCGCTAGAAAGATAGCTAATATTCTTTGATTGAAGAGGGTCCAGCTTCAGCATAGTAGTATAATGAATTGAAATGAGATGTGGTCTGGTTCATTTGGCCGGATGGAACTTGGAAGCATTGTGTTCATGAAGGAAACAACAGGTTAGCAATTGGTTGTGGTTTTTGGGGTGACTAGGGATTTCTGCCTCCTGTTAGGTCTTTTGTCTCATGAAATAGTTCAAGTGATGCTCTTTCTTTTAAAGTAGATTCTTAAGGCTTATTTTTTCCAGCCAATCTTTGTCTAATTGTGTTTGGTCTCCTTTTTTAAACTTACATTATCTAGTTGTCTGAACCATAAACCCATTGAGTGGGACCTGTCCTATATGTGTATTTTGTACAGCATGTGGCGTTTGATTGTTTTAGTTATCATTAATCATCCTTGCTTCAGCTTCTGTAACCTGGAGTTCTGTTGTGGGTAATTGTTGTTGCGTCCTTCATCTGAAGTCTCTCATCTGCACCCCCACTCTGTTCTGGTAGATGCAAAACTGTGCCAGTGTTCTCTTTTATGTATCTCAAATGTTGAGGGCTAAAAGCTGTTACTTAGATGAGTCACTTTTGTAGTGCATTTTATATTTTTATCCTACCTTTTGACTCATTAGGAGCCCCCAGAGCAGCTAACTATCCAATAGTGTACAGAAATATAATTGGATGTTGTGCTTTAGATCTATCCTGTGAGACTGTTGCCATCTTCAGTCTTCCCCATATTCTCCATTTGCAGCCTGCAGCTTCCTTGAGAATCTTGTGTTGGGTACTCAGTGAATTCCCACCTGGAAGTGGTATGAGTTGCTGTTGCTTAGCATCATCATTAGATTTGATTGGGTGAGCTTTTGGGGTGGTGTGTATGTTTAGCCTAGGGTAGCTGTCAGAGGTGGGTCACTGCTCAACATCCAACTATTCAAATGGAGTGGTTTATTTGGCAGTTTGCCTTTTCAAGCCTTTTTTGTCTTGGCTACTAAAAGTCATATTATGGGATGACTAAATTAGTCCTGTGAAATTTATTTGTGGTTTGAGGGAGGGAGGGAGGGAGTGATGTTGTCATCTCTCAGAGGTGCTTGCAAGACCGTCTACTGAGGGAACCTTCCTTGGATCCCCTTGTCTTGAGAAATCAGATTTATCTTGTGTTGAGAAATAATTCCTATTTTGGCAAGGTGGTTGGGTGGGCAATTGCTTATTGGATACATGTCATTACATATAAATTCTTTTAAATTTGGGGTTCTGGATGGAGTTTAGGATGGGAAATTCTTTGGTTACCCCGATGGATGTTCTGTATTGCTGCAAAGCTTGGCTTTGTTGATCTTCCTTTCTTGACAGTTTTCAGTACCACCAGTTTATTTTATTTATATTTTAATTTATATACCACCTTATACCTGGAGGTCTCAGGGAGGTTTGCAGAATAAAATCAAAATATAAAACCACAAAATACATAATCAAAATAAAAACAGCAACAACCCAGTAACCCCCTACAAAAAAAAATGTGGCATCCTTTTGGACAATCTGTGTAGATTGCAGGGAAGAGTATTGTGCTGCAGTGGTTCTGCTCCAGTCTTGTGGGATGGTTCCAGAAGTTGGTGCTGTAACTGCTGCTCTGCCTTGTGGAAGTTAACCTTGCATGGTTCTGCATTCTGCAGGGTTCTACTCTAATACCTATATGACGCTGCTGGGCGAGGTCATTTGGAGATTTGGGGCACAGTGTCATTATGTTTTTATTTCTCTTTTTCATTTGCATCAGATGCAGTGTATGAATGGCTAAAATCAAGTAATGAACTAGATATGAATTAATATGTTCAATCCTGACAAGACAGATGCAGATGGTGGGTGATTTTATTAGAAAGGATCTAAAGGACATTCCTCCTCTTGTTGGGTTCATACTCCCAATTAAGTAGATAGCTGGGAGTTACCCGAGGCCTGGCACTGTTTTTGGATGTTTGTGTAGCAGCTTGTGTTCTGTAAGCTTTCACTGATATGTCCACTGTGCCCTTTTCTGAAAACTTGAGGACTTGGCCATGGTCATGCATGCTCTGCAACCTTTTAAATTAACTCTTCTAATGGGCTTTGCATGTACCTTTCCTTATGGACAGTCTGGACGAGCTGAAGGTTTGTCGTCCAATAGTGTATCTTCTGAAAATGTGTGATGGTCATCCTTTGTGAGCCCTACAGGTTGCCTCTTGGTTACTGAGCTGAACTCCAGATACTGATTTTGACTTACACAGCCTGAGACTACTCTGTGATACATTAAAGATCACTTTCTCCCATATAGACTCCTCCCTGCATAAACTGTGAGTCACCATAAACAAGAGAGTGCTTTCAGTGATGCAATAATAAAGTACCGTATTTTCAGCAGTGGTGCCTGGATTGTGGCCCTCCACGTGCATTGGAGTTGGGCCTTTTGTGTATCCAAATGACATGTTTTTCACCTGTGCTTTGTGTAAGGTTGAATTCTGATGTTACTGTTGTTCCATGTTGCTCTAAACTCATTTCAAAAGGAAATGTTTTTTAATTTACTAGATTTTAAAAATGTGTGATGTCCATGTAAACCCCTTTGCTTTTGCAGCTACGTTGCAATACATTTACCTATAAAAACAGAACTCTATTTTTTTCTTTGCAGTGGACAATTTTGCTAAGACTGTACATTTGGCAACTTTTTGCCTTTTGACAAGTGAGTAAGTGAAAGAATGGGATTATTTCCCCCTTAAAAGTGTCCTTAATAATTCCTTGATAAGGGGTCCAGTGTTGGTTGAGGTTTAGGTTGTTAGCTGATATCCCCGGAAGTTGCCAGTTTTTTTATTGCAAAATGTGACCAAGCGTTGGTTTAAGCAAGCTTAATGGAGCTGGTAAATTCACATGCAGAGACTGCACCACTTCTCTATTCACTTGTTATTTCACTTCCTTCGTCACTTTCAGGAAAGAGGAACACAAGTAGGTTACTGAACTTCACAGGGAGGTTCCTCTCCAAAGAACTTAGAGCGTTGGTGTCCTTGTGAGGAGTCTGTGAGGCAGGCAAAGTTCACATTTGGGGGATTCCTTGTGGAATGAGTATGGCTTAGAGCAGGGGTCAGCAACCTTTTTCAGCCATGGGCCGGTCCACCGTCCCTCAGACAATGTGGTGGGCCAGACTATATTTTTTGAGGGGGAAATGAACGCATTCCTATGCCCCAGAAATAACCGAGAGATGCATTTTAAATAAAAGGACACATTCTACTAATGTAAAAACATTGCTGATTCCCAGATTGTCCGTAGGCCAGATTGAGAAGGCGATTGGGCTGCATCTGGCCCACAGGCCTTAGGTTGCCTACCCCTGGCTTAGAGGGAGTGATGACTTGACCAAGGCTACCCATTGACCTGAGCAAGGTTTCGAACCTGAGTTTCCCACATGCAAATCCTCTAGCATGCCACAATGGCTAAATATGTAGAAAGGCTGATTCACAAAAAGTCTCTTAAATGTCTCTTTCTAACAAATATTGCATTGTACTCACATTGCATTATGCACCCAAGTGGATTCACTTTTGATTTATTCTCATTATGAAAATTTAGATGACCCTTTGCCATTCAGGGTTGAGGGAGAAAAAAGCTGGTCACATACAGCACACAGTTAAACTATGGAATTTGCTTCCATGTGATGTAGAGATGGCCACCAACTTGGATGTTTTTAAAAGAGGGTTAGACAAATCCATAGCAGATCAGGCTATCAGTGAATGCTAGTCATGATGCTTGTGTCCTGTCTCCTGTGTTAGTGTCCCTCTGAATAAGAGTTGCTGGAAATCCCTGCTTGCAGGTTTCCTGTAGGCATCTGGCTTGCCATTGAGAATATGATGTTGGTCTAGATTAGCCTTTAGTTTGATCCAGCAGAACTCCTCTTAGTTACCGGTATATGAAATGGCTTGTGCATTGTGAAGTGATTATGCTTACTTGTGTGAAGGATGGTGGTACCCTGCTTCAGTGGCAACCTAGATGTGATCTTTCCTTTTCTCTCTCTCCTTGCCAGCAGTGACTTATTTATTGCCTAGAGCAAGGAATGTGGGATTCCCACTACTTACAGTGATGTACTCAGGAGCTGAATTCCAGTTGAATTCTGAGTCTCCTTGATAAAGTTTTAGTCATAGATTAGTTTAACATTTTCATTACTACAGCTCATAATAAATAAATTCTTGGCTTGGTACTATTTAAAGAAATGCCATTGTGAAGGCTTCATGGCTGTGATGACTCACCTTCTTAATCAAATTCACCTCAGGAAGAATTGTGAAAACAGTTGCTTTCTTAACAGTATTTTATCTGTTTGTTTGATATTTATTAAATTTCTATGCCATCCAAGAAGCTACATAATTCAGAGCAGGGTTCAAAATTAGCAGGGCGCCAGGTGCATTTTGCACCTAAAGATTCTCCATTTGTGAGCACCTCCCAAAGTCAGGGTGCCATTTTTTGCACCTGTCTGACACTCAAGGATTACAGAATTGCATGTGCTTTGAAGCCTTGAAGTATATGTTAAGGGTAGACAATATGTTAAGGAGTTTAACAATACTGTAAAAAGTAGAGTGTTTTGAAGACTGAAGTATGGTACCAATATTTTTATTGTAAGCACCAAATTAAACATGTATTAACAATTTCTGCTAAAATGTAATATTAACCATGTGTCACTTAAGTGAATTGTGTATTAGTTATTAGCTCATGCTCATAAAAATAATAAATAAAGTGTTGCCAACTTCTCCCCTGTAGCGACTAGACATTCTGTTTTGGTGGCTGCAACCCAGGTCCCTGAAGCCATTTGGCTCCTAGCTTTTCCATCCCAGTTTCTAACAATGATTCAGAGTGCTGGTGATCACTTGTAAAGCCCTAAACTTCATGGGATCTGGTTACTGAAGGACCACATTCTGTCACACAAACTGGTCGAGGCCCATAAGAAGTTAGGCAGGTGATGCTTGGGGAGTGACTGCAGAGGATGGGAGAGCAAGTATGGATTGACTGAAATGCCTGAAGGAGAGCTAAAAAAAATACTAATCTGTTGACCATACAGCCTACAGTGGGGGGAAATAACACCCAGTGCTGTGCTGTGTGCCAATGATTCATGGTAATCAGCTGAGTTTTGCTTAGAAATATAAGTGGAGGTATATTTCTAGTCACTAGTTCTGGAGCTCCTGTTTGTCCCAGTCTGTTTAATTTTTCTGTTACCCAAAAAAGTTAAAGGAGGATAGGTTCTGGTAGTAATTGGACTTTTATTTATTCTACATGCCCTAGAGAGTGGTGCTGAATTGCCCTTCCAAGTCATGGTCTATCTCTCAACCTCTGCTTTCTATCTGTAATGTTTGAGTAATAATGGCCTTTCAGTTTTGTGAGAGATGCAAAGAGTAAAAAATACTTAAACAGAAGTGCTGTATAAATACAAACTATTATTTCAGAAACTGAGGGAGCTTTTGAAAGTAATTCTATCTCATCAGCTCAAATGCTGAACCTACAAAAATTGTAAGCCCTGAAGGACACCAACATATTTTCTTTGTAATTCTTTGAGCAGATCACTGATCTATAAAAGCTATGCTACTTCAGACCAAATAGCACAGGGGTGTCAAACTCAAATTCATCGGGGGCCGCATCAGCAGTTTGGTCACCCTCAAAGGGCCGGTTGTATCTGTAGGACTATGTGTCCACCCTTTATTATCATAAATTATTGTCACTGCATTCAATTATTACTGTTTTTTGTAATAATGTAGACGGTCCAGAAGGATGTTATGTGTTTGGAGTGTGTGCGCGCGCCTCTCTCTCTCTCCCACTCACCCCCCCCACCAGCCACCCCATATTCCCAAAGAACAATTTGATCACAGGCATCGTCGGTCCTGGAAAGGCTGGCTGTGCAAAGATGGAGAGGGAGGTGAAATGAAGAGGAAGGGAAGCCCCGGGCTGGTGAAATCCAGCACGGAGGAGAAGAGGACGCCTCCCGCAGGGCGAGTTTGCACGGCGGGAAGGATCGGGAAGCAATAGCAGGACGTGCGAGGAGAGAGGGGCTTTCAAAGCCACCCACCCTGGGAGCGGACTCTCCTTTAAAAAAAATAAATGATGGTGATGGATTCTTAACATCTGGTGGGAATTTTATTTTCTTTCTCTTCCTGCTTTCTCCTCCTCCCGCCACCAAGCTCGCCGCCGCCGCCACCATCAGCATCTCTTTGCATTTGATGTGCGATTCTGGGAGGGGGGAATGCAGAGGAGTTGGAGGCAAGGCGAACGGATATAATAACGCGGAGAATTTGGCGAGGAGAAGACGCGGATGCTCCGGATTGCTGGCTTGCTCCTGGCTGAAATCAGAAATCCGATTGCGCACTGGGTTGTGATTGGAAATCTAATCAGATCCTGGGATCGGCGAGGGGGGAGAGCGTGAGAGCAGCGGAGGGGGGGCAGAGAGGGAGAGAAGAAAAGAAGAGCCCCAAAGTTGGCGTTTCTGAGAAAATAATTTCAAATGTTGCAAGGGGATGCGCCTCGGTGGAGGGCGGAGGGGGAGACACGGGAAGCGCGGCTGTGGGAACCCCCAATTTAACGTGGATGCACATGGATCCGCTCGCAGAGAAGGAGCCGCTTGGCCGGAGCTGAGCAGACATAACAAAATCGTGTTATTAAACCAAACAGCGGCCGTTTCAGACAGACGGGGCTGCCGCTGCTGCTGGTGGTGGCAGCGGCAGCAAGGGAAACCTTCCGCAGAGGCCAAAAACGCTTCTCTCCCACCAAGAGGGATTCCAAGGTGGCTGAGGATTGGAAGAAAAGGGGAGTTTGGGGGGCAGGCGGGGAGGATCCAGCATCCCCGGAGAAGATCCAAGGCTGGAATAAAAAAGTTTCTCCGAGGAGAAAGACTCCCCCTCCGCGGCGCGGAGAGACCTGACCTTCCGCTTGCTCTTTTTGAGCATTGAGCGGGAGAGAGAAGCCAGCTGCCCGCCTCGCTTCAGCCCCCGACGACGAAGGCGCAAGTTGAGAGACGCGGGGACATTTGAAGCAGCAGCCACGTCCTTAAGAGTGACGGGGGGAGGCGAGTAGGGAGCCGCACCATGTAAACTTTCTTGTGTCAAAAAAAAAGAGCGATAATAAAAGGTGAAGGCTGGCGGCCGGTGGTGGCTACACAGGCCACATGACGAGGTCTGGCGGGCCGGATTCGGCCCTCGGGCCTTGTGTTTGACACCCGTGAAATAGCACATCTCCTGAGTATACAAATAAAGTAAACTTTGATTGTCCTTGATTCATGATAGTCAAGAGATCTAATTTTTTGAAAGCAAAAAGGTTTAGCATTATGGAATCTTATGCTGACTGATGAGGGTTTTTAATGTAACTAGTTCTGTGAGGAGTTGAACTTTGAGCACTTTCCATAGGAGGAAAGGCTAAATCATTTGTGTGTGTGTTAGCTTGAGGTGGGTGGGGGAAGTGTGTGCAAGGAAATGTTAACGTAGTAGAAAATATTTCAGAAAGTTTTCTGTTACTAGATTTTATATGAAAAATGTCATTGCTAAAAATACATTCTCCATAAAACCAATGTGTAATGGTAATGAATGTATACAATACCAGTGAAATTTTCTATTTCCCCCCATGACTATTCCTAAAGAGACTAATAATATAAAATGTTCAGCTATATATTATCAGCTTTTAGTACCTTAATTTTCCCTCTTAATGTTTAAACCATGTTAAGGGAATTAACATAGCCCTTTCGATGCTTTGAACTTCAATGGTCTATCCCTGTGCACTTGGTCATCTCACAAGGAAATTTGTATTTTCTACTAACACTTGTTGACTGGCTTTATATGGCAGGACAGAGTCTGCAAACAACATTTCCGGGCTGGTTATCTGAGAGATGTTGTTTGCAGATGCCCAGCTGTTTTGCCCAGGCCTGCGTGGAGTTCGGCCTCATCCTCAGTCTGACGAAGACCAACATCCTGGGTCAGGACGTCATCAGCATTGTTGACCACACACCTGAGGGAGCGTCTCCACCCCCATAGTTCTGCCCAGACACCAAGGTCCAGCACTGAGGGCCTTCTGGCGGTTCCCTCACTGCAAGAAGTGGGAACAGGGAACCAGGCAGGGGGCCTTCTCGGTAGTGGCACCTGCTCCGTGGAACGCCCTCCCATCAGATGTGAAGGAAATAAACAGCTATCTGACTTTTAGAAGACATCTGAAGGCAGCCCTGTTTAGGGAACTTTTTAATGTTTGAAGTTTTATTCTGTTTTTAGTCCTCTGTTGGAGGCCACCCAGAGTGGCTGGGGGAACACAGCCAGATGGGCGGGGTTTTATTTATTTATTTATTTATTGTATGGGAATCCCTTGCAGGCAATCACAATGCCTGGAGAGAGACAGACAGGTTGTGTATCCATAGCAGTGACTGCTGGGAGGAGCCCAGAGCATACCTTGGTGCACCCGTAGCAACAAAACCCAGACACTTTCATCTGCCCCCATCTGCTTGAATCCTTGACTTCTCTCTCCTTGATAGCATCTCAGTTATGCTGAGTATGATGTTATGAATCTGGGGGACAGGCTAAATTCCAGATCAGCTAGTGCCAGAATTTAATTAAGGTTTAAAGTGTTTAAGCTTGTGTTAAAAGCTTTGTGTCAAACCAACAAAAGGTTAGAATCTAAGGAAGCGCAGTGTGTATTCCAGGCACCAGTAATGTAGCACATGTAAAAGCTAGTGAAGTAGTCACACTTCCTGGGTTGTGTATTGGGACAATGATCCTAACCAATGAGCAGTTGGCAATCAGTCTGAAAAGCATAAAACCTAATTGGCCTTAATTTTCTAGTACCTGTTGGAATTGGAATTCGAATTGCTAAAATGATCAAGCTGGCAATGCTTGCTAGGCAATCCTTCTAAATCTCTCATTTTTTTACAGGGCCACCAGCCAACCTGTTTCAGCCTCCCCGTCGTCCAGGCCTGGGAACAGTAGGGAAACCAATTCGTCTCTTAGCCAATCATTTCCAAGTGCAGATCCCTAAAATCGATGTTTATCATTATGATGTGGATATCAAACCAGAAAAGCGTCCCCGGAGGGTGAACAGGTGAGACCAACTAGAGAATTCCAAGCCTATTTTTAACAGTTCTCCAACTGCTGTCAATTGCAGTTTTAAATAGGTTCTTTGGGTAAAGAACTTAAATATGCTATGAGCATTTGAGTACTAAAATTGGATGTACTATGGAACAGCCTTGTGTCCTCGGCAACAGATTTGGTGACAATCTGATACTGTATAAACCACTTGTACTTGGACTAAAATA
Organism: Podarcis raffonei; assembly: GCF_027172205.1. NCBI lineage: Eukaryota > Metazoa > Chordata > Lepidosauria > Squamata > Lacertidae > Podarcis > Podarcis raffonei. Next base: position 29,444,899 of record NC_070609.1, read on the forward strand.
ATTTATTTATTTGGGCTCTTCAGGCAGCTTGGGTTATGTTTTGACAAACTGGATCAAGACTGCTAAATGCTTGCATGCCACTAATTTTTCCTGTTGTCTCTCCTCACCTCTATTTTGCTTCCAACTCTTTTCAGGGAGGTAGTTGATACTATGGTGAGACACTTCAAGATGCAGATATTTGGGGATCGGCAGCCTGGCTATGATGGCAAGAGGAACATGTACACTGCACATCCTCTGCCTATTGGCAGGGATAGGGTAAATGATTTCATGAATGGCCTTCAGAAGATACTATTCTCAATCTGATGCCTAGATCAGGCACCCCCAAACTTGGCCCTCCAGCTGTTTTGGGACTACAGTTCCCACCATCCCTGACCACTGGTCCTGTTAGCTAGGGATGATGTGAGTTGTAGTCCCAAAATAGCTGGAGGGCCGAGTTTGGGGGTGCCTGGCCTAGCTCCTAATGATGTCATGCTTAACCTGACCTTCAGCATTGCAGGAATATGAGCTGTTGATAAACTGATTTAGTTCTAAGTTTTGCAATAACACCGTGTAAACAGAATGCTGTGCAGAAGCTTAAAGTGGTGTTTCTTAACATTGGCTAAGTTCAGATGTGATGCTAAGCCATGAGGTATAGTTTACCATTGTGAATGAGCTTGAGTTCTCCGCCTTTGCTCCTTGCTTACTTGACCAGGGAAACAAACCATGGAGCAGCTTAGCATTTCATGTTCAAACCAGTGCTTATAATTTGTTTATTTCTGATTAAGTCATGATTGGGAAGCTAAGAAGAAACTTGAGCTTCTTGATAGGGACCTGTTTGGAGAGAGACAAATCATGAGTGCTGGTTCAAAAGTTTGCCTGCTCAACTAAGCAAGGAGCAAAAGTGGGAGAGCTTGATTTGCGTCATGCACAGTATGAATAAATAAACCATACAGTATGGCTTAGCATTGCATCTGAATGTGACCATTGTATAAAGTGAGAATCTTATAGTATGTGTGTTCCTTTCTGGAGAGGGCCACTTTTCATGCCTCACTGTGCTAAATGAAACATGTTAATATGCTCTGAAATACTTCTAGGACTTACAATACTTCCATGGAGCGGTGATCTGCAGATTCAGAAGGAGTAGGGAAGTCTTAATAATGAAACTGATGATATTCTGGGATCAAGGTTATTGTGGCTAGGCTGCAGCCCTTCAGATATTGGGACTCTGCAGTCCAGGCTAGCATGGCCAATGATCTGTCCAGGCTAGCATGGCCAATGGTAAATGAATGATGAGAGCTGTGGTTCAGTAATATCTGAAGGACCAACCCTACTCCTTTCTAAGGGTTTTTACAAAGAGCAGATTTCAGATTCTTCTGCTGCAGAAATACATGCTGTAACTAAAACCGCCCTAAATTTAAACTGATCTTTATCCAGTTTCAGTGAAGTACAAGCAGTGAAGGGCTTCAGCCTTTATCAAAGTTGAAAACATCTGCATTAGTATCAGCTATATGACTAACTTTCACAATTGACTCTTCAGGTGGATATGGAGGTCACACTCCCAGGTGAAGGGAAGGACCAAACCTTTAAAGTGTCAGTTCAGTGGGTGTCTGTGGTCAGCCTTCAGATGCTCCTGGAAGCTCTGGCAGGGCATCTGAATGAAGTCCCAGAAGACTCTGTACAGGCACTTGATGTCATCACACGGCACCTTCCCTCTATGAGGTGAGCTCCTATGATATATTCTCACTCTTCCCACAGCCAAGGCTAGTTAAGCTACCTTTTGTGGATGTACCTTTAACCCCCCCCCCAAAAAAAATCCCACCAATGCAGCCCTATTGAGGATCGAGCACAGAATTCTGACTGACTTGGTGGGAGATGGAATGGAATATCCTGGCTGAGGGCATGGCTGGCAGGAATCCTGAACAGGAACATTCCTCATCGCAGCATTTTGTTGCAAGTCCCACTTGGTTAATGCTTGATGCATGTAATATGTTGTACAGAATTTTTTAGCTGCAAGTTTCCTTCAAAGAAAACAAAGCTGATACACCTGTCTTCTTAGGTACACGCCAGTGGGCCGTTCCTTCTTCTCTCCCCCTGAAGGATATTATCACCCACTGGGAGGTGGTCGTGAGGTTTGGTTTGGCTTCCACCAGTCTGTCAGGCCTGCAATGTGGAACATGATGCTTAACATCGATGGTATGAAAAAATCTCATTTGCTTTAATTGCCTTAAATCTCTTCCATAAACCTATTTCTCAGTACATTTTGTTGTTGTTCTCTTTTAGTATCGGCAACTGCTTTCTATCGTGCCCAGCCTATTATTGAATTCATGTGCGAGGTCTTGGATATTCAGAACATCAATGAACAAACAAAACCCCTTACAGACTCCCAGCGTGTTAAGTTTACCAAAGAAATCAGAGGTGAATCTTTGGAGTAAATAAAATATTTTCATTAATGTTGAATTGTAAAAAACAAAGTAACTGAATCCCAAAGCGTCTTCTGGTATGTTCCCATCATTGGAAAATAATATGAAGGCCCAGGACATCTATAGCACTTTTCAGTATGCAGACTGTAGTTCTTCTCATTTGTGTTGTTGCTCTTTCTTCCCAATAGGGTTTAACTTGAGTAGCTGTTAAAAACATTTTGATCTTTTAATGTGGCCTGATCTTTGATAACCAGGTTTAAGCTTTTCATAGGTGGGGTATTTCAGCATATAATATTTTGATTCCTATCTGGGACTTTGAAACTGTAATGCAGCCTAGAGATGGGCAGGCTAAATAAAGTAGACTTCACAGCAACTTTCTAATGTAGTCACTTAACCCATGTAGAAAGCAGGGATTTGAATCTGGAGTTCCACATAAAACCCCAAATGCTTTCTCATTGCTTCTCATTAACCTTTGCTTATTGGTGTATTTGGTGTGCGTTCTGGATTTGCAGGTTTAAAAGTAGAGGTTACTCACTGTGGTCAGATGAAGAGAAAATACAGAGTTTGCAATGTTACTAGAAGACCAGCCAGTCATCAAACGTATGTATGCTCATTCCTTGAGTTGTAGCAACTAAATTCTACTCAGAGTAGACTCAATTTGAAACAATGGATCCTAGTAAGTCATATTCATTAATTTTGGTGGGTCTCCTCTTGAGTTGGATGCAACCCTTTATTTTTAAGATAAATATTTTTAAAGTGTAAACTATTAAAAACATGTGCATTACAGAACAAGGAACAGCAGACCATTCATGTTTTAATATATAAACATTTTTCTTGTGAACACAAATAACTGTGAATACTAATCAAAGCAATATTTCCCCTCACAGGTTCCCTCTGCAGTTGGAAAATGGGCAGGCCATGGAGTGTACAGTAGCCCAGTATTTTAAGCAGAAGTACAGTCTACAGCTGAAATACCCTCATCTACCATGCCTTCAAGTAGGGCAGGAGCAGAAACATACATATTTACCCCTTGAGGTAAATAAACATGGCAGTTTACTTCAGTCCCATTGTATTCCAATATGGTCGCCTACATGCCGTCTTTCTGATCTTAGGTATGTAATATAGTAGCAGGCCAACGATGTATCAAGAAGCTAACTGACAATCAGACGTCAACGATGATCAAGGCAACGGCACGGTCTGCACCTGACAGGCAGGAAGAAATTAGTAGACTAGTGAGTAACTCTTAACTTGACTTTACGGGGATGAAAAGCTTCAAATAAGTCTGTGGCAAACATGATGGTCACAGTGTGCATATCACAACAGCATCTTTTCTCGTTAGCGTTCCAAACCGTTTACTTGGATCCAGGGTTAAAGACCATCTTTGGGTACTGGGCTTACTAGGATTGTGAGGTTAAGGCATGCTCGTGTGTTGGCTGTGGCACAGAGTATGATGACAACAAATAACCATAGCCAGTTAATTTTTGACAACTTAGGTGTACATGAATGGAGCAAAGAATGACAACAGCCCTGAAAACAGTATAGATAATTAGCTGTGGTTGAGCCACACCTGCACAAGTAAAAGAGCCATGTAATTATGTGTGTTCAAGAGATGCTCTCTTGTATCTCCAGGTGAAGAGTAACAGCATGGTAGGCGGTCCAGATCCATATCTGAAGGAGTTTGGAATTGTTGTCCATAATGAAATGACAGAGTTGACAGGCAGGGTGTTGCCTGCACCAATGCTGCAATATGGAGGCAGGGTAAGTTTCCACAAAATCATACATTAGACAAATCATGTATCATTTAATCACTAGTTGAGTTTCTAGTCTACTTAGTCCCTTTAGACTTAGGTTTAACAGCATGAAGGAGAAACGCCATTTGTTTTTTATTTGTTCAGGCTTTGGGAAGATAGCATTAATTTTTTTTCTGAAGTAGATAGTAAATACTGTCTTCAGGGTTATATATATTATTATTATTAGGTGTCCTAGGCTCTCTTTGGGGTGGAAAGGCGAGTCTTATATCTTAAATAATAAATATTTTAAAATGAGATAATAGTGCTAAAAATATGCAACATAATGCCTTCAGTTACCAAAATGTTTCATTTGTACATTAGCTTAAAGCTGTTGTGGAAGAACTGTTTTGTTTTTTAAATCTTCCTTAGAATAAGACGGTTGCTACACCAAATCAGGGTGTCTGGGATATGAGGGGAAAGCAGTTCTATGCTGGCATCGAAATCAAAGTTTGGGCTGTTGCCTGCTTTGCCCCTCAGAAACAATGCCGAGAAGACTTGTTAAAGTAAGTCATTTCTAGTTTTGAATATACAGTGTGATTTATTCTTTTTTCCACTGATAACTGCTGGTGATTTAGCCGTCGGTTGTGGGCTCAGTGCCCCTAATGCATGCAAGTCTTTTCCTTGCATCCACATGACATTGTTGACATCGAAATGCCAATCCATATGTTTCCCATATTTGATCTGGTTTTACAGTTTCCATAGAAAATCCAATAACTGATGAGAGGGGAAATCTTGTTGCCAGTGACTTGCTAGCAACCTCCGTCTGGAAGCATTGTTTGTTGAGCATATTGTTTTTAGTATGCTATGCTTTCACAGAAATAAATGAGCTAACAAAACAGAACGAGTGCTTAAGGCACCTGATCAGGGCTAGCACAAGACTACAGGGGCCCTTGGCATGGTCTGGCTGATGGGACTCAGCCTCTAGACACCTGATTAATCCACCCTTCTGTTTCCGGTGGCATCAGAGTCACTGCCCCCCTTTCCTGCCTCCACCACCCCACTTTGAAAAAAGTTATCTGTTGCAGTACCAAAGGCAGCACAGGTGGCTTCTCTGCCACCTCAGGGCTCTGAGAGTGGGCCAAAGAGGGGTCCTTTGAAGCCAGGTATTTCTGGGCAAGGTGGCTAAGATAATGCTTGCACTGCTGCCATGATTTGTGCAGTGCTTAGGAAGACTTTTGAAACTTTTAAAAATGGTTTAGAAGGCCTTTCTAGCCACTGTAGCAGCGGGGTGGGCATTTCCCTGGCTATCTCACCCAGAATGCCTGGCTCTGAAGAGTAAGCCTTTTTGGCTTTTTCAGAGCACACAGGAAGCAACTGGCAGAGGCAGGCAGTTAGGTGGCCACTGCAAATTGAAGCTGAGTTTGTCTCCTAAGAGGTGTCTGCACAACTCTGACCTGAAGATAAATGAGTGAGTAGCAGATTGGGCCAGTAAGAGCCACTTTCTTGGCTGGGCCTGTGCACAGTATTTTTTTTAGATTTCTGAAAGTGTACTGGAAACTATCTACCCAATCCTAGTTAAAAATTGCACTATAACTTGCTTATTTTCATTGGGAATTTCATATTAAAACCATAATAATTTAACTATACTAAAATCTATTTATTCCGGTGTTCCTTTTCCAACAGTGACAGGCCAACCACTTCTAGAAGATTAAGCAAGACCTGAAGGCAATAGCTGTCCCATTTATCTTTATCTCATGGTATTCTGAGTTGTACTGTGACTGTACGTGGAATTTTCAGTTAGCAAGTACAGCTAATGACTGTTGCAAAACCTACCGTATTTTTCGCCCCATAGGACGCACCGGCCCATAGGACGCACCAAGTTTCTTTGGGGGGAAATAAAGAAAAAAAAATTTATTTCCCCCCCCCCAGGCACTTGTGGGGCCGGCAGCGGGGAGAAGCGCTCTTCTTCCCGCAGCCCGCCTTCAGACCAGGTCCGGGGACAGCGGGAAGACGCGCTGCGCCTCCCAGCTGTCCCCGGAGCTTGCGGGGCAGGCAGCGGGGAGAAGCGCTCTTCTCCCCGCCGCCCGCCTTCAGACCAGGTCCGGGGACAGCGGGAAGACGCGCTGCGCCTCCCAGCTGTCCCCGGAGCTTGCGGGGCAGGCAGCGGGGAGAAGCGCTCTTCTCCCTGCTGCCCGCCTTCAGACCAGGTCCGGGGACAGCGGGAAGACGCGCTGCGCCTCCCAGCTGTCCCCGGAGCTTGCGGGACAGGCAGCGGGGAGAAGCGCTCTTCTCCCCGCCACCTGCCTTCAGATCAGGTCCGGGGACAGCGGGAAGACGCGCTGCGCCTCCCCACTGTCCCCGGAGCTTGTGGGGCTGGCGGCGGGGTCTCCCCGCCATCAGCCTCCAAACCACTTCGGGAAACAGCGGGATGGCGGCGTTCCGCCTCCCTCTGTCCCCCGACCTTGTGGGGTTGGCGCTGGGGCTCTCCTGAAGCCTGGAGAGCGAGAGGGGTCGGTGCGCACCGACCCCTCTTGCTCTCCAGGCTTCAGTGAAAGCCTGCATTCGCCCCATAGGACGCACACACATTTCCCCTTCATTTTTGGAGGGGGAAAAGTGCGTCCTATAGGGCGAAAAATACGGTATATTCTAGGAATGGTCTAATTCTTCTCTCTTAAAACAGGCTCAGCTAGTCACCATTATGTCTCATAGCAGTGAATCTCATGGTGTGCTCAGAATAAGAGAGAGAAAACTTGCAGGATTTTAGGTTGCTGCTGATAACCTCAAAGGCATAATCTGTTTATAGGAGTTTTACTGATCAACTGCGCAAAATCTCCAAGGATGCAGGGATGCCAATCCAGGGCCAACCGTGTTTCTGTAAATATGCACAGGGTGCCGACAGTGTGGAGCCCATGTTCAAACACTTGAAGTTGACTTATGTTGGGCTTCAGCTAATTGTTGTGATTCTCCCTGGAAAGACACCAGTCTATGGTAAGGAAAATGAAACTTAATATAACTTTGCAGTTCCAACAAAAATATTTGTGACCAAAGTGCACACATGATATATTTGGCATCACCTTTTCCTCCCTCCTGTGCAACACAGTGAGGTCCCCCCCCCACTCCCCAAAATAAATCCACTCACTCACTGAGCAGGTTATCCAGTTCACTTAGCCACTGATGGTGGGCGAGATTGAGCATATTAGCTAAGATTGTCTGAAGTAATATGGCAAATGTTTATTGAATACATAAATTGTTCAGACTGTGGGAGGAATCCACCCAGCACTCATGGGATTCCATGGCATGTTCTCTTAAAGTAATCAAATGAAAATTTTAACATATGGCATGATAAAAGTAATTTTGTCAGGACAAGTTATCTGTTGTTTACTGTTGTAACAATTGTTCTCTCAAAATTTTTCTTCTGTACCATGAAAATAAGAAGGGTTTTTTTTTTTTTAAAAAAAAGATTATCTGAAGTAAATTCTTGCTTTCCCTTACAGCTGAAGTCAAACGTGTTGGGGATACTCTGTTAGGAATGGCCACCCAGTGTGTTCAGGTGAAAAACGTGGTGAAAACCTCTCCGCAGACTCTGTCCAACTTATGTCTGAAGATCAATGCAAAACTTGGTGGGATAAACAACGTGCTTGTACCACATCAAAGGTCAGATTAAACTTAATACCTTTAGGAATCTAATGCAGCCGGCACTCTGGTTGATATTGGTTGAGAAGCAAAGTGAGATGTGATTGTTTACAATGGCTTCCATTTGTAACGCACAGCGTCAACATCTTTCCAGTAAAAATTACTCTATATAGTAATATGCAAATTCTTGACAAGCCTAAAATCTCACTTTTGGTCCTAATAGGGAGGCATCCAGATGCCAGTAAAATATTTTCTGTGTTTTTTACATGTGCGCTTCTGTCATTGTTTGAACAAGATAGCACTGTGTACAGTTCATACTATATAGTTTTCCGTATTACAACCCACTTTATTTAGATGCTCTTGCAACATAGGGGGCAGCATTAAAACAACTTTACTAGAACTCCTGTTAAAGCCATCATAGATTTTGAGACCCAACCATTTGACATGCTTGGTACTGGGAAATTTTTTATCCTTCTGCCCTAATTTTGTAATTGTGTTTTCTTTTAATTTTATTTGACTGTGTGCTGCTCTGAGTGTGTTCCTCTCGCTCCACTATCCACAAAATAGCTCCAGAGAGTTCGGAAAATTCCCAGAATAGATTTGGTTGGTGCAAGTGTGGCATAGAGCAGGAAAGTGCTCAGTTGCCTCCAATGCAATGAATGTTTGCTCGTTTTTGCCATTGTTTAATAAATTGCATTAATGTGATTTTGTGAAATTAGGATGTTTATTGGTGCCTCAATTTAATTAGACCAAACTAGCATGCGGTCATAAAGCAGTATTTTAATGACTGGAGGCTCTTCCAATAGGGCTGCTGACATTCCCAATGAGAATGCCAAGCAATTCTTTAACCCTCCCTGCTGCCGCCCCAAGAAAAATCTCAAAAGGACACACACGCTTTCCTCTCCCACACATATTTTATACTTTGATAAAGTTACAGTGGCTTGCAGAGGCATTTGTCAGTTTCATGTTCTCTGACCAATCATTCTCAGTACCACTCAGCCAGTCCTAACCTAAAAGGATCGCTATAGTTAGAGATGTGAAGGCCTGAAGAAAAAACTGAAATAGAACCACTGCTCCCATTGTCCAATAACTGGAAAACAAAACAGCAGGAAAAATTTGGGAAGATGAGGATTTCCCCCCTTTTTACAGGGCCTATCCCATGCCTTCATATGTCTAGCTATGGCAATAATGGCCCCTCACATGTGTCTCTGGGAAGAAAAGCCACTGACATTAATATATTTGAACATTTGGATTATTGAATATTAGGAGAACTGCTGGCTTTTCAGCCCCTGAAAGGGCTCTCTCTCCCTTTGTTGTTTTGAGGGCTGTTCAGCAGCCACTGGATTAGGAAGGACTGCCTGAAAACCTTGAAGAACAGTCTAGCACCATGAGCATGTTCAGAGCTCTTTCCTTGAAGCCCAGACCCTCCTCATAACTTTTAGCATCTTCTGTAATTACAGAAGGAAGAGGGAGTGTTTTGAGGAGCTGTTAGTTTGTTTTGTTTTGTGGTATTGCTGAGAGAAAAAGAGGGCAAGCAACAGTGGAAACCGCATGTATAATAGATAAATAAATACCTATCTATTTTTGCTTAATTGTTTTGCATTTATTTTTGTAAAATGGATTGGGAGGAGAAATGGTGGATGGCTTGTGTAGCTGCAAACTCTGTATTAACCATTTCCCTGCATTCACTCATTAAAAGCTGCAGCAGCTGCTGGGTGGGGCAGGGCAGCTTGTCTGAGCCACGTGCGGTTCCAGAGCCTTTCCAGAAAAGGTGTGTAGATCAGCTTCCAATAAGTGCCCCCAGAATATCTTGATTGCAGAGTGGAAGAAAATGTGGGTGCTATGAATTGTTTCTCGCTTGCTTGTGAGCTTATCAGTTAATTTCTAAAATGAAAAGTTTGGGCTCTGTGCCTGTCCGGATGTCACACTGACTGACTGCACATCCTTCCCCAAACCTGAAAGGTATTTCTCCCTAATCTCAGACATAAGAGGCTGATAGTGATTGTTCTGATGCGATGTGCTCTGCACATGAGACATTATTACTTCACATTTTCAGGACTCAGCTATACTGATCAAATGAATCAATAATTTTTGTCTATTGGCTGAAATACCTCATTCTTTTCATTTAGAGAAAAATAGTGTTTTGAATAATGAAAAGCTAAATTTTTTTGGGGGGGGAACTGCATGCAACTGAAAGCAAGTGTTTCTCACATTTTAGAAGTTTTGGTTTCATGGCAATGGATGTATAGATGTACTCAATACATAAATAAAAAAACATAATCTAATTTCTAAATAAAAGGTACAGAGTCATTCTTGTCTAAAAATCATAGTTGGGTCCTCGTACATGAAACCTCTTCCCCTGTCCATAGATGTGCAGAGAATATTTTTTGGTGTTCTGCACAACTGTAATAACATGCTTTCCTTAAATAAGTGCTGTGCAAGTCCTATTGTGATGAAAACAGCAAGGTTAAGAGTTGTAGCCCTACCAAGTCAAAATGTTACCAGGCTCCACTGATTGTAAATTTTTAAAATTTGATTCTAATTCTAAATCTATGGTTCTAATTTAAATATGTATAGATCAGGGGTAGGCAACCTTAGGCCCGGGGGCTGGATGTGGCCCAATCGCCTTCTCAATCCAGGCCGCGGATGGTCCGGGAATCAGTGTGTTTTTACATGAGTAGAATGTGTCCTTTTATTTAAAATGCATCTCTGGGTTATTTGTGGGGCCTGCCTGCTGTTTTTACATGAGTAGAATGTGTGCTTTTATTTGAAATGCATCTCTGGGTTATTTGTTGGGGCATAGGAACATGGTCAGAGGGACGGTGGACCCGGCCGATGGCTGAAAAAGGTTTCTGACCCCCCTGGTATAGATAGTGGGGGCGTGAGGGCACAGTGTGTGGTTTGCATCAGGTGCAGTTATGGTTAGTTACAGCATTGTCTATGGGAGCAGCAGAATGTTCAGTCCTTGTGGTACCCTGCCCATCTGACAGTGTACATTGGTGCATAAAGTCAAAAGACAGGTGAAGGGAATGTGAAAATGCATCCCATTTCTTGATTTCCAGTGTAAACTTTTTTCCTCTCCTTTTTAATTGAACAGGCCCTCTGTATTCCAGCAGCCAGTGATCTTTCTGGGAGCAGATGTCACACATCCGCCTGCTGGGGATGGGAAGAAGCCTTCCATTGCTGCTGTCGTAGGCAGCATGGACGGCCACCCTAGCCGCTACTGTGCTACTGTGCGAGTACAGACTTCCCGCCAGGAAACTTCCCAAGAGCTGCTGTACAGCCAGGAAGTGATTCAGGACCTGACCAACATGGTGCGAGAACTGCTGATCCAGTTCTATAAGTCCACCCGCTTCAAGCCCACGCGGATCATCTACTATAGGGGAGGTGTGTCAGAAGGCCAGATGAAACAGGTATTCGTCTCAAGATCCTTATATGTTGCATGGAGGTTTAGCTTTCCAAACTTAGGAAGGTCCAGGAGACTCCTTTTCTGGACAGAGAAGTTCGTGCCATGAGGTTGCATGAAGCGGAAGCCTGTTCTAAAATGCTTTTAGTTCATAAGCTTTATTATCCAATTTTGAGATCCAGTATTAGTATCACATGCAGGCTGTGTCACTGCAGTTACTTTTGAGATCTGTCTGATACATCCACAGACCAATAGCCTGTTGGTTCATGTTACATACCCTTGCATGTTACATACCCTTGCAGAAATGCTACTCTATATAGGTATAGGAAGTGCCTGGCGTGCTCTGGTCCATGGGGTCACGAAGAGTCGGACACGACTAAACGACTAAACAACAACAACATAGGTATAGGTAAACATGGCAGTGGTTAAAAAGGGTGCTATATAAGCTGAATAAATAATAACAACAATACTGTAGGCAGTTATTGTTTTTGTTTGGTATTACAGTATATATTTTTATACTGTAAACTGTCCTGTGATCTTTGGTTGAAGGGCAGTTTAGAAGTTTAATAAAAAATAAAGGAATAATAAGAGAAAACCAATCTGTGCCTCAGTACACCCTTTTATGCAGAAAGTCTCATGTTCAATCCCTGGTGTCTCCAGTTAGAGCTGGGAATGAGAATGTCCCCTATCAGATACCCCAGAGAGCCTCTGCCAGTTTGTGAAGACAGTACTGAGCTACATAGACTCTGTGTAAGGCAGTTTACTATGAAAAATGACTTCTTGGTGACTGCTTTGCATTTTTATAGAGTAGCAACTATCGCAAGTAACTGTGCCATGTCCCGTCCCCCCGAAAGAGTGTTTGTATTGTAAAATACACAGTGACTGAGCCATATTCTAACATGTTTTTGTTTAAATTTCTAGCCTGTCTCTCCAGCAAATTGTTTTTGTGTGATGTGTGTAGTTGTCATTTAAATTCTAGAACCATTTAAAGAGTCCCTTATACATTTGTTAATGATGAGGAAGAGGGTGTTTAATCTTTAGAAAGAGAAACTGCCTTTTCCTTTGGGTGTGGAAACTTGGTACTACCTGAAATGACTGAACCCTGTCCTAATGTGTTAGTTAAGCTTCCTCCTTACTCATTGTTTGCTGAAACAGTAGGCTGGCTGGCTGGCAGCCTCCAAATCTGAGTCTCTTTTATTTTACTAAAAGTATTTCTTCATCCTCAACTTGAATTGGCATTTAAGTTGAAATCTTAGAGTGCCAATGGAATCTGGTCCTTTATTCAGGTAGGTAGCCATGTTGGTCTGATGCAGTCGAAATAACTGTATATAACTGTATATCTGAAGAAGTGTGCATGCAAACGAAAGCTTATACCCAGAACAAACTTAGTTGGTCTCTAAGGTGCTACTGGACAATTTATTTATTTTATTTTGACTGGCCCTTTATGTAAGGAGTTGTATGTATTGGATAAATCCAATAAAAATAATGACCTTGTGCAATCCAGATAAGTAGCTGATGTCAAGCACTTAAATTTTCTAGGTGGCCTGGCCAGAACTCATTGCAATCCGGAAGGCCTGCATCAGTTTGGAGGAAGACTACAGACCAGGAATCACCTACATAGTTGTTCAGAAAAGGCATCACACAAGGCTGTTCTGTGCTGACAAATCTGAAAGGGTAGGCAATGCTTCCTTTGGAATGATGAGGCATCTCATTAGACCTCATCTTTTACAGGGCTACCAAATAACTCTTGATGGAAAGAGGCGATGTATTAGCACATTTCATAATGTTATTTATTGCCTGTTTGCAAAGTGAAGTTGAAAAAATACAGCAGGGGTATAAATTAAAGTAATAATAATAAAATAAATAATGTCATGCAGCCAGACAAAGGATGACTTGAGAAGGGTGCTTAATTTCTTAAGGTATAATTTGTAACTAAATGCTCAGATGCGCAGGATACCAAAGTAAGCACCGGGACTCAGGTTCAAAATAACACTGAAAGTGCTGCTTTTGGCCATTCTGCAAGTCTGCTGTCAGTAGCATAGCAACTCTAAGCTATAGGGCAATGTGGTATAGCTATAAGACAGACAGCGGTTCTTCCTGAACTTCAAAGCTTAAAACTTTGAAAATGGTGTAAAGAATAAATTATAAACTGAGGGTATCCAAAAGCCAAATAGAGTAGTAGATACAGTATATTTCATCTACAGCTTGCCTTTTACTGAAGGTGTTCAAGACAGCATACCTGACTGCCATTTTTATCACAACAAAAGTAGCTGCAATAGGGCAGTTGTATACTTCAGGTTTTATTGTTACTACAAAACTATCCTTAGTGTTGCTTTAAGTCCAGTTAGACATAACTGATACATTATACAAAGCTGAAGGAAAAGGTGGAAGGCAAATTTTAAAGTGTGTGACACTGATAAGTGGCCAAGAAGGTAACAACTGGTTGGTTGAATGGCATTGAACTGTGCCACAAATGCAAATATTAAGGCACTCATTGATGTATCTAATAGGTGGGGAAAAGTGGCAATGTTCCAGCAGGCACAACTGTGGACAGCACAATCACACATCCCTCTGAATTCGACTTCTACCTCTGTAGCCATGCAGGAATTCAGGTAATCTGCAGCTTTGGTTATGATAATATTTTGATGGTTCATTTACTTTTATATGCATTGGGACTGCCCTACAGCAGCTTCATTTAAACTATTAAAATGTGTGCTGGAGGGGAGAATGCATGAATATACTGTTAATTCAATGGGCCCACAGCATTTGTGCCTCTTAGTCAGTGGAACAGTCCCTTCTACCTATGTTGTTAGTGACATTCAACCTTGCTAAAACCTGTGTATCTCAGAGAAATGGGGAGGCATCTGGAAAAGAAGAGGGATAAATGGGGTTCTTATTCCTGAGATGTAATTTATCCTTGGAGAAAGAGAGAAGGGACTTTCTGACGGGGGCCCAGTCATTCAACTTTCGTTACACGTCTTCTAAAATAAAAATAGTGGATTTCCTGGCCTTCTCTTCCTGCAGGGAACTAGCCGTCCTTCTCACTACCAAGTCTTGTGGGATGACAACTGTTTCACTGCTGATGAATTGCAGTTACTGACATACCAGCTGTGTCACACTTACGTCAGGTGTACACGGTCTGTCTCGATCCCTGCTCCTGCATACTATGCCAGGCTGGTAGCATTTAGGGCAAGATACCATCTTGTGGACAAAGATCATGACAGGTGAGTAGTCGAGGGGCATGCATGCTTCTGTTCCATGGACCACTAGGCTAGGAAGGGATGGTGAACTTTATTCAGCCCAAGGACCATATTCACTTACTTAAAGGCAATCAGTGGCTGGAAATTCCTTACTCTGCGGTAGACTGTGGACTTGTTTGTATTCTGTGTGAGTGGCAAAGAATGCATACCCCATTTAGCGCTGTGTTGAATTCCACCGTAAGGTTTTGCTGTTGGTATATAAAGCCCTGAACAACCTGGGACCGGGCTACTTGAGAACCTGCCTTCAGCCTTACAGTCCTGCTCAGTTGCTCAGGTAATCTGAGGAGGCTCTTTTAATCGTGCTAGATGCCCCTGAAATTCATCCTGCTTGTGGGATTCCCACGGGGATCTGGTTAACCACTGTGAGAACAGGATGTTGGACTAGATGGTTCTTTGGGCTCTGAGCTCAGCAACAAGACTCTTCTCACATTCATCTTGCAGCCACTGAGAGTAGGGCCTCTAGTGCAGCAGCATTTACTAGGTAGGATACCCTGTTCCTTTTGACAAATGGTGCACCAACGGCATTCTGTTTTTGGTGGCCTTTTCTTGTACTCCGAGCCTTCATAGAGCAGCTGTTTGCATGAATTTATTGTCTTCTACTTGTCACTGTGAAGTTTGAACTGTATTTTATGTTTGTTTGTTTGTTTTTTGGTGTTGCTGGCACTTTTTGCTTTTTATCCTCCTGTACACTGCTTTTCAGTTTGGGGGATGTTGTGATTTATAATTAAAAAAAAAAGAAAAAGAAAATGTTGACTAATTGAGACAATGTTGCCTTACTAAATCTCTTTTTTGTCGTCGTCCCCCCCCCCGCAGTGCTGAAGGCAGCCACGTTTCAGGACAGAGCAACGGCCGTGATCCTCAGGCGCTAGCCAAGGCAGTGCAGATCCATCATGACACCCAGCACACAATGTATTTTGCCTGATACGAATCTGAGAGTCTGAGGCAGAAGCAGTAGCCCAGTTGGGCAGGTCACCAACCACTGGTGGTTAGGGCTCATTTTTATTTCAGGCTGTCCACCACCAGCAGCTTGGGACAGTTGCACTGAATTGACGCAGCAACATCTGATGCAGGCGCAATTGAGCCATTTTTATTTTGTGATTTTCAGTAAATAGGAATTTCATAGACAGTCTTTGCATTGGACTGAATTTTTACCTCAAAGCGCAAAAGGCTGATCCTCGTAAAAATAAATTTTTAAAGGACTTGGCACGAAAGGTTTTTATTGAAATATTTTGCTAATCAATTTTAAGTTACCTCCTTGTTCCCCCCATTAAGCTTATCAAGAAGCTGAATTCCTCCTGGGCTTCTTCATACTGCTTAGTGAGTCTCCAGATATGGCAAAACATCTTATTCCACTGTTCTTCTGTGTGGGGCCATATAGACTTTATAAATGGAACTTTTACTGTAAACACCTTTCAACAACTATTACTTTTCTGAGGTATTGCTGTTTGTTTGGTTTTTTTTTTGCTTTGTTGTTAAGTTTTACTAGTCTTTTTGTAAATCTCTCTGCAGTCGTGGGCTGCAGAACAATTGCACTATAACTGCGAATTCAACTTGGTGGTTCTTGTTCTGTGAATGTGTAACATAAGCGGATAGCAATGCCCTATGGCAGGTCTAGTAAAATCATAATGGTTACACACAACTGCCACTGTCTGGTTCAGAATGCTGAACTGCTTCCCCCTCTAAAAAGTATGTGACTAAGTTCTAAAAGATTAGTTTTAGGTATTTTTCAGACATTACGAAAGTGCCCATTTTATGCTGCTGTGTTTGATGAATTGAGGTCATTTTTAATACTCTTTTTCATAGAAGGTTTTAACTTTGGCAATAATTTTTTTTAATACCCTGGCAGTAACTTTTCTAGTTGAATACTTTACATGAGTTACAGCCAACATTCTTGTGTAGATTGACTTGACTTTGCTGAAGAAGAAATTTGTTCTTAAATGGATCAGAAAAGGCTCCCTTCATGCTTTTTACAAATGATTATTTTTAACTGTTTTATATTCACCATTGGTCTGTCTAGCCCCTTTTTATAAGCTTGGAAAGTGGGTGTTCCATATATAGGAAAGGCTTTGCCAATATGTACAGTTGTGTATAGTGTGAAAGTAGCAATCGAAGACTTTTACCAGCATTTTAAAACTTTTGTTTCTCTGAGAGTTTAGGTTGCCCGCATGTACAGCAACATTCGCTAGCATGTGTGAAGTGTACATTTCAATGTTGATCTTGACCCATTTCTATAAATTAGAACTCTTATTTGCTTGGTTCTCTTCCACTAAAATGTGTAATGCAAAAAGCGGGGGTGGGCTGGGGCATCTGCAGACCATAGTAGTGCTGCCTTGAGACTAGCTTGTGAGTGTTAGCGCAATATGCTTTAAATTCCTAGTTTTTAACTGAGATGATGCCACTGTGAAAGATTGGGATTTTGCCAATAATTGCACTCTAGTCTCTGATGTGAGCAGGTGGTGTTGCAGAGTCAGGTGACCTTGTGAACGTTTCGATCCAGACCTCAAGGTCAGCAATATGCTATGTGGTTTAGATTTTTCCTTCAGTCTTTTTGAAATAGAGCTTGTAGATACTTGGAAAGTTTACATTTCTAAATACTGTCAGTCAGCTGTATCAAAATACACTTGACATTAGTCTTCTGAAAGCAGTTTTTGTAAGCTCCTCTTAGAAATCTCTCTCTTTCTCCTTCCCCCTCTCCCCCCCTTGTGGGTTCTAGCTTATAAAATTTTATTTCCCCCCCCCCCCACCAAACAGGAGCAAAGCAAACTCTGCTCTGACGCATAGTGTGGCCAGGCTTAGATACTAGATTTATTTAAACGTATTTAAGTCTTTCGTTTTCTTTTCCCCTTAAGAATACCTCACTTGTGTAATAAATATCAGGACATGTGGGGAGGAAGAGTGCTGCTTCAGTTGGTCTGCTGCTTTTCTTTTCATTTTTAAAAATACCTGTTCAGGGAGAAAATGCTGCTGGGCAACAAATGGAGAACTAAGGCACCTTGAAGCGAGTAAGCACCTGTGTTAGTGTGTAGCATGGTTTCGGGTTTTTTGCACTAGGTAAGGACGTGAATTCGGATAGAGGGAGAGAGTACGTCAAGAAGAAAAACGTATATTGTAACATCATCAGGCAGGTAGCTTTTCCTAGCGCCAAGCACACCTAGTGCATGTGGAGCAGAGAGATTCTCTAATTTGCCTGTCTGCAGGTAAGTCTGACTCTCTTGGACATCAGAGTCAAGCAACATGTTAAGTATACTTAAAAAGCAAAAACAAAAACCAACTCTTTTTCCTTATAAACAACAGTTTGAGTTTCTGGATTAGGACTGGCGTGGTGGGGTTACTGTGCAGAGTGATAGAAAAAGGCACCATATTTAATAAGCACTGATTTCTAGCTGCTGATGAAGAATCAGTAACACATTTTATATATGACACCAGGTCAGGAAAAGGTAGGCATGGTTTGCCCAAACCAGCCTGGAAAGCATAATTGGGCCTGTGGGCAAAAAGTTCCCTACTTCCTCATGCCATTGTCACCAAAGGCAAATCTGGATCCCACCCTTCTGACACACCCACCCCTTCTTTGGCTGCATTTGCTAAAGAAAGAAAGTGACCAGTTGAAAGCATGCTTTTTTATTACTAAATGGGTGCTCAACATAACTTGCAGTTTTGTCCAGAACTGCGTAGGCAGGAATCTGAACTTACCCTGGAAAGGGCTTTTCTGACTCACTTGCTCATCATAAAATAGGCAGGACTAGATGAAATTATCTTTTTTGTCTTCTGTCGAAGGAAAACAAAACCCTGTTCTAATCATTATATCTTTCTTATGTATTACAGACCGCAGCTATCTTTTGAAGTCTTCTGTATTTAAAAATTATATATATATAAGTGGGATTCTTTTTAATGCATTAATGTCACAAAAAATTATCATCCAAAAATGTCTGAGCTTTTTTTTTGCCAACTTTTGCACTTTCTTGGAATTTTTCATGAATTTTCCTTTAATTTTTGCCCCTGTTGGAATTTTTTTCTGTGCAAGAAAATGTTCAGTTAACTCTCTGTTGCTGAAGAGTGTGATGATGTCTTTTGGGGTGGGAGTGCTTAAAAGCTGAGGATTTATCCAAGGGGCTGTACGGGTGGCAACAGTAGCAAAAAAGATCTTCGGAACTAATGACTGCAAGATCCAGATGCAGCAACGCTGTTGTGTGGCAGAATCTCTTGACTCTGCTCATCTGAACTAACCTCACCCCACCCTGAAAACGGGATGAACTGAGTTGTTATGCATGTGTCAATCAATGGGAAGACGTGCATTCTGTAGCTGTAGGTTCTTATGGTGTTTGGGTTTTTTTATGCTTTATCCTTTTGTTTAAAGCCTGTTGGCTATTGTTTAGCTATATGTTGTGAAAGATTCTCAAATGTAGCAAATTTGGACTGGGGCGGGGGGAAGGGGAAA
This sequence comes from Podarcis raffonei, assembly GCF_027172205.1. Lineage (NCBI taxonomy): Eukaryota > Metazoa > Chordata > Lepidosauria > Squamata > Lacertidae > Podarcis > Podarcis raffonei. The sequence goes on from NC_070609.1 coordinate 29,463,762, forward strand.
TTTTTTAGGAGCAAAAGGTGTTTATAGAGCCAACCAAAACACCCTGCTCTTTTTGCTTTCCCCCTATCCTGTTCTGCTTGTTGTGAGCACTTAAATTCGAAAAGAGGCTCTGAAAAGTTTTTGTTCTGTAGCGGATTTGAGGTGCAGGCTGGGGTTGCTTGCTCTTTGCTTGAGGGCTGTTTAAAGATGACACCCAAAGAGGCATAATCAAGGGATGCAAAAGAGATGTTCCATGCAGTATGTATCAGTATGATTTAGAAGTGCCCCCTCCCCCTCCCCGCCCTCACCCCATTCTGCCCCATATGATCCTTATATCAAAAGCCTTTATCCACCTGTTGGGGACAAGGCCATTCTGACAGGTTAGCAAACCTCCAACCCCAACCTCCCGCCCCCCACTCCCAAAAAACTACCCTTGTGGATGTGTTGTAGATCTTTTTACCCCCTTCTTGCTCAGTAGCAAGGCAGTCGCTCTGCTTTCATTTTAGGAAAGTAGAGCTTGGAGGGCATTGTATCAATACTGTTTGAACTGCAAGGTTTTTTCCCTTGTGCAATTTGAGGAAAGATCATATGTGAATATCACTTAAGAGTTTCTTTATACCTTGCTATTGACACATTTTGGTGATATTTCTGTCTAGAGCCTGAAACATGTATGTAAAACTTGTTTGCATATGTTAATTTTTGACTTCTGATGTATTTTTTTTGTTTTGTTTCTATATTGTTAGACTTGTAATGTTTTAAATTGTATTTTATTAAAATTGGACTGGATGTATGTCTATAGCAATACGAGGTACTTTTTTTCTTTAAAAAAAACAAACACAACCCCTGTTGGTGGGGAAGGTAGGCTAATAGCCTTCCTATTGCGATAATATGCTGGCTGTGTATAACTGCAATGTATTTTTTTTCTCTTTTTTTTAGCCTGCAGGGATTTTGTGTTCATGTGTCCAAAAAAATAAATAAAGGCATTTGGGTGCCAAATGTTCTTTTCTTTCTTGGTGTATAATAATAATTGATAATGATCATGATCATGAATAGCCTGTAGGATAGTTGTTGTGCTCCTAAGAGAAATGTCTTTCAATTATCTAAATTTTAAACACAGTATATTGCATAACAGAGGAAATGTTGTATATTAAACAGTGACATGCTTGATTTGTAAACCAGATACTTGAGAACATAACATATTTTGTAATATCTAAGCATAGAGCCATATGGTAAGTAAGAGCAGAGGCATAAGTAATTGGAAGAGTTGCTATAAGCTTCAGTTAAATGTAAAGTGATTCATTTTGTAGCCAAAACTACTCATTGTATATACACAAAAGGTCTGAATTGGCAGTTACTAACCAGGAAATAGATCATTTGAGATGTAGTGGTTAAAACAGTTAAAATGGTAACTGCATGGCAGCAGGCAAGGTAAATTCCATGTCCAAGTTTATTAGGAAACTTTCATACCATGAAAGTTTGAACCATGGTTGTGTAACAGTTTGGGTGACTTGTGTCAAAAACTATAGAGCTGAACTAGGCTCAGAAAAGCAACCAAAATGGCTAAGCGTTGGCATAGCTTCCCAACAAAAATTATCATGTGGAGTTTTTGTAGTTTAGAAAAAAACAAAACAAAAGTGCACTAGGTGAGAAATAAGTTTGTTACTTCCTTTTGTCTGTTGTAAAAGCTATAACTGACAATACCCCATAGCTGACTTAAAAAGGAATTCACTGCCACAAGATATCCTGCTCACTAGAACAGATGTCAAAGGGATGAGGCATATTCATGGAAAAAGATAGATCACTCAGTGGCTCCTAACCCAGAGGCAAGATGCCAGTGACTAAAATTGCCTCTTGGTTTCCTACAAGGACCTGGCTGTTCCCTGTGGTGGCAAACAGGATGCTAGACTAGATGAATCTTTATTTGTAGGGGTATTCAGCATTAGACATGCATTCTGCAGGAGCTTTGAGAAAAGAACAGAAGCCATTTAGTGCACAGCTATTTGAGAAAGGGACAGGACAGTAGAGTAACTGGATCTCAGAGGCATAGCTGGGGGAGTCGGGGGGGGGGTACTGGGCACCACACCACAGGGGGTGGCACTTACTGCGCCCAACCCATGCATCTCCTGGGAGTGAGATGGTGGCTCGGGCACCTGCAGGTTCCACCACTCTACAGCTGAGGGAGGTGGTGGGCAGACACGGCTGGGCCACATTCTTTGCAAGTGGTACTCTGCCAGGCTGCATCCCAAGTGTTTGATTGGGGACCTAGGGATGAAGTTTCTCCCCTCTACCCTTCCTCTAGTGGTTTAATCACAAGTTATGTGAATGGCTACACCAGGGGCAGGGGACCTGTGCCCTCCCCCCAGGTTTTGTTGGACTCCAGCCCCCTCCCCCTCTGCCCCAGCTAGCATGACCAATGGTCAAGGATTACGGGACTTTGAGTCCAGCAACCCCTGGAGGGCCACAGGTTCACCACCTCTGGCCTGCTTCAGCATAAAACTTTGCATTGTACAGACCAAATTCTGGGAGCTTTTTAATGCTGCAATGCTAGCTAGGGGTGGATCTACACTTAGGAAAAAATGCTATAAATAAGTCAGAAATTAAAATCGTTATAACAAGAAAAAAAACTATGTAAAAATCACATAGAAATTTATTTTGCTCTCTGGTGCCATCTGGTTTTGTATGTTTATAACGCATTCAAAATGTCGGTTTTTGACTAAGGTAGCTGAGTCCTAGGTCTCTTGTGTACTCTAGTTTTAATGTAGGTCAAGTTAAAACAACTAGTGGTTTTGGATGGCCCACCTGGAACAAGAGGCATGTCGGTTCAGTGGGGCTGGAATGAGTATTGTGGCATGCACATGTATTACAAAGGGCTGTACAATATTCAATGTTCTCTGTCACTAGTGCAAGGACTCCTGCGCCAGCAGGTGGGTGAGTTTTAATGTTGCACAAAGAGGAGCCCAAAGAATAGTTGCACAAAGCTATCGGTAACCACCGTGTGTTTTCTCTTGCACAACATAACATTTTTCTAATGGAACAAGTATACCACTTTAGTCTTACAACTAAATTTAGTGTTGGTGGCTCTCCCTTGTTTGCTCAGGCTTGAATCTTCAGGCTTGCATCTTCCTTTCAGGTAACCACTGTTCTCAACAGAACAGTTGAGAATATACTTAATCTGCACACTTGCTTTGCTTGTTGTTTTCTCAGTGCTGTAGACTTCATTTTCTCTTTTTAATAGTTGGGGAGCGAGGCTGCTGGAAACTTCCAAGAAAATGTCAATGAGGAAAGCAGCACAAATTTACTTATGGCATGCTTTCCCCATGGTTTACTAAACATGGGATGACAATTCCATAATCCAAGACAACTACAATCTGGAATATAATTGAAAATGCAAAATTAAAGAGAGGAAATGAAGACGGGGATAAATGGAGAAAAACACTGCAATTATTGCAGTTACACAGAAACTTTGGTTGTGGAGGTAGGACCAGTGGTGTGTGCCAAAGACACAGCAGAGAATGTGAGTTGAGAAAGATTTGAAGTAGTAGCATAATGGGGCTTTTTTTTTTAACAGCGATAAATGGACATTAAATATTTTATCTCCTATGTAATAAAGTTTTATTTCCCATTTAAAATATTGTGCTTGTGCATCATTCTGTTTTGTAGCAGTTGGGATTGTTTCTCCCCACCTCCCATTCCCCACAATTCATCCAAGCTTTGCAGTGCACCAAGGACTTTCCCATCTCATTTTACTAAGTGCCCCCCCTGCCCCAAAATTATTCAGTATGACTCCGGGTCGCCAGACTTATGTTTAAATCTTGTTTGAGCAGGCACATCTTCAAGATTCTACCTTTTTTGCAGTGCAGAGCATTATTCTGCTCTATGTCAATGTGATCTCGGTGCACTTTCAGACAAAATGCAAAAGTGGCAACCCATAGATGGGCAGGGTATAAATAATATCATCATTCTGGAGTAGGATGTCCCTATTTTCATCAGAGAAATGTTGAAAAGTATGCCATTCAGTGAGCTTCATTGCCAGCTGGGAACTTAAACCTGAGTCTCAGTCTCTCCAGGCCTAATCCAATATTCTGCATTTGTTGTTTAGTCGTTTAGTCGTGTCTGACTCTTCGTGACCCCATGGACCAGAGCACGCCAGGCACTCCTGTCTTCCACTGCCTCCATTAAGGATGAGAAAATATACCACTTTCATATGTCTTGTTGGACTATAATGCCATAACCACTATCATGCTGGCTGGGGCTGATAGGAGTTGTAGTCCAACAACTGAAGGGTCACATGTTCCCCATCCATGCCTTATGCCATATTAACTTTGTTACAAGGCTTTTTTTTATGATGAGCCTGAAAGTGAGGAGTACCATTGATGAATACTCTCCCATGTCTGAGAAGCAGACAAACAACAAAAGATGAACCAGCAGCAACTCCCTGCAAGTAGAAAATTAGCACAGCACAGGGGTATTGGCCTACCCCTCTCCCTGCTATGCTAGTTTTCTACTTGCAGTGCATATTTTTTTAAAAAAATGTATGGGAAGCATTAAAAAATACTATCCTCCATCTTGGGCCTCGGATGGTTATTCCCCCAGACTCGTTCTGGTTTCAAAATGGCCCCCATGCTGCATATGCCCTATACGGCCCCGAGCCTTACTCTGTTCTTGCGGCTCCCTTAGGTCGCCGCCAGGGGGCACCCACAGGATTCCTTTCCCCTTTTCCTTTGTTGGCAACAGGAGTTGAGGCAAAGGGGAAGAGGGAAGGGCTGCACTGTTACACTCTTAACGGCTCAGCACAGAGATTTCCGGTTTCCAATCGCAGCTAGTGGTGGGGGCAAAAACACAGGGTTAGCGCTTCTTCTTAGGCTTTTAGTACTGGTATTTTTTTTAACAATCACCTCCACACTAAGCGGGCAAAAACAGCTCGACACGGATGAAATTCCTTTTCTCTCCTGCGCTCTCAGATCCCACAACAGCATTCATGGAATTGAACAGAGAGAGATGGAGTGATAAGCAGGACAAATAGCTTTCCTATTGAATTTTTAGCCTTGGGGGGGGGGAAGGAGACGGAAAGATTGCACGGGAGTGTAACTCGGTAGGCTCCCTTTTGTCGCCTCCGTTTACCGGTTTCCCATGAGTCCCCAATGCAATCACCACTCATAGCCCCGCACATGGAGGATTCCTCAAAAGAGCCTGAAGTGAAGACTGCCTAGGGACAGTTATCTCGGGCGAAGAGCGGGGAGGGGGGGGAAGAGCTGAAGACCTCCTGTGACGCGTCGCCGGCGCTGCTGGTTGGCCGGGCGGTTGCGCATGCGCGCTCTGCGAATCCCAGGCGCCTGCCTCGTACAGAGCAGAGGCTGCGACTGCAGCAGCGCGAGCGGCGCCCTGGTCCCGGCGCGCGCTCGCGGGCATCACTCAGCGCCCCCCCCCCCGCACCGCGTCCGCCGCCTCGACTTTCTCTCTTCCCCCCGCTAGGCTCGGGGCGACGCCCGCGTGGATGGGATGGAAGCAGGACCCTCGGGAGCAGGTATGGAGGACGCTGTGGGGGGGCGGCTTAGAAGGAATGCAGGGGGGAATCTTGGAAGGAGGAAGATGCAATAGGTCCAGGGGCTCAGGGGAGCAAGTGCAACTCAGAGGAGGGGGGCTGAGAGGCAAGGGTGGTGTGCAAAGAGACACGGGGGCAGCGCGAGTCCGCTGCATGTTTGGGTTCAGCTCTTTGGTGGGCCGCAGTATGTTTGGGGGCTTATGGGGAGAAGTGCAATTGAGGGGAGTGGGCTGAGAACGGTGGGAGGCCTGCTGAGGAACAGCGGGGAGGGGTATTTTTTGGAAGGGCGGGCTGTGTTGGGGACTGTAGGGGGCTTGAGGGGTTTAGGGGAGCTGCTGAGGGAAGGAGAGCTCAGGAGCAAGAGGCCTGCCGAGGCAGAGGAGTGGTCAGTGGGGGGATTACAAAAGGAGGGTCTGCAGCTGCTGTATGTGTGTGCCGTGGGGGGGGGGGGTGGCCCATACGGGTGCAAGTGTGAGATCAAAGAGGACTGCCAAGGAGCGGAGTGGCAAATCGTGTGTGTGTGTGCTTGCAGTGCGCGTACGTGGGGGATGCAGGAAGGATGAGGACACGGAGGGGGCTGTGCGGATGAGGGGCGGGAGGAGACGTGGATCGGTGGGGGAGGGGAGAGAATGAGAAGCCTTGGGAGTTTGAGAAAGGAGTCCCGGCGTGGCGTCCAGGGCACCTGGAGCCACATGTGGAGAGGGAGTTGTTTGATGGGTTCCAGTTGGGGCTGCAAGAGTAGTTGGCAAAGAGAAGGGGATCCTGAGGGGTGGATGGGAGGAAATGGGCATTCCCAGGCAAGTTGGAGGGGTTGGGGGCTAAAGAAACACTTCCGTTGGGGGTGTTCTTGCCTAGGGAAAGGGGGAAGCAGCAGCAAATTGAGAGGGACAAAATGCAGTAATGCAGTAAGGAGAGGATTGAAAAGAAATACACACACACACACACACCCCATCACTGGGACGAAAGGTTGGGGACGTCCCCCAGTATCCTATGTGTGTTGGATAGGAACAGGCAAGGATGACTTTAAAGCTGCCCATCCCCCTCTCCAACAGATTGATGAGCAGGGATTAACTTTGTGCATGGTTACATCCACACCATACATTTAAAGTTCATGGCTCCTGCCACCAAAGAAAGTGTCCCATTAGCTGTATTTTGTTACAGGTGCTGGGAATTGTAGCTCTGTGAGTGGTAAACTACAGTTTCCAGGACTGCTTGCGTAAATCTGTGTGCTTTAACTGTATGATGTGGATGTGACCTGTTGTTTCAAATTGATTTAAAAAAAATGTAAACCACTTTGAGGTAATGTGACAAAAAGCAGTATATAAGCACTACTACTACTACTAGTATTATTATGTGCAACAAGGTGAGAGAGGCCTGTTGAGTACTTAAGTGGAGGCAGAGGAGAAATATGCAGCATTAGCACATCCAAGCCCAAGTTGAGTGGGGGGAGATGTTGGCCTAGCAGGTATGAAATGCCTTATGGCTCTTGAAAGGTCCAATAGCTTTTGAAAGAGGGCAGAATGTGGTGCTGCAGATCCTCAGAGAGGGAAGCTCACTTCAGTACAAATCACCCTGAATAGGAGAGCACTAAGAGAGGCTTTCTCTGCTCTGGGTCTCCTGGGTTTAAAGGAGTCTGGCTGATTCAGGAGCAAAACTGACTTTAGGTGTGCGAGCGAAGCCTTGCTTGTTACATAGACAGGGGTGTGAAGGTGGGTGTGAGAGAGAAACAAATGCCCTGTCCAGGAGGAGGAGATAAAATGCTGAATCTTTGCACAAACATTTTTGTAAGATACTTGCTGCTTAATTGAGATTTGGGAAATGATTTTGAAGCTGACTAGTGGAGGGGACATAGAGGCATTCATGCTGCCCCCTTCGCTGTATCAGGGAAGCTGGGGGGTTGGATTTGAGTGGCTGAGCATGCCTGAAAGCTGGATGGTGAGGGAACAGAAGCAGAAAGATAAGGATCCCTTGTTAGGACAAGGGAAGCTGGCAGCAGCTGGGTCCTTGGTGGCCCCCCCCTTTCCCTCCAGGCATTGCTAAGAGGTTTGAGGGGAAGATATGCCCACAGCCTTTGAGTAGCTGGAGGAGGAAAGACTCTCTTGCAGCCTTTGTCAAGTAGGTGCCCTCCAGGTGTTTTGGACAGCAAATCCCATCAGCACAAGTAATAGTCCAGAACAACTGGAGGGCAACTCCAGCCTGGTGGAGAGGCTGTTGTCCTGTTTTTGTGTACTGATGGAGTGATCAGAAGGCTATTGAAACCCATCAGTATTTGTGTGTGTGTGTGTGTGTGTGTGCCTGTGCCTTTTCTTTTGTTGGCTTTTACAAAAGTAGAACATCTTGCATTCAGACCTACTTTAAATTGACACACAAAGCCCTTCTAGGTTGATGGGAAAGAGAATTGATGCTTGAGTTTCCTGACATCTTTTCGGATATGGTTTTTTTTAAAAAAAACTTTCCCATAGTGCCTTGTAGAAGCAAAACCTAACTTCCAGGAAGGTGGGTGATTGTTTACTACACTTGCAAAGTGCTTTGTGATCTCTTGCTTCATTGTCTCCTCAGTAGCCTTGTTAGGCTGGGTCACTGCTATTAAAAAAGTGTTGCGGGTGGTGATCTGTCAGGCTGATGAGACTGGTGTGTCCATGGCTACATAGTGGCTGGTTCCATGTGACTCTGAGCCAGGTTTTAGAAACATAGGAACCTGCCTTACACTGGTCCCACAGGCTCAGCATTGTCTACAGTTTACACTGTCTGGGGTCCAAGGTCTGCTCTCCAAGGTCTCTGAGAGGAGGCATTCCCAGCGCTACCTGGAGATGCTGGGGGGATTAACCTTGGCCCTGCCTTGCTCAGTGCACGTTCTCTGCCACCGAGTTATTTGTAGCTTATTCTGGTTTACAGGGCATGAGCTGTGTGCCCATGCACATGGCCTGATTGCTTCTGCTTGCTCTTTCCCCTAGTAGGAGCAGGAGAAACAAATCAGCCAGCCTTGGCTTTGCAGACTGACCAAGCCCAGGGTTTGTGGTTTTGGTTTTCTCTAACAAGCCACAGCAAACCAACAGCAAATCATGGGTTTGGACTGGCCAGCGATTGTGGCTTGTTAGGGAGCAATAGATCGCGGCCCCTTGTTTAGCCATAACACAAAGTCTTTAAGTTTCTGTTTCATTTATTCGCCTTGCTCTAAGGCAGGGCTGAAGTAGGGACAGCTGAGCAGCGATGTACCAGCACCCTGCCTAGGCTCAGTAAACCAGAAGGTCTGGCTTATGACATGTGAACATGACCACTATTTAAAAAGGATGAGACTTCATATGGCTTTCCTAGGTCTTAAGTCCTCCAACTGCTTCCCAGTTAGGTTGGTGAGAGAGGAGTAGGGTTTGCTGGCATATCAAGTTGGTTGTCTGCTTGTCAGGCTGCAGGTGTGTACTCATGTCCCAGGAAGGGCTGTAGCTCAGTGGCAGAACATCTGCTTTGCATGCAAAAGGTTGCAGGTTCAATCCTCTCCCTCTCCAGGTAGGCCTTGGAGAGACCCCTCCTGCCTAACATCCTGGAGGGGCCTGACTCTGTAGAAGGCAGTTTCTTGTGTTCCTGATGTTCTTTAAAATAAAGGCAGAGCCCAAGAGTGAAGGCTGGCTTGCTTCTGGTTTTAACTTGTGGAAATTCACCCATAAAGTTTTTGTGTGATGAAGGTTGCGATCCTAACCCCTCTACCTGGGAGGAAGACCCACTGAGTTCTGGGTGGGTATGGTTAGTCTTGCACAGGGCAGCTGCCTCATTAGAAGGACTTACACCATTTTTGTTTCAGAAACTAGACATGTGTCCATTCATGTCTTTGGAGGCAGGGCTTGAACCTGGAGAAAGGAAATTAATTAAGATGGTGCCTTGGACCAAGTGGAAGGGTCCATTCTTAAAGAAAATTTGTTCCTGGCACCAGTATTCGAAATTTGCCGGGTGCTAGGCAAATTTGGCACCTGGCTATCTGCCACTTGCGACCAAGTGAATATATTTGGGCGCCTGGATGGTGCCTGATGTCTTTGCCATCTGGAGGTGCATGCCTGGGGGACCATTGGATCTTGCCTGTTTTCACACACTAACATTACATCCTGTAGAATTCTATCTGTGATATTTTATCTGCACAATCAAAATTTGGCTTATATATCTGACTTTCTAACACACCCCATACGTGCTTAGATGGCCCTTTTCCAGCTTGAAAAGCAAAGACAACTTCTCTAAGTTTCTCTGGCTGGCTGGCTGCCTCAGTTACAATTCTTACTTGCTACCAGAAGCCAAGTGGCTAACTACAAGTTGGATTTTTCCAAAAGCCAATTTTGGCATTAAGCTGTACTCAGCTGTATTCAGTGGAATATCTCTGTTGGTATAGCGTGAGACTCTTAATATCAGAGTTGTGGGTTTGAGCACCACATTGGGCAAAATATCTCTATATTGCAGGGGTTGGACTGGATGACCCTTGGGGTCCCTTCCAACTCTCCAATTCCATGATAAACCTAGCAATTTAGAGTGTTGCCCAATTAGCCATATGACTTGTATTGGCTTGATCAATCTGTGTCAATGTAAGTATAGCTTATCAAGAAATAAGCCTCTATGGAGCCTATCTTTTGTGAGTTGTTGTGTTTAGAAGAAGCCAAGTGAGAACAGACACTCATTAAGGGATGCAACAGCAGACATTTCTGCATTTGTCTCTGCGTCCAGAGTGGCTTGAATGCTCCTGTTTGCATGCAGAGGTATGGCAGGCTGCTTCCTTTCTAGATGTGGCGCCTCATGGCACACAGTTTGATGGCTGTGAACCCTAATGGCTCATCTTGACAAATTGATTGCAGATGTGAACTGAGGATGTGTTGATAACTCCACAAGGCGGATTTTAATTTGATAGATAAATAGGATTGCATCCCAACTAAGTTAGTCATGTCCTTCCTTTCAGTAGGTCTCCTCTGAGTAGGATCGGGGATGTTTGACTCAAAAGTTTCAAGTGCAAATCATTTGTCGAGCATTTTGCATCATTTTTACCACTTCAAAATAACCAATCTGGCTCAGTCCAGCGACAAAAGTGTAAAATTCTTAAGAGTTAAATTCTGCCGCTTTTGCTGAGTTCCTACAGAATTGCGACTTACGAAACAGCTGGGGTTCACAGCCACACCATTGGTGGCTGTGTGATATTTGTAGGGGTGGGAAATGTTTAGTTTCACAAGTTCATTAAAAAGGATGAATGGATGCCTATTGCAAGTCGGGTTGTAGACGAGCTTGGCAGCTTATGAGTTTTTAGCTTTGTTTACTAAATACTGGTAAAATAAACATGCTAGATTAGATCGCTCTCTAGGGCAGTGCTGGGAAACCTTGAGCTATGAGAACTTCTTATTTTGCCTGCAGCATTGTTTTCCCTAAACCATGCCTGCCTGTCTGCCCATCACCTGGTGTCATATGATATCAGGTGTGGGTCAGGTAAGCTCAGCCGATCCAAACTGAACAGGAGATGTTCTCCCAATTCTTCTGTTCTGTGCGCAGGTAAAATTTCTTGCTTTTTGAATTTGGCACCTTTTTTTGTTGTTGCTGCCCTGCAGTAACAGAAAAGGCACCAAACACAAAAAGCACAGAATTATTTCTGGATAACACCCTGCCTCTGAAATAAAACCCTGTTAAGCATGCTGGGAATTGTAGCTCTGTGAACTACAGTTCCCAGGATTCTTTGCGGGGGGGACCATGTGGTTTAAATGTATGACCTGGATGTGACGAAAGGATTGGGAATGCCCTTGGATCAGGCTCCTGTTTTTTCCCCCTTTGCAGGTGTGGTTTGAAAAGTTTTGCATCCTGTAGTTACTGTTTATTGCTCTGCTGATTTTAGGTGCTCTTGCCATGCCATATGGTTGATTTGAAGGAGATGGTGGTTTTCCTAGGTCCAAAATGAGGTTTTGGTTGCTTCATTTTATGTGTTCCTTCACTGTAGACTAGAATGTAATGTTGAGGTCTCTTCTTGCTCCAACTCTGAGCAATGTACACTTTGTTTTGTTTAGTATGGCCCTGTGGCCTCTGCGTGATGCAAAATCTCTGTGATTTGTGTGGTTTTTGGCATCAAATCCATAACAAGCTTACATTAACTTCATCATAGCATAGCAGAGAATCATCAGCAGGCAGTGAGTGCAAACTTGCGGCTTTGCAGAACTTAGGTGAGAAAAGATTTTGCCTTTTATTCATCTGCATAGATTTCTAAGTTCTTTGTTTAAATGCCATCTTCATGCTGGCTCTGATAGCTTGAGTTGTCTTCTAGGAATTTTGCTTGGGGCACATATTAAATTACAGCAAATAACCTGTTGAGTTTTGAATTTGTTGCATGCCTAACTGTGTTTTTTCCTACTTAAAAATATCCTCAGTTATATGGAATAGCTTCATCTTGCGCCTGTCTAAACAAATGAAATTTGCTGTTAATGCAGATTACTGTAATTTAATACAGATTAAATCTAGGTGTTGATTCTTCTTAAAAATAAATGCCCACAGATGAGGAAGAAAGAAAAATGGTAGTCATGTAGTATTGATTCTCCCAGGTTTACAAAAAGCCTGTTACAGCTTCAAGGAATGTGTAATTTAAAGGTGGGGAACTTTTGGTTCTCCAGTTGCTGTTTGACTCCCAACTCCTGTTAGCTCTGACCATTGGTCATGCGGAGGCATTTCATGGAGAAAAATAGCAGCTGCCACAAAAAATGGCGGCTCCAATGTTGACTGCCATCTTTTACCACTGGAGTGGCATATTCTGGGTGCTTAGTAATTTGGACTGTTATTATTTGTGTGTCTATGTGTGTTTGTTTTGTTTTTTTGCAAACTACTTTGAGTTTATGTTCTAAAGAAAAGTCTGACAAAAGCTAACACTACTGGTTCTGGAGAAAGGCGAGTCTCACTACCCCTCAGTGAGTGATGAATGGGTACAAATGGAACAAACAACAAAACCCGATGATACTTGCTTGTTGATCAGTGCATTTATTGCTGATTTCTGCTCCTTTTTGAAGACTGTGGACTCAGCTAGATTGATAAAGAAATAGCGATTTACAGTGGTATCTCGGGTTAAGTACTTAATTCGTTCCGGAGATCCGTTCTTAACCTGAAACTGTTCTTAACCTGAAGCACCACTTTAGCTAATGGGGCCTCCCGCTGCTGCCACACAGCCGGAGCACGATTTCTGTTCTCATCCTGAAGCAAAGTTCTTAACCTGAGGTACTCTTTCTGGGTTAATGGAGTCTGTAACCTGAAGTGTATGTAACCCGAGGTACCATTGTATATGTGCTATAACACTATGCCACCAGATGGCGCTGTGGAGTCCCAGTTTTTCCCTACCAGATTTCTCTGTTTAAACGTATGTGTTTTAACGCTGCTTTGATGTGTCTAGATCCAGCCTGTGTAGGCACCAGAGAGGAACCCAATCCAATCTAATCCATAGTTCTATGCAGGATAAGTTTAATTTTAGAAATTAGATTCCATCTTCTAAAAATCAGATGCTGGAACGTATTAGGACTTGAGAATGCAGTGGCTGGGAGTGGGCATCCCCTACCCCTGGTGCTGGGGACCCCCTGTGAATGGGAAACTTTGCTGTCTATCTTTTGTGTGTGTTTGGTTCGGCAGATTGAGAGCTGGTTCCTAGAGGAGTGATTAATGACATGTGCTGCCCGCAGTCACAACTTTGCTGCTGCCGTTTGGAAAGCGGTGGGTCTGTGTGTGTGGTTCCCCTTCCCCCTCTTTCCCCTTTGGGATCTCACTTCTCTCCCTGCCCCCAGTTAATTTATTGAAACAGCTGGAGAGTATGTGGGAGAGAAAGGGTGGAGGTGGCAGTTTATCCTCCCAAAAGCCTCCGTGAAAACAAAACTACTCCATGTGTCCTGTGTTGTCTAGGATCGTTGGTGCATCCCCCTCCCCCCTTTGTGTTGGGGGTGCAAGGATCTAAATAGACATGTTAATTTCATGCCCTCCTAACAGGGCAGCCCCCATCAAGCAGCTGTTGATCTAGAGCTGGCTGACAGCTGTTAAGACAAATCCTTTGTTTAGGATGGGGATTATCTCAAAACAGAGGTTCGGAGGCCTTGAATTCTCTCTGCACACCCAAATAAAGATGCTTGGGGGGAAGGATGGGTTTCAGGGGGAAACCAGACGTGGACGTTCTCTTTGGAATATGCTGCCTCTGGTGAGCAGGGGGAAAAAGAAGTTTGCTGCGGGATCTTTCAGTGGCAAAGTCTGGTTTCATACTGCTGGATGTGTTATGCTGCAACTGAAAATAGGCTTCTTCCCCTCCTTGTGCCCCTCTGCCTAGGCTTATTCATTTGCATGACAAAGTGGAGGCTTAATGCAACTTTGCCATGGTGAGTGGAGGTATGCAGAGAGGCACCCCCTTGTTTCGAGGGAGAATGGGGCAGGTCTTGATAAAGGGGTGACTGTCTCTGTGGGTTCCCCTGTGCTGGCTTTGGTACTTGTGTTTCATAGATGCAACTGTGCCATGGCGATGACCTCAAGCTCTTTAGGACTGGGTTGCCCAAATGTTTCATCTGCATCTGCAAAGACAATTTGTTTGGATGGTATTCGTAATAGGGCCGCCATGGTGGTGGCCCCGCAGTTAAGTGGAATTAGATCTTGCTCTAAGTTGGGCAGGACCCATCCCATGTGGTATTTTCATGGGCCTTGAAGACCTACTTTTTAATGAAGGCCTTCGTGTAATATAAATGGGGGTTTCTATTCTGGGGGTCTGCTGACATTTCTTTTCACTGCTGGTGTATTTCAGTCTATTTTGAACTGTCTTTTAGGGCTAGTGTTGCAATAAAGTGGATATATTGAATTGTTACCTTTGTATATTTCGTTCTGTTGTGAACAGCTCTGTGGAGCAATGCGCTCAGAAATCCAATCAGCTTTGTTTTTAATTGGTGCAAATGGAAGTTGTGTTTGCATCTGGTAAAGTTAAGGTCATTGTGGTTGCTGATTCCCCCCTTGCCACCCTTCTGTTCTATAGATCATTGGCTCACCTTTTACAGGTAAGAGCCACAGTGGAGTATGGAAGTCTCTTAATTTCCTTCTCTTCCTTCAAGGAGCACAGCGGGGTCCCTGGAATTGCTTGTCATCTTCTTATTTCTAGACAGTTATATCAAACGTTAGTCACACTCAGAATAGATGCATTGAAATGTAATAACAAGAGTGACTTTGGTCCATTAATGTCAATGGTTCTTCTCCGAGCAGAACTCAGTTGGCCTCAGCTAGTCTCCTTGAGTTTCAGCTAAAGCAGGGGTACAAACCTGGTGGCCCTACAGATGTTGTTGGACTACAAATTCCATCATCTGGGACCCTCGTCTAGGTTAAGATCCTTCCTCTAGTAAAACTAAAAACCCAACAAAGTCTTAAACAGTCTTTTAAAGCATGGGTTCTACCTCCAAACATGATAGTGTTTGTTTTGTTTTTTGTTACTCTTCCCATGGTTAAGATAGTACAGCTAGCTCTCCGTTTTTAATCCTCACAGCAACCCTGTGAGGTGGGCTAGACTAAGAGGCTGGCCCAAGATCACCCAGTGAGCTTCATGACCCAAGTGAGGATTTGAACCCTGGTTTCCCAGGTCCTAGTCTGGCACTCTAACCACTGTGCACCACTAAAACTCTCCAGTATTTTAGGGTGTGTGTGATGTTAAGTTTTAAAAAAAATATTCTCTGCTATGAAATCACAAAAGCTCAAACACATAAACAAGCAACAGTTATGGCATTCCTGCAAGGTAGTGTTAAAATGAAATTTCTAACTCATTTAAATTGCTTTGCAATGAGCGCAATTTGCATACCACATTTCTGCATATTGGAGATAATGAACAGGTGGCAGCTTTGCACTTCTTATTCTGCAGTATCTATTCAGAAGCTATTGCCCCTGGATGTGACTGGAAATTGTTAGGTACTGAACAATCTTGAGCTTTTGAAAATTAGGAAAACCAGTGCATCTTGACTGTCTCATTTCAGGAACCTTGAGTATTTTTGCCATCATAGCTCTGAACTCAGGGAGCTTGGTTTCTTAGGAACTTGAAAAGACATAAAAGTCATGTTCAAATGCTACTTTCTCAGAACCTGTGATCATGCTGAGATTAGGAGCGGATCTTGGGCTTGAAGACCTTCTCACCCACTTCCCTGCCTCCACCACTGTGCATGCTGCATAACCAGAGCTGTGATATTGCAGGAGCACTGGGCAAAGTGCAAAGACTTGTATTGTCACTGAATTCAGCTTTTTGAGAATCTCCGCTGTATTTTTAAGGCAAGCATCTAGCCCTCCTGATTGCAAGTATATAGAATGGACATGCTCCCTGTCTTGGTCATAGCTCAGTGGTAGAGCACCTCCTTTGCTTCCAGAAGGCTCCAAATTCAATCCTCAGTGGCATCTCTGGGAATTTCCCCTGCCTGAAACCATGGTGCTGCCAGTCATTTTAGACCAGTGATTAGCTTATATATCTGAGTTTCTAACACTGGACCCAAGTTTGAGGCAGTACTGAGTCAGATGGATCGATGACCTGACTCTGAACAAGGCAGCTTCCTATGTTCTGGGGGAGGGCAAGTATTGGCTGAAAAAGCTTCATGGTGCCTTGGGGAAAGTGCTTTGGAGGAGGCCTGAATCTCTGGGGTAGAGGATCTCCTTGGCCTTCGGGAGGTCCCAGGCTGAACCCCCAGCATCTCCAGGTAGGGCTGAGAGAAAGACCCCTATCTGAAACTCTGGTCTAGACAGCTTCTTGTCCGTCAGTGCGGACAGCACTGGGCCAGATGGACCAATAGTCTTGTTTGGGCTAAGGCAGCTTCCTGTCTTCTTTGGGGGTGTTGGTGTCTCTTGCCTCTTGGGCAGGCATTCTGCCATGGGTAAGTCCTAGGGTACAGTGACAAGAGAGGTGGGAAAGCAGCTGGGTGCCAAGGCTCTCAGGCGGTGATGTGTAGCTAATGTCTGGGGTCTTATCTTGCCAGCTGGGATGCTGAGCTTTAATTTATGCATCGTGGCCACTCTTCCCTTGTCTGCCGTCCAGCCATAATTCGCCCGCCAGCCATCCCCCTTGTTGTGTCGCTCACGGGCAACCACTTTTAATCTGTGCATTGATTCCTTGACTTCATTAATTAATCTGCAAGGCTTTCAAGAGACAGGGCTTGGCAACGGTCCGAAAGCTGGAGCAAATCTGCATTTGTGTTTTATGTGAAACTCTGTGGCATCCTGGCAACTCCACAGCAATTTCACTCCTTCTGTGTGGTTTAAGACCTTTGAAATGTCCCAAACCATCTCGCTGAGGCTGTTACTGCGGAAAAGCAACAGCTAATCCTCAACTTGATCTGTATTGCAGGTGGAGGGGTGAGGAGGGTGAGAGAGAGAGAGAGAGAGAGAGAGAGAGAGAGAGAGGAGGGAAGATGCATTGAATGAACCCTGGGGGAATCTGGGAGAGTTTGGTCCCCATTGTGTGTCTCTCTAGTCCACAGCTGCGCCTTGTCCATTCATTTTTGTCCTGCAAACGTGTGCAGTGACGCGGCAGGAGCCCTGCCACAGACTGTTCTCAGACTGGGTGTGTTAAAGATTCTGGTTTTCTTTTTTAATAGTCTGTGGGCTTAGCCATGCCATCTTGCCAAGTGTGCGCCAGCCACATACTTTCTTTTGTTCAACTCCTCCTTTCCCCCAAGGCAGTCCTTGGACACAAAAGTATTTTGCACCAGATCCACAGGATGTGGGAAGGGTATGGCAAAGGTGCATGGGGGGAGAGCCCTAAGTTCTGGGGGCAAGGAAGAACTTTGCAACTCCACACCTTCAATATATATAACCTGTTTAATCTCCTGTCCCAAATGGTCAGTTTCATCTCTCTTACTGGAAATGTCAGTGGAGATTTTTCATTTTTAAAAATGGTTTAACAATGCACTGATTGAACAAGTGCTTTCTTTTATGTGTCTAGAAGCTTGCCCAGAAGTCTGTGGTGAGGTACCTTGCCGAAAGTTTTGTGAAAGTCCATGTATACTATGTTAACTGGTTTACCCCTATCTATATGTGTGTAGGCTCTCTTCTCGTAAAGGTAAAGGGACCCCTGATTGTTAAGTCCAGTTGTGAACGACTCTGTGGTTGCAGTGCTCATCTCGCTTTACAGGCCAAGGGAGCCGGCGTTTGTCTGCAGACAGCTTCCGGGTCATGTGGCCAGCATGACTAAGCCGCTTCTGGCGAACCAGAGCAGCGCATGGAAATGCCGTTTACCCTCCCGCTGGAGCTGTACCTATTTATCTACTTCCACTTTGATGTGCTTTCGAACTGCTAGGTGGACAGGAGCTGGGACCAAGCAACGGGAGCTCACCCCATCGCGGGGATTTGAACCGCCGACCTTCTGATCGGCAAGCCCTAGGCTCTGTGGTTTAGACCACAGCGCCACCCGCGTCCCATATGTACGTGTCGACTCTCTTCACTTAAAGTACGCTTAATAAGTAGTTGACATTACTGAGCTAGATGGCTCAGTGGTCTCTCCGTATAAGACAGTGATATCGAAACCAGATCAGCAAGGAACCCCCCCAGTGGCACTCAACAGCCGTCATTTAATGAGGCACAGGAGAATGGGAAGAGGTTTTTAGCTCTTTCTTAAAAGTCATTGACAATTGTGGCAGACTGACTTCCCTTAGTAAAGTGTTTGCTGTGCTGGCTGGGGCAGATGGGAGTTTTATGTGGGAGTGTAGAACATCTGGAGGGCACCAGGTTGGAGAAGGCTGCTTGAATGCTCCCAAGGATGCTTCTTAGAATGGTCCCTTTCGAATTCCAGAGAAACATGTCAACCTGTTCCTTATATATCAGTAGTTCTAGAACTATGATATGTGGAAATGTTGTTGTGGAGCCATTGAGAAATATCTACTGGTATCTGTACTAAATACAGTGGTACCTCGGGTTAAGTACTTAATTCGTTCCAGAGGTCCATTCTTAACCTGAAACTGTTCTTAACGTGAAGCACCACTTTAGCTAATGGGGCCTCCTGCTGCTGCCGCGCTGCCAGTTTCTGTTCTCATCCTGAAGCAAAGTTTTTAACTCGAGGTACTATTTCTGGGTTAGCGGAGCCTGTAACCTGAAGCATATGTAACCCGAGGTACCACTGTATCTATCTGTACTTGGCCTTGTATGGGATTCTGCCCCCACCCCCAAAGATGGAGATCAGTTTTGCAGAACATCTTAGTTCATAAAACAGTCACATCCATCACTCTAGAGCAGTGGCTTCCAACCTTGCCCCACCTAAGCATCTCTAAAATCCTGATGCCTCCCGCCCCCGCCCCCCATGACATATAATTCTTCTTATTCAAAAAATGAACTCCTATTCACATGGAGGGAGCCTAAAAGGCCATTAACTTGGTCTAACACATCCTCGAATTCCCCCCCCCATAAAAATCAATTTGCCCCCCTGTGGGGCATGTGCCCCACATTGGGAACCACGGCTCTAGAGAGTAAAGACAAAAGTTATTAAAAGTGAGTTGTGGATGTGCCTTGATTTGTAGAACTAATAAAGTTTATTAAGTTGTCAGCTTAGACTCGCCCCCCCCCAGCAGTTTTCAAGTGGTCTGCACTGAGGTTTAGAACCGCTGTTCTCAGTGAGGAATTAGACTGTGTTGAAAGGAAGCGCAGCAGCAGCAGGAGCCTCTCAGCAGAGTAATCCAGAGTATACCGGTAAGCCAGAAAGCAAAGCGCAGCAGTGCGGCTTGGGATAAGAGGATTCCTCTACTTTCTCTAAGCAGTGCTCTTGGGCAATGGGGGTCAGGGGGTGTTTAAGGTGAAATGTGGTGGATAACACCCAGCAGCGGCGCTCTGGCTCCTGTAGACTAGCTACAGGGGTTTAAGTAACAGAAGCATTGGCCGTGGAAGTAGAATGAAGGGTAATACCTGAGGCTCCTGCCCTGCTTTCAAATCGGCCATTGAAAGATTGTTCAACACCTGGCGGGTGTTTTGTTTTTTTAAATGACTTTACATTAAATCATGTTTTCAGTGTGGAAGTATCTGTTCAACGTGGTAGGTGAAAAAGCGACCTGCTAGCTTGCTCTGGGGTGTGCTACTCAAATCCTTTGCATGTTTACTCAGAAGTAAGTCCCACTGCGTTCATTGGGGCTTACTCTCCATTAAGTGTGTGCAAAATTTCAGCAGGCCAGGCAGTGGTGCAGGTCTTCTTTGGTTGACAGCTGAACCAAAGTAAAGCACATAAACAAAATTAAATGTACTAGACTAACAATGTATTCTAACAATTCAAGGGAAGAGCAAACCCCCCCCCCCCACAATTGAGCATGGTCAGTATAAGGTAGGGAGACACACACCAGGGAGGAGAAAATAAGCGATGTGTGATTAAGGAACTGGCCATCTCAGTAATAGTTTCCTTAAAAGACAACAAACCATTCCTGATTCTTTCCAGAGCTGGTCCTTGAGATGTGTGAATGGGTGTGTTACTTGGGATCCTGTCCCAGGCAGAGAAATGGCTAACTCTACCTCCTGAAACTTTCTACTTCTGCTGGGGTATCTGGCAGCTTTGGGTTTAAACAGTTTCTACTGCAGGGCTGAGCAGACTTTAGGCTGATCCAATTGCTTTTTGTTGCTTATTATAAGAGCTAGCAACCAGAGCCAGGTGCAAAAGAGAGTAGTGTTTGAGTTGAAGAAAAGTGAGCATGTCCTGACCTTAGGATTTGTTTTCAGCTTAGGAACTGAAGCGAGTTCACAGTCCCTTTGCCCAAGGGGCCAACTCCGACTTCGCTTTATTCATTTCAGTGGCCTAATTTAGTTGGGAAAACCCATTCTGCTGTTGCTGTTGTTAAAGAATTGGGGGTCAGAACCCCTGGCTGACCTACTGTCAGTCACTCAGAGATCTACTGGTAGATTGGGGTCTACCACCTGCCCACCCCTGCTCTACAGAACACTGTTTTAGTCCTTTTTCCTAAGTGGTGTGGGCTGCCAATTTTTGTCTGTGGATGGTCAGGCTGGTTGATGGTGTCTACTGATTCATTTATTTTTAAAATTATCCCAAAGGACAATTAATCCTCATCATCTTCAAGAAAATCAAGGCAGATAATTGGCTAGTTGTCACCTAATTTAGTTGCACTAAGTTTCCACTGAAATCAGTGGGACAAGTTAGTTGGGACAAGTTAGTTACAACATAAATAAGTAATGACTAATTTGTCACACTTATTTCATTGGGACCCAAATTCTGCTAACTTAGTCTGGAGCCAACCCAATGTTTGCTTTGCACCCAGAATCTAGCATAACCACTACCAAGACCTGCCAACTAAATGCAAGGTTTCATTTGAAATTTTAAAATGTAATATTAAACACATACAACAAGAACTGATTGTCCACACCAAAGCACCCTCCTCGCTGAGGCTTGTAAATCATGTTGCAATTCTGGAGAGCTGTGTTGGGTGGGATGCAGGGCTGATAATAGCAGTTTGTGGTCTGGAGAGGGCTCTTCAGAGATGGATGCTGGCCTCTGGGTGACCTTGTAAGGGAGCAGACTCCCAAGTCTGTTCACTGGGGAAGCCGGTAGGTTAAAGGGCAGGTTGAGATTGATTGTAGGGTGGAACCTATTGCTTCCCAGAATTGCATGCGAGTGACTTGACTTAAAAAGAACAGCATGCAATTGATCCTTCCCAAATGTTCTTTCTCTGGGAAGAGTAGTTGAAGAGAGCTAATTTCCCTCTACGAGATTTCCCTTCTGTACTCTGAATCATCACCACACTTTACCTGAATCTTCACATAGTCACAGAATGGAGTGGTATAGAGAAGGGCTGTGCAGACCACAGGTAGAATGACATTTATTTTTCTTACTGCTGTGTGTATGGTTTAAAATAAAAATAAAAATCGATCCTACAAATAAAAAGCAGGAGAGAGAGGTGGGTTAGACCTTTATCACCAACATACTAGATTTATTATTGCAGGAAGTTTTAAAAAGTGAGAGAATCCTTAATAGTGTTGATCATCCTGAAGTGGTACAGCTCACTTTGTATAGCCTCATGACTTGTACCACTTAATTCTGCTGCCAAGTAGGAAACAGTGCTTAGAGTGGGATAACTCAGTGGCAAAGCACCTGTTTTGTATGCAGAAAGGTTCCTGGCTCAATTGCTGGCGTATTCCATTAAAATCAATATATAGGAGCTGTGTGTGCATATATATCTGTCTTGGACCCTGTAGCATCCTCTGCCAAACTGGTACCCTTTCGGACTTCAACCCCCAGCACAGCTAGTGGTCAGGAATCTTGGGAGCAGTGGTCCAGAACTTCTGGGGGGGGGGCACCAGGTTGTGGAAGATGTTGCTGCTCAGAGCAGATAATGCTGTGCCAGACAGACAAATAGTCTGGTCCGATCAAAGGCAGCTCCTAAGAATATCATAAGAGCCTTGCTGGATAAGGCCAGTGACCCATCTAGTCCAGCACCCTCTTCTCACAGTGGCTAACCAGATGTCAGTGGGAAGGCCACAAGCAGGCCCCTAGCACAGCAGCACTCTCCCACCCTGCAATTTCCATCAAATGTTATTTAAAGGCATACTTCCTCTGACAGAGGAGGTCTAGTAGTCCTTGACACAGAACACAGCCATCAGGGCTAGTAGTCATTGATATTCTCATCCTTAGTGAATTTGTGTTACCCTCTTTAGAAGGTGTCCACTTTAGAGGCCATTGTTACCCCTTGTGGCAGCGAATTCCATAATTTAACTGAGATCCAGCACCCTCTTCTCACAGTGGTCAGGCAGGTGACTATGGGAAGCCTGCAAGCAAGACCTGAGCATGGCAACACCCCCTCTAGTGCATACTGCCCTCAATACTGTAATAGTACCTAGCCATAATATTTAGTGGTTATTGGTAGCCTGTCCTCCATGAATTTGCCTAAACCCCTTGTAAAGCCACCAGAGAAGGTGGAAGCGAAATCTGCAATTGAACTATGTATGTGTGGTCTAAAATCTTCCATCATTCAGCTTTACTGGCTGGTGCCAGGTTCATTTTTCTCCTTTTGTTCTCTGAATCAATCTATTGTGAATCTTTGGTTTGAGCTCCCCCACCCCACCCTTCCAATGTTGCCAAACAACAACACTCCAACCTTCTGGACCAAACGCCTCTGTATTCTACAAACCACCAAGGTGCATGCATTGTGTCTATCTTACCACCACTAGTGCATTTGACAGGCCTAAAAATATTATAACTGAGCTTTTCGTTTGTCATTCCTGTGTTTAAACTTTGCAGCCAGAGGCCCCAGGAATTAGGCTGGGAACTGGGGAATTGCTTTTGGTAGGTGAGGGCTGTCCAGTGGAACTGGGTTATCAGAGATTGAGGGAAAGGTTACAGTGGGAGTGCATTATGCCAGGATGAGGTGGAGATGTATTACTTAAAAATCCAGTGCTGACTCCCTTTTAAGTGTTGAGGTCATATTGTCACAGGTAGTTGAACTTCAGACTTGCCATCTCTTTGGAAAGCTCTTTGCGCCACTCTTTCCCATAATTAATCAATGTTCCTATATAGCATTGGCTGCAGTCTCAATCATTTACTTGGGACTACAACTCCTTTGTGGGATGTGAGTGGTGCTGTGGGTTAAACCACAGAGCCTAGGACTTGCTGATCAGAAGGTTGGCGGATCGAATCCCCACGATGGGGTGAGCTCCCGTTGCTCAGTCCCTGCTCCTGCCAACCTAGCAGTTCGAAAGCACGTCAAAGTGCAAGTAGATAAATAGGTACTGCTCCCGTGGAAAGGTAAACAGCGTTTCCGTGCGCTGCTCTGGTTCGCCAGAAGCGGCTTAGTCATGCTGGCCACATGACCCGGAAGCTGTATACTGGCTCCCTCGGCCAGTAAAGCGAGATGAGCGCTGCAACCCCAGAGTCGGCCACAACTGCACCTAACGGTCAGGGGTCCCTTTACCCTTTACCTTTACAACTCCTTTGGCCATGCTGGCTGAGGCTGATGGGGACCTCTGACGTGCCACAGGTTGACCACCCTTGATCTAAAGCATTGGTCTTCAACTGATGGGTCTGGGCGCATTAGCAGGTCACAGCCTGACCTAGGATGGGTCACAATAGCAGTACCCCATTGTGCAAATACATGGCAACATATTAAGTAATGGGTCCCCGGATGTGTGTGTAGGCTAAAGTTTGGTCCTCAGTTTGGAAAGATTGAAGACTACTGCTGTGACATTTTAAAATATCCTCTCCTCTTTCTTTTGTCTAGCAACCGCTGCAGGCACTTACCTGCCACCCCTGCAGCAGGTATTTCAAGCTCCTCGCCGGCCCGGGATAGGAACTGTCGGGAAGCCAATCAAACTCTTAGCCAACTACTTTGAAGTAGACATTCCCAAGATTGACGTCTATCACTATGAAGTTGACATCAAGCCAGACAAGTGCCCTCGCAGAGTCAACAGGTAAGGCAAGTATTAGCGTTTAGCAATTTCTCCTCTTGTCCAGCCCTTTAACTGGGAAGAAGCCATAGGCCTTGGAGAAAACGCATGCAGAGCCCTGCATCTCTTCTCCTCCCCCATCCGGCTAGTTCTGAGAGCCCCACTTCCAAGCACACCTGTTGCAGCTGTTTCTGCCCAGTGGGATACTTGGCACTATTTAGCTTTGCTACGAGTGAAGTTGCCGCGTTTTGCACAGGTGGGAGCTGACCCTGCAAGCTGATGCTTGGACCGGCAGTGAAGTGGCTTTCCTGCAGCATCTCTCTCTTCCTTCCTCTCCGCCCACACTGGGAATTCGGCCTCTCTCCTCGCCCCATCTCTGGCCATGCGCTGGCGGTGGCGGCTTGAGAGATAACTGGGCTTTGGGCTCTATCACTGGTCAGCTTACAGCAGCTGTGTGATCTTGGCTGCGGTCCCAGGCTTTTAAAATAGCCATCCTTAGGCTTTGGGCAATTGTACTGCTGTTTAAAACTCTGCTGTTCGTTTAATTCTTTGCTTGGGAAGGTCAGTATTGAGAGTTATCTGAATTAAAGAATGAAAATTCTGCAAGGAGCACATGCGTAGAGCAGCTGATTAAATTTTGTACCTGTTCTCTTTTAACTTGCATAATTCTGGCTTGGCTATCCATGAAGGCGTGAGAGACCTCTAGAGGCTCACTCTCCCCCGCTCCTGGATACCAAACTCAGGCTTCTGAGATGTCAGCTGAAGGCATTGTAGAGTTGGCATGCTGGTCAGATATTTCAAGACTGCTACTAGGTAGAGGGCAGCGTAATTTAAAAATAAAAATTATGGTGCCATTTGTTAGCAAGGACAGGAACATGGGCTACTTGTCCCCTAGCCTTGCAGCAGTCAGGGGCAAGTGTGCCCCCACTGGCCACCTGCTTATAACTGAAAGCATATTGCAACTAGGAATGCAAGCAGTCATCAGTGGCACAGGCCAACATGTCAGACTAGGACCAAGGAGGGGACACAGGTCCAAGTCCTTACTTATCCATGAAGTTCATTAGATGGACAGGTTGCGCACAGCCAACCTCACCTGCTTCGTGCAGTTATTGTGATGGTACATATTTTTTTTTTGGTGGGAGAAATTTATATATCGCCCTATCCTTTGGGTAGCGTGAAGTAAAAATGCAATAACATTATTTATTACCTTAAAAAAAAAACTGGCAGTCAGGCCAGTTACAAATAAAAAATAAAAAATAGTTAAGTGGAGAAATGCTTGATCTTCTTATTTCCTAATGGCAATGCTTTAAAGTCCAACCCGTCAGATGTTGTTGGACTACAGTTCCCATACTGCTAAGGGGAGCTGTCGTCTAACAACATCTGGAGGGCACCAGGTTGACCAAGTCTACTTTAAACATGCTTGACCATGACTTGTCAGTATTTGCCTGGTCAATGTTGCTTTTGATCATTTCAGGGCATTACCCATAGGCTTAAGTAACTTTTATGATAAACATCAAAATTATTCAAATAATTTTTTTTAGAAAACTTACTTAGCATATCATCAAAGGCAATTAAAAATAAGATTTTTTTTGGAGGAAAACATTAATACAAATTTCATACTTCTTCACTGGTTGGTGTGTCAGCTGCAGTCTTTTTCTGGACAGGGATAGCCTGGGTACAGTTAGCCGCACTCTGTGACACACTTTTTATGAGGCCACCATTGAACTCAATTCAACAACTGCGACAAGTGCAGAATGTGGCAGCCAGAGTGTGGAGAGGAATAGAACTCAAGCAGGTACACTGGTTGCCAGTTACCTTCCGGGCACAAAACTATGTGCTTAAGACAACATTTAAAGCTCTGAATGATCTGCAGCCCAAATATCTGAGAGAATGCTGTCTCCAGTATCAACCTACCCTGCATTAAGATAAAAGGCTGCTTTCTGGGTCATCCGTATGTTAAACGAGGTGCATAATGCAGGGATGCATGGTAGAGCCTTAATGGTGGTGGCTCCATGTCTTTGGAATGACCTCTCCTGAAGTGCATCTCACCCTAGCTGTATATTTGGGAGGAAGGGTGAAAATAATAAAATTTGTTTTGATGCCAGATGAAAGATCTCTTTTTGGTAGGCCTTTTATTATAAATTGCATACATTTATGTAATTTCCGAGAATGATTTTTAAAAGTTTTTCTGCTTATTTTATCCAATATTGCCTTTTTTTCTTTTTTCTTTTGGTAAACTACCCTGTGACCATTTTTGGTGAAGAGCGATCAAGAAACCTGATAAAGAAACAAATCATTTACCAAGCATTCTACCTCATTTTTGCCACTTCAGGTTAACCCATCTGTCTCAGTCTAGCGATGAAAGCATTAAATTCTGTCACTTTTGCTGTGTTTCTGCAGAATTGTGGAGTTCACAACTACTTCATTGGCTGCTGTGCAGTGTTTGTGAATGGGAATCTTGAGATTCGGGCTGGAAAATGTCCTGTTCAAATGTTCATTAATAAGAGTGAACGAATGCCTGTTGCAAACACAATGTTAAACAAGCCTGGCAATTTATGATGGTTTTTAAAGCTTTGTTTATTAAATTCCAGTAAAATAAACATGCGTTATTAGATTGCTCTCTAGGGCATTAGTAAATTTTCTAATGCAATCAGGGTTTTTTTTCCTGATGCAGATCACTATGATTTACATAAGGAAAATTTTCCAATTGAAATTTTTTCCAGACAAGTTACATCACTTATGGGAATGAGGGAAAATACAAGATCAGCCGAGGTGATTGGCCAAGCAATACGAAGTTGTTGTATTAGATAGTCTTGGTAAAGTCTGGGTGCTTAGCCTATTGCACTCATTTACTCAGCAGAGTAGTACCTTCCACTTGCTGCATGTTGAGGCTTAAACTTTTCCAGCACCAGCCACTGACTCAAATGATCCTGAGTTCTCCCTCGTGTTCTAGCTTGGCTGCTCCCAGTCCAGTCATACATCTGGTCCTAGTTTCTTACTGGAATTGTGAACCTGCTAGCCAATCCTTCTAGCTTCTCTCTTCCTCCCCCTCCCCTCCTGGTCTCTCTCTCTGCAGGGAGGTTGTGGAATACATGGTACAACACTTCAAACCTCAAATTTTTGGAGATCGGAAGCCGGTGTACGATGGGAAAAAGAACATCTATACAGTCACTGCCCTGCCCATTGGCAATGAAAGGGTAAGAGGGCAGTGTTCTCTTGGGTGGTTGGGCTTCCTCAGGCACCCTCCTTTTTAAAGCCAGAAGGATCAGGAGAATTAAGAAGTTGCATTGGTGTTCCCTTCTATCTCTGCTGTCCATCCAACATGGCAGTGACTGAAAATTACATGTCAGTCACTTGACATCACCTTGATGTCTGGCAACCCAGCTTCAGAGGAAAGAATTGGGAACACACTCTTAAGTGTGTTTCCAGTTCTTTCTCCCTTTGTATCCTGACTTGAACTCAAGCCCCTGCTGAAAGGGACTTGCAAAGCACTGTGCTTTCAGCTGGAATTGTGTTTAATGAATGCCAGAGACAGCAGGAGCTTAACCGCAACTGTTTCACTGTCTGAAAATGACTATACAACAGGCCTAACAAACTCACTAATGCAACTTCTTTTTCTTCAATCCTTCACTCCTAGTTCTAGTTCCATACCATATAAGGCAGGGGTTCCAAAGCCATAGTTCCATGCCATGCCATATAAGGCAGGGGTTCCAAAGCCATAGTTCCATGCCATGCCATATAAGGCAGGGGTTCCAAAGCCATAGTTCCATGCCATGCCATATAAGGCAGGGGTTCCAAAGCCATAGTTCCATGCCATACCATTTAAGGCAGGGGTTCCAAAGCCATAGTTCCATGCCATGCCATATAGGGTATGGGTTCACAAAACTCTGGACCGCAGGTACTCCATGAGCTTCACTCAGGTGGCCCATAGCATGTCTGAATTAAATATTCATATTTATTTTTTAAATGGTTCTTTTCTTTCTTTCCTTGTATTTTATTGTATTACAACCTAACTACTGTGGAATGCAAATCATAACACACAATAAAAGACAATTTTAAGAAATTGGTTTATTTTTCTGTCATTTGTTTGTAGGTTGACTTTGAGGTGACAATTCCAGGGGAAGGCAAAGACAGGATATTCAAGGTTTCAATCAAGTGGATGGCCATTGTGAGCTGGCGGATGCTTCACGAGGCCCTGGTGAGCGGACAGATTCCTGTTCCGCTGGAATCTGTCCAAGCCCTTGATGTTGCCATGAGGCACCTGGCCTCCATGAGGTAACTAACTTTTGTGGTCAGGGCTTTAGTTTATTTTTTTAGGTAAGATGCACACAACTCTGGGCACATCCTTTATCTTGTTTTCACACAGATATATTACATCCATGAAGCCAACATGGCCCTGGGAGTTGTATTTTTGTGGAATTTTCTGTGAGGGAGTAGCTCTCTCACACCTCTTCACAGTCTTCAGCTGGTGTCTAAAAGAGTACAGTGATGGTGCCTACATAATATCAATAGGCAGGGGGTTCCAAAGCACAGATGCTGCCTCATTAAAGGAAAACGACTGCTTTCAAATGCGGAATGGACATCGCTTGGCACTTGTAGAGGTGCAAGTTCTATAGATTGAAGTGATTGGATTGGCATGCATGGAGCAAGGAAATCCTTTAACTTGCAACCTTGAAGACTGCCCACCCCAAGTAAATAGTGCCTAGGTATGAGGAAAGAGCTGGGCAAAATTTATGTTAGTGACGAATCTGTAAGAAGATTTGAGGCCCAGGGACATTCTTGAAGCGTTTTTGTGCCTCAGTCTAGACTTCAAATATCAAAGTTTGCTGTCCTACATGGGTATAGCATGGGCTAATGTTCTTCATTTTCTTTGGCCTCCCCAGGTACACGCCAGTGGGCCGTTCCTTCTTCTCTCCCCCTGAAGGATACTATCACCCGCTGGGAGGTGGTCGGGAGGTCTGGTTTGGGTTCCACCAGTCTGTTAGGCCCGCTATGTGGAAGATGATGCTGAATATTGATGGTAACTAAATGCATGCAGTAATGTAACCCTGATATATAAATATCACTGTAAAACATTCAGAATACCCAACCAGAAGTCTGTCGTTGAAAAAGGATTGTTGACAATGCCTCTTAGGTTCTCTGGGGCCCTGTTCACCAGAGGTGCCTGAATTAACTGTTGTGATAGGTTCAATGGACAACAAGAACCTGGTCAGATGTAGCTTGCATTGTAGTGATTATTTTGACAGTTCACAGGCACAGGTTTTCTGACAGCATGCATGGCTGGTGTTTCCCTAAGCAGCTTCATAAAAGGCAGAGCAAAAATGTATTATATAAACATAAGTAAACTTATCTGGTTCTCTGCAAGTGTTGCATTGCTTTTTAAAATCTGATTTTTCTAGAGCCTTTGAGGGAGGGGGTTCTTCTTTGGCTCTTGTTTTTATTACAAATTTTGTGTTTATATCTTGTATTTTTATGCTCTGAATGGCCCTGAGATCTATGGATGAAAGGTGGTATACTAATTCTAGTAGTAGTAATCATCATCATCCTGGTTTCGTTATGGAGTATTTACATGTTTTTCCACTAGTCATTTGTTTATCCCGCAGTTTTCTCTGTCACTTTCCAAACTGCAAAAAATTCATTTAAAAATGGATTTGTTCTGCTAGGGTGACAGTACTTAAATCCATGTCAATTGCATAAACCTAAAGTTCTGGTATGCGCTCGAACCCCTCCTGCAAAATGGTGGCAGTCTGGAAGCACCCCTAGAGAAAGAGAGTCAAGAAATGACCGTGATGCTTGTGCTGCTGTTGCCTGGACTGACCTGCACTCTTATCTGCTCACTCCACAACAGTATCAGCGACAGCCTTCTACAAGGCCCAGCCCGTGATTGAGTTCATGTGTGAGGTGCTCGACATCCGGAACATTGATGAGCAGCCGAAGCCCCTGACTGATTCTCAGAGAGTCCGTTTCACCAAGGAGATCAAAGGTAAAAGAGGGCAGAGACTCTAAAAGGCCCTAGTTGGCAAGTGGTTTTCTTTCAGGGCCGCAAAGGAAATAGATGCAAAGCAAAAGGCAAAATTAAGAGGGGCAATATTTTGGAGGCCATGGTGGAAAGTCTGGGACACCCTATCCCTCCTTTGCGTTCTGTGTTTTATATGTTGACTGGATCAATAAGCTGATAAATGGATGTCTTTCTCTTTTGATAGGTTTGAAAGTGGAGGTGACTCACTGTGGGCAGATGAAGAGGAAATACCGTGTGTGTAATGTTACTCGGAGGCCGGCTAGCCACCAAACGTAAGGCTGTTAGCTTGGGGGAAGGGGAAGAGACACTTGTGGTGTGTGTTTGTGTGTTTCGGGGGGGAGCTGTGTTACCTTGTGACATTTAGCATCAGTTGGGTAGCATTTAGAAAGGGGAATGAGAAAAAACACTGTTAGTCTGGTGATGCAGGAAGCCTTGGGAACTGACTGATGGGCACTTTCTTGGAAGAAGTGTGCACTGCTGCTAGGTGACTTGTTTCAACTGTCAGTGTGGGGAAAGCTGTCCTGAAGCCTGATGAAATCCTGCAACTTCTCATAATACACATGTTTTGGAGTTGTTGTTTGTCCTGCTTTTGTTGCCCTATAGGGCAAGGGTGCTATTCCAGATAGCAATAACGCAGTAACGTTAGGGAAGCATCACACAACAACTTACAAAGCAGAATGATGTGTGGATGGTCCAGCATAAATTCACCACTAATGCGCAATACAAGTCGTAGAGTGCACCTGCAAGACCAATCAGTCTGGAGAGGCTCGAGGTCTTTTTCCTGGTTTTGTACCGGGCTCTCTAAACAGCTGTGGATTTCTTCTGTGTAGGTTCCCTCTCCAGCTGGAGAGCGGTCAGACGGTGGAGTGCACAGTAGCGCAGTACTTCAAGCAGAAATACAACCTCCAGCTCAAGTACCCCCACTTGCCGTGTCTTCAAGTCGGCCAAGAGCAGAAGCACACATATCTACCTCTGGAGGTGAAAACTCGTTTTTGGAATGGGATGGGGAGATGGCTTTGAAATACCTAAAGGCTTTGCTGTTATAGTGGGGGGGGGGGAGTGTGTGTGTGTGTGTGTGTGTGTGTGCGCGCGCGCCCTTGCATGAACAGTTATGTTCTGTTTTGTACTCGTTCTGGTCCTTTTGAACCTTTTTGTGCTTTGGCCTCCAGTGGTTTTAAGACTTTTAATTTTTACTGAAAACCAAATTTTAAAAAAAGGAGAAGTGCCTAATCACAGAGACACAAAACAAAACACTGCAACTTTATACACAAATAAAAATATATATAATAAATATATTATAAATATAATAAATAAAGAATATATAATAAATATATAATGAAAAAGAAATAAGCTGAATTTTCTTTCTTTCCCAACCATGGGACTTTGACCAATCTTGACTGCTTGCTTTAAACTTAAAAGTCCCATGGATTTCTCAGCTGGTTAGAATGTAGTGTTGATAACACCAAGTTTTCAGGGTTTGGTCCTCCATATGATACAGCTGCGTATTCCTGCATTGCAGGGGTTGATCAGTGATCCTCAGGGCCACTTCTGACTCTACAATTCTATGAATCTTGCCCTCTATGCTCAGAGCAGCCTGTCACATCTTCTGAAATTTAACTTTGTTGTGTTTTATTATCCTGCTTTTCAGACGAATAATGTCTTTCAAACAGAAAAGAACCACAAGCCCAACCCTCAGGGCTTA
Source organism: Podarcis raffonei (assembly GCF_027172205.1). NCBI lineage: Eukaryota > Metazoa > Chordata > Lepidosauria > Squamata > Lacertidae > Podarcis > Podarcis raffonei. Next base: position 29,495,340 of record NC_070609.1, read on the forward strand.
TAGACTAAAAAGACAAGATGCAGGAAGGGAAAGCAGGTGGAGAAGGAAAAGGAGGGGACAATCTTTTTAAATCCTTCCCCTTAGCAAATGCTCTGAAACTAATTGGAGGCTCATAATCTTGCCCATTCACCTTGCTTTTTAAAGTCCCCTTTGTGAATAATTTCAATGCAATGCCCCTATTCCCTTCTCCCTTTCCATGCCAAGTACTCAGCACAAATTCTGCCTGCTTGGCTCAAATCAAGGGTAGGTGGGACTCAGTAGTGACTAGTGGATACATGGTGGATTGGAACACAGGAACCTGCCAGTCACACTAGTCTGGTTCACACGTACTGCTAAAACATAGTTTGAAATGAACTATGGTTTACCATGAACAAGTAGCATGCTGGTGCATGCCAGTGAATTGCACCTGTTTTGTACCTCCCTTTCCAGAAGTGGGCAACAAAACCACAGAATGGCTGACTTCACCTAATGTGTGAAACAGCACTCATTGTTTCTCTGCAAACTACTACTGGAAGCCAAGGTTTTGTTTTTTTAAAAGGAACCCATGAATGCTGGCTTGCACAGAATGCTAAGTCGGCTTCTCCATGGTCGTCCCCCCCCCCCAACTATGGGAAGGGAGGAGCACAGCGGCTTCTATTGGGCAGCATGCACTAGCACACTGCTTGTTCATGGTAAACCATGGCTTTGTTTCTGACCATGGCTTAATGTTCACGTGTGAACCAGTGCCCAATGGTCTCTTACTGGCCCATGAGCATGGCTGTCCTAATGGTTTGTCCAAGATTCTGAGAGGGCTGTTAGTACAATAGTTTTACAAATTGAAGTGCTCCATTATCACTCACAAAATCTATGGGAAATTGGTTCCCAACTCAGGAGCTATTTAGCTATATTTGCAAGTTTTCCATAGCTGTGGTCAGGCAAAGTTTATGTTTTCCTCTAATGTACCATATTTTTTTGTGTATAAGACTATATTGTTTCCTAAATTTTTGAAGTTTAAAATAAGGGGTCATCTTATACACGGATAGTGCACAGTGCATTTTCTTAATTTTGAGTCCCAAAAAATAGGGAGCGTCTTATACACGGAAAAATACGGTATATCCTGTATTAATCTCCTTCTGCATTGCGGTCCCCCAGAGAGGCCCTGTTTTGTGGTCCTCTACTATTGGCAGTTAAGCTGATTGACACAAGAATCAAGGCCTTCTCTGTAGTGGTGCCAGCTTTGTAGAACTTCCTTCTGAAGAAGGAGCAACAGTCCTGGTGTACTGAGGACTCCTTGTTTCTCCAGGGGGTTGGGGCAGGCTGATCCAGATTAACTGGAAGCTGCTGCTGTTTTCCATAAGTGTTCTTATATGCTGCTGCTGACATTGATCTGAGTTTTAAGTGTGTGTTTGTTTTATGCTTTCATTGTTGTCCATCTGGAAGACCAGTATTGGGGCCAAAGGGCAAGATAGTAATTTAACGAAAACAACAATTAAAAAGAAATGTCTTTCGCAGGTATGTAACATTGTGGCTGGCCAGCGGTGCATTAAGAAACTAACGGACAATCAGACCTCCACCATGATCAAAGCAACAGCAAGGTCTGCCCCGGATAGGCAAGAGGAGATTAGCCGGCTGGTATGTTCCTCTTGTCTTTTTGCTCTTGTGAGGGGGGGGGAGAGCGGCAAGCGCTTGTGAACTTTCTGTTCTTTTGGGCTGGCAACTTGCGAGTGAAGGTATGTGAACTGCTGCTGAGGACGGTGAAAGCTTTATGACTTAGTGGTGCAATTCAAGTGGGGTTGGCTGTGGCAGAGATCTGCCTCCACCCAACCCCATAACAACTCGGGTAGTTTCTGCCAGCAGAGTGATGGCAGAGTCTCTCAAACCAAAACTCATGTACTTTAAAACTTCAGGAGTTCTAGGTTACTGTCAGTATTTGTATCTCTTCATATCTACCAGAATTTTAGGATGCGGCAGGGCAGGAAGTATGGGGCTTTCTGAGTGTTTAGCCACAAAAGCTACAAAACCTTTGACCTAAATCCCTCCAGATCTTATGGAACCAGTGCTGAAGTGAAGCGATCCTGCCATTACCTGGGTAGAGCTTTCTGTGATCCATTGACAGATCCCAGCACCTTAATCATTTGAAGTGTTCCACTAGGAGCTTTCACAGGCCAGGCCAGTGTTATTTATCCTGAAGACTGTTGGCTGCCCATGCTTTGTTTAAACTATTTTTTTTAAAAAAGAATATTTATTAAGTTTTCCAATTTTTTAAACAAACAAACAAACAAAACAAACAGAAACATTAAACAAAGGCATAAAATTCATAAACCATACTTTTAGATAACAAATTTCTCAGACCTCCTCATACTTCTCCTTCTTGTATCCCAATTAAGATTATTTGTTCAGCAAATCCTTCATTTAAAGCATTACAGCTTGTAACATTACCTTATTTTTCAAACCCTTGCTTTGTTTAAACTATTGCCTATATTTTCCACTCTTACGAGTAGTGTTTCTTTTTTGCCAGTGTAGCTGTTGGAAAGCCTGTTCTGTTTGGATAAATATATTTTATTATATTTATATATCATTCTTCCAGCCAAGTTTAAAACTAAATTTCAATATTACAATGGAAAATGGGAAAGAGATGTGGAAAGGAAACCCCTTGAGTTAGTTTCAGCAAAAAAGAGAGAGAGAAGGTTCTTTTAAACTCACACATTGTTGATACTTCACTCTGAGAACACTAAGCTTAATATATGCAGTGAGTCCTGTATGTTGACGATGTGGGTGCCCAGAATTGGGCACATACGTACATATGTGGTGGGGATGTGATGTCATACAAGTTTTTTGGGGGGTAAATCTTACTGGAATGTAGTAAAATAATAAGCTACTACATAGATCCTTTCCTGATACTGGCATTGTTTACTATATTTGATGACCAACATTCAGATGAACCATATAAATAGGTTTTATTGATGTTATTGGCTGCAGCTAGACATGTAATAGCAAGAAATCAGAAAACAAGAGAGAGGAACATTTCAAGAGTGGAAAATTGTAATGCAGCAAAATGCCTTAATGGAAAGATTGACAAAGCAAGTACAACTGATGAGACAGACAAGCATGGAAGGTGATTTTGTAGGGGGGTGCTTTGGGTTCATTCTACGGTTAGGAAGTTGTGAAACTGGAACCTCAGCAGCAGCTTCACAATAACCTTACTGGAGAGACTTGATAGTTTAATATGAAACAACACATTGCTATTCAGATTCTTCCTATGTATTATATAAATAAGAATAATGGCACAAAAGGTAGCATTGTATTAAAGGTAAAGGTACCCCTGACCATTAGGTCCAGTCGTGACCGACTCTGGGGTTGCGACGCTCATCTTGTTTTATTGGCCGAGGGAGCCAATGGGTCATGTGGCCAGCATGACTAAGCCGCTTCTGGCAAACCAGAGCAGCGCACGGAAACACCGTTTACCTTCCCGCTGGAGCGGTACCTATTTATCTACTTGCACTTTGAAGTGCTTTTGGACTGCTAGGTTGGCAGGCGCTGGGACCGAGCAACGGGAGCTCACTCCGTTGCGGGGATTCGAACTGCTGACCTTCTGATCGGCAACTCCTAGGCTCTGTGGTTTAACCCACAGCGCCACCCATGAATTCCATGTATACCTCCCATGAATTCTATGTATTGTAATTTTTGTGTGTTACTATATGTGAAAAATAAAAAGCTATTTGTGCAGTATGTATACATAGATGAGCTGTGGGCTATTTCTGGCCTGTGAGTCTAATTTGGCCTGGCAGGGGTCCTAATTAGGCATGTGAGGCCATTTGTCCCAAACCACCTGCGCCACACCTGACATAATATGTGAATTCAAATGTGGGGCAGATAAAGACTGGCTGCCTTAGAAGTTCCTGATGAGAATTCCCTAGTGTAGCTGATGGGGCTTTCTCTTGGCACCAATCAGCTGATGAGCACTGAGAACAAGCCCTTTGGAGGGTGCACTGTTGGTACCAATAAGTTGAGTGGAGCTGAGTTATCCCCTTTGAAGTAGTCACCTGGTGTCACCACGGTGGGTGGGGCAACTGAGGAACCAAGCCGATAGCCAGCTTCAGCTTTCCACCGTGGACATAGACAATAAAATAGGAAATTCTGTTTTCAGAAGGAGCCCTTAAAACAAAACATAAGCACCAAAGCAGAAAGATCAGCGAAAAGCCAACTTAGAGCAGCATAAAGCACAGCAAGTTGATGCAGAAAGTGAGGCACTCAGTAAAATGTAACCATCCTTGTTTTTCAGATGAAGAACGCCAGTTATAACCTGGACCCATACATACAGGAGTTTGGCATAAAGGTGAAGGATGACATGACTGAAGTGACTGGGCGTGTCCTGCCAGCCCCAATTTTACAGTATGGAGGACGGGTAAGCACCCAAGGGTCTCTCAAGTGCTCGTTGTGGGGGGGGGGTGGCAGATTCTCTTAGGGTAACTGACCAGTAGTAATATCTAAGGAATGGACATTTTGACACCCCATCCCCAAAGCCTTCCATCAGTCACCATATAAATTGCGTTTAATTTTCAGGATTGTGGGTTCAAGCCCCACATTGGGCAAAAGATTCCTGCATTGCAGGGGGGGCTGGTCTAGGTGACCCTCGTAGTCCCTTCCGCTCCACAATTCTACGATTTTATGACTATTATCTTTTACCGGTGAAATCCTTTCAAGATGGCTTACAGAATAAAATTTTATCTGTCCCACCACAGGCAAGGACACAAGAGAGGGCCTTCTCAAGGGCTGCTCGCAATGGATTGTGGAGCTCCCTTTGGGGGGAATCTAGGCTGGTCCCCTTTTGCTTCCCTTTTGCTGGCAAGGAAATAACTTTGTTTAGAGAAGCCTTTGGCTGCTAACTGACGATTGTGGCAGGGTCTTCTGAGGGCGGGTGTTGCGCATTTTGTTTTGGTGCTTTTAAATAGTTCTAAGTGTTTTAATTTGGTGCTATTTTTAATAGGGAAACTTGTTTATTTTTATTATTTATATTGATTGTTGGAGGTGGCCACCAATTTGGATGGCTTTGAGAGAGGATCAGACAAATGCATGGAGTGCAAGCTACTAGCCACAATGGCTATATTCTGCCTCCCCTGTCAGCGGCTGTATGCCTCTCGTTTACCAGTTGCTGGGAGTCACAGTTGTGCAGAGTGCTGTTGCGCTTAGGCCCAGCTTGTAGGCTTTCCGCAGGCATCTGACTGGCCACTGTGAAAACAGGATGCTGTACTGTATAGACCATTGGCCTGATTCAGCAGGCTTTTCTTAGATTTTAATAAACAGTTAAGCTTGGATATTGATGCCAGATGAACCCCAGCCCCCCAATTGACTAGCCATCCTCTAAAACGGTTATCTCTGTGGGGTGTGTAGGGCAAATGATCCCCAAACTCCCCTGGTAGGTGGTGTTTATTTTGAAAGATCAACCCACCATTTTCTTTCCCTGCAGAACCGTGCCATCGCCACACCCAACCAGGGGGTATGGGACATGAGGGGGAAGCAGTTCTACAATGGCATTGAGATCAAAGTCTGGGCCATAGCCTGTTTCGCCCCCCAGAAGCAATGCAGGGAAGAAGTTCTGAAGTAAGTGAGTGGTATGTTTGTGGGTGTGGGGAACTGGACGTGGCTATAGAAGGACCACGGCTTAGAGTCACTCTTTCGCAAGCAAAAGGACCCAGGTTCAATCCCTGGCATCTCCAGGTAGAGTTCAAAAGGTGTAGGTGATACTGAGTTTGAAAAATGGGGCGGGCTTATGCTGACCATACATCTGGCTTTAGAATCTTTTGAAAGAGGCCTGTCTTTGAAGGACTATTCAGTCCAAGCCTTTTAAATATAAAGAATATAAGAAGAGAGAACAGGGAACTTAGAAGTTGCCCATAAGTAGTAAACAGAAGCTTGGCAGCTTGATCACGTGATCAGACTTTACGCCACAGTGGTGAGATATATTTTATTTTCATTTATAGTAGCAATTTCTTCATGTGTGCCTCTTAGTATACATTAGTATATACAAATCTGTGTCCCTTTTTTCAGAGCCTACTATCATTAGGTTGAGTTAGGGTGCGGGAGAGGGGCCAAGATGGCGACGAAGTAAGACGCGCTTGCCGGAGCTCCCCTTTCCAGTTCATGCTGTAAGTTACTCCGCTCCTATTTTTCTCTGGAAGTTAGCACGATAATGTTTTGATGATAACGCCAGGAACTCACCCTGTGGAAGCTTGCAAAGTCAGCGCCATAAATCTCCTTAATGAGCTTCACTAACAACCTGATTAGCTGTAACTTGGGCAGCCGCCGGCCGCGCTTCCCTGGCCTTCCACCAGCTCTTGCTTGGCCTTTGAAGGACTCTTAGATAACCGAGCCGCTCAAGGGGTTTAGCATGAAGAACCTAAAACGTGGTCGTACCTCTTCTGTGGAAGACCTTTCCTTTAATGCCTCAGAACCTATGTCTAAGGTTTCGAAGCCTACTGGGCTGGATTCACCACCTAAGACCTCAGAGCCTTCTATCTCATCATTGGAGGAGTTTTTCTGCAATCTTGTGCTTCCTTCACCTGTTACCTCCAAGCAGTTAGATTGCCTACATGATCCTGCAATGACTCCAAACAACCTTTTAAACACCTCCAAGCAGGTAGACTGTCCATATGACCCCGCAATGACTTCAAATACTCCCTTGCCAGGAGACAAATCGCTGTTGGATATAACCTCCAGCCCAGATGGCCTCTCTCCCCACCCCGACCCTCATCGTAAATCTTTATGTGATATAGTACAATCAGTGGAGCTGAGGACTTTGCAGAAATATTGCCTGCACTTGGCTGACGAAATAAAGGTGCTATCAGCTTCCATCAATATGTTAGAGGGAAAACTAAATGCCTTCACCAAAACCCCTGCCCCGATTTTGAATCCGCCATTAAATCATCAGGGACCTGATAATCATGAGGCACAGAGCCTAAGTAGGGGGCAGCAGCTAGTAAACCTCCAACTCACCCCTAACAATATATGCTTGAACATCGCTCACTCCTGCTTCCCCTACTATGCCTGGAGAAATTGTAAAGCTGCTGTGATCTCATCGCGAATGTTGACCAGGTCCTACTTGGCCCAGGGTGATCTCCTATCATTAGAATGGCTGCCAGAGACTCCAAAATTTAAGCGCTTGTTGCTCAAGTTTGACTCTCCCAGGCTTCCTGCACTTTTGAGCAAACTTCAAAATCGCCTCAACTGGTATGGAATCTTCCCACAAAGATGCTTCTTTAACAACTGTAGGGGCATTATTGGGAAAATCCCAAACTCAGCAAATTTGGTTAGCCGGCCTACAAGGAGGATTGAGGATTATGACTGGAATTCGCAGCAACGGACCCTTCCTATGAACCCCTCCCTACGATTTACTAGCCGACCATCCCACCTGCTAGAAGGGACTGCCTTAAGGGGTAGAGCTTTGACGAGTCCAGCCTTGGCCATTATAGATGCTCCTAAAGATTGGCAGACACAAGCCCATGTGGACCCCTCTGCAGCGATAACGATCTCCAATCCTCAAAATGGCTGCATTCCTTGTGCTGATACCATGACGATGCAAGAGACACTGGGAGATCCAGTAGCCCTTTGGACAAACACTGAGGCAGTGGCAAGGCTAAACAAGCTACTGGAAGCTAACCGAAAAGGATGTCTTTCTTCTGTCTTACATAGTGCTTTCCCATTAACAAGCCTCGATCCTCAAGGCACGACTCCTGTAACTACAGAGCATACGACAAACGACGAGTCTATGGACTTGTCGGCTAGTAACACCAACTCGTATCAAGATTCTCTCTTACAGCGATCTATAAATTCGCCCCAGCCACTGGCTGCTCCTGTGACATGTGACAACTTGAACCTGAAATGCAAACAATCAAAAATCACTGCCTTTTTTCACCCTACTGCCCCTTCACGCAGCGTGCACCCCCATTTGGATTCTCCAGGATTAACCACGCAAGAGAAATCATGAGGGAAACACAAAGCGGCCTCTTAACACTACTATCATGGAATGTGGCTGGTATTAAATCCAAACTGACAGATTCATCATTTGTTGCCTATATAAATAGCAGCCACATCCTTCTATTCCAAGAGTCATGGGCTTGTGAGGACTTCTATCTAACAGGATACAAGGGCTTCTACCTGAATGCCACGCAGAACTCGTTATCACATGGTAGACCGCAAGGAGGCTTGGCTACTTTTGTTTCCTTAGCCATAAATCTTCAGGCCGAAAAAATCGACATCCAGTCGTCACTCATGCTGATTATAAAGTTGCAAACAGCAGAGGAAACGATAGTAGTGATCAATATCTACTTATGTCCAATTTATAAGAGAAATTTGGTTGATCTGAGATGGCAGGAAATCCAAGTGACATTGGAAACGCTTTTTGATAAATACCCCGAAGCCACTTTTCTGTTGGCGGGAGATTTTAATGGACGCCTGTCACATACTGACCAAATCTTATTCTCTAAATTTAACAAGTACCCTTCTTCGCCTCTTATGACTACAGATCTTTTACCAAGGAAATTCGAAGATAACATAGCCACTTACGCAGGTTTCAAATGCAGGCAAACCTTGCTGGCCCTCAATTTCCTTCTGCTAAATGGGGCAGTCAGCTCGGACTACCCTGCCGAATTCACCTATTGGTCAGGCTCACGTGCATCCACTATTGATTTTGTATGGATATCTCCCGACCTTACCCCCAAAATATCCAGCTTTAAGGTGGCTACAAGATTGGAGAGTGATCACTTCCCTCTAGAAATTTCCTTGACTCTGGCTGACGAACTTGATAGGCACTCCTTTGTGCACCTATCAAATGATCATCTGGAGATAAGACCTACAGCCCTTAAATGGACCTCCAACTCGGCCCAGCAGTTGAACGAACTTCTCTGGTCTGATCAGCTCCAAATAAAAAGGGCTTCCCTTATGCAGGTGGATGAGCCTCTACCAATATATGACGATTTAGTAGAACTTTCTAAAACCAACACTAGCTCGGTCCCCCACAAAGCATGGTAAACAGTTTTTCCACAAAAAATGGTTCGATGAGGAATGCAAAAACTTCAAGAATCATCTGTATAATGAATGGTTGGCATACAGAGCATCAAATGACCCCATGCCAAATAACCGCCTTATCACCCTCAGGAGAAGTTACAAAGCCCTACTAAAGGAAAAGAAGCTTGAGGCAGAAAGAAACAATTGGAACAACCTTTTGATAGCTGCAGAGAATAGAAATCCAGCCTCTTTTTGGCAGTTAATTTCCAGATACCTGGGTAGGCCGCTTGCAAGAATAGAACCCCACATCTCAGCGGACACTTGGGAAAGATACTTCGCCGATCTGTATGCAGCCCATGATGCCTGCGGAGATACGGTGGAGCCGGAAGCACTGCCCGATTGGGACCCAGTTACATGCCCTGAAGTTGAAACCCTCATAGATCGATTTAAAGCAGGCAAGGCCCCCGGTGATGACCTTATATCCATTGATGCCATCAAAACAAATAAAGATTGGTGGATCCCACTTTTAGCAGCACTTTACACGCATATAAACAAAACAGCAAAATTTCCCTCAAGCTGGAGCTCTGCGTTGATTGTATTAATACATAAGAAAGGCCCACGTACAGAGCCGAGCAACTTTAGGCCAATCAGCTTGCTAAATGTCATTGGGAAGATTTACTTGGGGTACCTGTTAAACAAACTATCGAAATGGATGGAGGACGACAATATCATTGCCGATGAACAGGTGGGTTTTCGCCCTGGAAGATCTACCACAGATCAAATATTAACCTTGAATCACCTGGCGGAAAAGTATGCCGGCAAAGCCCCAAAGGTTCTTCATGTGGCTTTTATTGACCTTAAGCAGGCATTTGATCGAATCTCTAGAAAGCAGCTATGGACAAAACTGGCTGCTACAAAGATCGATCGTCGTCTCCTTCATCTGATTATCAGCCTCCATACAAACACCTTTCTGAGAATCAGGCTAGACAATAAAGGCCTAGTCTCCAACCCTGTTACCACCACTAGAGGGGTAAGACAGGGTTGTCTATTGGCCCCAGCATTGTTTAGCTTTTACATTAACTCACTGGTGACTCACATGGCCAATGATGCTTTCCACCCCCCCAAATTAGCAGGCTGATCTCTGAATGTTCTTCTGTATGCGGATGACGCCGCACTTCTTGCCAGATCCCCTATTGGACCGAGGAGAACGTTGCAAGCTCTACATGAATACTGTGATCAGCATGAGCTCCAACCCAACTATGCTAAGACCAAGATCATGGTCTTCTCTGCCCGACCGAGACTCCATCGATGATCGATGAACGGGATCCCCCTAGAGCAGGTTAACTGCTTTAAATATCTGGGACAAGTAATACGGTCAAATAGGTCTTTTCTGGCCCATAGAGACTATATAACAACTAATGCAACTAAAGCAGCCACCCAGATTAGATCTCTATATGCTAAGAATCAGGCTCAATCAGTGAAGATAGCTTTGAGACTCTTTCAAATGAAAGTCCTCCCCCTTCTTTTGGTGGGCATCTCTTTAGGCTCCCGTAGGGATTTTTTGAAACTGGATTCTATCCAAACGCGATTTCTTAGAGCCATCCTTAGGATTCCCCCCTCGGTAGCGGGTGCGGTTATGAGATTAGAGGTCGGCTGGCAAGCTCTACGGTATGTGGCCTTGAAGACGAAGCTCTGGCTATGGTTCAAGCTTTGTTTTAAACCAGTGGGTATTGCCCCCTTGATATTGAGGGACGATTTCCAATCATCGTGGGAAAGGGAGGTCATTAACGAGGTTCAATCCTGCGGATTGTCTCACCTTTACTTTGAGTCTATGACGTACAATCAAGCTAGAGCTGTGATCTCCCGGAGACTGAGTGACATTGCCAGACAAGAGGACATAGCCCAGGTAAAACCAGGGATGTTTCTAGGGGACCAGATTTATCGGACCATACCAGCTCCCTAACAGCTCCCTAACAGCCAACCTAAAAGTTCGAAAGCACCCCCGGGTGCAAGTAGATAAATAGGGACCGCTTACTAGCGGGAAGGTAAACGGCGTTTCCGTGTGCTGCGCTGGCTCGCCAGATGCAGCTTGTCACGCTGGCCATGTGACCCGGAAGTGTCTTCGGACAGCACTGGCCCCCGGCCTCTTAAGCGAGATGGGTGCGCAACCCCAGAGTTGGACACGACTGGCCCGTACGGGCAGGGGTACCTTTACCTTTACCTTTTACCAGCTCCCTACTTTGTAGAAATCCACTATGTGGAATACCGCAGACTTCTTACAGTGGCTAGATTAAATGTCCTTGACTCTGCGATATTGTGGGGAAGGTATAGGGGAGTACCATACGCCCAGAGAACCTGTCATTGTGCCATGGGTGTGGTTGAGTCCACCAAACACATTCTCTTGACTTGCCCTTCTTATGCAGAGCTTAGACAAAATTTTATAGACCCACTCCTATGTCAATTTAGCTTCCTACCCAGAGAAAACCAGGTTTTACACTTGCTGAATAATTTCACTAGAGCTATACCTTCCTTGGTGGCCAAATTTCTTTTTTTAGCTTTTAAGCGTCGCAAGACTATAATTGACTGTATTGATATGGGGCTATCTGTTTAGCCCATTTTAGTGTTGGCTAAGTTCTAAAATCTTCCTGGATGTTTTAACTGTGTATTGACAAATGTACTTTTTTCTGACTGACGGTCGAATAAAAAGGTTGATGAGTTGATACTGAGTTTGATGGATCAGTGGCTCATCTTGGTATAAGGCAGCTTCCCAGATTTCTAATAGGGAGCTGGATCAGATATTGAAGCAGCAGCATAATGTCTTCTGGTAGCCCACCTCCTTCAAAATGTATGGGGCAGTTTTTTGGGGATGCCTCTGGAAAACTGGTGTTGAGAAGCTGGCAGCAAGCTACAGCATCTGCTGTAGAACCTGGGGCCTTGCTCCTGGGTATTGCAGGGTTGTCCCTCCCATCCAGGGCTATGGGCGATTGCTTGGAGATGGTTCCTTCATGCCTGGGTGGGCCACAGGTTCTCCTCCCAATGTTGTTGGACTCCCATTAGCCCCAGCCAGAGTAGCCAGTGGTCAGGGATGATGGGAGTTGTAGTCAAAAATACAACAACTGGAGGGCCACTGGTTCCCTTCACTGCTTCCTGTGGGCTTAGGGACAACTAGCAGACTTTTGAGATGGATTTTTAGTTCTCCGTCCTGGACCCAACACACCCCTCAGTGAAGTGATGAGAAACCTGTGGCCCTAAAATTTACAAATTGAAATCGAATACCTGTTGGAGATGTAAAAAAGAAGTAAGAACAATGTTTCACATGTGGTGGGAATGCCGACCTATTAAACAATTCTGGAATGAAATCTACGAAGAACTCAAAAAGATGTTTAAAATATCTTTCAGTAAAAACCCGGAGGCATTCCTTTTAGGTTTAATTACAAATGATACCCCCGAAAATCAAAGGAAAGTATTCCTTTATGCAACAACAGCTGCCAGGATGCTTATAGCTAAAAACTGGAAAGGCAGAAAAATTCCATCAGTGAAAGATTGGCAAATTAAATTTTGTGAATACATAAATCTGGCAAGACTCACAGCTTACATAAGGGGACAATCGGACCAGAAATTATTAAAAGAATGGGGTTGTGCTAAAGAGTATATGAAAAAACATTGTTCTGGAGTAAGTATATTGGTATGTAATGAATGATGCTTTACAGGGTTAAAAAAAAAGAAAAATGGTGTTAAAAAAAAAAAGTACCAAGGTGGAAGTAATCTAATTAGACACAACAATACAGTAAGAGTAAATTTTTTGAGGTCTTAGAACAAAGGAAGGAAGTCAATTTGTGTTTATGTATGTAACGATATGGTTTTTTTCTGTAGATGTGTGCTTTTTTTAGTTTAGTTTTGTTTCCTTTGCTTCCCCCCCCCTTTTTCTTTTCTGTCCCCCCCCCTATATTTTTCTATATTTTTTCTGGTTTTTTTTGTTTGTATAGTATTATTTTGGATTCAATGTTTGTAATTTTTGTTATGATTCTGCACTGAAATTTTTTAAAAAAAAATTAAAAAAGAGAGAGACACCTGTGGCCCTCTAGACTGCAGCTCCCATCTTTCTTGAGTGTTGGCTCTGCTGGCTGGGACTAATGGGAGTTGGGAGAGCCATGGGTTCCCCTTCCCCATCCTGTGCAACAGCACTGCTTGTTAGAGGGATAACCAGTCATAATAAACTCTACCTGCATCCTCTTTTCAAACCTCATTTTCTTTGCCCCCGTGCCGTAGGAACTTTACAGACCAGCTGCGCAAGATCTCCAAGGATGCAGGGATGCCAATCCAGGGCCAGCCATGTTTCTGCAAATATGCACAAGGTGCAGACAGTGTGGAGCCCATGTTCCGTCACCTTAAGAACACCTATTCGGGGCTCCAGCTTATCATAGTCATCCTGCCAGGGAAGACGCCGGTGTATGGTATGTTTACAGGAAAGGAGGGAGTTGCTAGAAGGGGGGAGGACAAAAGGGAATTTCTGTCCATTGAACCCTTAATAATCCAACACTTCCAGTTGCCAATTTCCCCTTCTTGGACAAGGTTTTTGAGTGGGTGGTTTCAGACCAGATCCGTGTGCTCTTGGAGAAAGCTGATTTTCTAGATCTGTTTTAATTGGGGTTTAGGCCTGATTTTGGCACAGAATCTGCTTTGGTTGCCCTGTGGTTTTTGAAAGAAGGACAGTAAACAAATGTAAATACTATGATGATGATGATGACTACTACTACTACTATATATTTCTTTTTAAAGGACAAACTGTGCCTTTGAATGTAGAAAGTTAGTGCAGCAGGGACGTGAATAGGCTAAACCCCTTTTCTTCAGAAGTTAGATTTCTATGTTAAGTGCTAAAAAGATTTATCCCACACCTTCAAAGTTAGTTGGCTTTTTCTGGGCCAAACAAACAAAATCCCACAATAACAAGCACAAACAAACAAACAAACGGCCTCCAGTAAAAGTAGAAACTTAGGAAAACTTAAAAACTGTAAAAGCTTTTTGAGAGCCTGAGAAGGGACAACAATAAAGTAGGAGCCAGACAAGCCTTCCTCAGGTAGCAATTTCACAGGCAAGGTTGCCACCATTGAAAAGGTACTCTCCATGGCTTTTGCTGACTGCCTTAGTTAAATTGGACATCCATGGGAGTATGGGAGAGGAAGATCCAACCAGTATCTGAGTCTCATACTGTGTAGATAAGCATCACCGCTTTGAACTGAGCCTGGAAGTGGACAAGGAGCCAATTACGTTGTTTCAGAACAGATGTAATAGATCCCACCTCTTGGGGAGAGCTGTGGCTGAGTGGTAGAATGAAAAAGTGCCAGGTTCAACTGCACCATCTCCAGGCACAGTTTGGTGAGATTCCAGTCAGTATAGACAATACTGAGCCAGATGGTTTCACTTGATATAAGGAAGCTTCCTGTGTTCCTAAAGCAAAGTGTACAGGAAGTGGTGAAGAGCTTTCTTTTTCTTGTTCCTGTTGGTTGTGTATCATGTTATGAGAAAGCTTGCAGGGTTTCTCACAGGCATCTGGTTGGCCAATGTGAGAACAGGATGCTGGACCTCATAGGCCTTTGGCTTGATGCCGTAGGGCTGCTCTTCTGTCTCTGTTAGCAATCTGGCAGTTCTGCACTACAGTGGTACCTCGGGTTACATACGCTTCAGGTTATAGACTCTGCTAACCCAGAAATAGTACCTTGGGTTAAGAACTTTGTTTCAGGATGAGAACAGAAATCGTGCCCCGGCGGACCGGTGCAGCGGGAGGCTCCATTAGCTAAAGTGGTGCTTCAGGTTAAGAACAGTTTCAGGTTAAGAATGGACCTCTGTAACGAATTAAGTACTTAACCTGAGGTACCACTGTAGTTGAGTTTCTGGATTGTCTTCAAGATCAGCCCCACATGGAGTTTATTACGGTAATCCAGCCTCTATAGTTACAGATTTTAGGAGCATATTTTCAAGATGAAAAAAAGAAAATTAAGATTTGTGTCATTTGCCCCCCTGCGCTGTCTGTAGTTTGAAGCGATGCAGTGCATGTAGGTCTACAAACCCGCATGCTTTAAAATCAGCTCTGGAATTCTCAGCCTCTCTTAAAGCTATTGCCTTATCCCTCCACATATCAAATGGAAACCTTCCCCAGATATGTTCCTGCTATCCTTTTCAAGGAGAAGCCGCGAGGTGCCTGTTGCTTTAACAAGCTTTGACTCTTCTGTCTGCAGCGGAGGTAAAGCGTGTGGGGGACACGCTCCTGGGGATGGCTACCCAGTGCGTGCAGGTCAAGAATGTTGTGAAGACATCGCCACAGACTCTTTCCAACCTCTGCCTCAAGATCAATGTCAAGCTCGGCGGGATCAACAACATCCTGGTGCCTCACCAGCGGTACGTTTGCCAAGTGGGATGGAGGGGAAGTACCTTCACTTGAACCCCCCACCCCTCGCCCAGTGATGTTGTAGCTCACACAAGCACACCCTGCTACCTGGCATAACTGAGCAAGAACAGGGATGTAAGAAGGCATTGGTTTCCATATTGTCCTGTATTGGTTGCATGCAACGGTTTCTGTTCTGCCATTCATATTCCATCCCAAACTATGCTGTTCATCTCCACATCCACTGTGGTGAAATTACGTAACACACGTAATTTATGTAAGCTACACTGGCATTCCATCGTTCCACCCCATTCATTTCAATGCAAAGTAAACGAGGCACAAAGCAGGGTGGGGTGGGGGACTTAATCGTGTATTGTTTGTGGATGGAAAACAACAACAGCAACAATGAATACTGATCCTATTTACTGGATTGATTTGCACCGGCAATTTCTGTTGCTGCTCTCCACTGCTGAAGCACTAATGGCTAAGGAGGTGACTATGGTTGCAAGATGGGTGCTTTTATGGGTGGACCTTGTCTACCTAGGGAGATCTGTGATACCCTATGGCCCCTGGGATGCTCTCCCAGGGACCACAGGAGTGCAGCCGCAAAATGTCAAACAAAGGAACATATATAATCTGCATCTGAAGAACCTTCCTGTTGAACTGAGAAATTTGATTCTTTGTCCTAGAATGAACTACACATAGTAAGTGGAATTATGTATCTGCTCATTTTTTGCCCTGTTCAAAATTTCCAATTTCCCCAGTGCAAAATTTCTGCTATTTACCCAGTGCTTTGCATTCGCATTTTTTAATTTAAAAAATCTGGATTGTAAACCAAGTTTACAGTCCAGATTTTTTAAAAAATGAAAAATTACTAAAGAACCATAACTCTTACAATTAAGCAGTAAAAAAAGGGTCACCTGAAATGTTTCATGGTTTAAACATTTAGCCAGTTATACAACTATACTGAATACTTTATGAGAGCTTTTTTATCAGATTTCTCATCGTTTTTGTCTCCAGCTGTTACTTTGTTGTTTTTTTTAAAAATGAATAGTGCAGTGGAAAATTGCCAGTGTGGGGGCCTGATGAACACACTTTCAGGAGGAGTTCTTTGGGACTTGGCTTGGAATTTCAGGGAGACGGGGGAAGATAAAAGCATGTAACTCTGATTATATTGCTTGTCAGTAACTTGCTCTAACAGAAGGAAGTAACTTGCTTTAATTTAGCTACAAAACGTTGGACAGCTAGCTTTTGTAGAAGGGTGTTCCCTAAAAAAAAAATCTCTGGTTGTATTTGGTACTAAATCTTCTACTCAATCTTGTTCCCAGGTCTGCTGTCTTTCAGCAGCCAGTCATATTCCTTGGAGCTGATGTGACTCATCCCCCAGCAGGTGATGGAAAGAAGCCTTCTATAACAGCTGTAAGTTTTACCTCTCAAATGTTGTGGTGTGTAATAGGCTGGCTCGGCCCCAGACCATCAGGAAGGGAAGAGCCATAGTTCAAAGATAGAACACATGCTTTGTGTGCAGAAAGTCCCAGTTTCAGTCTCCAGGGAATTCTGGGAATGTCTCCTGCCTGAAACCCGGGAAAACCATTGCCAATCGGTGTAGGCAATACTGAGCTAGATGGACCATAGCTTTGGTTCGGTATAAGACATTGTTCTGTGTGCCTGTCTGGAGCACTCGGCCACCACCTCAGTTGTGCACCAACCTGCTCATTCAGGATGGAGTTCAGTGAGAGGCTCACATAGGTACATTTGCCTTGTGTCCATGTAGCCTAGCACAGATGTCTAGGGAGTTGCCTCTTAAGTCCCCTAGCGTAGGGAGAGGCAGTGTTGTCTTCAGCCTGTTCTCTCCCATTTGTCTTCACCAGTTGACAGTCCTTCACTTTCATCAGGATTGCTACCCACACCCAAGCCTGATAGAAATAAAACAGGGTGAAGTTCTTAATAATAATAACAATTCTCAGTTTCAGTGGCATGCAAGTTTCACACTTTTGCTCTTTATTGGCTGCAGGTGGTGGGCAGTATGGATGCCCACCCAAGCCGTTACTGTGCCACCGTGCGGGTTCAGCGGCCCCGGCAGGAGATCATAGAGGACCTGTCGTACATGGTGAGAGAGCTCCTCATCCAGTTTTACAAGTCCACTCGCTTCAAACCCACCCGCATAATCTTCTACCGTGATGGAGTGCCGGAGGGACAGCTTCCACAGGTGAGGGGGCCTCTTTTCCTCAGTAGTACCAGCAGGAATGGATCCTGTGCAGGAAGCTTCGGTTCACATTAGGCGGAAAGGACAGAGGTTTGCAGTAGGTACAGGTTAGGAATTGCCCAGTTTAAGGTGAGCTTCAGCAGTAGATAAGTTCTGTTGAATTTGATTAATTGGATTTTTGTAAACCGCTTTAAGATTTTTTACAATCAAGTGGTGTATAAATTTTATGAAATAAATAAAGGTCCATTTAGTCTAGGTCTGGGGGACCTGTGGCCCTGAAGATGATGGTGATTATGATTTTGTTGACAGCCATAACTTCCACCATCCCAATGGTATTGGTGGCTGGGGTTGATGGAAACTGGAGCCCAACAACATCTAAAGGGCCCCAAATTTCCCAGGCCTGGCTTATGGAGGACCCAGAGGCAGGGCACAAGGGCAACAGCTACTGATTTTCAGGAGTAAACGTTTCAGGAGGGTCCATTTAGGTATTAATAGCTGTTGATAGGCCTCTCTCTCTTTGTATTTTTGCCTCCTCCCCCTTTAAAGCCACCTTAAGCCTGTAGATGTGCCTACAACTTGGGGCAGCCAGTTCCGTAAATTAACCATACATTTGTCTTACAAAGTGCTTTATCTTTTGTTGAGTTGTGCTATATTCACTTCCAGTCCATTTTACTGGGTGAAAATGTTTTCAATTAGCTGTAATCATGCCTTAGAATAAGGTGGCCTCAATCCTTTTTTTAAATTAAAAAAAGACTCTTCATATGATCAAGCAAAAAATAATAATAAAATAAATGGCTCAATGAATAGATGATCTTTCTAGAAACAGAAGGGGGGGCAGTATGGTGTTTTCTTTGTCCTTCTACCTTTTAAAGCATTATGGCTGCTTTTCTCTTAGATCCTTCATTATGAGCTCCTGGCCATCCGTGACGCCTGCATCAAATTGGAGAAGGACTACCAGCCAGGCATTACTTACATTGTTGTGCAGAAACGACACCACACTCGCCTCTTCTGTGCAGATAAGAATGAGAGGGTGAGGATCAGTGATGGGGCATGCTTCAAATTAGGTTTTTTGGTTGTGTAAACACAGATCAGCGAGGCTAACGAGTGGCAATTGTGGGATTGCTGATAGCATTAATAAAGCCTGAGAGGTTTAAGATACGAAGCTAATTTAATTATTCTCTTTTATTTTGTTTGGCACAGCAGTTCCCTAACTAACTTGCTTGAGATCCCTAAAGGATAGTGGAGGCATCCCAGGCAATTGCTTTTTCTTAGCATTGCTTAACATTTGTCTTAGCATCTTGCTTAAACATCCCAGACAATTTCTCTTGCTAACAGCGTTTATGCTTTTGTTTCCTTTGTAATAAACTCTGCAGATCGGTAAAAGTGGGAACATTCCAGCAGGAACAACAGTGGATACAAACATCACTCATCCATTTGAGTTTGACTTCTACCTGTGTAGTCATGCTGGCATTCAGGTACTGTGTATTAATCACCTTTTTTATTTAAGGAGAGGAGGTGATTTAGATAATAGCCAGAATCCCAGAGTATACTTCAGTTTTCCTACCCCTATAATCCCTGTTCTCTTTTTGTGGAGGGAGGCAATAGCAAGGAAGGAGCTGGTGAATGGGCACCAGCTTATTGTGGCTACCTGAAGCAGAGGTTCTATGGGGGCTGTAGATCTGGGGAAGGAGCAGCAGTTGGCTCAGTTGACCACGAGGAAAGATAAAACAAAGGGACCAAGTTGAGACGGTGGCCTCTGGGTTTTGTGGGTCACCATAGTGGTGGTTGGAATTTACCTAGAGGTTCTTGAATGCACAAAGCACTTCATATTAGCTCAGTAATGCATACGTCAGCCTGGTAAGATGTTGATATTACTATATCCATAATGCCAGTGGGGATTGGAAGCTGGGGGAGGTCTTGTCTAAGGCCACCTAGCACAGGGTTGGCAAACCCATGGACCAGATTGCATGCGCATTGGCTGGTTTGGCATGCAGCCTTTGTACTGAAAAGGTTAGCCACTACCCCTGTAGATGGACCATCTTTCCACTGCACTTAGGAAGTTATCATCATTCCTCCCTGTGTACCCTACTGATTCCAGTTCTTCTTCCCATCCAGGGTACAAGCAGACCTTCCCATTATTACGTTCTTTGGGATGACAACCGGTTTACAGCGGATGAGCTTCAGATTCTCACCTACCAGCTTTGCCACACTTACGTACGCTGCACTCGCTCAGTCTCTATCCCAGCACCAGCATACTATGCCCGCTTGGTGGCATTTCGGGCGCGATATCACCTTGTGGACAAAGAGCATGACAGGTGAGCAGCTAGGTGTCTGTACATGTAGTACCTCTACTTGTTTGTTTCCATCCGTGGAGCAGGATAGACTCGGGCAGTTACGTGGCTCCACGGTAACTTGTTTTCCTTCACCATCATCACTGAGCGGTGGAAGCCCAATGACACCTGGGTTTGAATGTGTGTCTTCAGTTCTGAAGGAACAGATTTGTATGTCAGGTACATCCCATTTGTAGAGTCCCTGATGGGTTGATTGTCGCATTATACCACCAATAGGCATGGTGCTTTACGGAGCACAAGAGGGCAGGTCGCTGCTCGAAGGGGTTGCCATCTGAAAAACAACTGAAGGAGGGGAGGGGAAGTGGGAGGCAGAAGAGGGAAACAAGGGAAGGGTATGTGATTGTTTCAGTTACAGATACCTAGGGTTATATGCATTGCTAGTTCTTCGCAGAGTAGATCCATAGAAATTAATGGGCCTGAGCTAGTCCTGTGTATTAATTTCATGGATCCACTCTTGAGTAGAACTAGCACTGGATAGGGTCCTTAGGCTTTGTTGAGAAAAGGGCAGGGTTGATGAATCTGTGGGCCTGCTAGAGTTGCCGTCATTATTGGGTACAGGTGGTGGGCAGCATAGATTCCCCCCTCTTCCCCAAGTCGATTCTGTGCCACGGTGTGTTGGTAGCCAGCCTGGCCAATGATCAGGGATGGTGGGCTTTGTACTGCAGAGAATTTGGAGGGGTACTGATTAGCCAACCCAAGATAACAGAAATGGCATTATACACCCCTGTTTTTACTGTGCGAACCAGTGAGGCGTACGGCCTGAGAGAACTGAGGACCAGTCAAGAGACCTGGAAGGCCGCATTTGGCTACCTGTCCTGTGGTTCCATACTTCTGTCTTAAAACATAATATTATTGAAAAATAAATCTATTACATTGTAACTTAACTTGTCAAAAAAGGCACTCAAAGGCTTTGCAGTCAGCCAGTTGCTGGAAGCTTAATTGTTAAAGAGGTGGTGCAGAATGGGGTGGACTCTAGAGAGCTCAGTCCCAGGTAGAACATCTCACAGATGTTCACTGTTGAGATCCTTGAAGGTTCTTCCTTGTCCGGCAGCAGCACCAATGATCAGTGATGACCACTAGAGAAGATTCTGCAGATCAGGCTGAGCTGACCGGAGGTCAGAGTTTGGTCTTTAGTTTCTAGGTGCAAATAATTTATTTGCCCCAGAGAAGGGTTATAGTACACCTGGCAAGTCTTTTCTGTGCAGCGATACTTTATACTTATTTTTGGCTATGTCTGGATATTTGTGATATTGTAACACGAGTGGCGCCGTGGTCTAAACCACAGAGCCTAGGGCTTGCTGATCAGAAGGTTGGCAGTTCGAATCCCCGCGACGGGATGAGCTCCCGTTCGGTCCCAGCTCCTGCCCACCTAGCAGTTTGAAAGCACGTCAAAGTGCAAGTAGATAAATAGGTACTGCTCTGGCGGGAAGGTAAACTGCATTTCCGTGCCCTGCTCTGGTTCACTAGAAGCGGATTAGTTATTCTGGCCCGGAACTGTCTGCGGACAAACACTGGCTCTCTCAGCCAGTAAAGCGAGATGAGCGCCGCAACCCCAGAGTCGTCCGCAACTGGACCTAACGGTCAGGGGTACCTTTACCTTTACCTAAGACAGTTTTCTGCTAGGGCAATACTGATTTGCTTGCAGGCTTCTTACCTGGAATGGAAGCAATTCATAAGTAGTGGTTTTATATGCTGACAACTAATGCTTTGTTCTCTTTCCCCTCGCACCCTGTTTCTTTCACTTTCAGCGGAGAAGGCAGTCACATATCTGGCCAGAGTAATGGTCGAGACCCTCAGGCCCTCGCCAAGGCCGTACAAGTTCATCAGGACACTTTACGTACCATGTACTTTGCTTGAAAGTATAACTTTTTTTACCTCACTCCAGAAAGCTTTCAGATTTGTAGGAGCCATAATTTAAAAAGAGGAAGCATTGGGAGCACCTTGCGGGCATCCAATGAGAAATCACTGCAGGGCGCAGATGGCGTTGGAGGCAGGAAACCAGCATCCTCTGGAATGAATGCAGGAGAGCCACTTAACCGGATGAACACACCTTTGTAGTCTTTGTTTTTCAGGCTTTCTAGTTACCTGACCAAACACACTAAGTATTTAAACCAAGGAAGAGATCTGACTTCCTGTTAAGAAAAAAAACAAAACGGTTTTCATTATTGGGATGGAGGGGGGGGACACACACGCAATATTAGACTTTCTCGACTGTGAAATAACTGTTTTGGTTCTCCAATGCCAAATCAAACGCTGGTAAGATTTTTGTTGGTTATTGTTTGGGATGGGTGGGGGAAATGGGATTTGTAGAGCCTTAAAACAGATGACTAGATTTATAAAAACTAATATTTTAGGATACAAGATGCTTTAATTGGTGAAGAAAAAGAAAAAGCCAGTAGTTTATAGATTAATTTTAACACTCTTACCCTTCCCTATGAAGAAATTTTCTCCCCTTTATATATAATAATAATAATAAATAATAATAATTACGTAAGGCACCCCCAGCACTTACCACAATGCCGAAAAGGAAACTTGTCTTCCGCCTGTTTAAAAGTGGGATAGCTGCTGCCCTTTTAATGCAACAGTCACAAACTCAACTGTGGGCGAGTGCCTTACTGCAATGCTGCAAAATGTTGATGTTCGTTCACCTTTCAAAGGAAAAGCAAAGCAAACCAAGGATACTCTTGTCTCGGTGGTGGTCCAAAAAATCTCCATCTTGAAGGTATTAGGAGTTCTTTTTTTAACGTTCACAAAGCTTTCAGTTTCATGTTAGCCTCACAGCCTCACGATGGGTTAAAATTCTGTGCACTTTTAACATGACATATGAATTTGGAGAGCTGCTGATAAAACCTGTTTTTGTTCTTTTGTTTTTATTTGATGTTGATTTTATTGTTCCTGATGTATTTCTTGAGTGGATTCTTTTTTTTAAAAAAAAATTTAATTTAAAAACTACATTTCTAACAAACGGGGTTTTGCAAGAGGAAGAATGTTTTTGCCTGCCCCATGAGCACAAACGAGAAACTCCATTATCAATTGATGTCCTGACTTTTTTTTTATATGCCGATGAAATTTTTTATTACCAAGTGTTATTTTTATACGGTGCCAAGTTTTATTGCCAAAACTTACTCAAATCACTTATATATTCTCAGCGTTTACATCACAATATTCCCCCAGCAGCCCCCTCATACTTTGGAGTTTTCCTATAGCTTATGTGGTGGGTTGCGTTATGAGATTTTTGTTTGCTTTGGCAGCATGTGTACTAAAATGCAAGTGATAGAGATTAGCGAGAGGCTGGCTGCTTTTCCATTAATCGAGGTGCAATCCACAAAGTCTTTATTTTTCTTTCCTAAAGTTTCATTCTATTTTTCCTTTATAGTTTTAGAATAGTTTTAGGTCCAGCATGTTCTCAAAACTGCCCTGATGGTTTCTGCTGCTTTTAATTATTGCCATCCTCATGCAAATAAACAAAACCCCACTTGGCTTTTCCTTGGATCAGAACAACAACATGCACTTTGCTATCTATGTAGACATAGTTCCTATTCACAAGACAAATCTATACTGTCCCACCATGATGTTGAATTTCAAACGTCCTACAAGAAGCTACTTGTGCTTTCAAGGCTGGAGGTTCTCTGGCATATTCTGTTACGGACACAATCTTGCCATTTTAGTACAAAAGCAGGCATGTGGTGAGAGAAGGAAATGTCACCTATCCTCAAGCCACATTGCCTCTTCAGATTATTACCTTAAACTGCCAAAACCATTTTTTTAAAAAGGAAGGTTGAACCTGTGCAGCTATGCCACTCTCTTTGTAGGCACACCCTGTTAAAGCATATGCTTTGCAGCTTGTGAGGCAATACTGATTTTACCACTCAAGCTTTGAGTGTCAAGTCAGGTATCCCATCCTTTTTATTTTCACTCCTCCATCCCATCCCCTTCTCTCTCTCCAAATGCTATTTTTGGGGCAGAATGTTAACCCATCAAAATGCTATGCAAAAAAACAACAACAACGTGCCATAGAATGGAGCACTGTTGTGTTTTACATTACTTGGGCATTATGGCTCATACTCTTTAGCCAGGTCCCAAAGAACTGCTGTAGGAATGCTCCAACATTGCTTGTGTGCAGCTGCTGAGATTTCTGACCTTGAGCATCAGATCTCCACTTCATATCACAACTGGCTTTTAGCCCTTCCCCAGGTTCCAGAATGGTTCACCTGCTTCACTTGGGAAGGTGTGTGCCTGCTTACTGGTTTTTGAAGCACAAGTCCAATGCACTATTGGCTGCACACAGTGAGTTATGCAGTTCTTTGGATCTTTGACTCTTCTCTCTTTCCCCGCTGGTTTCCTTTTCCCTCTCACTCAGCTGCTTTGTATCCCGCAAGGCTGGGAATTGCTTTGCTTTGGGCAGAGTCCGGTCAGCAAAAGCATCCGTCTGGAAAAGCTGATCTTCTTAACCAAGTGCCTGCATGGGTAAACACATTATCATCTTCCAGCATGAACCTAGATTATGAGCCCTACGTTTTTCAGAAAGAGATGTTGGGGAGTTCCCCCCTCTTACTTGGGCTTGTGAGTGAGGATGCTTTTATTTCTAGAAGCAGCTTTTTTGAGTTCTTTGCATCCCCTTCATGTCCTCTGCGCCGCTGTCTCTGTGCTTGGAGTGGGATTTGTAGGTTCAGTCACCAGCATTGCAACTAAAATATTTGGTCCAAGATTCAGAAGCGTTTTGAGCAAAAATGACTTGGGCATTTGCAGACCTGGGGGGTGGGGGAGATGGAGGGAATTTGAAAAAAATATTCAGCTTTGTTTTGAAAAAAAAATTGCTTTAAAACAAACACAAACCTCCAGGACTTGAATTGTTTTCAATGGATTCTCTTTTTCAGATTTTTGCACTCCGCTGTTAAGTAGCTGCTTTGAATGAATTGGTGTTGGCATGACCTAATGAGACAGGCAGCTAGGGCAGGCTTTGCCAACCTGGTGCTCTCCAGTTGTTTTGCACTGCTTTGAGTTGCCTGGGGAGTTATAGTGCAAATCATCTGGAAGGCACAAAGTTGCTGAAGGTTGAGCTAGAGGAAACTTACCTGTTTCAAAGCGCTTTCTGGCCCATCCTTCACTTCTCCCTCCCACCCACCTGGTGCATGCGGAATTTTCACTAAGTGCCGTAAATGATGTCATTGCTGCACCCTCTATGGAACAAAGTTTCTGGGTTCGGGGTATTTTCCCTCCCCCTCTTTAGATGTTCTACTTAATGAGTTAGATCTCCCTGCATGTTCTGTGTACTAGAGGCTCCCTGTTCCATTCCTGCTTAGGTTTGGCAAAGCTGTATATTATGTCCTCTTGATAGTCCACGAGAGCACATAGGAGGTGGCATTCTTTTTTTTTTTTGTACCACAGACTGCCCACTTTGGGGGCGTTGCAAGGCTACCAATAAGATATTTGAATACGCATTTTGGAGCATTTAACCTTGCACCTTAAGTCTGTCTCTTGTCGCTATGTTGCCCTTCTGCAGCTGAAAATGTTGCCAAATTCTCACAGGTGTGTGTGTGGTGTGTGCGTGCGTGTGTGCTCGTTTGTGTGAGGGTTGGGGAGGCAGCATAATTATGTAGCTATCCGTTGTTTGCTCTTGTTTTTTATTTTACCTGCACTGCTGCTAGTTCCAATTTAATGCTTATATTTGAGCAAAAGACACTGGGCTGGGTGGAAGAGGATGATGAAGAAGGCAAGAACCTGTGCCACGAAAGATTGCAAGGAGCAGTACAAAAACTGGACTGGGATTCAAGGTGGGCCTCAGGTTTGTGCCAAGGGGCTTATATGAGCCCAGTGGAATATTTAACCCCCCCCCCCCCGCCAATTTTATAAACTGCAGACCCTAATGTCATGTCAAAAGCTACTGTTGACAAAATGAAATTAATAGGATGTAAAATAGAGGTATGGTAACAATCTTTTCATTTGGTGGATGCAAACTTTCTGAGTTACACACCACTCTTCAGGCAGAGGATACACAGTACAGAGGGCAAAGCTGGGTAAATATGCAGCGACATCTAGATATTGTCTCTAGTGTAAATCCTTACGTGGAACCAGAGGTTCTCTTTAGTTTGGAAAATGAGCTGTTCTCATCTGAAGAATTCTATACAACTGTAAAACATGAAAAAATTCTCTGGCTACCAAACATTTGTCTGAAAAAAGGAAAGTTGCCGTGCCTGGTTTTTGTATCATAATCCTTTTGGGACCAACAAAGCAGCTTCTGTCTATAGAAAACTGATGTTGTAGGAAAGCCTAAAAGCGTCAGCATTGCAAGGATTCAACAAAGAATCCCTTTTTAATATAATGTTCAAAGCAATTTGGCAGCAAGGAGCAAACTTGTTGTGTTGGTCCTATCTGGAGAGAAATGTGAGCAACATGGCAGAACAGCAATAAAAAAAGTGAAACCCGTATCATGTGTGCACATGTAATTTTGCACTTCCAAGAAATTGTGAAAGTTTTAAACTGATGGCAACTCTGGTTTGTGTTCATTTTTTTTTTTTAAGAAAAACTGTTACAAGGAAGCGTTGAAGTGTAAATAGAGAATGTTCACAAAACACGCTATTGGTTGAGTTTTGTTTTCTTGTTTGTGTTTTTTTAATTTGAAACTGAACATTGTATGGTCCATTTATTAAACAGATTTGAACAACTGCTGTACAGTCCTTATTGAGAGGAGCAAACTAGAATTCAAATATTATAAAGAGAGTTTCAACACCTGGATATGAGTTTCTTCTGTGAGGCAGACTTTTCACTTAAAGTATAAACAAAATCCACATAGAATACAGTTGTGCTTTTTTTTTAAAGAAAAAACTAACTAGGATGTCAGTATTCTGGCAAGACTGGTATCTTATTTCTTGAAAAAGGTTTGATGCCTTTGGTGTGCATAGATGGCCATGCACTTCTGGATACCAGTAAACCACATGCCCAGCTTGTAATAAATGTCCCACTGTCATGTTGCATTATTACTATTTAATTAAATTTGTAAACTGCCCTTCTTGTGAAGACCACAGAGCGGTTCACAACAGAAAAATGCAAATTGAGAACACAAAATACATTAAACAAAAACCAATAACGTCCTCCCATCACATTTAGAAGGTGATAGAATGTTAACCAGCCTAAGGCCTTATAGAAAAACGTTTTCACCTGGGGTCTTAAGTATGTAATGATGCCAGACGAGCCTCTTTGGGGAGGGAATTCCACAAATGGGGAGTCACCACCCTCCAAACCTTTTATGGAGGAGGCACATAAAGAAGAGCCTCAGATGATGATTTCAGGGTCCAGGCCAGTTCATATGGGGAGAAGTGGTGGTCCTTGAGGTATTGTGGTTCTGAGCTGTTGATTGCTTTATTGGTAAAAACCAGCACTTTAAATTGGGCCCTGAAACTAGAATCAGTGTCATATACTCTAAACTGTCTTGCCCCTGTGATCAACCTGGCTGCCAGCTGGAAGTTCCTGAAGTTTCTTCAGAGACCTTTTCACAGTCCCTGTGACCACTCATCACTTCTCCCTGGGCTCTGGTTCCTCCCACCACTACTCTTGTTTCCAACTAGTCCATGGCACTAACGAAGTCATCCAGCATAGCAGGACTAGACAGTGCTCTGGACATCCCTTGAAATTCATCTGCTGTAACAGTGGAGTCAAGAACCTGGTGAATGCAAGCAAATTTATTCTCAAGACAGCTTGCAAGCAAGTTACAGTGAGCTACCTGCTTCAGGCCAGACTGCACTACTTGGAAAAGCTCTACCAGATGGCACAATGAGGATACAATGGAGGTACCAAACTCTGCTGCCTTTGTTGCCTTCACTGCCACTAGGTAGGTCCTATGATGAGCCCTCCTGAACAGGTGGCCCTCCTGAATGGACTGTGTTTAGAGGATGGACTACACCACTTCTCCCTGTACAGCAGCCTTTGTCCAAAATATCTGAGGGCACCAGGTTGGGGGAGAATTATGCGTCTGTAGAGTTATGTCTTAGTGGGACTGAAAATTCATAGCCTGTCAGTCCAAGCACTACAACACACTGCTTTTATTAGTTACTATTTTATAAAGTGCTGTACAAAGATTTAAAACAAGATGGTTCCTGCCCAGAAGCTTACAGTCTTACAAACACACACAGGGACACTGAGCCAGGCTGCCTGTTCTTTATGCATTCGACTGTGTATGTGTCTCTCAAGAGAAATAGTCTTGTTATTTTCAGGCAGAGACACCGTGTAAGTGTGAAAGCCATGCATTTTTTACTGTTTGGGATGGGAATGTTGCATTCAGAGTTGTGGATTCAAGCCTTACATTGGGTGAAAGATCCTGCATTGCAGGGGGTTGGACTAGATGACCCTAGTGGTCTCTTCCAAGTCTACAATTTTATGAAAATTCAATACAGTTTACAAAAAGAATAAAGGTTAAAAACAAGCAATTAAAAGTAAAAAAAAACAGTAAGCTAAAACTAGATTAAAACTACATTACATGTAATTCTCTATTTTCATTGTTAAAATCAAACTAACTTTGTATTTATAGTTATATAAATTGTTGCCTGGTGGGCAGGGAAATGCACCTTTTGCAGCCGCCTAAAACTTTAAGGCAGTTAAACAAACGGAGTGTTAGTTTGCTAACTATTAAAAATATTAAACAGCCGCGGAATTTAAAGGTCCTCAAGTCTCGCGCTTACCTCAAATAACACAAGCCGAGACTCGAACCCGCGGCCTTTCGTTCATTTACGGCCAACCCCATAACCACTCCATCCTTTTGCTTGTTCCCGCCTCCATACGGCCCTAGCTCCGCCTCCTAAATTTGCATTCGCCGAGGGCTGCCCTTGAAGGAGAGCGGCAACTCTCGTACGCATGCGTGCTGCGTTTATCTTCGTTGTTTAACAACAACGCGAGCGGGACTAAGCGCGAACTTGCGCGGGGTTGAGGTAGAGCAAGAGTGGCTGAAGTAGGAAAAGAACTTCCGGCGGCCAGAGGTGGTGGAGGAGAATGCACGCATGCGTGTGAGCGGGTGAGTGAGTTAGTTAGTCAGGCACCCTCCCCCCTCCTGCTACAGAGTCAGTCATCGTAGAAAGACTACAGAGTACAGTCTTCGCCTCAGAGCCGAAAAAGGGAGGAGGGACGACTTCCGGTAGAGAGGGAGGCGCATGCGCGCGCCTGCGGGCACCCGGGGACTGGTCCCTCCAGAGCGAGGCTCAGTGTGTGCCGAGTGGAAAGTCGGGTTTCTCAGTCAGTTAGTCAGTCAGTGGAGAAGGGAGCGAGCCGGGGCTGCGGGCGGCCACGCAACTTCCGCTTCTTCACCCGTCACCGCAGCCCGAGACTAACTGACTGACTGACCGCCCGTGGGCGGCTGGGGAGGGAGAGTAATAACCTGAAAGACTCGAGTGGCTGCGTTGTGTGAAGAGGAGGCGCCGCCGCCGCCGTTGTTGTTGTTGTTGCTGCTGCTGTCTCCTCAGGCCCGGCCGGACCGGGACGGCGCCAGGCGAACGACGTGGGGGACCCGGCAGGAACCGGACCGGCATCCGTAGCCTGAGAGCGGCCGCGCCGAGCTCCATGAATGGAAATCGGCAGCGCAGGTGAGGCGGAGGCGACGCCTGACGGGACGCTCCACTCCTTAGGAGCCGCTGGCAGCGCTTGGCGTGGGCTGGATCTTGACACAATAGGTGGACTCGGGGAGGGAAGTTTCGGGGAGGCGGTTGGGCGGCAGTTCCCGAATAACTGACCTTGAAGTTACGGGGCTGGTGGCAAGTATGTAGCTTGGGCTTCATGGTGTCTGCCATTTGGGTATGGAGACAACCCGGGACCCTGGGGTATTTTCCTCAGAACTAAAAATAAAATAAAATATGCGGCTGAAACACAACTAACTGCACGAAGTAAATGTCCTCTGTGGCCCAAAATATTGTTTACTGGTAAATTCCACTTAACTGACTGAAGTTGAGCTTATTCCTAAGTGCATGTAGGGTTGTAGCTTGAGGACCAATCCTATACTCTTGAGATGTCTATAAAATCAATAGTTGGATAGGACCAACCTGTCAGGCTGTGTGTGTGTAGGAGCTTGTAGGTAGGTGGACCTATGGAGAAGCTTGGGGAAGTGTGGGTCTGAAATCTTGAACAGAATATGGGGGGACTGGTGTAGGTGTTTTTGCTTCAGCAGAGTGGTCCTCCCAAGGTGCTTGTGGGGCAGTTCGGACCCTGAATATTTTATATGTAGCCATGGAGCAAGTGGCTTGATTATCATTGCCTTTGGAGTAGAAACTTGGAATAATTGTGAGGTAAATGTGCTTCTGATTTGCAGTAGTTACTATATAAAAGCACATGTTTGCTTTGGTGATTTATCTATGCTAAAAAATTATTAGCTTCTTGTAACCTATGGGTTACCTGAAAAATCAAGAAATGCATGACATAACTGATCTTGAGAATTGATCTTGAGAATTTTCTTAAATAGTATTTTCCCCCTGTGTATTTGTGCTTGACCTCAGGTGAACCCTGGTATGGGTGACAGGTAGATGTGGTAGACATGTATAGCTTGTCTAGACATCAATATTAAATTCAGAAAGTTGCTCAAATTTTGCAGAATATTTGTAAATCCTACTTGTCCACTTGAAATGATTTTGGGTGAATCAGTGGCTGAACTGAAAGAAAGGACGCTTCCTGAAAGTTTGGGAGTCATTTGAATAGCTAACTGCCTTGAGATATTTGCTTTTGTGGATTCTCAAGTGGGAGGGATTCCTGTTCTTTCACAATCATTTCTTTAAGTTTGTTTATAAACATAAGCAGCTGTGTGGGTTTTTGTTTGTTTTTGTTTTACCAAGCCATTATTGAAAGAGTGATTTAATTTTTAAAAATATGGACACGTGTTTGAATAAGTGTTTAAGCAATACTAGCATTGGATCCTATATGGCCTGAGGGCATATGAAACAAGCATTCCTGGTCGGTGCCATATATGTCATTTTTAGTACTGTGACAGAATAAAAGTAGGATTTAATGTACTAAATAAATAGCTACTTGTGTCTGAAAATACTTGTGTTGCAAGTTAAATTCATTGGTTAGATCATACACACACCAAAACAAAAATTTTCTTTTCACAATTTTAGCAACGTGACAGCTAAAATCAGTTGCAGAACCCCCCCAAAAAAAACCCTGCACTAACATGTAACTTTGTATCTCTAGAGCTGCTTAACAATTTATAACTGGAGCCTGAAGTTTTTACTGACAGTGTTGACCAATGAATGCAAATACTTGGATTTTCATGTTACAATGTTAAATGATAACCACAGCATTTGTTTTCTTAACACTTTTGGATTCCTCCATTTTAGATTTCTAGCTGTTAAATGCTACTAGCTTTAATACCATTCTTTCAGATAGGGTGCTTTGATCCACAACTTTAGTGCTAAATTATTTTGAAATAAAAGTTTTACTAGCTTGATATGGCACATATCTAAGAAAGCCTTAGCACTCAGGTGGAAAATCGTAATGCCATTTGATACAAAGATATATAAAGGTGTGTTGCTTTGTAACTTTGGGTTCAAGCATTAAAGGGGTTCAAGCATTAAGTGTGTGCTATATGCCTAATACAGAGATAGACAACTTAATAAGTTTTTGCTGGTGTCTTCCACTTTGCAGGATACTGCTGAGTAACACTTTTAGAATTTGTTTGGCTTCCTAATGAAGAATAGTGATCTAATTGTTGTCTGTATGCCATATGTTAGACTTAGTGATATGTACATTCTTTATATCCCTTCTTACTGTACAAAAAATTCCTCTTATGATTTTTAATGTGGAGAATTGAACATTATTAATCCTGGAAAGAAGATATTAGTATAATTGCAGAACTGTGTGTGCCTGTGTGTACTGAAAAAATCAGGAAACATTTGGCTCTTTAAGTCTGTGATTTTAAGCTTGTTTAGAGTATCTTCATTAAAACCAGAGATTAGGTTCTAAGTAAACATGGCTAAAATAATGACTGCAAATCTTAAATTCTGCAAGCCTCAACTAGTTTATCTGTCAGTTGCACCCTCCCAAAAACTACTGTTATTTTCCTCTAACTTTCATATGGTTAATAATAATAGCATTAATACTATATCATACCTTGTATACAGAGTCAAAGTCATGTGGGATTTCCCCCCAAAGTTTCATTTCTGAACCATTTTCTTACAATTCCTTTCAAGTTCTCTCTGCTTTCATTCTCTCGGTACGTTGGGGAAATTCCATTAACATTTGTTTTCTAGAGAGGCGTACATTACTGTTTGATGGACATAGTAGCAGTGATGGCTATATGCTACCTCTAGGGTCAAAGACAGCATGCCTCTGAAAACAAACCTGTGACTATAGAGCAATAGTAGGAGAGGATGCCTGTGGGCTTCCCAGTGACTTCTGGTTGTTCATTATGGGAAACAGGATGCTAGATTAGATGGATGACTTGATCTAGCAGGGGTGGTCTTATTCTCTTATACCTTGCAGGTAGCCTTTCTTTAATTTTGTCATAATTGGATATTCAATTCCAATATGTCATTATAAAAGCACTAGAACACAATAAATGGTCAAAACAAAACAAAAATTTTCTTCCAGTAAAAAAAAATTTAAAAAAATTGTTTTGACTATGGCAGACCAACACGGCTACCTATCTGTAACAATAAATGGTGTATGGGTTTGCTCTACCTGCTCCTCTCCACCCAATTCCTTTTTCTCTTGTGTCTGTTTTTAGATTGTAATCCTAGACAGGGACTCTTTTATGAATGTCATTTGTAATTGTAAGCCACTCTGGGAGCATTTTTTTGGTTGACGAGTGTGACAAAAATGCTATGAATAAATAATTTAAGAGGTCAGTAAATACTGAGGTGAGTGGGACTAATGTTTCTGATTTCTGAATAAAGTTTGGTTTTATTATGCATAGTTTTGACATAAGGTTGATAATATTCTTATCCAAATAATGGATGCACTGAGAAGGTGAGCTTTGTGCTGCTTAATTCACCCCACCCCCAAAATAACCTTGGCAATAAAGTCAGAGGATCTAAAGCTGGCTCTCTGGAAGTTTTGACTGTCACAGGAGGAAGATAAAAAGATAAAGCTACTCAGGCAGCTAGGGGCTCTTAGTAAAAAATATTTAACTGGTGTTTAAAATGTTTGTGGGTGTAGCTGAGGATAGTTTGCAAAGCAGAGTGCCGCATTTAGCTTTCTTGGGAGTTCTGTGAGTCACTGGTATAATTGATCATCTATGTTAAACCTATATCTTAATTAACTTCATTCTAATGATCTGAATAGCTTCAGAGAAAAATGTTTTATCAACCTTTGGAAAAGAGCTACAAAATATCCATTATGTGCATCTGGAAATGCAGCAGTTACAAGAAAACTAAGTTACAGCATAAGGGACAGGTTTGGAGATCTCTTCCTTCAGCCTTAGGAACTCAGCTGTCAGCTCCCTGTTTCTGAGTATGCAGTGTTTATGTTCAGAATTGCTGGCTGCCTAAAGGATGCTATAAAATTTGAGATTTTACTCTGGCATCACGTATAGAGATAAGAAGGAACATGTCACTTGCGGCATGGGTAGCACATTCAAATTTAATGCTGGTGAGGTCAAAGTCCTTCATTAGGTCTATGAAAAAGATGTATGAGGTGCATCGCTGCTCTCAACTTTTCTCCTGCAGTTTTCACACTGAGAGAATCATGTCAACTGTTGATCTCTAAATTCTAAAGGCTCATTGTGACTCTGGAAAATTGTTGGGTGTGTTGTAACTCTGTTTAAGGCAAATAGCTGGCGAGATTGACATATATGTTATAGTAGATACAAGAATTTTACTTATCTGCTAGACTGTACTCTTACACGTCTTACTCTGAAGTATTTTCCCATAAGCGTGTGCACAATAATTTTGCACATGTGGGTGGGGAGACACCATAGATTTTCTGCCAAGCAAGCAGAGGTTGGGTTTCCCCCTTTACTTGAGGAGATATATACAGCTGACCTTTTAGTCATTTGGTGGTATTTTTTGTTTGTTTAATTATATGTCAACTAATCTTGAGGTTGTTTATTATTATTTTTTTATTATTATTATTATTATTATTATTATTATTATTATTATTTCCTGCCTTTCTTAAGAACATAAGAGCATAACTGAATCAAAACAAAGGCCCATCTAGTCTAGCATTCTGTTCTCCCTGTGGCCAATCAGATGCCTATCAGAAATCCACAAGCATAACATGAGTATAAGTGAACTTTTCCATTGAACCTACTGCCCCAATTCTGAGGGTAGTCCATAGTTATTGTGACTAGTCGCCATTGACTACCTTATGATCCATTAACTGGACAATTCATTTTTTAACCCTTCTAAGTTTGTGGTCTTTACTTCATCTTGTGGTAGCAAATTCCACAGTTTAACAATGTGTTGTGTAAAGGAATCCTGCCTTTTGTCTGTCCTGAATCCTCCAAACTTCAGCTTTGTTGGATGCATAATTTTTATACACCTTTATTTTGCCCCCCACTTAATCACTTTTTTCTGACCTTCAATGTCCCAAACATTGT
Source organism: Podarcis raffonei (assembly GCF_027172205.1). NCBI lineage: Eukaryota > Metazoa > Chordata > Lepidosauria > Squamata > Lacertidae > Podarcis > Podarcis raffonei. Next base: position 29,529,770 of record NC_070609.1, read on the forward strand.
TATCTTACCTCATAAGGGAGTTGCCCCTTGATCAGTTTGGTTGCCCTTTTCTGGCTCTGCAACATCATTTTTTGAAGTGTGGCCACCAAAACTGTACGTAGTACTCCAAGTATGGTTGTACCAGAGTTTGTGTAATGGTATTATGATAATGGCAGTTTCATTTTCAGTCATTTTCTTGTGGGATGCTACACACTGCATCTTCGAAGATGAAATTCCAGGTGGCATACATAGGTTTTTCAAGCCATCTCCCATCTAAGACTGAACATATATATTCAACTTTAGCAGGGTTACAGCTTCCTGTGCCTTCAGTCCAAATGTCTTTCTTCATTAAAATTTGTAAACATACTAAGCTAATTTTTATAAATGTTACTTCTTTTTTAATACCACCAGCAGGCTGAGCACACTTAATATACAAACAGTTGTAAAATCATTTGAAAACAGAAATTGGCAGGCATGCTTAAGGGATATTCAGTGTTCAGGTAAATCCTTTGATAACATATCCTTCCTTGTTTTGAACATTTTGAAATTCATATTTAAAAAAGCAGCCATAGGACAGGCTTCAGTGCCCAAAATTCACCAGGTGCATTTTGAGACTGGTGTGGGTCCAGTTGCGACCACATGGACATCTGTAGATGCCAGGTTGGGATCTGGCATCTCCATCTGGCTGACCTCTCTAGCTTTCTTAAGCAAGTACTGTAAGCATTTACCGTATATCCCACCTTTTTCTCCAAGGAGTACATGGTTCACCCCCCTCCTTAGTTTATTCCTACAAAAACCTTGTGAAATAGGTTAAAAGGCTGTGACTGACCCAAGGTCACCCCGTGAGCTTCATGACTGAGTGGGGATTTCAACCCCTAGGTTCTAGATTGACACTCTAACCACTATAGCACACTAACTATAGGTAATCCACCTGGATTAGCAAGGTGGATCAGACCTGGCAAAGCAAAATGTCACTTAGGAAGGATCTGCAAGATTTTCCTCGAAGCTTGAATTTGTTTTATTCTGGATTGTTTTATTTGACGCTTTAATGTATTGTAAACTGCTTTGAGATTTTTTTCTTTAAGATATAAAGTGGTATCAAAATGAAATAACTAACTAACAAACAACAACAAAATTTCATTGCCAAAAAGGTGCTTAGACATTCCATTGTGGTGACCGAAGTTTAAGGTGCCATTTGGTGATTAGCTTCTGTATCTGAGATTCTTTTTTAAATGATATTTTATTAAGACTTCATAATACAATAAAAAGAAACTAATCTAGACAAAAAGGGGAGAAAAAAACAAAGGGAAAGAAAAATGCAAAGACTTAGCTTATATATCTGAGTTTCTAACACTGACAGGCTTGTCTAAACTGTGGATGAATAGGGTTTTTGCAGCACTGTATCCCCTTGACACATATATCTAAGTGATGCACAGAAGTACCACGTAAATATTCTCTCCAAACCTTTAATGTGCTTATTGTGGTTCTGGACTGTGACATGTTTTCACATAAAATCAGATACTGTTATACATTTTCAAAAAGTTTGTTTGAGACCAGTGACTGGTGGCAATAGATAAAATGTAATAACTTGGTCAGAAATATATTTCTTCATGGCAGCACACTGCACATGCCTCATTGGAAACACATCCAGTTTTAAAATTCTAATAGTTTTCATTGGATCTGCATGCATTGAGAGGGAAGGTTTAATCCTTCATCGCCAACTGTGACACTGACAAAGGTAATTCCCCACCCCTGCAATACTATCAACATTAGTGGGGAGAAACTCCCATTGGTGCCAGTGAGAGATTTTCTTCTCAAAAGCTAATGGCAGTGCAGAAGAGATGATTCATCAGGATTTTGATGTAAGGGTTAAACCACTCTTCTCTTATGCTGCAGTCCCAGTGAAAAGCGTGCCTTTGTCAACCTTCCCCCCCCAAAAAAAGCCCAAACTCTGTCATTCATGCAAGATACCCATTTAACATCCTGTTTGATGTTTGCAGTTTGATACTGTAGTCTTAAAATGTATGTGGATGATTCAACTAACAGGGTGCTGCTAGTTTCAAGCATACATCTGTGTGCTTGTGGGATATGATTCGAGTAACTTTGTTATGCAGGTTGATCAGGAACTGAGGTTGGACAGATTTCTAGCACTTCGCGTTATTGCTTAGATATGCTGCCTTTTGTTAACTAGAGTTCTAGAAGTTAGTCCAGTACTCAAAGATGATTGAATTCTACCTATTGTAGTAAGGCAGGATTTTCCATTCTGTAATCACTGTATTTAGCACACATCAGGATTCTAGCCTCCTTACCCACATATAGCATAACACCACCCAAATTGTGTGTTAGTAGTAGAAAATGTGGGTGGGCCAGAAATTGTAGGTTTAAAAGTTCCTGGAATCAAGAAATATTGTTGCAAACTAGAAAGCTCAAGCAAGTTTACCACATGGTACAGGGAAGGGAAATTTCTTGGCTTCTTAGTTGACTTGACCTGAAAGAAAACTCAGTTTTAGGGATTGGATGGACAAAGTTTGGAAGATCATCATGGTTCATAAACTGACTTGACAGATATGAGCTAACCAATAAACTAAAGCTCAAGCAAACTAATGCACATGTCTTGCTACCTGCTTAGGTTTTTTTTCTCAGCTCATAATTGATTCTCAACATAGGAACACAATACCTGATCATAGTACATGTATTTCTTCTTTGTAGCATTCGCAGTCAGTACTCACCACCACTTTGTTGAGTGATAAATACATACATTAAACTCTAACCTTTATAGTCTTATTGCTATGTTCATACTTAAACTCTGGTCTGAAAGAAATGAACTAATTAAGTTCAGTATTAATATTATGTTCTCTCCTTTCTTATAATAATATGTAGGCAGTTAACTCTTCAATGGTTTGTTTTACTTTCATTTTGTATATTTGAAAAGCCTTTAATAAATGTAATATACAGTGAGACCAGACTTCTGCATGCATAATGGAGCTTCCCTTCTCTGACTTCTGACAGGTACCCCAAATCTGCTTCAGACAGTTGAGGACCCTCCAAAACAGATTTAGGGGATCACAGACTGTAAGGTAGAGGAGAGAGGATGGAATTCCCTGCATGCAGCACTGAATATGGGCTTTTAAAAAAAGCAATATTTTCTGATCCTAGGCAAGGAACAGGACACAAAATCTGTTCACTCTGCCTTTCTGAATAGGGTAATCACTTAGCCTGTAGAACAACTCCATCCCACTCAACCTTCCAGCCCCCAGGAAAAGGCGTAGTAGTGAGAAACCAAGATTTGCTATTTGTATAAGAACTTGGCTTGGGAATACTTCTGTGTTTGCAGTGTAATTTATTTACTCAAAATTCTATACTACCCATTAACAAAAGGTCTGTGGATAGTTCTCACACAAGTTAAAACTGAAGTAGAAAATGGAGAAGTGTAAAAAGAACTTTGACGTAAATGTTGAGCAGCTAAAACAGCATCAGAATAAAACCATCAACACAAAACAATTGTTTCACAGAACTTACCGTATTTTTCGCTCTATAACACGCACCCGACCATAACACGCACGTAGTTTTTAGAGGGGGGAAATCCGTAGGCATGCCACCCGTAGGTATTTCCTCCATAACACGCACAGACATTTCCCCTTACTTTCTAGGAGGAAAAAAGTGAGTGTTATGGTGCAAAAAATACGGTAAGTCTTCATCTGGTGCCAAAAAGATCACATTGTAGGTATAGGTGAGCCTTTCTGTGGTGGACATTCCTCAACCAAGGTGTCACCACTAAAAAGTGGCACTGGTGACCACCCACCTCAGGTTATTTTGCAGTGATACCTGGAGAAGGATGTCTTAAGATATTGGTGTCAGTCCACTTGTGCAATGGGAGTTTCCTTTTCTCTCCTACACTCCCTCCCTCAGTCTCAAAAACTGCTCTGGATGAACCTCTGGAGTAAATGGAGGGTATGTAGAACTGTAATGGGGTAAGAGAGGAAGGGGAAGTCTAGTTGCATCTGCTGGTGTAACATTCAGTATCACCTGATCTTAGGGTCTCGGCAGTTATAATATGGGAAGAGACAATAATTTAGGTAATGTATTATAAGCACAATCCATATTGTAGCAAATGTGGCTTGTATCACTTTATTTCTTTATATTTGAAAACTTTTCAATAAAATATTAATACCAAAAAGAGATAAATGTGTCTAATTACCTATATAGTTGTTTGACTTGCTTGATTTTTGTTATGTTCATACCTTTTGGAGGCCTTGGCGGTTAGGATTTGTGATGAGGTTGGTGTATAAAACAAGTCACTTTGAAATGTTTGCTAAGCAATTTTCATATGTGATATGAATCTGGTCTTTTAATATATGTGTCTTGTTTTTCTTGTGTTTTGTGAAAGCTTTTTCCAATACAGAGCAGCTTGTATATAGCCCCTGAAACAGTGGACAGGGCAGATTTTAGTGTAGGTAAAAAGAAACATGATGCTATTTTATCTATCATTTGCTTTTCTCCACATACAAGAGATAAATTAACAGCTGATGTTAGAAGGTGGGAATATACACAATTTCTGTCAATGAGTAGGTGTGAAAAAAGGCGGGGTCATTTTTGAGTTTGTCATATCTACATATAATGACATTTGTTGGTTGACTCATTCCAATAGCTCCAAATGAGTTTCCAGTATTTATCTTTTTGAATATGTTTCTTTTTATTTGAGACAGTGTTAGTAAAATGAGAAGTGATAATATTACTTCCTGTACAGGGAATTTCTACAGAAAATGCTAAAAACGGAAGAAGTAATGTTGCTGCCTGCATAGCTAGATATGCCTGAATGCACCTCTTGAAAATGCATCCTCCTGTTTTGGTAGTATTGGCTTTCTATTAAATACTTAAGCTACTGAAGCTGATTGCTGTGAGTAGTGAAACTTCTAATTGTCTCAGTAAATATGGTTCACTTCTGGTTTCACTGTCTTTCAGCCCCATCTTCAGTTTTGCTAATCATTGTATGATCTTTTTTTAAAAAAACAACTTGTGCTTCAAAAACATAGGAACTAATTAGAATGTGGTTCATTACGTAGGGATCGACAGTTAGGTCTCATCTGGTGGGTTGAATACAATGGTACCATTCCATGAACAGAATGAATTCTCCAGTAATGGAAACTCAGGATCCAGCAGAGGCTCCTGCTCACAAAATGGTGGCGGCGGAGAGGTGATTTTTGCCAATTCTTGCTTGCATGCTGTTCTAGAGGGTTTCCTGCTACTTCAGAGCTGATTTGGAGGAGCTGCAAGGCAGGGGGGAAATTGATAAATCACCTCTTCAGTTCCATAGGCAGGAGCCTCTTTTGGACCCAAGGCTCCTCTGTGAACGGAATTCTCTCTTTTTTGCAATGCCATATTGCCAAAAGACAAATTTGTTTATTTACACATATTACAGTGTGAAAGCCCTCTACTAAGGGGGAAACAGTGTTTGTGCCTTTGTGCTGAAAGCTAATGGCTTAGCAAAAGGGTAGCTTAAATCAGTGGTCTTTACCCTTTTAGGGTCAGGACCCCTACTCCCTTTATCCCAAACATGCATTTGAGAACCTACTTGTTAATATTTTGCTATATCTTTGAATAGTGTTAGTGCTGAAACCCACTAACTATCTGAAGATAGTGATGAGTGTGGAAAATATGAAGAGGGTGAAAGGGAAACTGGTGGAATATTAGCTTTCTCACCTTGGCATATTGATCATGCTGGTAAAGAAGAAGCGCAGAGGGATTGCAGGAAGTGTTAATTAGATGCATTAAATGCAGCATTTATAATAGTAGTAAGAAAGTTCAGCAACCTTTCGTCAGGCACTGATTAGACCATACTGGAGAATACTGTGTTAACAACTGGCCATCTATATCTGAGAAGGATGAATTCATACTGAAAACTCATGTAAAGAACAAGATTATTACAGAAATGGATGGAACTAGTCCAGGCATAGGCAAACTCGGCCCTCCAGATGTTTTGGGACTACTACTCCCTCATCCCTGACCACTGGTCCTGTTAGCTAGGGATGATGGGAGTTGTAGTCCCAAAACATCTGGAGGGCCAAGTCTGCCTATGCCTGAACTAGTTCAAATTCTATTATATGTTCCTCACAAGATCCATTGTGAGAGGGAGGAATGATTGTGGGTCCTCCCAGGTGACAGCTCCATAAATGAGGAGTGTCATTTTGCCCCACCTTTCAGTGTGAGCTTGTTAGGGAGACAGTTGAAATGAGAGTGCTGCTGCTACCTTGTATATTTGCATGTATATTTGATGGGTAGATCTGGTTGTCTCTGCTGCATATTGGATCTGCTAGAAGTTGTTATGGTACCCATAAAGGTAAAGGTAAAAGACCCCTGGATGGTTAAGTCCGGTCAAATTCAACTATGGGGTGCAGCGCTCATCTCTGCTTTCAAGCTGAGGTACCCATATTTCATTTTAGTATATAATTTTTAAGAGGCTATCTTATTTAATAATTATTTCTTGCTCTAAAATACAGATTTTTAATTGCATTTTTGCTGATACTTTTATGAAGTTGCAAACAGCTCAGATTTCTTTTGACTTATGGAGTGGTATATAAAATCCTTAGGGTTACTTGGCCTATTTGGCTTCAATGAAGGAAATAGAGGTACAGTATATAAGTAGTTGCAGAAATGTATTGGAATTATTTAAAGGGCATAGAGATAGTTGTATTAAAGAAGATTGAAGGCAGTGGAACTAATAGCCACCACATTTTACATGAGGTTTCAAACTGCTAAATCAGTGGTAAGAAAGAGGGCCTTCTCAGTAGTGGCGCCCACCCTATGGAATGCCCTCCCATCAGATGTCAAGGAAATAAACAACTACTGTATTTGACTTTTAGAAGACATCTGAAGGCCGCCCTGTTTAGGGAAGTTTTTAATGTTTGATGTTTTATCTTGTTTTTAATACTCAGTTGTAAGTCGCCCAGAGTGGCTGGGGAGGCCAAGCCAGATGGGAGGGGCATTAGTAATAAATTATTATTATTATTATTATTATTAATTCTCAAAGGGTGTGGTGTGTGGCAGGAGAGGATGGTAAGTGTGGAAGGAAGATTCAGAGACAATCAACAAAACATTTAAACAATTCAGTGTAGTATAGTGTAGTATCAAAACATTTTTTTAATTTTCAGAATATGGATAGATACCTTTTCAAAATGAGAGCAAGAGCATCAAGTGATACCGAGGACAAATCCTAGCTGTGATCCAGAATCACTGTTCAAACAGAGTGCTGGAGAATAACATTGACTATTCTTCTACAGTTCTCCATGACATACTGTTGTCAACAGGAATTTTTAACTCTGACAAATATGAAAGATCAGAAAAGAGAAAGGCTTATTTGTGTTGATGAAGAGATGAGAATTTGTTCGTCTCAAATTAGACCTAATATAAATGAGATTACCAGGCACAAGCAAGCTCACACCTCTCACTGAGTTTGTATGCATGCTTAAGGTTTGCCTGATCACAGAAGAAAACTTTCCTGTAGGTAAGGTTGGTTAGGTACAATGTGTGAATAATTATTTCTTTGCTCTGCAAGCACATTCTCTCTGCTAATGGCATAGCTTGGTTTGAATTCAGTGGATCTGTGGCAGGGTCTGAGTACTTGGTTCTGCAAAGGGGTCAGACGGTGATATTTTGGGCAGGTTACCAATGTTACATGCTTCTGAGTCTCAGCAAGCTTTTTCTATAGCCTTTTCAGTAACTACTTTCCCCCCGGGGTCTCCTAGGGTAAACATGTTTAAATACATTTATTTTATGCGTCTGCTACATATTGTACATTTGAAACTCTAAATTATATGTTATATTTATTTGACAGGACCCGTTGGGGCTCAGCCCCTGCTGATGGTGCCCAGACGACCTGGCTATGGCACTATGGGCAAACCCATTAAACTGCTGGCCAACTGCTTCCAAGTTGAAATCCCAAAGATTGACGTCTACCTCTATGAGGTAGATATTAAGCCAGATAAGTGTCCTCGGAGGGTGAACAGGTAAGTCAGGGTGTTTAATATTACTACATCAAGCAGATGTTTAGGCAGTACTTGATGAAATTGGATGTTGGATGTTTTTGTAAGACTATAGCTGCTCTAACAGCTGGGACTAATCAGACAGCCTTGTTTGAGCAAAATATGTTTGCTCTAGTTTCCCTAGGTATTTTGCATGGTTGCTGCCCAGAGCACTGTTTTAATCTGTATCACAATACAGAGCACATGTGAATGTCGTACAAGATACGGAGCAAACGAGGACCATCTGTAGACTGAACATGCCTTCTTTTATATTGGCACTCTAAACCTGGAAAATAGCAGAATTAAGAATTGTTTTTGAAAACTGTCTTTCTTTAGTAAATGGGCTAGTGTGTTTAGAGGCAAGTATTTTATTTGTGTTAGGAATCACTAGGACATTAAGTATTCAGAGAGTAAATGAGAAAACATCACATTCAACCAGGAATTAAAAACAACTTTTAAAGTTAGCATTTGTTTGAAAAGAATTTGATTCCATCTTTTCTGATAACACCCTTTGTACAGCTGAAGTTCTACAAGTGGTCTCATGTCTTTATGATATTTTGCTGTTGGAACTGTTCGCTTATTTGTGTGATGGGGTCAATTGCATTCCTTCCTGCTTAATTTCTCAATGGAAATGCTTGCTTCAGTTCCAGCAGGCAGAATAAGAATTCTGCCAGTCCCAGTTTTGATTTGGATTGGTTCTGTTTATGATGTGAAATAAGGCTTTACAAGCAAATTATAATCTGTAGCTTGAATGCACCTCGCTTAGCCATTTGTAGAAGAATGGCCTCATGATTAATTAAAGCAGATGCTAGTTATATTTAATAAAATTAAATTAAAAGCTGGGCTGTAAGACTTCAGTTCTGCCTCTTGTGATGGACAGTCACACCTTCCCCCAAGAGTAGCTTATGTTGAAAGTGCAGTTTGTAAATGGCATTAATATTGAGTAATGCAGGCAGAGCTTTATGACTTCTCTTAGTAATAGTTCTTCTTTAGCTTTTATTCTTGCAATGAACAATTTGCGGAGCTTTCTTTTGTTCCCAGATCCCACCTGGCTAGTCCTCTGCATGGTGAAGCCTTCCAGCCAAGAAAATACATTTATCCAGCCTGATGCTGTAGAGAAATGAAATGCGTATTAAGAAAAGTTTAGTTTTAATTGGTTTCAAATAATGCTTCAATATGCTTTTAACCATTCAGATGCTTGCAGTAGAGTGAGAGAGAGAGAGTGTGTGTGTGTTTAATGCTATTCTGAAAGTCTTTGCATCCAAACAAGTGAGAACTCTTTCCTGGGCCATTAGGTTAAAGATGCTCACTAAAACGCTTGACAGACTGATTTAACTTTAAAGAAAGTAACTGTCCAAAGTCCCCAGGATCAAATAGTTTTAATACTGTACTAGAGCTTTGAGATGTTGCTTTTATTGATAAATCATACTTGGGAAGCAAATGTAAGCATGTAATTTACAGAAAAGGCAGATTACTTCAACTCTAGCTCTCTAGTAGATTCTGCAATATGCAGTTGGTGTGAACTCATGCTTTTATAACTGAATGATTTCATTCCTGCTGAGAAGTTTCATCACCTAGTGTTTGTACAGTGTGGTGGTGGATGGCTCCCAAGTTCTCAGAATAACTTTATTTTGCATTTAAATTTTTGTTTGCTATGACCCCATAATGTTGCTGGATGCTACTATTCAAGTATATTCAAGATATCTGCTTTGACCTTCGGGTTAGCTAATGTGCAGTGCAAAATCCTAGTTTATAATGAAATGATTTTAGAATGTTGTATCATTTTACTGTTGTTAGCCGCTCCGAGCCCAGCTTCGGCTGGGGAGGGTGGGATATAAATAATTTATTATTATTATTATTATTGAAGTAGTGTGTTCCATTGTTGTTCACCTAGTCCTTTGATACATGCTTATTCTAGAGCAGGGTCATCCAACTTTTCACACTATGTGGGCCACAAGAGTACTTCATCGTGGAACCTGTGGGCTGCATACTGCTTTGTTGTGTGTGGGGGATGGGGAGTGAGGCCAAAATTTGATGCCCGTGAGGTGCTGGGATTAGTATGGGGATCACGTTGACGTGTTTTCCCTTTTACTTGCTTAATATACTGTGTTTATCTGTGAAAAGAAGAGACAAAAATATTTTTAACAGTCTAGCAGCCAGGCCTCTAAGATTTAGCTGAGCTAGGACAGGGAATGAGGATATTGTTGGTGCACACCTGATACGTATTCCTAAGGATGTCAAACTGAGTCTGGCTGGCCTTCAGGAAATGATAATGAGGGAGAGCTACAGTAGCATCTTGCTCTTGGTAGCATCAAATACAATTTTACTGAAAGTGCCACAAGCCATATAGGTGCAACTCCTTGTTTAAGAGCAGGTCTGAACACAGTCATTGTGCAATTGAGACAGCTCCAGATGATTTGAGGAGGAAAATTAAGGCTATACTCCACCAACACTAGACTTTCACTAGACTTCCATACCACCAGATGCACAATCTGTATTTAATTACATTTTTATACCACTTTAAGGCAAAATTCTCCAGTTTGTAGTAGTAAAATACAGTCAAGTATGTAACTTAAACAGACAGTAACTCCATATACAGTGGTATACCTCGGGTTACGTTACCTTCAGGTAACGTAATTTCGAGTTACAAACGCGGCAAACCTGGAAGTGTATACTTCTGGGTTTCGCCCCACGCACATGCACAGAAGCACTTTTTGCGTGTGCGCTTGTGCAGAAGTGGCGCCTCCGGATACGGACTTTTCAGGATAAGTACGGACCCCTGGGACGAATTAAGTTCGTATCCGGAGGGTCCACTGTATAGTATAAATAAGGAAAACTTTAAGAAACAAAACTTCAGCTTACGTCCTATCTCCATAAAATTGTTTTAGTTTTCGCACCTTGTATTCTGAATTCCCTTTATACTCAGCTTCATGATGGTCCTATCTGATGTGTTGGTAAGTGGTTTGTTGCAAAGGGAGGCACCCATGTGTCTATTCCAGTCTTGGTGGATCAAAGGCTACCTTTGGTGTATTTCCCTTCAGCTTTTGTCCATGCCCTGGTAACCTGGGTTGGATTACTGCAATACATTCTAGGTAGAGCTGCCCTTGAAATTGGCTGCAACTAGTGCAAAATGTATCAGCTTGACTGCTCACAGAGCAGACAATCACCACCATGTCATTCCGCTGCTAAAACAGTTGCATTGCCTGCCAATTAACTATGAAGCTAAGTTCATGGTGTTTGTTATGTGCACAAAGCCCTATATAGTCTGGGACCAGGATACTTCAGAGATTGCTTCACCCTCATATACCCAATTGATTCTGTGCTTTGCAGATCATCTGTCTCATGCAGATATAATTTCAGCAAGAGGTCTGTTTCATATGATATAGGAATCAAGCCTTTAGCATGGTGGCACCTACCTTTGGAGCTTCCATTACTTATCAGACATGCACTATTCTATTGTCTTTTCAGCATCTATTGCAGACCTTCCTCTTAAATGCACTAGTCTTTTAAGTGGCTAAGCCAGTCTATATCTGTATTGGATTTGAAATGGTTTGTATATATGGAATTGTTCTGAAATGTTTTCATTGATGTTTCTACACAAAAATTGCCTTGAGATACTTTGTGGAAAGTTTACTATAAATGGAATAACATAAGTAAACAAAACTTTATTGGCAGTACTGGTAGTGCAGAGATGCGCCTTTGAAAACCTCACTCCCACTGAGAAGCGTTCCCCATGATGTTTAGGGCCATGTCACTTGCTACACAGAAACAAACTGTTGGTTAAGCCATCAAATATATACTCAACATGAAGCCACAGCCAAACTCATGAATCTGATATATGTGCATTCTCGAACACATTCCCACTGTACCACTTTGTGTACTCTTACAATCTTGAGGTATCCACCTAAGACTACATAATGTGTGAAGAAATCCTAAGGCTGGAAAATAACTCATCATGATATTTTATTTTTACCCTGCTCAGCCAAAAAATCTCATTGAGTAGTTTTTCCTAAGATCAATAATAAAGCTATATAGGAAAATAAGCAGAGGGGAGGGGGGAGATCAACAACTTTTTGCCCTCAGTTCAAGTATCCATAAAAACTTCATTTGCTTTTTTGCACTGTGATTGGGAATTTCTTTGCAATGAGATGGGCAGTTTTTTCTTCTGTTATTGCATTAAACTTGGGAAGAAAGTTCAATGCAACTTATTATTTCTCTACGAAGACTTATGTTTTCAGTGGCCTAAGACAACAGTGACTTTTAACAGGATAAGATGCAGCCACAAGGTCAATGTGTTGTAATTGTTGCCATCACCAGTCAGAGGAGTTGCAGTAACAAGAAATGTTCACTGGAATATGTAAAGCACTGAATTGTTCTCAGCTTTTCATAAGGAAATTAAGAGTGTTGGAAAGCACAGGGGCGTAGCATTTCTCTTGTAGCAGTTAAACACATGCAGCAAGCTGTCATTTTGAGTTCTTTTTATTAAAATTTTATTTGGCACTGAGGAAGAAGCAATAACCATTATCTCCCATCTTATGCACACTCTTAAAACTTTGTTTTGTTCTGACATCGTAATTCAATGAAGCTTCTTTTAGATAATTGTTTTGTAATGACTTGGTTAAATGCTGAAAATATTAAAATGGGCTGAAATGTAGTGTTTTTCTTACTTTCTCCCTTAGTGCCATACTGTTTTAAAATTATATGTATATATTGTTTCCCTAGGGAGGTGGTAGATTCAATGGTGCAGCATTTTAAAGTGACAATATTTGGGGACCGCAGACCTGTTTATGATGGTAAAAGAAGCCTTTATACAGCCAATCCGCTCCCCGTTGCAACAACTGGGGTAAGATAGTTTGCCCTTCCATAAGTTCTAATTGTTTGTAAAATAAATTAAATCTTTTCTGAAAGTGTTACGGTTTTATTGATTGTTACTGTACGTTGCAACCACTTGGTGTGGTATTTTTACAAAGAATGGCAGGTCTTGGAGGACCTTACAATCTAAATCTGGGCGATGAGAGAAATGACAGACAGGATGAGGGAGAAGGGGAGGAGTGAAGATTAATGGGTTGAGTATGCACAAATGCAGTTGAGTTTATTTTAGTTGGGATTGAGGACTAAATAGTTGAGTTTTTGTGTAGGAAATTGGACACATTTCCGCTGGACACAGTCTTCCAACACAAGTGGTCAGTCTGGTGTGGGTGAGATACATTGAGTGTGCACGCACATCCAGTCTGCAGCATCATAGCCAATGGATGCAGTTCTTAGTTTTACTGTGAGCTCTGGCATATCCTGGCAAACAGGCAGAACTGTATTCTCTGAGGGCCAAACTACATTACATTTGAAATATGTGATCACATGTCACAACAAAAGAACAGCCACACTGGAGGGAAAAGTTCAGGTTTGGGACTGCAGCAAGGTGGGGTTAAACCCGTCCTCCCATGCTGTGGACTGGATAAAGAATTCTCCCTCAAGGACATTAGCAGTAGCTGCTGTTGTGGCCACTTACAGCTTTCTTTCTGAAGCAAATGGTTTCAGCTTTTATTAGATCTGTTGCTTGGGAGGAAAGGGTTAAACCTTGCTGGTCCTGATCTCTCTGCCACCATTGTGGGTTTTTGTTGTTGTTGTTTTTAACATGAAATGCAATCACACACTTAATGTATTGTCTAGTTTGGCCATAAGACAGTGTTGGAGATCCAATGACCCACCAGATGTTGGGCTCCAACTACAGTCATCTCTATCCATTGCCCATGCTTGCTGAGACTGATGGAGTTGGGAGTTTAAAAAAATCTGGGTGCCACGGGGTCCCCTGCCCTTGCCACAGTAGACTGGGTTGGATACATTTAGAGATTCCCATGACAGCTGCTGTGTCAAGCATCCGATGCAGGATCTGATTACAGTGGTACCTCTGGTTACGAACTTAATTTGTTCTGGAGGTCTGTTCTTAAGTTGAAACCGTTCTTATCCTGAACCGCACTTTCACTGCTGGGGCCTCCTGCTGCATCCTGGGGCAAAGTTCGCAACCAGGAGCAGCTACTTCCGGGTTAGCGGAGCTCGTAACCTGAAGCTTTCGTAATCAGAAACGTTCGTAACCAGAGGTACCACTGTCGTGCTGATGTGTTTGATTTTCTAACTTCACTGGTGATGAGAGGTAAAAGGATTAAAGGCACCAACATTAGGCCTTGATTTTCTGGTTTCCCATTTCCGTATGTTGAATTAATCTGGAATGCCATTTCATTGTCATTCACATAGATGCCTAGCATTTCTTCAGTCTTCTATTTGCTAAAATAGGTTTAAATCCTTCAGTACAGTTTGGCCAGAGGAAGAAAAAGAGTAACACTTGCAGTTAAATTACTTACTTTAGGATTATTCTTCTCTGTATCCTCTCCTATGGCTTTTTCCCTTAACAGGTTGATTTGGATGTAACATTGCCTGGAGAAGGTGGTAAAGATCGTCCCTTCAAGGTGTCAATAAAGTTTGTTTCCCGGGTGAGCTGGCACTTGCTGCATGAGGTTCTGACAGGACGAACCTTGCCTGAACCTCTGGAATTAGACAAGCCAATCAGCACTAACCCTGTTCATGCTGTCGATGTGGTGCTACGACACTTACCCTCCATGAAGTAGGTTCCCTGTCATTCTCTGAACACATTATCTATCTTTTTAAAGTTCATCTTTATGAATGGATCTCTACAATCCTATGCACATTTTTCAGGGTAAGGGAGAGAAAGGGTTCATCCACATTTTGCATTAGGGATATGAGTAAAGGTTTCTCAGTTTTGTCCACTGAGCACATTGCTACTTCTAGACATGTACATAATTCTTCTGGAAGACCAATGGTTAATTGGAAAGCCTTTTCACAATGAGGTCGTTCAGAAGTAATCAAGGACATGAGATGCTGGTGTTGGCAACTGGCAGGCAGTAAGATAATGGCCACAACAGAGCAGTAAAAGAATACCAAACACACTATGGCAGTGTTTTGCTTGTCTAATCTACTAAGACTGTACTGTGGAACAACATAATTTGCATGTTTTAAAGCAACTTTCTGTGTATGTATGCTTTCAGAAGTCTACTATTATTTACTTTTTCTTTAAATTTTGTTGAATCTTTTCATCATACAGTACAATAAAAAACAAACTAATCTAAATAGAAAAGAAAGGAAGAGCAAAGGAAGTACAAAGTCCTATCTCAAAGGAAAATTTTAATCCTTGTCTCACACAGAAGGAGGTGGACCCTTCCAGCTCTTACCTTGGAGCTTCTCTTCTCCCAGCTTCCCACCTTGGGATATCTTTCCTTTCCCACTTCTCACACAAGGCCCTTCATCAACCATCCATCACCTTCATGTGTGTCCAATCCCCTTAGTAACCCAGAGTAGAGGACACCAAAATAAGCAAAACAGAAACAAAAGCAAAGCAAGGAAAAAAATAAGAAAAAGAAGCAGGAAGATAAAAATAATAAAAGAGATAGAAATAAAAAGGGCTTCCGATTCTCCATCTGTCAGGTATATCATATAAGGATTATTCAAAATATTCACAGTATTCACTCTAGGGTAGTATCCAGCTGTTCCTCTTTCTGCTAGGTAATATTTTCCCAGTCTTCAGACTTCTCAAGTTCATTTATTTTCCCTTCCACACAAAAAGTCTAAAAGGGGTTCTCCAATCATCATCATCATCATCATCATCATCAGTACATGTCCACAATAGTCTTCCTCCAGTTTAGCACAACAACTTTACTTCCAATGCTGAAAAACAAGAACTTTTCATCTTTATTCACACAGGGGTCTCTCCACTGTGGTCATATATTGAAACAGTAATCCATAGTTATTTACTTATTGTATATTAATTAATTCATACCCAGTTCCGTATCTTCTGATCCCATTTCTATGGCTGTGATTTTCCATCCTAATTTAGGGGTGGGATCTTTGCGATTCTGCTTCTTTTTCCCCCCAGAAGATTTGCCAGAGGCTTGGTAGCTTTTTCTTCTAAATTCATTCCAAATTGTACACAGAATCCTTTCTCAGCTGTATCTCTGCCAACTCAGAACAATCTCTCAGTCCATGGTTTCATTCCACTTTTCCAACATTCTTAAGTCCACTGCTTGACTGTTTTACTCCTCCATGCACCTGGGTGAAGGTCCTCTCCATTTCATCATCTACTGTC
Source organism: Podarcis raffonei (assembly GCF_027172205.1). Classification (NCBI taxonomy): domain Eukaryota; kingdom Metazoa; phylum Chordata; class Lepidosauria; order Squamata; family Lacertidae; genus Podarcis; species Podarcis raffonei. Next base: position 29,545,919 of record NC_070609.1, read on the forward strand.
TCCAGCTTTACCATTCTACTCTCCTGTTGTGACAGTACTTTATCAATATTGTTCTCCAAAGGTTCTGTGTCTTTTTAAACCTCATCTTCCCCATGTTCATTTTCATTCACCATCTTATCCACCTCAGCTCTTACCTCTTTTAGTTGCTCATCCAATAATTGCTGCACAATGCCAGTGGTCAGTGGGGTGTCCAACAGTGTTTTTACCATACTGAGTGTTCTTGGTCTTATTAACAACTTACTCTCCACCTTAAGATCTTACAGTCTCTGCCTTAAAAGCTTGAATCGCCTGTCTCCTTGTCAGAGCGCATTCTTTTCTCACAGTAGCATGGACAAGCTAGTTTCACTTTGCAACCAGCACTTTCATCAAAGGGATGGAAAGTTTAAAATAAAATAAAATGACAATCAGAACAGCCCTTGGCCATTTATAATCTTTCTTAGCTGTAAAAAATTAAAACATGCTTTTTGTTTTTGCTATTATTTTCTGATGGAATTCTCAGAGGGGAAAAAAGATGAAGTCAAACAACTTTGGTATACTCTTAATTTTTATTCTATTTTTCACCGAGGAACCCCAAATATAACAAATATGCAAACTTCAAGTCATAAAACCAAATAAAGCCATGTGTTAAAGCAACCCCTTGCTGGTTGTGGATTTTAGAGGGATCTCCCAGCAAATATTTAACACAAAATTGGGCTGACTACCTGGTAGTTTAGTCAATAAAGGGTTAATCATTCATTGAAGAGCTCCTGCGTAAAAATTACAAAACAAAAGAACAACTTCTGTTGGTCCCACCTTCTGGTACTGTAATTACAAGGACAGAATTTTGAAGAAAGAGTAACAGAAGCATATCTGCTCCTAAGTAATTGAGAAGGCAACACATTAAAGCTGCTCCAAATGTCCTATGTTATCCTCCTTGTCATTGTATTTTGAATCCAGCTTGGGAAGTTGGAGAGTCCCTCATTTACCAATATATTTTGAGGCCTTCCAGCTTCAGCAAATCATTCCTATGATTTCAGCAGGCCTAGTAATATCCTGGCTCAAGCTTGAAGCATAGGGACTCTCATTTTCAACCCCAAGTGAGGTTGACAGGGAAGTGTATATCCAACCCTTTCACATGAAAAGTGTGGAATAGATGCTGTAAAAAATTAGTCTCCACACTCTGACCTTTAATCCCACTTCCATATCTATTGCAATTTCAGACCCAAGATAAATATGTAAATATATGTTACTGTTTCAAAAGCAGGGCCTTGCAAGACTGTTTATTTTCATAATAACTTCTGCCACATGGAATTGCAACTCTTGGAACGTTTGAAAGATTCGTTCCTAGATTGGCTATGCACCCACCATCTAAATATTTAGCTACAGCAGTAACATAACCTCTTCTTTATATAGGTATACACCTGTAGGCCGCTCCTTTTTCTCTGCTCCAGAAGGCTATGATCATCCCTTGGGAGGTGGCAGGGAAGTATGGTTTGGATTCCATCAGTCTGTTCGACCTGCAATGTGGAAAATGATGCTGAATATTGATGGTAAGCCAGTTCTCTGAGAGCATGGAGAAGTATGTTGTCTCTACAAACGGCTGTTGTATCGGAGTATGAAATAGTATACATATATAGATATAGTTCATTGCAGTAAATTTTGATAACTAATTAAAATAGATAACATGCAAATTGTCTTGTTCTATATATTGTTCCTGCCAGTTTTTCTCCTTTGTAGATGGTGTAAGGTGTGCTGCAAATATTTTCCTTCATAATTTTTTGAATTATAGAAACACTTAAGCCCAAGAATCCAAGAGCATATGATAGAAATATTGTCTGCTAATTAGAGTAACAAGGTAGATGGGAAAGCAGGCATTACTAATGAAAGCCATGCCTTTCATCAGGCAGTGATAGGTGCATAAGCAAAATCACATTGACAGAACTTGAGTTGGTTAGTTACTAACAGGTCACTGACTTTGGTATGATTTGATGGGGGAAGGCGTCTTAACACTGAAATTATTTGTAATACTTGCAGTTCTGAAGAATGCCCCCCTCCCAGTTTCTGACATGAAGGTGCTTTGCTTTTAATCTTATGGCTAGAATAGACAGGGTTTAAAAGTTATAAGCAACATACTAATTCATATTTAGGTTAAAATGCCTGTGTGAATGTTGTATTTGAGGAGTAAAACTGTTAGCGCAGGATAACTTCATTCTGTAATGTGGTTTGAAGATTAAACCTGTAAGAAGTCCACTGAAACTTCTTAATTGTTGCCCATCCAGAACTAAGTACTTATAAAATGTTTTCTAATTGGTGTAGCAAGTTTGGTTACCATGGTGACAAACTGCAGCAGGTTGAGGTTTTTGGGGGGATGCACACAAGCTATTTGTGTTCATTCAGTTAATCAGCATCTGTAGGCGTCGGCTAGCATGCGTCATGTGAAGTTGGCGGGCTGCTGGTGGTGACGCATGTCTGAAGAATGTTTTGTTATATTTGTATGGGGACATTCTGTTTGGTGCACTTGAGGCCTGGGAACCTCAAAAACGCCTCGTTAACTGTTTCACAGTCTAGTAATTCTGCTGTATGGAAAGCATTTGAAACGTATTGCCTTGCATTCACGCACACACAGCATGGCAAAGGTGGCAACAAATTCATCCCTAAGTTAAGTAAGCCTTTATAATTCAGCAAAGTCTCAAATACCCCTAAATGCTTTTTGAGTGATGTTTTGCAGTGACATCATGTTTAAAATATGGGAGAAAAAAATAATTTTGGACGCTTGCAGTTGTATTATCTTATTGCAATTGAGTAATTTAGTTGGAGCGCTAAACATTCCTGAAGTCCTCCCAGTTGTGAAAACTCATTCAGGACCTTGAAACGTTATTGAGGTGTCATGATCTTACAAAGATCATTGAAACAGGACCTTATCTGCAAACCTGTCTCCTCTCAGCTGCTTTGAGCATTCTTCAATACAATAGCCATTTGTTTTGCGCCATATGGTTGTTTGTAAGCTTTGTAATTATAATGATATTTCGTCTATTGTTAACTTCTTCTTGCTAATATATTGCTGTTACAGTCCAGTGCCTTTCAGCATTTTTTAAATGGTTGTTGTATAGAATTGTGCCCTTATATGTGAATTTGAGTTCCTGCTATTTCCCCTCCCCCGAAACTAGATTAATGGCATTTTTTTTGGACTTGCTTTGGAGATCTTATTAGTTTGGGAGAAAGGCTTGAGTCTAACTTGCAAGTTTAACGTTTTGTGCAAGTATGAAAATATGGATGCTGGGTGTTCTATTTCTTCGTGGGTAGAAGGAGAACTTAGGCTGGTTGAAATTTGACAGAGTGATATAGGAGTAAATGTGCATAATTATTTGTGTAACTTACTATGAGACTTCTACTGTTTTGCTCACTTTGGTAGTCATGAGTTTATTGCCCTACATAAGATTAATTATTACTCGTTTTCAATATGAACCCTCTAAATCAGTGTTTCCCAAAGTGGTTAATATTGCACCCCTAGTTTTTGTTTTTATTTATGTGGGCATGTACAAAGTGTACCTTCCTTGCCATTGAGAAACCTCTGTATTAATATATATTTTTACATTTGATGATTCCTGTGATTGATGATTAATAAATGTTGATTAAATATTGATATTTTTAAACTTTATTTCATTTACTTTCCTAAGAATTTGCAGGGTGGATGGGTGATGACAAAGGATCAGTAAACTGAGAAGTTTGGGGAAACTTGCTCTAAATTCATGAGATAATAATTTTAATTAGAAAATGTACTACATGGTACTTTGTTGTCCCAAAGCATAGTGATGATTTTAATGATTTCTTCTTCAAATGTATACACAGAACTAATTATTGTGTACCAATGGTTTATTTTAGTCTTCAGAAAGAAGCCATTTCATTTGCTTTTAAAACTTTGGAAAACTTCTACTTTTTTAACTGCTCTATTTTCTGCTCTTAGTTTCTGCCACTGCCTTCTACAAAGCACAACCTGTAATTCAGTTTATGTGTGAAGTTCTCGATATTCACAACATTGACGAACAGCCACGACCTCTGACTGATTCTCACCGGGTAAAATTCACCAAAGAGATAAAGGGTAAGTAGAAAATAGAGCACTGATCCATGTAGAGTAGCTTATAATGCTCTCAGATGGCTTTCCTCTGCTCTTCCTGAACGCTCCTAAGTTCATTTAAAATGCATATGATTCTTCATCTTTTGTGCTACTCATACACTAATTTGCATGAAATGTGTGTTCTGGTAAGAGATTTGTATTCTAGGAAAGGTTGCCTTTATCCCAACCCCTGAGAATCATACAAAGAAGTCTCTAGTCCTCTTAACTGTGGAGACTTGAACATGGCTTGTCAAAAGGCCATACTGTCTAGGAGCATACTTCTTCAACATTGTATCTTTGTCTCATAACCGTTAGCCATTTTTGGCATCAATATTTGTTTCATATTTTCACTTAGTATTCCTTCAGCCGCCACAGTGCTGCCGCTTGCCAAAATAAGATTCTCAGCATACAAACTGAACTGTTGGCACTAGTAAGTGCACCTGTATAAGTTAGAAGCTCATGCTCTTCTGCTTCTGCATCCCTCCTCTGGCACAGCCATGAAGAGGTGATTTGAAAGCTTTGACTGATAGATTCATAAAATCATAGAATCATAGAGTTGGAAGAGATCCCCAAGGGTCACCTAGTCCAACCCCCTGCAATGCAGGAATCTCAACTAAAGCATCCAAGACAGATGGCCAACAGTCCTCTGTTTAAAAATCTCCAATGAGGAGAGCAGCTTCACATCAATCACTGCACACAATGCTGCTAGAGGAAAGTGGTATAGTAGAGCCATTTTTGCCTGTAGTAGCGTACACTCATGTTTATATGTCATGCTATTTTAGTCAAATGGCAGTTTGACAGTAAAGGTCCCGGAGCAAGCAGAGCGAGAATGCATTTATTATCTATTATTATTATGATTATTAAATTTGTATACCGTCCTTCATCCGAATATCATAGGGCAGTTCACAACATAAAAATACAAAATGAGAACACAAAATACATAATAAAACAAAAACAAGCCAATACCACCCCTAAAGACTTAGCTCACCAGATTTCATTGGGACACACAATTACAGATAAGAGTGAATGTATTTTGGTAATGTCATAGGTGCCAAGCCATGCAGTTTCCTGTACATTTGTACCATCTTCTCCCAGTTACCTTATCAACATGAGATCAAGTCATGTGTATGTGCTTGTGCAAAAGGGGCCCAATGGAAAGTTGGCATTATCTGTCCAAAGGTCTATTGGACCCTCTTTTTCCCCAGACTCCCTTGCTTTGCATATGAAATGAGACATTCAAAGTAACCATTCTTTGTAGAATTGTTCCATAATAAGAAGCCTGATGGCATTCTTATTCTGCTGTACATTAATATGCATGTTCTGTTATAAAACAGCTTGTGCATGTACCATTTTGGGTGCAGCCATTTTGTGACATCAGTAGTTCTCTTCCCCCCTTTGTTTTCACATAGGTCTGAAGGTTGAAGTGACTCACTGTGGAACAATGAGACGAAAGTACCGTGTCTGTAACGTTACACGGAGACCTGCCAGTCATCAAACGTAAGCAAATGTTTTAAACAATTGACTGGAATGTTGCATACATGGCCACAGTAAAAATCCACCATCCAATTTTTCTAGAATTTGGAATGCATGACACTGTATTGGTTTTTTATTTACACACACACATAACTTTATTGGGGTCCATAGACCCAAATTGCACAGTACTTTAAAAAAATACATTGTTGCTGTTGTTTTTATTTTTGTATTATTCCCTTGTATTCATGGATGCACACACTGATTTGAAGCCACTTTGTGTCCTTCCTAAGAGAGGCTCCTTAGAGGCCGGAGGGACATTACTGGAACAACTCTTGGGTTGGGGCAATTGGCTAAAATGTTTTAAATGGTTCTCATTTTGGTTCCTCTGCTTTGTTTTTGTTGGGTTGATGTTGGTTCCGTTTCTGAGCACAATTCAAAGTGTTGGTGCTGACCTTTAAAGCCCTAAACGGCCTCGGTCCTGTATACCTGAAGGAATGTCTCCACCCCCATCGTCCAGCCCGGACACTGAGATCCAGCGCCAAGGGCCTTCTGGCGGTTCCCTCATTGCGACAAATGAGGTTACAGGGAACCAGACAGAGGGCCTTCTCGGTAGTGGCGCCCACCCTGTGGAACACCCTCCCTTCAGATGTGAAGGAAATAAGCAGCTATCCTATCTTTAAGAGACATCTGAAGGCAGCCCTGTTTAGGGAAGTTTTTAATATTTAATGCTGTATCGTTTTTAACACTTGATTGGGAGCCACCCAGAGTGGCTGGGGAAACTCAGCCAGATGGGCGGGGTATAAATAAATTATTATTATTATTATTATTATTATTATTAGTTAAATGTTTAGTTTGGGCTGGCGGTTATTTTATTTGGGTATAACTGTAATCTGTTTATTATTGTTATTATTGTTTTCTATTGATTTATTGGTTTCTTTGTTGCTCGTATAGGATATTTTGTTTTTTTAATGTTTGATGCTTTGTTGTGTTTTTATATATATTGTAAGCCGCCCAGAGTGGCTGGGGAAACCCAGCCAGATGGGCAGGATATAAATTTTAAAAAGTTATTTATTATTATAAGACTGACATAAAATAATGTTGTGTAACTTCCAGAAAAATCACTTAATTTTTTTCCAGAAGGCAGTTAACTCCCTCAGTTCTCCTCTGATTAAAACTCAATTTCTCTTTTCAGTTTCCCATTGCAGTTAGAAAATGGTCAGACTGTGGAGAGAACAGTAGCACAGTACTTCAGAGAAAAATACAACCTGCAGCTGAAATATCCTCATCTTCCTTGTCTACAAGTGGGACAGGAGCAGAAACACACCTATCTGCCTCTTGAAGTAATTTATTCAGAACACTGTTACTTTGCATAGCCAAAAAGGATTTGCCAGATGTTTTAATTGTGTGCAGTACAAGCAGTTTGCCAAACTTTTTATATAAAGGAAAGATTTTCTGGCTTATTTTTTTAAAAAGTTAAATAGACATTTTTAAAAATACACCCATTCTCTACAGCCATGCCTGCCATCTAAGGATAACTCCATTTATCTGATGAAATGAGCTTTAGTACATGAAAGCTTATGCCATAATAAACAAGCTAGTTTTTAAGGTGCCCACAGGACTCTTCATTGTGTTTAGGGTGTGTGTGTGTGTGTGTGTGTGTGTGTGTATGTTACAAAACTAGCTTTCAAATATTTATTCATTTAAAAGCTTTGCATTTAAAAATATTTAAGTGGTATATAAAAATACAACATAAAAGCAATATAGAAACAGATAAAGCAATATAAAGACTGAGATGCAAGTGTAAAAATGGAAAAAGTAAATCCAGTAACATCAAGATCTAATTTTATGGGTCAAGGAATGCCTTGGCAAAAGGATATGTCTTTACAAGACATCTGAAGCAACTGATGAATGATGGTTTATGTATGGCAGGGGAGAAGGCATTCTAAAGGGAGGTGACAATTATGGAATGTACCTGTTTTCAGGTCACCACCCGGTGATGCTCGGTAGGATTTGGTGCAATAAAATGCCCCCTGCACACTGCATTAAATAATCTTACTGAAATGAGGGAAGTTTGGGGTAAGTAGGTTTTTGTGTGGAAGGACTGCAAGCTCTATTCACTTCAAGAACTGGCTCTGACTGGTGGATTACAATGAACATATGAAGCTACCTTATTCAGTCAGATTGTTGGTTCATCTTGCCCAGTATTGTCTACTTTGACTGGTGACCACTCTTCAGAATTGCAAGCAAGAGGCTCTTTCCCAGCCTTGCTTCTTGTTAATCTTTCAGCTGTCAATGCTAGGGAATGAATCTGGAACCTTCTGCATGGAATGTATGGGCTCTGTCAACTTGTCATAAGAACATAAGAAGAGCCTGCTGAATCAGGACAGCTGCCCATTTAGTCCAACATCCTTTTCTCACTCTCTAACCAGAAGCCTATGGTAGGCCTGAAGGCAGGATCTGGACCCAATAGCACTCTTCCCACTTAGGATTATCCACTGTTGGTGTTCAGAGGCATACCTCCACTTTCAGTGAAGGTAGAATATAACCATTCAAGATTATAATCTTATTCAACATGAATTTGTCTAATCCTCTTTTAAAGCCATTCAATTTCTCCTATGCGGAATGTTGAATCTTAGGAAGATTGATAACTTTAGGAAAGCTTTAGAAAAGCTAACTTTTGTGGAAACGTGTACTGCACTGAGGTTCTTACCACATAGGAACGCTCACATTACTAGAACACAGTTCTAAAATTGCTTTGGCAGGCAATATGCTAGGTTCATAAATGATTCCAACACATTTGTTTAATGTACATCATTAGACTGACATGTTCCATTTTTGCAGGTTTGTAACATCGTGGCAGGCCAGCGATGTATCAAGAAACTAACAGACAATCAAACATCAACCATGATAAAAGCAACAGCAAGATCTGCGCCAGATAGACAAGAAGAAATCAGCAGATTGGTTAGTTTGCTTTTGAATCGGAAACAGGACTTGTGTACCCTTGAATGTCTAATGAAGATAAAACACAGCCTTTCCTAGTTTGTTCTTAAATCCCACAGCCTCCTTTTTGCCATTTTCTCTGCTTAGTGTTGTTGCTGCTGACTTCATAACAGTTATCCCCACCTTTGAAATCAATTAGTGAGGACAAAACTTGGGTTAATCTGCTTTGTACATGAAAGTTAGTGCAACATTTATCTCATTATCTCCTAAGACCTTTAAATACCAAGACCTATGGCTAATTTGTTTCTTCTAACCTTTAGTAAGATGCTTTGTATGTTTTTTTCATTTGCATGAGAAAGTTGGGTGTGATTTGCCCAAAACTGTCTGGTGGGCCAACCTTAGAGGCCTAACAGCCTAATTAGGCCTATGGTCTGTAGGGAGTGAGTACAAACCTGGGACTATGCAAGCCAGGCTATAAATGTTATATGCCCTTGTGCAAAAGGGACCTGTTCTGGAAGGAGCTGTACTCACCCTGAAGGTGTAGATATACAGCTTAGGGGTACTTCTGTGCTCAGTGGTGCACAGCATCTTCTAGCAGGTTTGGCTGGTGATCCAGTTGCAACCCTGTCTGCACAGGGGTAACTTAACTTCAGTTGTCTATACTCTAATAAGCTCTAATTTATATTTGTTGTTGTTGTTGTTGTTTAGTCGTTTAGTCGTGTCCGACTCTTCGTGACCCCATGGACCAGAGCACGCCGGGCACTCCTGTCTTGCACTGCCTCCCGCAGTTTGGTCAAACTAATTTATATTAGTGCAATGCATTAAACATGAGACTGCCATTGAATACTGTTAGGAAACTGTAGAATTCAGTGACCATATTGCCAAATGGGACCAGCAGGTCTGAGTTTATTAAATCAATTCTGGCCCAACTGCAGTGGCTACTGATTAGTTTCTGGGTTCAATTCAAAGTGCTGGTTTAGACCTATAAAGCCACCATCCTCAGGACCCCAAAGTCCATCTCTTCCCACTTGAACCAGCTGAGACCCTGTGGCCCTCAGAGATCCTTCTCTGTGTACCTCATCTGAGGAAGGTGTGGAGGGTGACTACATGAGAATGGGGTTTCTCACTAGTGGTTCCCTGTTTGTGGAATGCTCTCCACAAGGAAACACACCTGGCACCTTCATGGTCATTTTTTAGGTTCTAGGCTAAGATGTTTGTATTTAATTCTGATGATTAATTAGCCAGTAATTAGCTCATCCTTCGGTAGGTATGGGTAGGATGTCTTATGCTATTGTTCGATGAACATTTTAGGAATGTTGCATTGTATGTAAATTTTTAATTTGGCTTTTAATTTATTTTACTTGTATTTCATCTTGCTGTTAAGTTGCTTTGAGATTTGTTTTTTCCTAAAGAGCCTAACAAATGCAATAAATAACAATTATAGTATGTCATCGTCTATTGAGGCTTAGATTGAACTTTTGGAAGAAACTCTGCTTATATTTAGTTGTAGATGCTTTAGATTTCTCTTAAGAAAGGGCAGCTTCCCCTCAAATGGAGCATGATAAAAGGTATGTACTCTCCTTGCGTGCCACTGGTCTAGGAAATTTGCATGCTTTAATTTTGCCAACCTTTGAGCTTCAGCCTTAAGGGCATGGCATAGTTTTTGGTGAGCAGCCATCCTTAGTAAGTTTTTAAGCATCTTCAAATGAGGTATGAATAGTAAATAATAGTGGAAATTTTTGCAAATGGCTTGTAATTTAAGGCAGCCAAGTCTGTGTTGAAGAATCACAGAAGGACCTTGTTCCACATTTGGAATACGTTGTTTACTTTTGACTTAAAGGAGGAGAAAGGAATTGAATTAGCACTTCTGCAATAACAAGTGTATTCAATATGGCTGTTTTTGGTTCCACTTTTATGCCAGGTGAGAAGTGCTAATTATGATGCCGACCCATTTGTTCAAGAATTTCAGTTTAAAGTCCGTGATGAGATGGCTCATGTGACAGGGCGTGTGCTTCCAGCTCCCATGTTGCAGTACGGAGGGCGGGTAAGAAACCCTTGTTGTTTGTCTCCTGGTGTAATATTCAGATGGGATTCTAACTTTGATTAGTGGCTCTTCCCTTTGTAGAACTGTCTGAGTTTAAACATCTGTGGAATGATTTATTGATGCACATACTGTAATTTACCAGTACATTAATTTAATTTTTTTCTCCCCGTTTATTTCCATAGAATCGAACAGTTGCAACACCAAGTCATGGTGTGTGGGATATGCGGGGAAAACAGTTTCATACTGGTGTGGAAATCAAGATGTGGGCAATTGCTTGCTTTGCAACACAGAGACAATGTCGTGAAGAAATACTGAAGTAAGCCACCTTTAATGAGGCAGTGAACTGTTTCTCCCTTCCTTCCCCTGCCCTCATGTTATACAGTTTTTATTGCATGGTAGGTCACCGATTAGAAGAGGGTATGAGTTTTGTGTTTCTGCCTTAAAACCTGTGAAGCTGTCCAACCTTTGCTGCTGACATTGTTCACAGATGGGATTTATTTACCCCAAAGCTGCCTTGATGCTGACAACCTGTTTTTCACAGCTTTACTTTTTGGTTTATGATTGAAATTCACTGGATAGTTTTGACATTGTGGCAAGGAGGGGCTGAATGAAGGGTTAACGGTCTGAGATGGGCAGTAGCACCTGAGCAGGACAGTTTCTGGGGAGCTGTTCTCACTTGTTTTTCTTCAGCTCTCTCGAACTGTTCCACCTGCTGTTCCGCTATGCTGCAGTTGCAGCGTCTTGGAGGCCATGCCAACTTAACTGCAGCATGACAGTATATTTTAAGATTTTATTATATAGTAAAACAGTAACCATTGGCTACAAACATTGGCCACAAAGCCTCTCCTTTGTGTGTAGTTTATCCTTTAGCAGCCCCTGACAGCCTTATGTGTGGTTAAAAGCTGTGCTGGCAACGCTTTTAATCATGTGTAATGCAAACCAGTGATCAACAGGAACTTGAAACAACATTTTAAATGGGCTTGAGAGTGGTACCATCATAACCATAAATCTTGTTGAAGGCTCTCACTACAGAAAGAAGTAGCTGGAGGGAGAAAGTATGTGATCTATGCACCCACAACTTTAGGGATTTGAAGAAAAAGGTATTCAGGGTTTTTGGGGGGTGGGGTATGCTTAGTTTCTATCGGTGGATGTTCATTATTCCTCCTTCAGAAAGCTTTCCATTTTTTGCCAGGGGTTTTACAGACCAGCTGCGCAAAATTTCCAAGGATGCAGGAATGCCAATCCAAGGTCAACCATGCTTCTGTAAATATGCACAAGGTGCCGACAGTGTGGAGCCTATGTTCCGACACCTTAAAAACACATATTCTGGGCTCCAGCTCATCATAGTCATCCTACCAGGGAAAACACCAGTGTATGGTAAATAAATATTAAAGTTGTATTTTGGTTCAGCTTGTGTTTGATCGCTTCTGTTTTCAAACTTTCAAATGGCAATCTTAGCATAGCAAGTTGCTGTAAGAAATGGCCAGTTGGATATGCAACATAGGTCAGACTTGTTGTATGTGTCTTGCTATTTTGTGAGGCTGAGAAATAGACAAGCTGGAAGAGGGGGGAAATGTTGTTCAGGATAAGATAAAACTCTTGCCTGGAAGGAGAGCTTTGCATTCATATTTGCAAGGAAGGAGAAACTTTTGTCTAGGGTTTTCTTTCTCCTGTTGATCTCTCTCATTCCAGCTAAGCTTCATTGCTTTCCTCCCTATTAGCTGTTAGGGAAGATTAGCTCCATATGAAGAAAAGCAGATCAGCTCCTCTTGTCAGCATGAGTTCAGTTCTCTCCAGTTTTCTTTGCCTATCAGGAGGGGACCTCATTCTTCAAAGTACTGAAGATAGAGAGTTGTGCTGCTTTTTAATATTGTACCTTTCTCTTGACATCCTGTGCATTGGGCATGACTTAGTGAGCTGACATTGCAGGGACAGATTTTAGAACTGTGCTGTGGTGTAAAATATTGAAGTCCCTTCACATCAATGCTTGTTTCTCAGCCGAGGTGAAGCGTGTGGGGGACACACTTTTGGGGATGGCCACGCAGTGTGTTCAAGTCAAGAATGTCATAAAAACATCTCCTCAAACCCTCTCTAACTTGTGCCTAAAGATTAACGTAAAACTGGGAGGAATCAACAACATCCTTGTACCTCATCAACGGTAAGAATCCTACCTTAATGTTAAGGCAATTGTCAGAATTGTGTACTCTGTAGAATTTAAGGGAATTGCTTTTCCCCCCAGATGTGGCATGAAATTATCAGTTGGATTAAGCAATTAATAATCACACTGATTGGCATAAAGTGTAACAGAGAGCACTTTAAGACAATCAAAATGGTTTTTAATTGCAGTTGTTAAGTATATATAGTCATAACTTCAGATAACAAGTGCCATCTGAGAAAATGTGTTTCTCAATTTTCATACTTGGGGAATGCCTCTTCTTAAACACCGACTGCAGCATGTACATGCATAATCTAAAACAGGGATGGTGGAGAACTATGGCCCTCCAGGTGTTGTTGAACTTCTAATTATCCCTGACAACTGGCCATGCTGGCAGGGGTTGATCGTATCCAGAGGACCACAGGTTCCGACAATCCTCAGCTAAAGGCAAATTACATTTTTCCTTCAGAGCTATTCTTCCATATTCAGATTTAATTTATTGACTTAAATAATCTTAAGAATGTGGTTTTTAACCAAGTTATAGCCTTACTAATGTTATGTGCTTGATTTGATAGCCAAATTCATTTGCTAAAACAACATTGGTCATCACAAAAGTAGAGTCGTACCTTGAAAGTCAGTTTGACTTCCAAAATGTTCAAAAACCAAATCACAGCTTCTGATTGGCTACAGTAAGCTCCTGCAGCCAGTCGGAAGCCCCGTCGGACATTCGGATTCCAAAAGAATGTTTGCAAACCGGAACAATCACTTCTGGGTTTGCAGTGTTTGGGAGCCAAAACGTCTGAGTTCCAGGGCGTTTGGGATCCAAGGTATGACTGTACAGACATAATAAATATTTGTATTTTTTGTAGCTGTTATCTTATTGAAAACTTTAATAAGAAACAGGGTTTGACACAGCTAAATCTAAGTGATTTGGGGAACTTTATAATTTAAAATTTTGATAATTTGATAACCTTAGATGTTCTTGATGGTTTTGTGTTAATCATATTGTAATGGCTATTGGCTGTAATCAATAAAAATCTGACTGATTGCATGCATGCTGAAACAAACAAACAAACAAACAAATGCAATCAATTTGAAAGGTACATTTTAGGAGATTGGACCCCATTTTGCAGGATAATTTTTGTCTGATCCATCTGGATTACTATAGCAACCATATCCCTTATATATAATATAATTATTCCTATCATCCAGTAAGTAACAGTTTTTGTCCCCACTATTCAAAGAATAAATTGTACCATGAATAAATTTCAAAAACCTATCCCTGAGGAATTATACAGCGAGCAGTATAATTCACAGTGAGCAATATTGTCCACCTCTCTCTGGCCACACGATTTGAGTCATCAGCTCCAGTCACAGGAATTTGAGACTGACTGTAAGATGCCCTCTGACTTGCACATCTTTAGTAAGCCCATGTGTTCAGAGCTTCCCTGCCTCCTACAGCAATGTGAAGTGTATGTTTTTATTTATTTTAAGTAGAGGAAGTCTGGTACATCCAAAATCTGCTATGTGTTCTAAAAAACTAAACTCCGGCATTTTAATTTTCTGTATGAAGATTTCTAGACTCCGTGGATGCATTTCAGGAATAGTTGCTTACCTTCTAGAATGTGAGGTGCATAGTCTAGGACCCTTCTGGGGAAGGCGGTAGATGAAGTTTGGGTTTGAGATTGACATGTCACCTTTTTTTTAAAAGACCTTCTGTGTTCCAACAACCAGTGATTTTCTTGGGAGCAGATGTTACTCATCCACCTGCTGGGGATGGAAAGAAGCCATCTATCGCTGCTGTGAGTTGCATTCACATTTGTGTGTGCCCCCCACCCAACCTTCGTTGAATACCTTAGTTATGAGAGAGTGAAAGAGAGAGAACGTTCACAGGGATTGACTGCCTTAAATAGGCCCCTTGTCTCTCTCTCATTAGTTCTCCATGCCTCCTTTTGTGCTTAGTTTTCTGATGTAATCAAAGCATTCCCTAATACAAAATGACTGTTGCTTGGGGTTCCAGGGCTAACCATGCGCAAGATGGAGCATTATTATGAATCAGGCAAGGTTCAGTTTGCACATATGTAATGCTGCACCATGTTTTAGTGCTCTTTGCACAAACAGGAAGAAACCAAAGCAAATCCTTGGGCTTTCACACTACCCTCTCCTCTTGCACAGTGAGGAAAAGGACCACCTTCATTTATGGCACACTGTTTGAAAAGCACCTCACTAAATCATCATTTAGTATTTTCAGTGAATGAAGCCAGTGTATAGATAATAACATCGTGATAGCTGTGAGAAGAAGGCAGATCTGGATCAACTGGTAGATATCCGGTTCATTTGCAGTTGATCAGCAAGGATTTCTGACTCCCCATTTTTTAACAAAACCAGCAGCAGCAACAGACTGAATCCCACCACCCAACAAAATAATACTGCTGAAATGAAGAAAACTTGGGGTAACCAGAAATAGATTTTGCGTGTGAAAGATCTGGGAGGCTTGGTTTGGCGCTGATACTCAAAACTGTTGCTAGACTCAGAATTAAGCAGTGGAAGACAGGAGTGCCTGGCGTGCTCTGGTCCATGGGGTCACGAAGAGTCGGACACGACTAAATGACTAAACAACAACAACAAGAACATGTCTTTTACACCAAATTCTAGTTGGTGGATCTTGAGGTTATAGTAAAAACAAGCAGATTCCACAAGATCTCTTAACCCATGCATTAGGATCACCAGTGCTATCAGATTCAGTTTTGTCCAAGTGGGTTTGTGTGCTGTGTGTATGTCATGAGAGCTCCACTGGATGTGTATGACAAATTAGCCATGCATTATTCACATGGCAAATGAAGCACAGTTGTTTAGACCTCAATGGATAAAACATGCTGCATTCTTAAATGTGGATGACTTTCCAAGCTTTTATACAGCAAAATTTAGTAATAAGCGGTTTTCACATCTTTTCGCAACTGTCACTCTCTGAAGGCTTCTGCTTCCTGTTGGGGAAAACTATTTACACTGATTAGAGAAAGTGTTGTCTGTCTGGAAGGATCATTTTTCTTCATGTGCCTCTCTTGTTTTAGGTTGTAGGTAGTATGGATGCCCATCCAAGCAGGTACTGTGCCACAGTGAGAGTTCAAAAACCCCGCCAGGAGATCATCCAAGACTTGGCCTCCATGGTTCGAGAACTTCTCATCCAGTTCTACAAGTCAACACGCTTCAAGCCGACACGAATAATCTTCTACCGTGATGGGGTGTCAGAAGGGCAGTTTCGACAGGTGTTTATGTCCCACAACTTTTACCATAAAAGGGCCCTCAGAGCAGATTACGGCGCTTATAAAACTATTTTTACAAGGGTCATAATTTGGCCCGCAAGCCCATTTCCCCCAAGTGACACCTGATGTAACATGTGATGCCATGTGTGAGGAAGGGGACAACATGACTGCAAAGAAGCAACTGGGAACCTTAAAATGTGCTCCTGGTAGTTCCTTGGCATTTTAATTTGGCAACAAATGCAAGGCTTGGAGTGTAGCTGATCCCTTTCAGAAGCAGAGCTTGAACACAGCGCTAGTCAGCTTGATCACAGCGGCTTCAAGTTTCACTGTGATCAGCTACACTTCAGAGTATCGGAAGCTTTCAAGTGTAGCCAGTCCAAGAGTTGATGTCAAACTCTGCTTTGATTTCCTGGGATTTTCCTTGGCAGCACAGCTTGAACTTCAAAGGAAAAATGGGTCACCTGATGTCATGGTGACATAAGGTTCTTGAGAGGGGGGTGCTCCTGTCAAAGTGGGAATACTTAGAAAGGTGGGCTGTTCAGAACCGGGCCCTTCAGTCAGGTCCTAGTCCCCCACAGAATTCAGTGGCCAAGTTGCATGATGGTTTGAGAATATAACACCAATCCTTGCCCTACTGCACTGGCTGCCACTTAGTATCCAGGCCCAATTAAAGAGATGGTTTTGACCTATAAAACCTTAAATGGTTCTACCCTTTAAAGACTACCTCTCCCCATAGGAACCAATACTGCAGTCATCCTCTGAGGCCCTTTTGTGCCTCCTCTACGAGAAATCCGGAGGGTGGCAATGTAAGAATGGGCCTTTCCTCCAGGGGCTCCTCATTTGTGGAATGCCGTCTCCAGGGAGGCTCTTCTGGAGTTTTCATTAGGCTCCAGATGAAAACACTCCTCTTTTCCCAGGCCTTTGGCTAATTAAACAACATATTACTTTTAAAACTGCCAGGGGGTGGGGATTGTGTTTTGTTTGTTAAATATTTTAGTATTGTGTACTGTAAACTGCCCTTTGATCCTTACATGAAGGACTGTATATAAACTTAATAAATAATAAACACCACTTTAGATATTTTAAATAGCTATAATATGTTCTGACATTTTTGGTTGAACTGGTTACAGGTCTTCTGACCCTTCCAGGTCCATCTCCCTTCTCCCTTTATTGCCCTCGGCTCCTTGGGAAATCATGCCAGTCACCGGGCCATTTATTCTTTCCAAAGATCAACCCAGGACTTGTACACACACACACACACACACACACACACACACACACACACGGTTACTCTGGGAAGCCTGCAAGTAGAGCCTGAAGGCAACAGTCCCCTTAGCAACTGGTGTTCAAAGGGTAACCTGGAGGTCGCATATACTATCATTAGCACTAATTAGTAGATCTGTCCTCTGTGAATCTATCTAATCCCATTTTAAAATTGTTCTTGATGCTGGCCATCATCACCTCTTATGGCAGTAAATTAATTATGCACCATGTGAGTTTCTTGATTGTGTCTGGCCTGACCCTCCTGCCAATTGGCTTTTCACAAAATGTTTCTCAGTGTCTAACAAATCTAAACCCCACCTTCTGACGTCATTCCACTCATATATTGAGACTCCTTAACACCCCATGTCCAGTGGTCTTGCACATGAAATAGGTAGCATTTGTGAGAATTCTACATTAGGGGTTGCAGGTTGCATCACCTTACCTAACAACGTAAACTTACTTGCAAAACTTCACTTCTGCATTTCCCATTGTCATTGCTGCTAGTATGCACTACAATACCACTACAATGCACCACCCAGCCTATCTAGCCAATATGTGATGCCTGCAACCTTTGATATGTATTAAATGCACCCACCAAAACCCATCTCTCTGTATGCCTAATTATCAAATTGACCATTACAAGGAGCCCTAGAGGCATAGTCTCTGCTCAAGAAGATGTTTATTTGTCACCCAAGGAATACTTCCTTTGTAAAGGAGTGTTTTCCTCTTCCTCAGAAAGATGCTCTCCTTCCTCAAGACCCTCATTCTCCATGCCAGCAGAGGAGCTGTCAGCTTGGCAGCAGGACGTTTCTATTATGTCCCTGATGTGTCAGGACCAAGTAGTGATCCATCCACAACAATGGAACTACATTAAGTTCCCCACAATGAGATCGCCCTCCTTCTACCCAGCACAAAGCACCATATCAAATACATGACCTGTCGCATGGGTGGGACTTGATACTGATTGTTTAAACACACTTGTTCTAATAACTGCACCAGGATGCTAGCTTCCAGACTGAACTGCAAGTCCAGCCCAAATCTGTATAAATCTATATTGTCTGTTTTGCAGTTCTGCTATACATAGACCTTGGAAGTTCTAAACCAGCAAATACTATAGTGTCTTCTACATTTTAGTAGACTTAAAGGTTAGACACACTTCAAATATATTTGTGTGTCTCTGCAATAGAATTAAGTAGTGTGTGTATTTTTTTTAATTGTTAATTTGTCATGAAGACTCGGGGGCAGGGGGGGAGAATACTAGCAGCATCCACCTATACAACAAATAAACAAGGATCAGGAATTTGAAGTGTACCCATTGACTACTAATGTTTCAAGAAACAAATTTCTGATTTCATATTTTTAAATTAAAATAACATAAATTAGTATAATGTCCATACCTTTATACCTCAAAACATTAAGATTGGTGAAGCAATGAGTTTTTTCTAGAATGTTCAGTAAAAGGCTTGCAGTGTGCCATAAAGTTGTCTTGCTGTTACCTTTCCCCTTTTCTTCTTAAATATATCAGTTTTGCTACTAGAGCAAATTCTGAGAGGTTTTCTGTCCACTCATTTGTTGCCGTTTTCTTTGTGATCTTGGTTTCTTTTCACATAAGAATTTGATTTAAGTGTCCTGTTTTATTTTCTATTTGAGAGTAAGCTAACCATTCTGTATCTGCACTATAGGTGTTGTATTATGAGCTGCTAGCAATTAGAGAGGCCTGTATCAGTCTCGAAAAGGATTACCAGCCTGGCATAACATATATTGTTGTTCAGAAGAGGCATCATACAAGGCTGTTTTGTGCTGATCGGACAGAAAGGGTAAGACTTGTCTAATTTCAGTGTAGTTGCTTCCAAGTGGATGACTGAAGAAAGTGTAATCTATCATTATTAGCATGTATATAGTGATTTAGAACTTTCACAGCACTTCAGATGAATCATCTTGTTGTAATCCTTACAACAGTCCTATAAGATAGCCCATTATGATTTCCCCCGTCGTAGATGGAATTGAGAGGCTGACAAATGATGGTAGAGGCAAAATTTCAATGGAGGATGTTCTGATTCATAGCATGGTACAACAGCTTAATTCCTCCACTTTGTAAATGCTTCAATGAGGAGCCATAGCACCATGGCAGAGTAACAACTTTGCTTGCAGAAGGTCCCCAGTTCAGTCATTCCAGTGAAAAACATCTTCAGCAGCAGGGCTTACTAAAGCCCCTGTACGAGACCTTGACAATCTGCTTAGTATCTAGATATCAGGCTAGATGGGCCTATGGGTCTGGTCTGGTAGAAAGCTATATGTTTCTATTCCTCCAAGTTTACTGTTCAGTTTCAAAGGCAAGCAAAATTGACTGATAAAAAATGGCATTTCAACTTCATTTTGTTGTGAACCTCACCTCTATGTTAACAACAGACTTTATTCCAGCTGCCAGCCTCTTTGCACCATCAGGTTACAAGCCTGGTGTCAGCAGCCCAGTTCTGGACTTGCTTTCATGCACAAAAACTAGAAGCTGATGTTCAAAGTTGAAACAAATAAAAGCAGATTTTTCAGTATTTTATATCATGTGTTCATTGCATAATTATCAAGCTAACATTTTTGTTCCTCTCCTGTGGAAATGCATTCTTTTCTAGGTTGGAAGAAGTGGGAACATCCCAGCTGGAACAACTGTAGATACGGATATCACACATCCTTATGAATTTGATTTTTACCTCTGTAGCCATGCAGGAATACAGGTAGGAACTAAAGCACAAACCTACTTGACTCAGTCTGGGTTTGCTATCATTCGTGAGCAGACATGAGTGGTAATATAAGTGAATCTGCAGGGTGCTTTCTATTTAAACCAGTTTTTTAAAACAACCAAGGCTGACTTAAAGCAAGCTTTTTATGACTTGAGCTTTTTTTTCAAGTTTGTACCCTTTAGATTTGCCATGGAACAAAAATGTCATATTAGCCAGGAATGTATTCTCAAAATGTTTGGCTCACACACTAAATCTTTTCTGTGACATCTGAAGGCAGAAAATGTGTTAGGAATTGTCCCCTGGAAGCTCTGCTATGGCTCCAGCATTTGCTGTTCCGTGCTTGTATTCACCCATATACCTTTCGGAAGCTGCAGAAAAACGTAATTGCTGTGTTTCATAAATTTGAAACTGAAGCAGCTTGGCATCAAGCTCTTACAAAGTAAATTTGTTTAGTTACGCCAAGGGCTCCTTAAAACTATATTCAGCCTCTGGTTATGGGCTGTATCCAATGTAGCAGCAAGTCACTTGTCTTGATCTGCTGGTGAAAAGCTTTGTGCCAGTGGATCATTGTTGCACCAGAGAATGCATAAACAGGTTACTGGTAAGTTTGTTGTTAACACAACTGTTGCATTGGTTTTCCTGTTGTGCAGCATTAAAACTCTCATGTCCAGTCGCACAAGAGCCGTTGCACTGGTGAATGATACAACCCTATATTTTAGCACTTGGAAGTGTTCATTTGAAATAAGTGACAGGATAGGACTGTGGTGGTGTTCTGCAGGATGCTAATGTGCTGCAGTGCCAAGAGTGTGCAAGGGTCGGGCTACAGCAACATGGAATCCCCTTTTCACGTTAATAAGAACTGTATTCTCAGGAACACAGTCAATATCCTTGGCATACAAAAACATTTGCTATTCAGTTTAATTTTTATAGAAATGTGATGCAGAAAGTTAATTGGGCATTTGAACTGATGTTTCATTCTCCCTAGGGTACCAGCCGTCCTTCACATTATCATGTATTGTGGGATGATAACTGTTTTACTGCAGACGAACTTCAGCTGCTAACTTACCAGCTCTGCCACACCTATGTGCGCTGCACACGATCCGTGTCTATACCTGCACCAGCGTATTATGCTCACCTGGTGGCATTCAGAGCAAGATATCACCTTGTAGACAAAGAACATGACAGGTAAGAGTAGTGTTGCCAGATGACTTGGCTTCTCCGACCTCTGGGCTAGTTGCCATAATTTTTTATGTTAAAGTATGGCATTTGATCTCATTGCAGACTTGTTCCAAACTTGATTTTTTTTTTTTAGTAAAGGTCAGCAGCATCATTTTCACATGTTTAAACAGTATAGTCAACACATGTGCACTAGGGTGCCTGGTTGTTTAGCTCAGTCCTAGCACATTGTTTCGTACTGCTGCATATGAAACCACTGAGTATAGTCAGAGTTAGCTTACAAGAATGATCCATTAACTTCACTTTTTTGTGCAACCCTGATTGGATTTTGAGAGGTAAGTAGGGGTGTGTGCATGCTCCATGGAGACCACATGCATAATTAGACCCCTTTGGGCATTGCCCTGTCTCTCCCACCTCAACTAGCAAACCATCAAATGTGCATGATTAAATGTGTACAGAGTTCTACAGAAATGGCAGCAGGCAAGCCAGTTAGCGATGAGGTCCATTGAGGTAAAGTTGTCATGATTGCCAATCTATCCTTTATAAATCTAGCACTGTTATAAATATGACGCAGAGTTCCTGCAGTGTTCCCATACAGCTCATTCATTCATTCATTCATTATAGAAGGTTGCCCTGTGGGTGTGGTGGGGAACCGTGGATTCCCATAGATGGTTACCCACAACTTTAATCTTTTATTAGGTGCAATTGGGTGCACAAATTATTTGCAACAGTCCATTGTGCTTTAAGTATGTGTTTGTGAGAAAAGATAGCACATTGTTCATGCTAACCACTACATCACACATTTGATTGTACATGTTGCAGGCTAGTTTCTTCAAGCTTTCCCATGATGTCTATGGCTAGCCATTTTAAATGAGTGTGTGAATTTGCCCATAGAAGTGTTTGGAATATGTGTTCCAGTGACTTGTTCTATACTGATAATTGGTGGTGGGGACCATGCATCTAGTACTGAAGTTCATCCATGTGCTGCATTAGTGTAATGTATTGTTTTTGAGAGCTGAAAAGAACATGGAATACAGCTTTCTTAAAGCTCTTTTCCTGGTTGATGTTCAGAAGCAAAGGAATTAGCCCAAGGCTGTACTAATGGCTGCTCAGTGCAGAAATTGGAATTGTTTTTTACAGCTTAGTTGCTTAAAAATATAAGAAGGGAGCGTGACTTTTGCTACTTGGGCCCAAAGGTGTTTGCTAATTCTTCTCTCTTTCCCCCGCTATTGCAGTGCTGAAGGAAGCCATGTTTCAGGACAGAGCAATGGGAGAGATCCCCAAGCCCTTGCGAAGGCTGTACAGATTCACCAAGACACCTTACGCACCATGTACTTTGCTTAGCTATAAAAAAAATATCAGTGAGACCGGAGCCTATTCACGAAAGGAAGAACTGCAGAAATTAGCCACATACAGTGTATGTTTAAAGAAGGGTCAGTTCATTGGGGAGGGGGATACCTCTGCCACTGCTGAAACTGATCCTATGGGAGGGGGCATGGGCCTTATCCTTGTTTTGACACAAGGAAGATTGTTTACTTCACCGAGAACACGGCACTTATTATGCAATATGAAACCAGCCAACTGCTTTTGAAGCAGCCTCCAATGGGAAGTGCTGCCGTCATCGTTGTTGTCTTTTCCTTTGTGTGTGTTTTTTCTTGTAGTCTAACCCTTTTTTATGCCTTTACCTCAAGTTGCTCAGCAGCACAACTCTTTCTGCAAAAAAGAAACAATTATTACGGTATTAAAACTTACAGGAGCAATCAAAAAAGTGATTGTTGGGGTGGGCAAGTGAAGTGAAGTAGAGAATGTGCAAAAATGTTTTTATCCTTTGGGTACCCCTACGAGGGTAGCCGGTGGCTTCCCCTCAATGGCTGTCAGCACTTGAATGTGACCATAGCAAGTGTGTTTGTATGTTTGAGTGAGCAACTCCACAGAGTATGTTGTGGGAAAGGCTGTGTGTATAGTGCATTTGCAGATCCATTGATCCCAGTGTGGTTTAGCCAACTGCTGCCTTTTGTGTCTGTCTTCATTGCTTGGAGTTGCTCCACTCAAGTCTATTTCTGTACCATAACTAAGTTAACCATAAACGTTGATGCTGGCAGTAGCGATACAACCTGATGAGATTAATGAAGCTGCCGCTTTCTCCTTGTCCAGAAGTTTCAGCTAATTTTACATCTTGTGTGCCATGTGTATACCTTCTGAGCTTCTTGTGACAGCAGATCTCCTCCCCTGTTTTGCCAGGGTGACGTGTAATATCCATTCAAGTACAGACACTAAGTTGAGGTCTCTCTTTTTTAAAAATGAAAAAATATATATTAGTTGACTCGCTGCCTCTCACTTTAATGTGATTGCATATATATATCTATATATACGTGTACTTTGAGGTTTAGCTTCCTTTTTTCTTTTATATTTATTAGAGTAATAATAATGCTTTAATTTAAGTCAGTGTATTGGCGACATCAGTTTTAATGTTTAGAAACATAACTATTTTGTTTTAGAGAACTGACAATGTTTTTGCTATCTTTTAGTGCAATAAGCCTTTGCAAAGGAGAAAAATCTGTCCATTTTTGCTGTGCACAAACAGCAGCATTTTGCACCACTGCTAGTGGGAGAATGGACATGTTCGTGCACTTAAAAGGACAAAGTTAGCCTTAATTTTGAAAGGAAAGTCTTGTAATAGGGAGGATTCCCTTTTTTAATGCATAAAAAGGCAAACCCTTTCATGCTGCTAGCAGACTACAAGCTTTAATACTGTCTAGTAATGCAGGATTTTTGCTCTGCTGCACCCTGGGGTTGGAGGGCATGGTTTTTCCCAGCACAGAAGAAATTCAGGTTTTTAGATCTGTCCAGATGACATTGAGCAAAAGTCTAAAAGGGGGCATGAAGATTTTTTAAAAGCAGTTTTTGATCATGTAGACTTTCCTTTTGAAACTGAGTGCTTCATTTCATTTTACAAATAAAGCTACAGAGGGCTGGGATACACTTAAGTGAGATCACTGAAATGTGAATCAGATGAATGGGCCTCTTTTCATTCCACTTTGAAGCTGAAGCAAAGTATTTTACAAGATGATGAAGATGAGCATTGAACTCAGTAGCAGGGATTCAGGGGCGTTTTGCACTTTGTAAACACATGAACTGCATTTGTGACTGCTTTTTTTGCACTGGTTTTATAGTATATATGCATAGATATATACTGCAGATGGTTCATATGGGCATTGCTAGTAACCCAGCCCTGCTGAAACAAACAAACAAACCGTTCTCCACATGAAAACCATTTCACTGGTTGAAGCATCTTTCTTATATTGTGCTGTCTTCAAAGTGACCCACTATATTTGCCAATTTACTGTATTTTCAGCTGAAAAATCTGAGCCCATTTTGCTCCAACAGGCCTGAACCTTTCCTATTTCTTCTCTCCCCACCCCACCCCCACTAGAAAACTTAAGTACTGTGTTTTATATGCTTTCTTGTGCAGGCATATGCTGCTGTTCATGGTGTCTCAAAATGCTTTACTGCACTTGTGATCTAGTGAAGTTTACTCCCAGTTTCAGCAAAATGGTACAATGCACACTTAACCTCTTGGGGGCAAGAATCAAAGTGCACTTGAAATAATTGTGATGGGGAGCAGCTTGCCTTAGGGGGTTGGGAAGAAGTGTGCACTAAGATGAAAGGGGAAACTGCTAGAACCAAAAGAGTTCTTAATGAATTGAATTGCAAGTGGCTGTTTTCATGCTTCAATCTCTGGAAGTTTCCTAGCTGAGGATACTTCATGCACTGTACTTATGCTTGAATTCCTAGCATGAAATGACTGCGGGGAATTCAAAACCAGCCTGCTTAGGCCCCATGATGTGGCCAATGGACTCAGACTTCACCTCCTCTGTCCTTCACCCCCCTGCCTAAAGAGAACATACATCACTTGTTGTCAGGGTAGCCTAGTAAATTTCCCTGGAGCTTGAGGTCAAGTTTAACGGTTCTAATATGGGTGCATCACAACAAATCTTCACTAATATTAATGTTAAGTTTTTTCTCTTCCAAGGATTGTCACTTTAAAAGGCTCCAGTGGGAATTCTTACTCAGTGTTTCACAATTGAGATTTTAAAAGTGAGTTGTGGAACATTGGGACCTCTGCCCCCCCCCTTTTTAAAGACCTTCTAGCTGTTTATACCAAGATGCACTATAATATTTATTTCCTGACCTGTCCCTAGAATGGTGGCTCTAAAGCCTCCTTTGCTGCAGCCATCACCTTCATCCTTCCAAAGTGAAAATGATTTAGAGCCCAACAGAGAAGCACCTTTAAAATACTTGTACACAGTGCTAGTGTGATTGATTTTCATGTGGAGAGGAGATGGTAACTTAAAAACAAACCGGAATATATTTTAATTTTGAAACTGTCTTTGTCAAGTGCCGATAAAATTTGTAATACACTGGCCTGGTTCACACCTAAATGCTAAGCCATGGTTTGATTAACAAACCACAAGTTAACCACCGGTTGTCTCATAGACGATCAACAAACCATAACTTGTTTCTTCAAAGTTGCTTTGGGTTTTCCAGCTGCTCTTGGTTTGTGCCTATGTAGCTTAGTGAGAGGGTGGGGTGGCCAAATAAATGTTTAAGGAAGGGTGAAGGGTTTGGGTGTAACAGCAAGCCATAGTTAAAACAAACGAAGGTTTGTAAGCCAACAAAAAAAATCATGACTTCAGGTTGTGGTTAGGCGCTAAACAAACTGTAGTTGGGTTGATGGCAGGGTTTGGAGGCTCAAACAACAAACTATGGGTTAATAAACAATGACTTAGTATTATCTGCGAGCCAGGCCAATATCAATGTACTGGCATTGAAGGCCACCTGTACTACAGTACTGTAGCTGCTATATTTATTTAAATGGAGGTGGGCAATTACTGCACTAAGGAAAAAGGGCAGGTGAACAGGAATCCAATTTAAGAAGTAGTATTCTGATTTTTGTTGTTTCAAAAGCAATTTTAACAGTGTGATATATCAAAGGGTGCTGTCTTAACCAAGATTATAAAATAGCCAGATATTCTTCCTTTGTTTTGAAAGACTTAAGATATATTTTGACGTTTGCAGTGGATGGGTGGAGGTGGGGATGGGAGGAAATAAACGGTACCTCATCTGTGGTGGCAGTTCCCAGTATATTTTTCACAAGATTATATGGACTTTTATTTTTGTACATGCTCTCTGTTTTTGTTTTCTAAAAAAGCTTTCTTGAATTTTAATGTGCTTTCATGAAAATTTCCGCCTGTACAGCCGAGACAGCTGTCTGTTCAGCCTATATAGGTACAAAAGTGTAGGTTTAATGGTTTTGTGCACCCAGCTTGGCCTTGTTCTTTGTTCAGTATGCGTATTCCTGCCTAGGATGGTTGCTGTAACTCCCCCCACCCCGGTTGTCCTATTTCTCACTTGTACTTGCAAGAGCCACTGTCCTCTCTCCATCACCACTCCATACCTGAGAGTTGCTTGGTGCTGAGTTCTGTCCACCATGAAAACACAGTGCATTGTTCTCCATATGTTTTGAACTACAACTTCCATCAGCTTCAGGCTGAATAAAGCTGAGCTAACAGAATGTGCCCCTCTGTAGGTAGGGACTTTTCTTTTGTGCCATTGGGCTTGCTCTCTGTCAGGTACAATTCCCATTAATTTCAGCAAGTCAGTAGTGCTAGGGCTGGATTTCCAAAGGCAGAATTGATGACTTTTGGGCAACCCTAGTAGTACAAAGCATTAGAGTCCTACTGGCTAACCTTCGTCATCTAAGCAACAGCTGCTAAGAGGGGCATTATTAAAAGACATCGGACCGAAAGGTTCATTCTGTGGGGTCTTTCACACATATGTGTGTGAGACTGTGTTAGAACGTAAAGATCTCAGGAGTGTTAGATGAAAAATGTTAAAAATAATGGCAAGGGTGCTTCCCAAAGCTTCCTTTGGGATATTTCTGCAAGACTGAAAGTCTATCTGCTTGTAGATATCCTTTGACTCTGTGTGTTCCCCTATGCAAATTATTGTGACTTATTAACCACCCATGTAACCTTCCTGTTGTATAGCTTTTCTGCTAGCTGTTTTTGATGATGGCAACACCCTGAATCTGTCAGATTTTCCCACTTGGTAGGTAAGTGATTCATTGAATGGATTTTTAGTGCTATGAACTGATAGAACAATTACCTTTTCAACTGGAAGAGTTGTTTGTGTGTCTGCAAAGTGGGAGCAGGACATATCTTTTTAATCAACTTCCACTTCCCATCCTTTTCACTTTAGGGCAGTTTGTCCATGCATATTGAGCTTGTGGTGAATGGAACCTCAAGCATTGTCTGGCATATAGAAAATGGCCATCATGGGTTAAACACCAGGCAGAGCTTTCACTATTGCCTCAAGCACAGCAACGTCTATTAAGACATGCTCAGCTTCAAGTTATCCTCTGATGTACTTGACCCTTATGTTTTTTGGAAAGCTAAACAACTCCTGGGGAATGTGCAGGTCTGCTAATACCTGCTTGTTAATTATCATATTTACAAATGCTTGGATTTCACTATGATGAGAGACAAAGCTGTTAGATGCCAGACCCTCCTTTATGACTTGCCAGTTTATTCTCTGTAACCTTGGCTTTGCTGATAAAGAGGTTATGACTAAGTAACCACTGGGGAATGAGGAACAAAGACCCTGGAGTGGGAACTGGAGAACAGTTTGAAAAATTAAACTGAAGGATTGACTCTGCAGGAGGTAAAATGTTGAAAGACGAGAATCATGTCTAGCATCTTTCAGTCCCATTTCCATATTAAAATTGTGTCTGAATTACCTCTGGCAGGTATGTAACTATAAAGACCTATTTAAAAATGAAGTAGCTCTGCCATCTGAAACTTGGAGGGTTTTATTCATTCAAAGCAAGACAGTCCTCAAAGTGCCTTTTTAGAAGATGGTGCTGTAGATTTTTCTTTCTTTCTGAAGCTGTATATTGCTGGGTGATGGGGGGATAGAAGCATTTAGTGAAAACACGCCAAGTTCTTGATGATACCACTTGTAGTGTTGAGTACTATGTAGTACCCCACCCCAAAATAATCAGGACCAAGATAAGAGTGGACCATACTATATTTGGGGAAAATAATGGTACTGATAACTTGATTAAAATCCACTGTGTGGATCTAAGACACTTTAGGGTTTTTAGGGCAAGTAGCCCAGGACACTTGTAAGCACTAAATGTTTATTCAGAGGCCACAAACTATGAAATTGTGGTAAGCAGCATGTGCCCCTGAAGCTATATGTGTATCTTTAAAGTTGTTAAAATTCTGAAAATCCCAGCTTTAACTGTAGACCTTTTGTAAAAAGCAGAGCCCTAGTCCTCATGGTTGCAATGGCAAATGTTGATGGCAAAAATTTGCAGCATGGCCTTTTGGTGCTGAGCAGGTCTGCTGCCCCGAAATTTAAAAAAAAAAAACTTTTTTAAAAGAAAAGTGCTGTACAGCCAGTCTTGTCTTTAAGCTTTTTATCAGTCAGGAAAAAACTAATAAACACTGCACCTCTGTAGCAGCAAAATGCTGTAAAAGTAATAATAACAAAGTTGTAGTGATTACACTGTAAAACTACTTGCACACACCTGCAAAAAAATCCAGTTATGGTCTTAATGGTACCAATAGAATATTTTTCAAGGAAAATTTGTGTCCCTTTGTGGTTAGATTATTGGTCACCTCTGTAGTTTATGTGCCATCATCTCTTTTTCCTGACTATTGGCTGCCATTTTTATGGAAGAGTTTATCAGGCTTTGTCTTTACAATAATGTTCTTGCTATAACTTTGCAATCCAGGGTTTCAGGGGAACTGCGAGGGCAAAGGATAATCTCATCCAAACCTACTTTCATATCTGTCTTCGGCATCCTGGAACTCTCAGTGCAGTGCTGGATTGTAGAGGAGGCCAGTTGTTCATTTGAACAATAGTCTAATGCTTTGGCACAAAAAGAAAAAAAAAAGTTATTTGGATTAGGCAACAGCCTATTTTAATTTGTTATGATGCAGGCTATCGGAAAGAATAGGAGTTGTGGCCTGCACATACATTCTGCCTGCCTGATGCTAACACCATGCTTCTCCATGTTACTTGGCCAGAATGCTGACTGCCTATACTTAAGGATGAATGATCCCTTCTCAACCACTCTCTCCAGAGGTGTGGAAGCTTTTGTGACTCCAAGTGATGGTTGCCTTAATTCACACGTGCATTGCCCATTAATCTTCGCATATAAGTTTATATAGTTCCCTTCTTGAATAACCTTATCCAAAGACAGTGTATTAAATTGTTCAGTATGCACTGCGGCATCTGTGCTAATAGTAATTTAACTAACTTTTTTAAAAAAAAAATGAATTATATAATCTGAAATCAATTGCTCTGTTGTTTTTGACCCAGTGGCCAATCCTAGCTGATAGCTTAATAGCACATATGGTATGGTTCTAGTTTAAATGTGCACAAGGGTTCTTGACTATTAGTTATTCCAAAAGGGTTGAGCAAAATACTGAATACACAGCAGTGGGAAAGTTAAGGGTGGATATTGAAGTACATACCTTTTTTTGTAAGAATGGCTTGCTATTAGAATAGGCTGCCTCCAAAGATATGGTGGTATTGGCTTTAACTGTACTAGCTTTCTAGAGGTGCAGATGCTACCCCAGTGGCAAAACTCTCTAACTGCAACCCAGTCAACTTTTAATCTATTAATTGTTCAACTTCAGCCAATTAATCAATTAATTGATCAATTAAATTTGCATATGGGTAAAACCAATATTTCTGAAGAAGCATTTTTTTTAGTTGATGCACACATGTCATAACATGCATAATCTTAAAATGCATTATTCCTGTGTGAAAAAGGAAAGTGATTCTTTTCAGATTATGCTCACCCTCTGCAATTTTTATAAGCACTTTTATTAAAATTTTAATGTACATATATGTGTGTGTGTGTGTGTCTTCTGCCCAAGTGTCCTCGGGAACATTTTCCATCCCTACTATGAATGTTCCATAAGAGAAAAAATTAGGTGAATTGTCACAGGCTGCAATCCTATATGTGCTTACCTGGGAGTAAACCCCATTGCACTATTTGGTGCTTACTTCTCAGTAGACATGCATTGGACTGTGCTGTGAAAGTACCATAGAGGTGCCTCTGACTTTGCCATGTATGAAAACAGACTAGATGTTGTCCCATTTCAAGTGGTCTCTGGCAGAATTTGTTTACAGATACTTCCAGAACTTTTTCTAATACTTTTATTATTTTTAATGTTAAATCATAGAAATAATTTCAAAACCTAATGCACTTTCGACTGTAGGGAATGGGGGGGGGATGGAGCAACCTCTGAATGCAATACTTTTGTTGGGACCGACCCCAAAGTCTAAAAAAAGTGACACATTTTTATTTTATTATTAATTAACACCTTAATTATTAATAATTAATACCTTTATTGAATTGTGGACTTCAGAGGGTTGCTGTTGTTTTTTAGATGGACCAACATAGCTTCCTATGCTTTTTAAATTAGAGGAGTTGCTTCTTCCTGGTGACTTATATCTGATTTTGCAGGTTCTCCTTTAGTGGGAAATCTACTTAGTGTTTGGCTTATTATGCGTGTCTAGCGGGGGTGGGGGGGTGGGGAAGCGAGGAAGCATATGTGTGCCTCACTCTTAAGATGGGGTCTCATTCATCCTCCATCTAGAGCACTGATCAGGTCCGCACCTGCTTAACTTCAGTAGTAGTTGTACCATTAGTTGTGTGGAGACCATTTGCTAGGCCTGACCTTACTAGGTGTCGCATGTCTTGTTCTCTCTTTTTTTAAAATTTATTTGCAGCTTCGAGAGAGGAAAACACTCATCATTTCCTACCCACTCCAAGCTCTCCAGACAAGTGCGGGATACTTCTATAATCATGCCCTCAGGGTGTTTAAGTGCAATATTCATCATCCCTGACAGTAGCCATGCTGACTGAGACTGATGGGAGGGCACATCTGGAGGGCACCATGTTGGCTACCCCATTTATAGGTTATTTTGTAAAAATGTGTTTATGTCTATATTATATACACATATAAACATAGATGTATACTCTATAAACCAGTGGTTGCCAACATGGTGCCCTACCATGTGTGTGCGCACACACATCCTGTGTCTTTTCCAATATGCATTGATGATGCAATGCAAGTGCAACGTTGAGAGGAGAGGCACAGGCTAGCTGGGCTGGTCAGATGCAGCAGATTTGAACATGACCTGCTGCCGAAACCATACAGCAGAGTTTTGCAGAGCTGGCACTGAAGCCTGACAGGAAGGTTTGGCTCCTGACCTGGTATCTTTTCTTCTGTTACCAGAAGTGTGCTGGACTCAGAGGTGCTCTTTGGGAGCTGAACCCTACTTTCCCAAGATAGTTTTGGGGACTAAATCTTTTCAAAGTTTGCTGCAAAACATTAAATAACTTTCCCAGTTTACTAGTTCTCAGTCCACAATTTGTTTCTCAAAAGAGCCAATCAAAAGCTAATGGAGAGCGTTATGCCAATCCTTTATTTGGAACAGATGATGCTCTTAAGAAAAAGCTTAAAGGCCTCTTGGTCTCAGACTGGGAAGTTGACAGGAGAAAAACCATAGAACCCTCCCTATTGTGACAAAATCCTTGTCTTGCTTTCCATTCTGTGCTTTGAACAGTGCACCTGTTTCTTGCTTCCTTCCTCCCTGCACTCCACAGCATAGACTAGGAAGCACTTCAGACAAGCAAGAAACTGGTGCCTTTGTAACTGCATTATCCCCAAGCCGCTTTCCTGCTTAGAATTCAGTGGCATTGGACTTTGGTGTGAGGCGTTAAGTAATTTATCTCAGTTTACCAATACCCAGTCCACAATGTTGCTTTTTAAAATAGCTGCCCATTAATTTTTTGGATATCTGTTTAACTGACTTTAAAGTTACTCCTGTCCATTACCTAAGAATTCATGTAGTCATAGTAGTCACCTGAACTGATCTAATCTGTCGTCTCTCTTTCACGTTGCTCATTTTTACTGATTCCTTTGTTTATGGTCCCTTTGTGCTTGCTGTGCACTCGGCTTGATGGTAGTCTTTTTTTGAGGTGGATTATGAGGAATTTGAAGAATGTTGTGTGGTGAATATAGTGGAGCAGGGTGATGAAGGAGAGCTATTGTAGAGTCAGAAAACTTTGGTTGCAGGAAAGGAGCAGGGGCTGAGAAGAATACATGCATATTCCATGGGCACACTGGGTCATACTAGTGGAATTGTTCAGATGGATTGTACAGCAAATTCAGGCACAGAAAACTTGTTTGGCAGGAGCAGATTCAGGCCCCCTTAGTTTAGATTCTACTTCCATCAAATGCCCCAGGGAAACTCACAAGCAGGACATGAATATAGCCTTCCTCTATTATATCTCCAACATCCTGGTCCTCCAGACTTAAGCACTGAGGCCAAGAGGCTTGCTGAATGTCAGGTTTGAGCACGAGCAACATAAAGATTTTACTCACTTACTCACTCACTCACTGTATTGCCTGTGTCTAGTCATATCTGTTTGTCTACATTTAAGGAATGAGCTTTTTGTTCAGAAAAGTTTCAGGCTGTACTTTCTGAAATGCAGGCAGCAGACGGCAAGACTATTCCACTTTTAATCATGAGCACTATTGACAGTTCCTCCTCCTCCCAGCAGCAGTGTGTGTTTGAGGGGTGGGTGGGTTCAAACCTATTCAATATCTCATTTTAGGAGAAGCAAATCTCCAGCTTTTTTGATGGAAATTCTTGACGCCTGTGATATGATAGATTTTTCATTTTTCAAGTAGCAAAAAAGTCTCATTAGAATCTGATGTAGCATGGACATTTCTCCATGGAATGTTCTCTGTATTGGAGAGTGTTGTTTCTCAAAATACAGTTTCATAAAATAAGCAACACAATGAATGATTACAATGCTAGTTTCAAAGTGTAATTAAGTTTTTGTTTCAGGTGATTATCCCTAGGAACATTAATTGTGTTAATGATTTTTTTCCTCCTGATTAAAATTGTTTAGTTTTACTACTTTTGAATATTGGGAAAATGTGTTTATAGAATACATAAAATTAATGTGGCATACTTTTGTGTACACATGCCAGATATGCTAAATTAGATCACAGTTTAAGTCACTGAAACAAACATCGCAAAAATGTTTTGAATCAAAGTTTATGAAAGACCATTGTTAAGGGATTTCAGTACATGCTAAAGTAGAATATTTCTAGTAAAATGTTTTTCTAGCTTGGACTTTAGGGTCATTTTTTCTGACTATTGGCTCTGTTAGAGACTGTATTTTGTTCTCAGCTCAGCTTTGACGTGATCTAGGAGTTTGGACTCCAGGTTGGATATGGCTTGTTTGAGTATGAATTTATTTGCACATGTGGAATCATTAAGTTACCTGTGGGGAGTGGCTGTTGGGTTTTAAACAGCAAGCTGCCATTTTGCCATTTCACCATACCTGAAAGGTATGTATTAGCAACCATTCTCACAAGTCAATTATTCCCAATACACATTGAAAATTAAAATGGATTCTGAAATTATGTTTTATTGTACAGTCATGTGGTCAGGCAAGTTTTCTGAGGTTTTCCCCGCAGACCATGTTAAAAAATGACTTGTCCTAGATGATTGCTCTTCCAGTTTGTCCACACGAAGGGACAGGGGTTGATGAGGTTTCGGTTCTGCATGCTTGGCACAAATGGTCCATTGTGACAGGAAGAAGGCAGCTTGCAGTGACATGTAGGTTGATCACAGGGCTCTTTGATGCATGACTGCTAACTGTATGGGTACCTTCTGTCTAAGAGAATTGTATGTATGCTACATGTGACAAGCACACGGGTGTCTATTTGGCCACATCCACACACAGTGAGAACCTGTTGCCAATCACTGCATCCTTTCTACATGCATCTGCACATGGACCTATGCATGTTGGTCTCGTGTTACAGGGGACAGGTGCTTTATGCAAGGTATTCCTGTATGGAAGATATATCCATGAGAGAAATGACCCTTCAAGCAGTTTCCTTAATAAGGCAGACTTTAAACTGTGTAACAGTATAGTATTAACATTGTGTGTGTGTAGTTAGGGGGACAAATGTAAGCTCCATCCTCAAGACATTCCGTTCACTGTGGGTCCATCAGGTGCTTGGGGCTGCACTGAGCAGTTGGTCTGCTATAAGAAATGCATAGCATGGCAGATTGGAGGTGCCCTTTTGCCTTTGTGTGGGGCATTGTGTTGGTGATGTCAACACTATTCTGTGTGCCATTGCAGGGACACATTTCTTAAGAATCCAGCTGTAGGCCAGCTATAGTTTCACATTCTCCTAGGAACATGTTGGTGCTGCACTTCAGCTTAAGGCCCTTGGTTGTAAATTTCTGATGACTTCTTGCTTTGTGGGGCACTGCCGTTTTGCTTTCTGAGAGAAGCATAGGATGAGTTTGAAATCTCTGGGTGTTCTTGTAGGTTCTCCCCCGCCCCCTTTAACAAAAGTATGCTGAAGTCAAGCAAGTTTGTTGCCCCTGAACTATTGTAGTTAGCCTTCCTGCAGGTGGACAGATGGATGGCAAGTGCATTGGTAAAAGCCTTCACAATTTTTACTTATTAAACCACCTTGACCGTGTGTGCCTCTTTGTATTGCAAATGTGAGCTGCAACTATTTGGGGATAGGGTGGGAGGGTTGGTTTATATAAAATATAGATAAATATATATATACATATATATATAACAAATCTGTATTTCAGTATGTTTTTAGAAACTTAACTCTTTAACCCAGAAGCAGCGTGTCCACTGCTCCCTTCACTCATCACCCCCGCCAAGTTTACTGCCCTTGCCAAAAGTTTAGCTATCTTTGCATTTTCTTCCAGTTTGGTTAAATATCAACCTGTCATCTTCTACAATTTTCAACTTTGTTACATATCCATCAGCTTTGCGAGACTTGGGTTGGCTCTTAACACACTTCGTTGGAAGAGGATGGCTCTTGTAAGCCTATCTTAACTACTTAAGGACCAAGCGTTCTTGAATTGGCACACAAGTCCTTGTTGCTTTTAGTGGCATAAATTTCTTCCCACCCCACAACTGTCTTAACTTCCAGGGTGGAGGTTAGTGAATCCACTGTCAGGGGCAGGACGCCTCTGGATACCCACTGCTGTGAATCCTGAGTGCTGTTGCACTCTCTTCCTTCATACAGGCTTCCCACAAGTATCTGGTTGACCACTGTAAGATGCTGGGCAAGATGGGCCTTGGGCATCTTACGTTCTCATAGGTCTCAATCTTGTAATGCCACAGAAGCAGATATTCTGAGGGACTTCACAAACCTAGTCTGCCAAACTTTTTGTCAGTGTGATTTTGTGTGTGTGTGTGTTTTCTAAATTTTCTCTGACAATTTTTCCAGCTAAGGGAGAAGAGGAAAAAAGGAAAATTTTATACTTAAAAAACAACAACCTGGACTGACATTTGCATAGAAATAACAATGTTTGCCATAAATAAAATGGCCTTGGCACTTGGTTAGTGGCATGCATGCCACTTAGGGTATAAGCAGGAGGGAGTTTGTGTCACATGTGGACAGCAGTCCAGGTTGGCTGAGATAGTTGGACTTGCACTCCTTGCTGCCTCTCTAGCCAGCACTGTGATGCTGTGTGCTCCTCTGTTCAATAGACTAGTCCAGCCTTCCCTAACCTGGTGCCTTGCAGATGCTTTGGAATACGACTTCCATCAGCCCCAGCCATCCCCACTGTGCTGGCTGGGGCTGACAGGAGTCATAGTTCAGAATAGCTGGAGGATACGAGATTGTGGAAGACTGGTCTAGAGGCAAAACAACATCCAGGCACTGTAGGGGGGTTGGGCGTGGATGAGGGAGTGGGGAAGTTGGTTCCATGTACGTACTCATACTTTGATTTACGGCACACTTGCCAAATAGGTTGGACACCACTGATTCCTAGCGTAACCTGATGTGTTATGTTGTATCAAATCATGGTAGTGCCTCTGAAATTCTGTCACCATGTCTTGAATATCCAGTTAGGTTATGAATTCACCTTAAAATACTTTGAGGGTACAGATAAAGACTGGAAAAGCAGGGTTTGTTTTTGTTTTCTCCCAGACTTGTTGCTAGTTATATCTTTTGGGGTCAATCCATTGTGTTACAAAACACATTGTCATATCTGTCAGTTGAAGTTACACTTTTCTGTTCTTGTCTAATGTTCTGTCGCTTACAAGTATGTAAACCGTACATAATTCAGTCATGGAACTCCTGAGCCAAATCTGTCCCCAAAGTTGTTTTTCTGTGACAGATTCCACTCCTTTTTATGTTTTGTTTTGTTTTGGTCCACTTTCTCTATACTGGAAGGACTCTATGTTGTGGGTTGTTTTTTTTTAAGTAAAACAATTACTTAGCATTGCTTTGCTTCAGTTTGAAGTGTAACTTTCACTAATAACTGCAATAAATACGCTTTTGCTCCAGAATTCAAGTTTGTGTCCAGACTTTGGTTATGGTGATTGTCAGGGACGGGAAGCAATAAGAAATTTTAATGTCTAAGGTTTTACTTCATAGTTTCAGTTTCATCATTTACACCTAGTTGCACCAACCAAATTCTGGAAAACTGCTTCGTTAAAGAAAGAAATAAAAAAAATATAAGCTCTTACGATGGCATTACATAGCCATTAGTGAATGTGAAGGAAATGCTCTTGCTGTGTTCCCTCACCTAACTGGAGGGAAGTTCCATGCTTTCACAAGATCTGTATTCTTTTGGAGGAAGAATGCTAGAAACCTGTGTTGTCATATTATACATCTTCAGTCAAGGTAGTGTAAGGCCGCAGAAGCAAGCACACAGATTAGTGCACCTGCACCTTCTGCCAACTAGCCCCATAAAAGCTTAAGGGTGCATCTCCTGGCCAGATTCAAAAGTGCTCCCTTTCCAGGTTTCTTGGCCTCACACCTCACAAGCCACTTCACAGCCTTCTCCTACACCGCAGAATGTGCATCAGGATACCCTGCTTTGATCACCCATTGATTAGCATGTGTTATTAGTAGCCCAGCCACTTTGAAGCTAAAACTGAATTGCAGGACATCAGTGACCTATAATAATCATCAAGGTATTTTTGCTCTGCAGAACCCCAAATGACATGTTGCATACAATCACAGATGGGAGTGGGTGAGAAGACAGACTGCTTCCAGACTGTTACTATTAGGTAGACTGTTTGCATGGTTCAACCAATAACTGATCCTTCCTCATGGGGAACAAAGGAAGCAGGCTTCTGGTAGGTAAGACTAATTAGTCACGTTTTCTTCAAAAAGGAACACAAAGCAACTTACAAAGCCTAAAGACAGATATGATACAAGAATTAAAATATCCTAAAATACTCACAACATGCATATAAGGGCAAATCCAGCTTGCCCCCACCCTGCCAAAAATATGCAAAGAAACTCCAAAGGCCTAGGTGAATAATAGTGTATTTGCCTGGTGCCAAAAGACAGAGATAGCACCAGGCATGCCTCCCTGGAGAAAGCATTCCACAACCAGGGAGCCACCACTGAGAAGACCCATGTTTCTGTCGCCACCCTCAACCTCTCCATTGGAGGAGCACATAGAGAAGACCCTCAGATGAAAAACATAGAGTGGCGAGAGGCATACCATTTAGTTCTGAGCTGCAGTTTGAATTGGGCCAAGAAACTCATTGGTATCCAGTGTAGTTGGAGCAGGACTGGTCTTGGCTAGTTCAGTACTATCTGCTCTGTCAGTGGCTTGCCAGAGGTTTGTCCCCATTACCTGTTACTCCTTTACCTAGCGATACTGGAGATTGAACTTAGGACCTGCATGCAAGTATGTCCTCTAGCGTGGAACTATGTGTTCCTCTTCAAACGCAGAACCACCATTGATACTGGAATACTGCACACTTTTGAATGCCCAGCTCACACATGATGTATCAGTCACACTAGCTTGATGTGAAATGGGAAGTGCCGTCCTGCCCTGCCGCTACTGCTGCTGCTCCCACCACCATCTACCTGCTCCTGCCACTGCCAACACAGCCTACTCCGTCACCACAGCACATCCGTTACTGATGGAGAAGCACCGTTGCTACCAGTGCCAATTTGAGGTAAGATCACATCAATTCTGGGCAAGCTTGTCCAAAATGGACACTATCTTGCCTGTTAACTTGGTGGAGGCAGCAGGGCAGGCAGGGTGCCTACAGGGGTGTCACCGGGAGTGTGTGTGTGTGTGTTCTGCCTTCTGAAGCTGTGGTCTTGCCCTGCCTAATGACTGGGCCAGCTCTGAGTCGCAGTGTGAAAGGCATTTGTGACTCTTGAGGCTCTGTCGGCTCCCTGCAATGTTGGGCTGAATATCTGTACCAATACTGAATTCTTGGGTGTATGGGATGTTAGGGGAGGGGGAGTAGTACTTTTGGTGGGGGACACATGCTCTTTCTTTGGTAGTTATCCACCTTTGGTCTGCACCCTGCACTCAGCTCTCACCTGTGGTTCCTAGAAGTTGTTAGCATGCGATAGTCTAGGTGAGGGGAAACTGATGGGTCTCTAAGCCTTGGTCAGATAGAGACTTTCCCTGCATGCAAAGACAGGCTCTGGAGGATTGAGCGGACAGACCAAGAGTGGGTTCAACGGTCAAGAAGGCAATTTTTGTTTGTGCTGTAGAGGGAAGTGAGGGATGGGGCTCATCAACCTGGGAAGGGAGACCACCTAGGAGAAGGAATACTCTGATCCTAAACCTCCACTGCCTTGCTGGAGATCTCCAGGAGAAGAAAAGGCTAAGGAGTGAACCCTACACAAATCCAGAGTGGAGTCCCTAAGATGGTTGGATGGCTCTATGTACACCTCCTTCCAGTGACTCCTGCATCCGAACTGGTGCCAAGCATATTGCTCTTTTTTGTTTCGACCACATCAGTGAGCCCAAGAAGAGGGGTTTGCCATCTGGGCAGCCTGGGACTCCATACCCACTGCCCAGGCTTGAGCCCTGGAGAGGTCAGTTTGGTGCTGCTAAAACAGCAGTTTGACTTCACCCCTGGAGGTGCACTCCATTGTCTTTCCAGGCAGATGGATGTTCAAGATCCTCTCTGGCAACCTATTGAGAAAAGCCTAATTTAATAAGATTCTTTCTTTTGGTAGAAGATGATTTCATTGTTGGAATATAGGACTTATGAAAGAATATGAATATAGGACTTATAAAAAAACTATACCCTCTTTACTAGCCCTGCAGAAGATGAACACATTTTTTTTGGGGGGGGGGATGCTATCTAGGTGTATTCCATTGATCTTGAAAACACATATGCAAGATTAAACCAAGACAGCAGGGCAATCCACCAGATATGCTTAGGGAGGCATTTATTGCCCTGAGACCCTCTCAAATCCACTGCTCCTTGTTGTAACCTCTGAGTTGGATGGGCAGGGTAACCCAGTCTCCTCTTCTGTGATCGAATCAGTTTCACCAGCCCTTTGAAGCCTTTTCTTTTTCAGATCTCCAGGTTGCCATGGCTTCCCCCTCCCCCTCCCCCTTTGTAAACACTTGCAGGGGGATTCTATCTGATTGGCTTCTGTTGAGAATGGCTGCCTGGCAACAGGCACAAAGCGTGCTTAGCAACTAGGCTGATAACACTGAAGAGCAGTTGTAGGAAGCGGAGGCCGAGAGGAGGACTGCCTGCCTGGAGAAGAGGAGTGGTGAGTTGATGATGGAAGGGTAGAGACAGTTGTTGTTGGGGATCTCTCTCTTTCTTTTTATGCAAGTCAAAATTGTGTTCTGCATCCACTTTGTCAACCTTCTATTCCACCTCCCACTTCTGTCTTAAGTAATTTCGTTTAAAATCTTTCCACAGCTTTTCCTACTGAACCTGCAGCTTTTCCTACTGGGCAGAGTACCCTCCTTTTCCCCTACCAGTAACAACAATTCATTAGGCTAGCCTGATAAATTTTGGCAAAACCAAATGCTGCCACCACCACCTCCTCCTTCCTCACAGGCTCTACCAAAACATCTACATGTTGCTGTCTAACAAAGTGTGTGATTTTTTAAATTAAAAAAAATATATTTTTGCAAATAGAACAGGGTGGGAGAAGAAACCTCATCAGCTCCTATTAACATTAACAGGGAGGGATAAGCAGGCTGCTAGTAAGCTATTGCAGAATACACACCAATCTCAGGCAGGAGGAGCAGAAGGCATAGTTCTTTAGAGCAGAGAGAGTTTGGAGAGGCCTTACTTTTTCTTCATTCTCCCTGGATTTTAATACCCTGGCCCACCTCACCTGAAGCAGCCTATCAGCTGTCTTCTGTGACCTGCCCAGTGGAATAGACCAGAACAAAGCTTTGCAGGTGGATGGGGCCAGCCACCTGTCAGTCACCTGACATCATAATGACACCAGGTATTTGACACCTGTGAAAGTTACAGCAGCCTTCTCTGAATATATGCTATCAGCACCTATTGGCTAGAGTTACAGGGAACCCCTTTGAAATCTCTGTGGAGGTGAAAATGTTCCCCTCTGCAGAAGAAGCAGTTTGGACATAATTTTTGCTGCTCACACTTGGTTCAGATTAGTGTAGAAGTTTTATTGGACGAGGACTGGGGAACTATGGGTTCCAATCCATACTCAGCTCTGGATTGTCATAGGGTAAACGTGGGCTTGGTTTTCTTGCTGTCTTGCTCCAATCTACCTCACAGGGCTGTTGTTAGGATAAAAGGGATCGGATAACAGAATGTATGCCATCATATGAGCAGCATTGAGGAACGGGCAGGAATAGAAATAGAGCATGCGCTAGGCAGCAAAACACGGAGGGTTATTGACTCAGTGGGTCACAAATTTTACAGCAAGGGTAGAGAGCATGTGGCTCTCCAGATGTTGTACTTCAATTCCCATAACACACAACCAGATGGCCAAGGTCAGGGGTGATGGAAGATGTAGCTCAACAACGTCTGAAGGACAATAGACTTCCCAACCCTCTTTGTACAGGTTTATTCAATGTACATAATAATGACAACTGGAAAGAGGGTCAGCCAATATGGCAGGAGAGTATACAGTAGTTTCAGCCCCTGCAACATTTTAAAGTTTGAAAGCAAGGATGTGTGTTTTCCAGGAAATTTTGCATCAGCTGTACTGCCCTAAATGGAGAACTGATTTTGCTCTTTTGAATTTTGTTTATTTTTATTTACTAAACATAAGTCAAACAGATGAGAAGTGTCCCCAACCCCTGTACTCCACCCCCAATAACCAAAGGT
This sequence comes from Podarcis raffonei, assembly GCF_027172205.1. Lineage (NCBI taxonomy): Eukaryota > Metazoa > Chordata > Lepidosauria > Squamata > Lacertidae > Podarcis > Podarcis raffonei. Next base: position 29,587,252 of record NC_070609.1, read on the forward strand.
ATTTCAATGGAGACATTGGAACCCATTTGCTCTGACTCTCTCCAGTTTGCTGCTTTTTCCTCTAGCTCACATCACTACTAAAACTCAGCTTTCACCTCTGGCTTTTCCCTTCTAACTCCCATGCGGGTTGAGGGAGGTGATTCTATCCACCCATTTGCCATCTCCCACAGAGCCCCTTCCTTTGCTCTCCTTAATGGCCCATCACCAAGGCTATCACCTCACTAGGAGGCTAGCCTGACTATTCCAAGAGTTAGAAGGCTTGATTATTTTTTTCTAGTATTTTCTATTATTTTATGCAAGCAACTTAGATTTTTGTTTATTAAGCAGTCTGTAAATTTTGTTAAGTAAAATAAAAGTCATCGTCACCCCCCCAAAAAAACAATTTGCTTGTAATTCAGAAAAACAAAGTGTAATGCATAGCAGACTGCTATGTGTTGAGCAAGCATGTTGGCCCCTGAGTCCAGTATCTCTGAATGTGTCACCTTCATTTTTGTCTTTCCTAGAATGTTGCTGCCATGGCTACTCTGAGTGTGAAGCCCGGCCAGAGGTACACACTTCCAGACTGGCGCACCCACTTTGACCTCATTGCAACCAATGCTGAGCGACAGCGCTTGGCATCCCACCAGATCAGGCAGGAGGGCCGGGTTCTTCGCAATGAAACAAATAACCAGGTGGGCAAGTATTTGAGCTTCTTTTCTGTGTTTCCAAACAAAAACAAACAAACTAAAATGATAATTTGGGGTCCGAAATCTGGAGGTGGTAGTGGGATGGGGCGAGGAGGGTATGGGATCATTGCTGAATAGGCAGAACAGAAATACAAATTCTGAAATTATGAGGAACCAAAATTGGCAGATTGGTTCATCCTGAATTGTAACTGAAATTTAATCATTTGAGGGTTTTTATTGTGTGTGTTTTTGTGTTGTTGGGTTGTTGTTTTTTTAGAAGGTAGAGTGAAGGTAGTTTCAGCTTTTTCTCACAAAACCAAGGAAAGGTTGTTCACAAATAATTTCCACACTAGCATGTCTGTGTGAAATGTACATGTCTAAAGAATGGGCCAGGAACTTGTCAATATTAGGAAGGGCAATCTTGAGCTTAGCCTTCCTTCTTCCTGTAAGAACCATGCTGCTGCTGCCCTCTCTGAAAGGGGGTTTGAAACCATTGCCTCTCTCCTCTCCAGACAAAATGGGATGAATATGACAACCGCACACGCCTTCTTGAGCGGATCGAAGTCGTCAATCGAGCGAAGGAAACTCTGGACAAATGCCTCACGGACATCGACACGGAAATCTATGCCTTGACTCAAGTATGTAGTGCAGACTTACTCATTTATGGTGTTCCTAAACTGAATTTCACCAGGAGATTCTAGGATAATGTACAGAAGTATGAAAACAATTCACACAACGTATTGTTAGGTGCACCCTAGTCTCTCGGGGTGGGAGGTCTCAGGGGGTCCCAGCACATGCCTTGGATCTGGCTTCGTTGGAATGAAGGTCATCGGAGGCCACTGGCATTTCTGTGGCATGTAAGGATTATTTATGCTTTTATCCGGGCTGAGTGTGCGTGCATGTGCACTTACAGATTCACTGTTAAAAGCATGTGCATGGAAGACAATCTTACTCGGCTACGAATGATCACCGAAGAAGAACGAATAATATGAATTGTGCAATGAAGGGCAAAGGTCATGCAACTCAATTTGGTGTGCTGAGAAAGTGGTTTGGGTGGTTCTGTGCAGTAGATGGCATGTAACCAATGGTTTCTGTGATGCTAAAGATGGAAGGAAATTCAGTGACCTCTTTGAGATGAAAGCTGAGCAACCCAGCTTTCATCTCCATGTGTCAGAACGTGCTTGGCCCACCTGCAAAGCATTCCCATTGGAAACCTGATTGGTTAGCAAACCTATGTCACTTGACAAGATGCCCACAGAGGGAGTTGGGAAGGTGATGTCAACCCCTTATCTTATTTTTGCTTCTTCCCTTCAGATGAAGGAGGAGGCAGAGCGTGCCCTGCAGGCTAAGAACTTGCAACTGGATGTGGCCATTGAAAATCTCACTCTGCGGGAAAGTCGCCGAGACATCGATGTGGTGAAGGATCCTGTCGAGGAAGAACTGCACAAAGAGGTGGAGGTGATTGATGCTACTACGAAAGATCTTCAGCAGAAAGTGAGCGAGGCCTTTGAGCAGCTCTGGTGAGTCAAAAGACTTGGTGGTCAAGTACAACGTATTGGTATTGTGTCTGAGGCATCAAACTGAGTTAAGTGCAATGTGGGATGCTGGAGGAGGCGGGGAAAAAAACTTGTCTTAATGGTGCAGAATGACACATAGCCAGCCTTCGGAAGGGAGGCATGAGTGAGGGAAGGGCTTGTAGGGTGCACATTGGGGTGGGGGTTGCGGGGGCAAGGGAGGGAGGGAGGCAGGTGTGGGGTGTGGTGGGAAGAGGCAGTGAGCGGCCATTTCTGGCACCATTTTTTCTAGAAAAAAAGCACTGCATAACAATACTTAGATGTTTGTAACAACAGTGCATTTCAAATTTCCACCACATTTGAGCATCACATACATTCTTTCAGTAATAATTGCACCAACCTTGTAAGGCATGCCATACTTCATTTATTTACTTACTTTGGCTGCAATCCTAACTCCACTTAACTGAGAGTAAGCCCCATTAAATTAATGTAAGATTTACTTCTGAGTTGGCTTGGTTGGGATTGTGCTGTCAGTTAATATCCTGCCTTTTGAAAAGTCTTCTAGGGTTATATATTATAAAAACAATACTAAAACAATAGGTGGACACTTTTTAAGAATCACTGAAACAGTATTATCTCTAGTACCCAAAATAATAAATTTACTGGCTGACATTAGAATTTAGCTGGACATTTGACAACTCAGGTTCCCACATTGCAACAGTTTTTCAGTGTACCTTGTAGAACACCTTTTATATCTTTGCTACTATTTGGTCAATTAAAAAAAAAGCAAGCTGAAACGCCATCTAGTATTACATACCCAAGAGAAAAGCCATTGCATTGTTTATAACTTCTTTTATTTGGCAGAGAAAGAAATGGGATAATCAAAGCCCCCCAATTACTTGGGGGCTCATTCCCCATCATATTCCGCTCCCTTTTAGCATCTGATTGTCTTGTTTACACAACCCTAGATTTAAAGTGATTTGGGGGGAATGTAATTGCTCTGCAATTATAAATTCCTCTGTTTTTCTTAAAAGAACTAGCAGTGATACAAGGGCTTTGTGTTGTAGGCAAAATATACAGCTACACTTGTATATGGTGTGTGCTGCGTTCAGCATTAATGGCACCATCATGTGATAATATATTCTGCTACAGAGAGGAGACTTTTTTGACTGCCAACAATTTATGGGAGTTTTAATTGCTGATTGTTAAACAAAATGAAAGGGGAATAAATCTGGAGACTTCCACCTGAATATTCTCTTACATCCCTTCATGTCTGCCCTTTGCCTCCCCCCCCCCCCACTTTTAATTCATAGCTTGTTGCAGGAAGCCCGCCAACAGCTTAACTTTGCCCATCGAGGGAAAACGGAAGCCGTGGAGATTGACCGGACCTGTGTTTCCCTCAATATCAACTCTCCAAATATCTCCTATAAAGTCAATCCTACCCGAGTGCCGATTGGGTAAGGTTGTGTCCAAAAGGTCTTGAGTTCCACCTTCATCTCAGGGCCAGCCCTCCTGTTAGACAGAATGTGGCAACTGAGGTGCCCCTTCCCGAGTGCCCTGGCTGTACCTTTCTGTTGGAGGCCCAGAGCAGGGTGTGGCATGACAACTGGAGGCCTATGCTAAGCCATCGTTATGACTGCAACTTCTTGAAATTGTCCCTCTCTCACAAAAGAGGCTTTTGTTTTTCTGCCTTTTTCACAGGGTGCTTTATAATTTCCTCGCACTTTTGGTAAGCTTGGAATTAGGTCTCATCCTTGTGAGGTAACTGTGGGTTGTGGTGGGATGTGTTTTTCTTCCCATTAAACATCTCTCCTGCCCTCTGCAGCCTCCCCAGCTGCTTGGGCCTTCTCCCATGGGCGGAGTTAACATCATGTCTTCCCCTCGGCTTTGATTGAAGTGTAGGAAACTGGTGAAAGTAGTTACCAAGCACCTGCAATCAATGTGTTCACCGATATTGTTTAAAAAGTGCTTCCTTTTGTCTTCTTAAAAAGTACGTCATTCTACCTTTAATCTTTCTGTAATGAGTTCCTTAAAAGAAAGTCTCGTTTTTTAAAACAACAAGCAGCACCCAGGAGGGGCAGCAGCCCTACCTTCTGTACTTAGAGGAAAGCCCAGCCAAGGACTTCATGAGGCTTTCAGGAAGGACAGATATGCAGGTGTGTGTGTGTGGGGGTGCTGCAGTGTGCAAACTGCTGGAGAGAAGATTTGTAGAATGAAGAGAAGGGCACTCAGTCACTCAAACAGTCGCTTGCCCACCTCAGAATTAAGGGAAGTACATCAAAACCCCATGTGTTTCACTGAATTTTCTATCCCCTTTGGTATTTTCCCCAATGTTATTTCTTTCCTCATTAATTGATGGAGAATGGTCAGAAAAAAATGCAGAAGAAATATTTGGCACACTGCGAGCTTAGTGTGCTTTTATTAAGTGCACTGCATGGGTGGGTGAGTGAGTTAAACTTCATTTATACAGTATGCTCTTTTCTGACCATTGGCTTCCAAAGCTGCAGATATATAGTTTAAAAATATGCAAGGCAATACAGGGAGAAAGTGTGTGTGAAAAACTGATCCTAACAACCAGGCCATCTTTTTCTTCTGCCTCTTGTAGAACTCTCACTCCAGAGGAATGGGATCAGATCACTCAATACAACAAGGATCGAGCAGAGGCAGAAATGAAAGCAGCCTCAGATCTGCGAGAAGCCATGGCCCTCACCATTGCCCAGGTAAACCACACGGCTTCCTGTTGGCTCCTAGGAAGGCTCTTGATGGAGAAGATACATTACTGTATGTTATAGAGCAGCCTTTGCCAACCTGGTGCTTTGTAGGTATTTTGGACTGCAACTCCCATCGGTCCTAAGAAGTACCACACCTCCCACCTGATGGGAGTTACAGTATAGTCCAAAGCATTTCGAGGGCTTCAGGTTGGCAAAGACTGTGAGTAGATCCATAATTAAGGTGACTTATTTTCAAAGTAATCTACTGAATGTCTGATCTGGATCTACTGGAAGATCTTTTAGTGGTTTGCATTGATTGGCAAAGCTTTCTGGCGCCTAATGATTTATCAATGGCAGCAACTAGATGAATCCCTGCAGCCTAAAATTATACTGCTGAAATGAAGGAACTTTTTTGCTCAGACTCACCAACCTTTACTGGATGCAGCAGAAGAAGGAGGAAAGAGGGAAAGGCTGTTTAATTAAAGGCTGATTATTACAACAGCCTTGTTAGCTCAAAGACTGTGCAATGGAACGACCCCCCCTCTCCTTTCTCACTCATCCCCTTCCCCAAATCTGCTCCAGAGGGTTGGGGAAACCCTGGAACAGATGTGGGGGACTCGGAGGGGGGAGCAGAAGGGAAAGTTCCACTGTGCAAGTAGTAGTCCTTGTGCTAATGCAACAACTTTGCTGGATGCAACTTGGGATTTTGTTTTTCTGAGAATTAAAAGTGGTTTGAAAGAGGAATTGTTGTTTGTGGCATATACACTTGTTCAACTTTTTTTCCTTTCCAAAACCCGTTGTGCCCATCTACATTTCAAAATCCTGTAAAATCTGTTTGGCCAACAGCCAAGCCACTATACATCATTGCAAAGTGATGGCTCTCTCAATCTATGTGCAATTATTAAACTATGATATGATAGTGGCCTAACTTTTTATATGTGTTTCCATAGGTGTAGCCAGGATTTTTGTTAGTAGGGGCCAGGCCTTTCATTGGGAGGGGGGCAGAACCTCAGTTAGCTATGTATTTTTATTGCCTTTTATTAATCTAGGGGGGCAGCTGCCCCTCCCTGTCCCTCTCTGGCTATGCCCATGTGTGTTTCCTATTCTAGACTGAGAACGAACTCGAAGCTCAGCGCGTGGCCACAGAATTTGCCTTCCGGAAGAGGCTCCATGAAGTTGAGCAAGCCCTTGATGAGCTGAGGTGGCAAGAGAAGAATGTAAGTCTTTGGCTGGCATTGGAGACATGCCCTGCACATTTATTTATTTTTAAATGACACATATAGAATGTCTGTTCCGAGTGCAGAGTCTCCCTCAGATCTGAAGGGTTTATGCTAAGGTTCTTCCACAATTCAGAGTGTTATCATCTGCAGTCTTGGAAGGGATTTCTCCTTTTTTCCAGCCTGAAGGAGGGGTAGGGAGCCTTTTTTCATGACGCTACTTCAGACCCTTCAACATTTCTCTGATGAAAATAGGGACATCCTATTTCATCATCATCATATTATTATTTATACCCTGCCCATCTGACAGGGTTGCCCCAGCAACTCTGGGCAGCTTCCAACATTCATAAAAACATGTTAAAACATTAAAAAACTTCTCTATACAGGGCTGTCTTCAGATGGTTCTTTACTAGCTGCTTCTGTAAGTCCCTCACTGTGACACTTGGTTGCTAAATGCTTTTTTTTTTTTAGGGCCCAAAACTCCCAGATTTGTCTGTGACACATTTTCTCTTAAAAATAGTATTCCATTCCATCTCATCCCATTTCATTTAGTTTCTGACTGATTCTGCAGGTCCCCTTTTGGAAGGCAGCCTTGAGAACCGCAATCATTGCCACACTCACTTTCATATTTGGGTCACACCCACTTTGCCATGCGGCCGTCAGAGAGCTGGCTATGTTTCAGTGTGGCCCTTTCCCCGAGAAAGATGAGCCATAGCTAAGTTGAGCAGGACAGCTTACTCTATTGTATTAACCCTTTCATGCATTAATTAGACTTAAGTATTTTGTTTGTTTGTTTGTTGATTGAATTACTATACCACCCTATACCTGGAGGTCTCAGGGCAGTTATCCCACAACCTGGAGATGCTGCTGGGGACTGAACCTGGGACTTCCTGCATGCAAAGCTCTGCCACTGCATGTGCTCCTCCTGTATGGCCCACCTCACAGACAGAGGTGGCAACCAATTCTAAGCCTCTCTCCCCATGGTGTCTTTGCTTTTTTCAGACCCTAGAAGAAATTGCCGAAATGGAAGAGGACATCAGGCGCCTGGAGGACGACATCCGGGCAAAGGTGGTGAATTTGAAACTGGCTCATACTCGTCTGGAGACCCGGACTTACCGCTCCAACACAGAGCTTTGCCGTGACCAGGTACAGCAAACCTCTAGCTCTGTAAGCTTAGAATTGTGGGCAGACAATTCTTGGCTAAGCTACCATTTGTGACGTATTGAAGCTTGACGTCCCTCTCTTGTCCTTGGCTTTCAGGCTCAGCATGGATTGACAGATGAGGTGCATCAGCTGGAAGGCACCATTGCTTGTCTGAATCAGAAGCTGGCACAGTTACAGTATGTACCTCCCTAAAAACAAAAACAAAATTCAACAGAGAAAGGGAATAGGCTGTTTTTAAGTAAGCATCAGTTGCAAGTTGTGGCCTTGGGTCAGCATATGCTGCCTAGGTTGCAGGAGGCCATGGCTGTTCACTAGGATCACCTAGATATATGAGTGAAAACAGAACATGGGAAGCTGACTTTATACAGGCTAGGAGCATAATCCCCAAATCTTTTGTGATGCAGCACCAATGTGTCTTTCACACTGCAGCATTATAAGAAAGGCTGGTAATTATTAGGTCAAAATAGTGGGCTCTGTGCATGATCCTTAGGTGATAGATGCAAGATGGCATCTCCTGGATTCCAGTGCCTGGGATGACTTGCTAATATCTGGTCCCAGTAGGAAGTCCACAATAATAAATCCAAGACATAGTGTGTCTTGCGAGAGTAGAAGTCAGTAAGCTTAGAAGTCAGAAACATTTTCCCTGTTCTTTTGCACCAGGGGTGGCTAATCTGTTGCCCTCCAGATGTTCTGGAACTCTAGCTCCCATCAGCTCCAGCCAGCATATCCAGTAGTTGGGGATGATGGAAACTGCACTCCCAAGAGCTTTTGCCTGGCTGGACCATTGCTCCTGAACTCTCATAATGCCTCTTGCTTGGTTGGATAGATGGAGTATGTAGTAACTAGCCTACCATGATACAAAGGCAAAATTTACATTTGTGGCTCCCTCACATTTGCTTCTCATCCCATCCACTACTCTCGCATGTGGCCCTTGGAAGGTTGCTCAAAAGGGAATGTGGCCCTTAGGCTGAAAACGGTTCCTTACACAATTTACAGGAAGGCCCTGCCATGGGGAGAGAGATCCTTGTTTCTCCAAGATAATCTGCCATCGTAAGCGTAACTTGTACCCAGTTCCGGATTTATGTATAAGCTAAACAAGCTATAGCTTAGGGCTCTACTCTCTTGGGGGTCCCAAAAAAATTTAAAGGAAAAAAAACCCTGGATGTACATTTCCAAAATATAAGAGGGGAAAAAACCAAATAAAATAAAACCTACATACAGCAACAGTGTTTTGTGTTGTGTAGGCTCCTATGATGTAAGTAATGGGCCCTGCCTGCTAGCCTGCTCCCTAAAATATTACTGGTTTGCTAATTTCTATATATAGGGTGCCTACATTCAACACAAAAAACAGCAACAATTTGTTGTTGACAAAGAACAGCTGGACATATAAAGAGCCCCATTACCTTTAGTAGCTTAGGGCCTCATCAAACCTAAATACGGCTCTGCTTGTACCTGATAGAAAAACGATTAATGAGACCTTTGCAATGGAAAATCAATGTTAACCCCCCCCCCAGTGCCATAGCTGAAATCCAGTTACCACCAACCACACCAAAGGATAAGGACTTGCTTTGATTTAAAGGCAAATGGAGGCAACCCCTTGCTCAACTTACCTTGGCTTCTTCCCTCAGGGATGCTCTGGATGCTCTCTACAAACACCTGGACCGTATCCAGGCAAACATCGTCTACAAATTGAACTCCCTGACGCTGGATAACAAGTGCATGGATGTCAGGCGGAAGCTGACGATCCCTGCTGAAAAATTTGTGCCTGAGGTGGACACCTTCAACCGAACCACCAATCGCACTCTTTCACCCCTCAAGTGCCGACAGCTGGAACTGGCTTAGAATAATGGCATGAGATGTATAATCTCTTGAGTAATACTGAAGAAGGAATTGGCTTGGGAAGTGAGTGACACAGTCCCTGCCCCCTGCCCAGTGACTTGCTTCCATGCCAAGCACAGATGACATCTGTCTCATGTTAAGAGTGACATGACTTTCCTTCTCCCTTTGACCCATTTCTGTTCGCAAAGGTTGTATAAAACTTCCCCTTGTTTACAGCTTTGGTATTCCAAGAAAGTGTGATAACGAATAAGTATGTCCCCAGCGACAGTATTTCTGACATGTCAAATACTTTCATGCTTTGATTTTTGCATCTCTTTAAATTTGGTGGGGAACCCAAGTTCTATGTTTTAAATCAGGCATAGGCAAACACCCTCCAGATGTTTTGGGACTACAGCTCCTATCAACATTAGCTAACAGGACTAGTGGTCAGGGATGATGGGAATTGTAGTCTCAAAACATCTGGAGGGCTGAGTTTGCCTATGCCTGGTTTAAATACAACAGATATCTCAAAATTAATAATTCCAGCCCAACGCAGGGCCTTTACGTTAACCCGACCAAACGTTTCCCCCTCAGCTGTTGTCAAGGGCAGATATTTAAACATCCCCAGAAATGATAAGATATTGTAGATGTTCTTTGAATATGCCAGACACTGTAGGTAAAGGTAAAGAGACCCCTGACTATTAGGTCCAGTCACGGATGACTCTGGGGTTGCGGCGCTCATCTTGCTTTTTTGGCTGAGGGAGCCTGTGTACAGCTTCCGGGTCATGTGGCCAGCATGACTAAGCCGTTTCTGGCTAACCAGAGCAGCGCACGGAAAGGCCGTTACCTTCCCACCAGAGCAGTACCTATTTATCTACTTGTACTTTGACATGCTTTTGAACTGCTAGGTAGGCAGGAGCAGGGACCGAGCAATGGGAGCACACCCCGTCACAGGGATTCGAACCACCGACCTTCTGATCGGCAAGTCCTAGGCTCTGTGGTTTAAGACATTGTGGATGTTCTTTGAATGTGCCGGACACTATAGAACATATCCTTTTCTACTAACAAGCTATGCAAACGCGCGCTATTCCCTTTTTTGGGTAGTGTAACATCATGGCAAAATGAAAATATCGGATTGTATCTGCCTGACATGAACCCAGAAGTAACTGCAAGGGTGGCTGAGTTTTAGCGGGAAGAAATCCCAATGAAAATCCTCCCCATTATATATTTTACATGGCTGTTTATTTGTATATATTTTAAATTTTTATATATGGTTGTTTTATGATGGCCTATACTTGTAACGCCTAATAAAGGTTTGGCGAAGTACGTTTGATCCAAGCCAGGGATCAAATGCAGTGCTCAAGGCAACTGTGTGGCCCTTGAAACTCTCCCATGACCACACTCCTGACTGACACATGTGTAAAATGTTTTGGCATTGCTGTAACTCTAATAATACACGTTGCTTGTTAGGACTGAGGACAGCAAGGCATGTGTGAGTGTATGTAGAAACTAGCCTCCTCTATAAAGGCAAAAGACTCCAAATGGTGCACTCTCTTGCTTCTTGCGGGATAATTAATTTGCACACACAGACAAAGGGTTCTTATCCTGCACATGTGCAAATATCCCATCACTTTTCTAATCACAGGAAGTCTAATAAGAAAATTGACAGAAAAATGACAAATGGGAAGTGTAAGATAACCACTAGCTGGTTGTATCACTTTGGTGTGAATGCATCCAGATGAATGCTCAATAAACATCTCATCTGGAACCTCCCATACAGAACACAATTTACTGGGAAATAAGTACAATATTTTGGTAAGGCTTGCGCAGGATAACTTCCTTGGAATTGTGCCCGCTACAGGTCAGATCTAATTGTCTTTCTCTCCCACGTTGCGCTCATAAATGGCACCTAAAATCTGCTACCTGGTTTTGCAGGAAGCCAAGAAGTGAAATTACATTTGGAGTCCATGTCTGGGCACAACATGCTTAAGATTCTGGCCAAGTTAACTCCAGACGTGGCACTTCTCTGATGGTGCTGGTGACCTAATGCATCAGTGATGTGAGGTGCCAATATAGATTTTATAAAACCCTTTTCCTATTAAAGTAGCTGACACCCCACATCCCCTAGGTCAGGTAAAACACCTGTAGGGTTGCAACTCCAAGACACAAAATGATAGGTGTGTCCTGTGCATGCCCTTCTTAGTATACAAAGCTATTCCGCGGTGGAATTTCACTACTCCAGAAAGAGATTTGTTTTTATTTAATTTAGAATAAGAGAAGAAATAGTTCTTCTTCTTCTTCTTGATGCTGTGCTGTAACAATGCTAGGCTTGCCCAGGCATTTTTAAATGGGGTTTTTACATTTGCCTGCGGTCGATTCTATTGTTCAAATCTCTTCCGTCTTTTGTTTCGTTTTGTCGCTATGCCCTACACCGCCCCGTTCTCTGCCTAAACAAAGAGCGGCTGAGGGAAAAACTCAACGAGACACGAAATGCTGTTTTTTCACAAGGGCAACGGGACGGCGAAAGCGGCGACCACCTCCTCCCGTCGGCGGCTAAGCGGGTCCATTGCAGCCGCGCGGGGGCGGCACGTGGCCGCCGGGCGCCGCTCTTCCCGCCTCGAACGAAAGGAGCCAAGATGGCGGCGGCGGCGGTGGTGGGGAGCGGTGGGGCTGCCGCGGCTTCTGTGCTGAGCCGAAGCCGGTTCCGAGGCTGCCTGCTCGGAGCGCTGCTGGGCGACTGCTTGGGCGGCGGCTTCGAAGCTTTCGAGACGGTCAACTTGGCGGAGCTGCTGCGCTTCGTGCGCTCGCTTCAGCCGCCCGAGAAAGGTAAAAGTAGGAGGGGCTGAGGAGGCTCGGCCGCCTCCGGAGTCAGCTGGGCCGCTTTTACCTCAGCAGATGGTGACCCTCGGGGTGAGGGAGGCGGCCCTTCCTTTTCGGGGGGGTGTGGGGGAGTGGGGGGGAGGGAGAGCCCCCAATTTATTTGGGGCAAGCGACCCTTCCCCGCCCCCCTCATACATTTATTCCCGAGGGGCCCGGGCGGCTCACGCCTCGGTGTGTAGTCGGGGCTGTGACATTTTCTCCACGGTAAACGGTGGGCAGTCACGAGAGGAAGACTTCGTGCCGTGGGATTATCAGCCCTTCCTTGCGAAGCTCCCCTTGCTAGGGGCTGCCTCCAGAGGCCGCAAATTCAACTTGTGCAGTTGAAGCTGGCTTTTTGGAGGTCTTGCTCAACAAGCCCGCTTTCTCGAAAGGGTCGGGGGGTTTTTTTTGTTTTGCAGTAAGGGGAAGGCAAACGAATGATTTGACCCAACGACGCCTGGCCTGCTCCCAAGACAAATAGGAGTGAATCCTCATTAAGTAGGATTCTCTGCGTCGTCAAAATCAGCAAACAGGTTGGGTGGGAAGCACCCAAGAGTGTGTGTGTGAGAGAGAGACCTTGGAAAGCCAAGCCTGAGGGTGCAGAGGACGAAAAGTGAATTTATTTCTGATGGAAACTTTTAAAGAAATGGCTTCCTGGCTCTGTGTATGGTCACTGTACAGATTCGGGGCATGGAATCCGAAGGGTGATAAACAACACTCGGGTGCTTTTATTTTGGTTATTTTATTTTGGCTATTTTTAATGCCTTGTCAGAACGGCTGGCCCAAGACAGGTTGGCACCTGAGGCGAACCACAAAACATCCTCCCCAGCCAGGGAAGAAAGGGAGTGTGAAGATTTGCACCAGGAACAAGGGGGTTATACGGATCCACATAGGGAAGATTTGGGTGAGTAAAGATCTACATCAGGGACAACGTGGGGTGGGGGTGGGGAATCAAAGCAGCCTTCCCTGCTGGTTGAGGTGGGAATCAAAGGCGGGGAAGAGCCCCACTCTGAATCATGCCAGGTGGGTGCACACTCCAGGAGACCCCAGAGGCAGCCCTTGCCATTTTCTCCAGAGGGATGGGAGGATACAAGCCACATCTCCTGGTCACTGGGATGTAAAGATGGCATTGGGGAGAGCGGCCACTGTGGAAGCAGTGTTAGAAACTCAGATATATACAGTGATACCTCTGGATATGCACGCCTCCGGTTGCATATCCTTCAGGATGCGAACGCGGCAATCCTGGAAGTATTTTTCTGGGTTTCGCCCCGCGCACATGCGCAGAAGTGGTCCCTCCAGTTGCGGAAACCTCGGGATCCGACCAGAGCTCCGGAACGGATCCTGTCCGCAACCAGAGGTACCACTGTACACTAACCTCCAAACGACACCTTAAGCATAGGTTGCAGTTGCCACAACAGAATGTCTAGGTTCCATTTCCCCCCATGAGATTTATTATTATTATTGTTATTATTATTAATAATAATTTCATTTCTATACCACTTTGTATTTTAAAGAAAAAATCTCAAAGCAGTTTATAACACATTAAAACATCAAATAAAATGATCCAGAATAAAACAAATTCAAGCTTCAATGAAAATATTTCCAATCCTTCTATGTGACATTTTGTTTTCCCCATTTATTTACCTACTTAATTTATATAGCTGCCCCATAGCAGAAGTACTCTAGGAAGCCAGTGTGGTGTTGGGGTTACAGTGTCATCCTAGGACCTGGAAGATCAGGGTTCAAATTCCCACTCAGTCATGAAGCTCACTGGGTGACCTTGGGGCAGTCACAGCCACTTAACCTACCTCACAGGGTCATTGTAGGGATTAACTGAACCATGTACTCCTTGGAGAAAAAGGTGAGATAAAAATGCAATAAATAAGTTCTTCATCTTATCCTCTTAAGAAAGCTGGAGGGACCAGCTATATGGAATGTCATTTGCTAACCTGGCATCCAGAGATCTCCATGTGGTTGTAATTGGACCCGTGCTAGTTGCAAAATGCACCTGGCTCCTTGGGAATTTTTAACACTCTGGTGGCAGCAGCAGGTGATTTGTTCCTTGGATGCTGGATCTGCTGCCCCTGTGGATCGTGCCACCCAATGTGGTCACCTCACCTTGCCTCATGAGTGGGCCGGCCCTGCTTGTCAGCTGCTCTGAGCATTCTTTTTACAGTGAAAGGGATATAAATTGTTTTAAAAATGCTTTCTTCTTATGCTAGAAGAGTAAGATCCCACAAGAGTCTTTATTGACTGAGGGCAGTATCAAGTAGTTCCATTAGTGCAGGAACTTTTGGCTGTGGAACAAAACATGTCCTCCCTTTCTCTGAAACTTAAATTTATTCTGGGTTTCCCTTAGCAAATTTGAGGAGTGCATGAGGAGAGGAGAGGAAGTTCCACTGTGCAAATGGAAATCCTTGCACTAATGGAACTACAGTGGTGACTCTGGATGCGAACGGGAACCGTTCCGGAGCCCCGTTCGCATCTTGAAGTGAACGCAACCCATGTCTGTGTGTGCGCGGGTCGCAATTTGCCGCTTCCGCGCATGTGCATGACGTCATTTTGAGCATCTGCGCATGCATGAGCGGCGAAACCTGGAAGTAACGTGCTCCGTTACTTCCGGGTCACCGCAGAGCGCAACCCAAAAACGCTCAACCTGAAGCATATTCAACCCGAGGTATGACTGTACTTTATTAGAGCATAAGCTCTCGATGACAAACAGTCTGCTTCAGCAGGTGTATGAGATTTAATCCTAAATTGGCAAGCATACGTATTTATGAAAACTTGTACATCCCACCCTTTTAGAGTAAAAACAGTTCCTTCAGCGTGGCTTACAGCATTACGATTCCATAAAACAATGACAAAAAGAGAGAGTGGCAGCCACATTTAGCACATAAAAACCATTGTTTACCTCATAAAATAAAAAGGTCCTCAGTAAGCAGAAAATAACAATGAGGGGCTGCTTTGGGGGAAAGGGTGGAATACAAATTCAAACATCATTATTTTATCATAATAATAATAAAGTGTGTATTATACATAATATGAAAATTAGGTCTTTTTAGCGTCTCCACCCAGATTATGGAACACTTTTATTTGTTCCATAATCTGGGTGGAGACACTAAAAAGACCTATGCGCATATTGTGGCAGGGATCTGGAGCAAAGGAAAATAAAATGCAAAATGAACAGTCAGCTGACAGTTACCTAAAGCAAAATAGTTACAATGGCAAATTGGTGAGCCTTTGGTGTAATGAAAAAACATTATGCTCTGGAAATTCTTCTGTTGACTATTGCCATGGAAATAACCTAATTTTGCCATATCATGTTAATAAGATATTGGTTTATTATTGTTGTTGATATTGCACAGTGCCAGTATTATAACTGCAGACAGGGAGTGTCTGGTTGTGAGCTCTGGTATCTCTTTTTCCCACCAAATGAAGGTTTTATCTGAGCCCCACTTGTGTGTGTTTTGAATGCTAAGATTATGCTGAACTCAGGAATGGGTGAAGTTCTCTGAACATGTACAGAGTGACCTCCTTCCCTCTGGGATTGCCTAATACCTCTTTATCAGTTAACTACTCTTCCCAAATTTTTATTGAGGGGAAAGAGGAAAGGGAAAAGAACACACTCAGCACACATCCACGTGCTTTGTAGTCTATGCATCGTATGCTGACATTTCTGCACTGTCTACCTTGTAGGAATCCACTTCTACAGTGATGACACAGCTATGACTCACTCGATAGTTAGGTCACTACTAGCCAAGCAGGACTTTGATGAAGTGGATATGGCAAAGAGGTAAGGAGGGTGTTGTAGTTACAAGAGATCTTGAAGAGTAGGTGTGGAAAATCTCTCTCAGCTTGAGATCCTGGACAGGTGCAGCCAGTCACAGTTCACAGTAATGGGCTGGATGGACTGATGGGTTTGACAAAGAAATCATTGAAATGGACTCTGTCCTTTTTTATTTTGATGATTATTCATTCCTTTCTGTATCCTAAAACACTTCTCAACTGCTTCCGTGGGAGTGGGAACTTGCACGTTCACATTGTTTTTTGAAAATTTAAAAAGACAAGGCAATGATCCTGTGCAGATTTACTCAGAAGTAAAATCTACCCTGTTCATTGGGACTTAGCTCTCAGTATATGAATGCAACTTAAGGCATCTTTGTGTAGAGTTTCCTGCATGCTTACCCAGCCATACCGGTTTTTAACAAAAATGAAATGTCCTGGAGGCTTTTTGTGTGGCGTGGTGGGAAAAGGGGGGAGAGTTTATGTAAGCATTTCTCTTCCCAGGTTTTGAGGAATTTCTCAGACCTCCTTTCTTGTGTTAGGCAAGGAAAATAAAAGCTTCCCAGAGTTTCCTTTATTCTTATCTGATTGTTTCCACTACAGAGATGTGCATGTTTGGCAACGTCTAGGGTGCTTCTTCGCATATATTTCCTAAACACACAGGGACAGAGCCCCTAAGATACTGTTGAAGAGGGCTTGAGAAGAATCTACGTCCTGTGTGAAATAGAGTTGCGAACTTTAACTTGATTAAGTAGCATGATCAGTTAATTCACCCACTTTGCCACTGCCGGGCAATCAGGCACTGTACTTATTGTTCACCTATTGGCACCTGTAGAAGACTTTCCTTTTCCAACAAGCCTTTTAAGTGGAATTTTTTATCCCAGTCCCCCTGATTGGCATTGGGACCTGTGCTTTTTAACTTGTTCATATATGATCTAAAGTTAGGAGAGACCAGTGCGGTAGTCAGATTTGCTGAAAGAGGAGTAGACCAATTACCGTATTTTTCGCTCTATAACACGCACCCGGCCATAGCACGCACGTACTTTTTAGAGGAGGAAAATCCGTAGGCATGCCACCCGTAGGCATTCCCTCCATAACACGCACAGACATTTCCCCATACTTTCTAGGAGGAAAAAAGTGAGTGTTATGGTGCAAAAAATACGGTAATTTGTGGAGGCAAGGACTATTTGTGGCTATTAGCCATGATGTCCGTGCTCTGCCTTTCCAGTAGGAGGCAGCAATACTTCCAAATACCAGTTGCTGGAAACCATAGGAGGGGAGTGTGCTCTTGTGTTCACATTTTGCTCGCTGGTTTCCCACAGACATCTGGTTGGCCACTGTGAGAATAGGTTGCTATTCTTATGTTCTTATGTAGTCTTATCTTCATTGGCCTAGAAATTGTATTTATATGTGTTTTCTTATTGGTTTTCTTATTGGTAAATTGCTTTGGGATGTTTCATGGGAAGCAATTTATAAATGAAATAAATATATCCTCCAAATTCACCCTGCTAACTAGACCAACTAGGCACTATTCTTTTTTCATATTAGCAGCTGTCCAGTGATAGCTCACAGAATGTAAGTGGAGTTGCATTTCAACATAGTCTCCCTGCAGGTTTGCTGAAGAATACAAGAAAGACCCTGACCGGACCTATGGCGCCAGTGTGATTACTGTATTCAAGAAACTTCTCCGCCCAAAATGCAGAGATGTGTTTGAGCCAGCAAGACAGCAGTTTAATGGGAAAGGCTCCTATGGGAATGGTGGTGCCATGAGAGTAGCAGGCATTTCACTAGCTTACTCTAACGTTCAAGACGTAAAGAAGGTTTGTTGATTTCTTATACGTAGCCTGCTGAAATAATGCTGACTACATAACAATAAAAGCGCATCACAAACATTGTCCTAGGCTGGATGGAAATATCTGTGTGTATGGAATGCTGTCTCCAGTGAGACCCACCAAGTGCTGGCATTAACATCTTTCCAGTGCCACGTTGACATGTATGATGCTTACTGCTGTTTCTGGGTGTGCATGTTTTTTTTTGGTGTGTGTGTGTGTGTGTGTGTGTATTGCTTCATTAAACTGGATGGCGCTTTTTACTTGTGCATGTAATTTGCATATTAGGTGACAGATAAATAAATAATATGTTGGTTTAATTAGCCGAAATATGCAACAGTCTCATATCTGCATGGGCCAATGTTTTTGTAATATTTGCATAAACTCTGTAAGGAGCAATCCAACAATATCACCCCCCATAATCTCTCCAATGCAGCCATTTGCTGGTTGCCGTGCTTGTGGGATGTCAGATAAGAGTTACAGGATTTGGTCCTGCACATTGTGGTGCCAGTATCTTAGGAAGTTGCTGCAGTTGTGCCTACTGTTATAGTAGTGTTGGTGGGAGCTCTCAGGGACTTGTCAGTGAATGGTGTGTGTGTGTAACAGTTCCCCTCACATGTACTGTGCGGTCATGACATTGAGAAGAGTCATGTTGCAACATGCAAAAAGTCTTAGGCAGGGTGGTAGCAGCATCGGACTAAGGAGCAGTATCAGAACAGATTGAAGAGAATTCTTTTCATGTTGTGATATCAGAGAAGTTTAGAAAAGTTCATTCAGGATTTTTATAATTTGTTGCCAGAAGCTATGGTGATGGCCATTTATTTATATGGCTTGTAAAAAATGATGAAACAGATTCAAGGAAAGTAAGTCCACTAATAACTACCACCAGATTCAGAGACAAAATTCCTCTGAATAAGGAGTTGCTGAGGAACAACAAGGGTGGGGGTAGTGCTTTCATGTACTGCTGGTGGGCTTTCTGAAAGCATTGGGTCAGCCACTGTGGAGACAGGCTAAGAACATAAAAGCCAGGCTGCATCTGGCTAAAGGGCCATTTAGTCCAACATCATTCCTGTCCTCATAGTGGTCCTTAAGGAAAGCCCATAAGCAGGACCTGAGCAGAACATTTCTAATTTGTTCCCCAGCAACTGGTATTCAGAGGCATACTGCTTAATAGCTAGAAGCCACTGACAGCTATATCCTCCATGAGTTTGTCTAATCTGTTCTGAATTTTCTCACATTCAGCTTCAGATAGTGGCCTGGTCTAGCAGGGTTGCCTTACCTTCTTAGGTTCAACTGCATATATTGATACTGTGGGTAAGTCAGAAAGGCAAGGGAGTCCTTAGACTGCTTTGTCACTGCTTCCTACAACATTTGTTGCCAGCATCTGTCAAAGAAGATGCTAGGCAGGTAAGACATGCACCCTGTTGGTTTAAGACATGCACCCTTCTTCAGGCTTAATTTTTACAACAATGTCTTCTGCTTCTGCAGTTTGCCAAATTGAGTGCTGAATTGACCCACTCCAATTCCTTGGGCTATAATGGAGCCATACTGCAGGCTTTGGCAGTTCACTACGCTCTACAGGCTGTAGAGTTGAATCGGGAGAAGTTCGTGGAGCAGCTGATAGGCCACATGGAGGAAGTGGAAGCAGATGACAAGTCTGTTGCGGATGCACGAATGTAAGTAATAGCCATCTGAGGGCAGGCTTACATTTATACTTGGCTGTAACACAAGGGGGCAGCATACCCTTCCCCCTTTGAAGCACATGCCTCAACCCAGTCTCTCATCTCCAGGCTGGGCTATGAGGAGTTGCCATATTCAAAGCGTCTAAAGAAGATCAAAGAATTTTTGGAGCAGAGCACCGTGTCAAAATCAGATGTGGTGTCAGAATTAGGTATGTACAATATTGAGCACAAGGCATGGACTCCCATTTTGTGACCAGAAATCAGTAAAACACTAATCTGTAGAACTGTAAAATTCAAGCATGTAATCATCAGCATTGGGGAGGAAGTAGATAGAATAGTAAAATATTTGCTCAATTGTGTGTGAGAGAGTGGATGAATTGTGGGAGGTTTAAGACAAATTATCTTCACACAGTGCTTACTTGGCTGTTGGAAATTTTCATAGGATGTTATGAAAGTTGCTGTATAAATAGCTTAAACACATACATACACATGAGTTTTTAATGGTTGGGTCTTTTGGGAACTACCTGTTGATAGGCAGAAATGCAACTTCAGCATTCAGAGTAGCCACAACTCCAAGTATCTGATCTTGGAGGTGCACACTAGGATGTGTTTATAGCCAGCATAACATGCTTGTGGATTTATGTGAGGCATAATGGTCATGTATATAATGGTATGGGTACACACACATACACGTTTCTATAGTAATCACTTTGTACTGAATATAATGAGAGTTTATGGTGGAAGGCTAGATGCATGTGCTGTTGCTTGCTAAAGGGAATTAATTCTTTTGTCAGGCAATGACATTGCAGCCCTGCGCTCTGTCCCCACTGCTATCTATTCCTTTCTGCGCTGCATGGAGTCTCACCCAGATATCCCTGAGGACTTCAACAGTCTGCAACGGACCATTGTTTACTGCATCTCATTGGGTGGGGATACAGACACCATTGCTACAATGGCTGGGGCAATTGCTGGGGCGTATTATGGGGAAGAGCAGGTGCCCCAAAGCTGGAAGTATAGCTGTGAATCTTTTGAGGAGACAGAGAAGTTGGCTGACAGCTTGTATGAACTCTACTGCCAGCGGATTTGAGCCATGGAAAAAGGAACCCTGTACCTCGTCATCAGAACTGTGTTTCTGTTTCATCTTCCAAAGAAGAACTCGTTTGCAATGTGGGGCTTCTTTTCCTTCATGGGAAACATGCCTAGGATATTTTGTGTGGCAGATAAAGGTTCCTCTTGTAACCAATTGCTCAAAGTGCCAGTTGCTTTCTGCTGCATACATAATATCTTGCTCCTCTTACAGTCTCTGATTTTTAGACTTTTATTATTAAATCTCAGTTGGAGTCAAATCTCTCTCAGTTCACTATGCCCAAGTGTTGGGAACCCTTGGTACTGAGCTCTGCTAGGAGCAAGGTAAGGATTTGTAAGCGCTGCTTTCCGTCCATTGTTATGGTGCAAATTCATCAAACGGTAGCTACAGAAATTGCTTTTGGATTTCCTGTGTGGTTGCAAAAGCCAGAGGACGAAAGGCTGGACTTTCTTGTCTTGTAACTGAGTAATCTTGGAGTACTTGAAATCTGGAGATTTTACATATGTCTTTGATAACCAGGAATGTGTGTTACCAGTAGTAAATTTAAAATCAAGTAAAATACACTGCTGCCCTCAATAGAAGACAAAAGGCCAAATGGATGATGCATCCTCCTAAGTATGAAGGGGAGCAGGTGCCACATTTCTGTCCACCCAGCATGCCTGTCTGGACTCCAGTGCCACCAGATGTCCACATCGGGGACTATCATTTGTGCAAACGTGCCAAATCCAGATCACATGAGCCAAATGAAATTCAGGAATTGACTGTGTAGTTTAGGTCTACCGACACTGAACTTTGTTGGTGTTAGAAGTAGTACAATGCCCCCAAGGAAAATGGCTCAGGATATCCTCCTACCTGGTTTGAATTCTATTTGTTTTTAAGAAACAAATATTCAAATTAGAGTTTGTTAGAATTTAAAGTCTAACCAAAAGCACTGTTGGTGTCAATGTTTGTGGCACTGCCACCTTTCTCGTGAGGCCTCCCTGTGCATACAGTGGCCTCTGGGTCAGTCCCTAGCTGTCCTGGTCAGCTTGAAAACCTGTTTTTCACAGTGGTGATCAAAGAACAGGCTTGCTCTAAAGATGAGGAGTGAAAATATAATAATTACTATTACAGTGGTACCTCGCAAGATACTTGCAAATTTTTCGTCTTGCGAAGCACGGATTCCCTGGGTATTAACGGTTTTAAGAAAAAGGAAACAAACTTGCAAGACATTTTCATCTTGCGAAGCAAGCCCATAGGGAAATTCGTCTTGCGAAGCAACTCAAAAAACTCTTTCGTCTTGCAAGTTTTTCATCTTAAGAGGCATTCGTCTTGCGAGGTACCACTGTATTATTTATTGAATTTGCTAGTCGCTTTAGATTGCCCAAGGCAACCCAAAGTGACTTACAAGCAACCCAAAGTGACTTACAAACAAACAATATTTACATTGGCATGATTTTTGCAGGCAGTAATGTGAAATGCAAATCTTTTTGTAAAATAAGATTTATTGATGTTGGGTCAATACAATCAAGTACTGTAGTTTCAGTTCAAAAGTGAAGACCAGTTTTTGATCACAAAACAAGAGTGCATTTTAAAACCAAATTTACTATGAAACAGTGCATGTAACATAAGTATTTACAAAACTAAAAATTCGCTATATACTAGGTTAGCAATGAAGATACTAGAGGCAAACTTCTTTTCTTTAAAAGAGAGAGAATTTGTATATAAAAATGCATATTGTAATGCACAGTTCAAAGTAGTTTCCAAACCTGATCTTTCTGTTGACTGAAACCTAATTCCCACATGCTCTCCAACAAAAAAACTCCCAAACTTTGTCACAGACAATATCTGGCATTGCATTTTTTTTTTAAAAAAAGCTAACTCATGACTTGCGAATCAGCCTCTTCATCCCACACTTCATTTCCTATGTGTAATAACAGCCTCTATGTTAAGAAGTTTAAAAAGTTGTATAAATGCAGAAGGGTTATGCCCTGTATGAGAGAAGAGAAGAGTGAGGCTGCAGAACAGCACCCATGAAACAGAACAATTTAGTTTGGAGATAAATGTGCTTTTTGTCATTGTGTTTTCTGTCTTACCAGCCAGATCACAAATGTTGAATCTCCAAAGGAGCTGAAAAAAGAGGTTATCTCTGTGTTAGAACACAGTATAAATAAATTGTGTACCAACACACCCAGGAGCAATTCTGGGGTTTATGTGATTCTCTGCTGCTGTTAGAGTACTTATCCACCACACTCTCAATCTTTGCCAATCTGACTTTTAAATAGTAGCACATTTTCTTAGATCTGATGGTGTTAAAAATGGAAGCTTAATATTCTACTTCACAGGAAAATAGACTTAAATTTAGAGCACCAGTCTCTTGGAAGCCTTCCAATATTAGGCACGTAGAAAATGTGTGCACTTGGCTTCTTCAGTTTTAGCCTGTGGTGACCCAATGTGAAACCAAAGATGTTATTGCAAGCAGAGTGTGCCTTTGGCATTCTTGTCCTCTCCAGGAATTTAGAAAACATCAGATGGAATCAGAAATCTTGGGCCTATTCTTTTGCTTGTGTCTAAATCATACAAGTTTAAGTTAAATGAAGGAAAGAAGAAGAGGCAGTTGGCAGCGCAACTGAAATAGCAGGTGACCTAAATTTCAATTCTCCAGCATCCATCTATCAGTGTTAGTTATTTTTACAAACCAAAATGTGATGATTTTTTTCTCTCTCAACTGTCGCCCTAGAATACTTGTTCACAAATTTAAAGTTCACTGCATTTTAATGTTTAAATACCTTTATCTACCTTAAACCTGGGAAATTGAACTAAGCCACTCTCGCCATATTGGTGGCATCCTGGACACTTGAAAAGAAGCTCTTTGAACTATGAACTGGATTAATGCCATCTATTTTCTTCATAAGAGGCCTAAACAGTAAGAGGCTCTTGCTTATTTTTATGTGGTATCACCAAAACAGCATATTATTTCTCCAAGATGAGAGAGCTCACTCTTCATCAATTTAAGGGTATGCGTTACCACTTCTGAAAGCACTGTACACATGATCAGTTATCCCAAAATCTGTGAATAACCTTGTAAGGCAGGTGACATTTCAAGCATTATTGAGAGAAAGTGGTAAGAAAAGACAAATTATTCTTTTCCAAAATCACATAAATCTTTGCACACAACACTTTGCACCTTTTTAATAGATATTGCACTATACTGAATAACATTAAGTAGCTAATAGCACCGTTGTAGAAATGATTGAATGGAAAGTTACCATGAAATCTACTTTTTTTAAA
Source organism: Podarcis raffonei (assembly GCF_027172205.1). Taxonomy (NCBI): domain Eukaryota; kingdom Metazoa; phylum Chordata; class Lepidosauria; order Squamata; family Lacertidae; genus Podarcis; species Podarcis raffonei. The sequence goes on from NC_070609.1 coordinate 29,610,851, forward strand.
AAATCAACATTTTTATGGTGGTTGGGTACTTCCACCACCCTGAACAACAAATAAGTTTACACATCCTGAAAAAAATGGTCTCTTAACTGGCACTTTGAAGATAACACAAGTCAAGCTAGTAGCAACTGAACCTATATCTGCAGTGCCTTTACACTGGTTTTGTCAGACAACAGCGTTCATAGAACTATCTCTTTAGGCTGCTGACTCATGAAGGATATTTAGCCACTTGATTTGCTTAGGGACTATCAAGCATGTGCACTTTAGGGAGTCCTGTTTTTGTAGAGGATCACAAAAGTCTCTGGCTTTGGAATATGTTTCACTTGCCATCCCTTTCCCCATATACCTCTGATGGCATGATTTAAAGATGTGTTAAGCATTGTGTAAAAGGTGCTCATGCAAAGCATTCCACAATTTGATAATTCATCACTCTGTCACAATTTGACTGACTTGAATCACACTTTTAGAGCAGAAAGATTAAAAGTGAACAAATGCTAAATTTGGAAGGTGATGTCTTAAGTTGATACGTCACACAACCTGCAGATCCCCGAGTGCTGCTGTCCATCACATGCCTTCCGTGCATCCTAAGAGAATTGACGGGCAGCTAATCCTCAAGTTAGCATCTGTGGTCGATGTGCAGTCACTAGGGTAAACTAAATTCTGAATACAAAGATGGTACTGAAAACAACAGCAAAGTTTTCTCTCTCAAATTATCTTCTCAGCTTGGTCAAAATGGTTCCACACACCATTGGTTTTCACCATCTTCCCAGTGACACTGTTTTTTATTTTATTTTTAACGGACAAGTTTATGGCTACAGTGGATTAAAGGAGGTGTGCCCAACAGCTGTTATGTAGGGCAGAGAAGGAATCCAGAAAAAGATGAATGGATGTATTCAGTGGAGTACAGACCGTTGGCCTGATCCGATGGCATTTGGATCCAGACCTGGTCATTCTCTTTGAGTTCAAGCACTGCACTACCGGAAGCTTGGTCCAAGTAGCCTTTTTTGTATTCATCGTAGGTATAGGTGGCAGGCACGTTGTTTTTGTAAAGTGCCACCCAGACATTAGTTCCTTTAACGTGCACGTGATACGCAAAGTAATAGATGCCAGAGATGGGACAAGTGAAGATTCCTGTCACTGGGTTATAGCCGTTGTGACCATTGTACAAAGTCCTGTCGAATTTTACTGGCATTCCTGAGGCTGGGAATGGTGATGTTAAGATGGCAGTGAAGGCAGGTACCATCTGGGCAGATAGTTCCCCTCGGCCAAACTGCGGCTTCCCAGGCTTGCCATTCCCCAGAACTGCTCCCTCTACACCTCCATTTGGCAAGTGGAGGCCAGCAATCCCTGTCTCATCAAACATCCCGGGTGCTCCTGGGGGTCCAGGTGGCCCTGGTGGTCCTGGAAGCCCATTTAATCCAGGATTTCCTGGAACCCCTGGTGGCCCACTGGGACCCACAATACCCGGCTCCCCTACTTTGCCATTTCCTGGTTGGCCTGGGAGGCCAGGCTCTCCTTTCAGTCCTGGTAAACCTTGGGGCCCCATTGGACCAGAAGGGCCTTGCAGACCTGGTATCCCTGATGAGCCTCTGAGGCCTGGTTGCCCTGGAATACCAGCGTCCCCCTTTGGGCCTATGGGCCCTGTAATCCCTGGGACCCCAGGGAGACCAGCAAATCCACCTTCCCCCTTGGGGCCCATGGGGCCAGGCATCCCTTGTGGTCCAGGCAATCCTCGCTCCCCAGGAATCCCTGGTTTCCCCACAAAACCGCTAGGCCCCTGGTCCCCACGCATACCTGGTAGCCCTGCAGGCCCACTTGGTCCAGCTTCACCTTTAGGGCCTGGAATGCCATGTTTACCTGGCATACCCATAGAACCAGGAATCCCAGGGGCCCCAGTGATACCAGGGGGACCCATTTCACCTGGCTCTCCATCCATTCCGGGCTCCCCTTTTTCTCCGCTGATTCCTGGCACACCTGGTTGCCCACGATCTCCCTTTAAGCCAGGCAGCCCAGGCTTCCCGTACCCTGTAGGCCCAGGCATGCCAGGAAGGCCACGGTGACCAGGTTCTCCCTTGGGGCCCATATGCCCTTGCAGTCCAGGCACACCAGCTGCCCCCGGCACACCAATTCCATCCACACCTGGTGGGCCACGTGGGCCCATCGGGCCAGGCTGCCCAATGAGCCCTGGCTCTCCTGGAAGCCCTGGGTCACCTTTGCCACCTGGAGCACCAGGCAACCCATCAAGTCCAGGTTTCCCAATTCCCTGTGGCCCTGGAGGTCCTGCAGGGCCTGGGGGGCCTCCGTTTCCCCGTGGCCCTATCAACCCTGGCTTCCCAACTCCATTTTCACCCTTCATGCCACGCTCGCCACGGGGACCGGGCTCTCCTTTGGCCCCAGGCTCCCCCCGGAATCCTGGCAGGCCTGGGCTTCCTGTTGCGCCTGGCTTTCCGTTCACAGAAATGCCAGCTGGTCCAGGCACTCCTGGAGGGCCTGGCAAGCCTCGTGGCCCTTGGTCTCCTCTCATGCCAGGCTCACCATTAATTCCAGGCATCCCTTTCATACCTGCCTTGCCAGGGAGCCCTGGGATGCCTGGTTTGCCAATGCCAGAAAAGCCAGGTGGGCCTGCGGGGCCTGGTTGGCCGTGGAGCCCTGGTTTGCCAATGCCGGGTTTCCCAGGGTAGCCAGGTGGGCCAGGAGGTCCTCTTAGGCCAGGCTTTCCAGGAGGTCCAGGTTCTCCTTTGAGGTCCATCGGCAGCAGTGGTGGCATATCTGCGAAGAGAAGAGGGACACATCAGTATGAATTGGGAAAGAAAGGACTAGCAAGTAACATTTTGGAAGCCAAGGGAAATGTAGATGCATGCCATCTCTTCAGCTCCAACTACCGATGGCTCCCAGCACCATTATTGGTTAAACTTCCTTCTGTTGCTTTCAGAACATAGTATCTGGGTAGGTAACAACCTTTGTTGCCTGAAAGTCTTGAGTAGACACATTGATGCCATCAAAGGACATTGCACAAGAACAACAACATATTTCCAAATATGTATTTAGATTTGAGGTCCTTTGGAATAATTAGCTGCATTTCTGCATTGTGACAATTAAACAACATAATCCAGACAACTCCAAAATAAGAACAAGTGATTACGTTTCTGCATGTGCAAAAGCACCTGTACAAGAGGGTCACAGATGAAGGTAAAGGCTTGGTGGTAGATACCAAGCCCCTTAAGAAAACTACATTCGTAAAGAAACCTAGCTTGCAAGATGCACAAAACAAAGAACAGTGCTCAGGCAGGCCTCCTGCTTTTCTATTGTTGAAACTGTGCTAAACTTACATTCTTTTAAATGCCATGGTGTTCCCCTAAAACTCACGAGTGATGTAAAAGAGCCTTTGTTCACTCTACACAACGATGCTGAGTTTGAGTCCACCCCCCCCCGCATGTACTTCTGTTTAAGCACTGTCTTGATGCAGCGATAGACAGGATCAACACCATCTCTTCAAAAGAAAGTAAGTCTCCAGAGATTTGGCCATTGTGAAACAGTTTCCCTCAGCCAATGGGAGACTAATTCTGCAAATGAAACACACATGCGAGGAAAAAGACCCAGATGGCATTGACAAAACAGCCCTCATTCCAGTAGGTGAGTGTATGGAATACACTTATATTATTTTCAAATCTGAAAAATTAGCACCAGACATTCCTGATGTTACTCTCCTCCTGTTAGTGGAAACATTTGTGGCTTATCTGCATATCAAAGGCCTTGCCCACATCCACTGTCCTAGCTAGGGTTGCAAAGGCATCTCAGGAAATCCTTGCCCATACAACTCTTAAGTGGCCACAGTAGTAATGCAGCCAAAGAGAGCCATTTAAGCTTGTATGCTCAAGCAAGTTTTTTTTCTTTCTCTTTCGGCGCCCGGAAAAAATGCTTTCCCGAGGAAAATTATTTCAGTATGTTCTTATACTGCAGTCAATAGTTTGAGAAGAATTAGCTTTCTAGGTCATCAGAACAAGGAAGCAGTCAGGCCTACGAGGCGAGGGAATGAGAGTGAAAGAAAAAACAACACAAACACACACACACACACACACCAGTCTTATGAAAAGGAATTGGGAGGTGGGGGAGAGAGGTGGAAAGGGAATGAACAGATGCAACTTTGCCAACTTCAGCCGGTCAGGAAAGCAGACAGGAAAACCAAACCGGGGACGCTAGCACGGAGAAATTGGGACACTGCAGCCCTGATGTGATCCAATTTCAAAAGAATTATGTCTCGCCGCAGAAACAGAGTGTGTGCTCAACAGCAACAGTGTTTGTATGGGGATTTATGCCCTCCCACTGAGGCATGAGGAGAACCTCAACTAGTGCTTAAAGGCTACACCCACCAAGAAAGGGGGGGAGGGAAAGCCTGGTGGGTGTTAAGGGAAGGTTTCTTCAATTGATGGCCCCCATTTCTCTTAACATCTGAGCTCTGCCTCTTCTTGAATGGGATTGTTCTTCACATTCTAACTTATGGGAGGCTCTTTGTTTTAGTGTATTTCATTCTTGATTTTAGTTAGCTGCCGTGCGTGATGCATAAACACTAAGCCCTTTGCACTCATATAGTCATAGTCCCCCCCCCCACTTTCCCATCTAAAGTGGGGATAATAATACTGGCCTATGTTAAAAGGTTGCAAGAATTAACATACTTTAAAATGGAGAATGTATTTGAAGTGCTGTGAATTCTCAAAAGCACCACATCAATTTTCTAAAACCAGATCCATGCCTCTGATGATAAATCCTCATCAAGAGCCATTTCAAGAAAATCAGTTGCCAAAGTTTTTCCTGGCACTGCAAGTCATGAACAATTAAATCAAAAATGTTACTGCTAGGAACCTGCTAGGAGAAGTTTCTTTTTTGCTTTGCTCTGCAGGTAGGCTTAGTTAAAGGTGATGGTGGAAGCAGAATACCTCTGCACATAAAAGCAAAAAAGATTGATCTAACCATCACCCTGACATGTTATGTGTTTTATTTGCAGGGATGGTGTCTGCTTCTGGGAAGGAGCACATATGCAATCAACTCCTACTCCCTGGTAGACTTCAGAAAAATGCCTTGACACTTGATTGTGCTGGCAGTACAAAATGTGTTTGTGGCCCTTTAGATCACAGATGGAGAAGAAATCTGATTTCATTTTCAAAATGTTCTTCATCTGAACAATCCTGCAAGGTTTTTTACTGATCCTATTTTACAGGTGGAGAACTTAGGTCAGAGACCAAATGCCGTCCAGAGTGCCTGGGGCAATCCAGCTAGATGGGCAGGGTATAAATAATTAAACTGCTATTGTTTTTGTTATTATTAGTTAGTCACACACTTTAATAAACAGACTTAACCTGGCTGTATTTACTCTGGAGAAAAAGCAGCTTCAGGCCCCAATCTGGATTATGCTTCTGATTCCGACTGTGGCAATCACTCTGTACCCGGCTTCCTCCGGAGGAACCAGTGCTGGGATCATGGCAAACCCCTATGTTTTCATTGCACCTAGACTTTCCCAGTTCCTGTGGTTCTGTTCCCGTGGTTCTGTTTGTGTCTCAAACATAAGTGGAACTAGACAAGCTTCCTCCTCAAGCTGCCTTTGGAGGCCTCTTGATATTGCAATTTGGAAACTGTGACTTTGAAAGACTGCAGATTCCAAAAACAGCCACTGGGTGGTGGTGTTACATAAAACATCAGCATTTTTCCATTGGCTATGGCCATCACCTGATCATGAAGCTATTCACATCTTCATATTTGTCCCCCCAGTTTACTCCGGCAATATACTTTTCTTGCCTTGTAAAAGGCACTGGGGCTAAGCCAGGGCTCTGGTTCAAGCCCTTATGCCTGCCTCCTCGTTTTATTTTCTTACTTGAGAACTTGACGTGCATATTTTCCACATTCAGAGTATGTTCTCTGCATGCTTTTGAATAGTTAGTTATCATGTCCCCAGAACATTTGTCTTTTCTGAGCAGTCACCATGCTGTAAGTTAGTCCTTGGGGAAAATGCAAAGTGTTTGCACATTCACAGGATGCTAAGTCAGGCCACTGGTCCATCTAGCTCAGAACTGTCTACTCTAAACTGACTGGCTCTTCAATGTTCCAGTTAATTCCATTGGATCTAACTGTCAGTCCTTGGAAAAAGAGTGTGTGCAGGTACTTTCTCCCTCTTGTGGGTGGGGCCACGGGTGTAGAGGTGTTTTTTTTTTGGAGGGGGCTGCTGGAGTGATGTACCCCATGCTTGAGCTAGAGAATGAGTGGGAGTGAAGGGGAGGAAGGAGGTGGAAAAGCCTAGTTCTGAAACCTGGACAAATCTTCTTCCTTGCCTGATCAGCTTTTCTTTCTTTTCTTTTGTTGCCTCTCACCCAGGGTGTGCTGCTGCTGCTGCCTGCTGTTTTCACAAACACAGCCTGCTCAGTGGCAACAAGAACACATTGGAAGAAATAAACACTAGCACAGAGAGATACTTGAATCTCAGCCCATCAGCAGCCAAAAATGTTACTTCTCAGTAAGGCTGTGCTGGAGTTTGTGCTTTGTTTTGTTCTCCTTGGCTGCAGTTCAGATAAGAGCTTCACAACAGCTGGAAAAGGCAGGGAAAAAGAAAGGAAGACCTTTGCTCCCTTTAATGCTACATAGAAGGGTGTGCGTGTGTCTTTTAACCTCCTTACATACCACATTTAAACATCCGATGAGCCTAGTTGGTTGAGCAGTAATTCCTGTGCAAGAGATGTCCATCTTCTCTGCTAGCCTTTAAGACACCTGGGTAAAGATACCTTTTCCCTTACTCTCTCACAGTTCTATAAATTATAATTCTGCATCAGCAATACATGTACTCTGGAATGATGCTGAGAAACATCTTGTTCTATCACCAAATGCAACAGATACCATGAGGTAGAGTGAGGCAGCTGCCTCAAGGGGCGGGTACTGAGGGAGGGAGTGCAGTGCTCTCAGGACAAGGGACACATGATCCTATTTGGCTGCCCCACTGACCCGCCTAGCAGTTGCATTTTACACTAGCTGCAGTCTCCAAACTCTCATCAAGGGCAGTCCTCTTCGAGGCAGCAGCAGTTGGCACAGAGCATGAGGAACTAGAGGGCTGAGTCAAAGAATTCAAAGAAAAGGTAGGTTTAGAGCGAGGCGAGGCAGTCCCAAGCACACTGGGCAAAAAAGAAGTTAAGTGGAATCTTTTGTAGGCATGGGGGACCTTAATATCTATATTATGTTTTATGTACATTATGTACATTACCTAACTGCAGTCTTTGCAACAACTCTGTAAGGCTGCCTTTTCTCCAAAACGTCTGTGCTGGCTTGGGCCAATGGGAGTCACACCAAAGCATCTGGAGGGCACCAGTTTGGCAAAGGCTGCTGTCAGGTACACCAGTGGCATCTTTCCATTTTGCAGATAGGGACGTGGCAGGGGAGGAAGGCTGAGCAATAGACTGTGGCTTGTCCAATGCCACCTATGGAGTTCATGGCAGACATGAGAGGTGAACTGGGGATTGCCTGATTTGTAACTGTCTCTGAGCCACTATGATACACCACTTCCGGGATATGCCTGGCAAGGAATTTCTGGTGCCCAGAGCCTACACTCCCTTTCCTGAAATTAGTTTTGAGAGAAGCATTCCATTGTAATCAGCAGAATAGGCTGTGGTGTGTGGTTGGTTGTTGTTGTGTTGCGCTGTCCACAATTTCTCTAGTTTGCAGTTGTGTTCACAGGCCCCACAAGGTTGGTGACTCCTGCGGCCCTAAATCTCATATACCGCATCATTTGTGAGTGCCATGCTGCCTGTTTCTAGCTTAAGCCACTTTCCTCTAAAAAATGCACCCAAGCAGAGACCTGATTTTCCCAAATTCCACTGAATCTTATTTATTTAATATCATTTCATAAAATTTATATACTGCTTGATTGCAAAAAAAACCCCTCAACATTGTTTACCAAAAAATGCTTTGAGGGTTTTTTCCCAGCAAGAAGTTTTATACACATTTTACCTTTTCGAGGTAAATATCCCAAGTTTGCATATATACATTATGGTAGTGTATATATGCTTTCTACACCAATATATGCTTTATACCCTGTGTAAAGAATATAACAAATGAAGAAGCATCTTTGGAAAGCGCTGCTGATAACTTATTAAATGTGAACTCTTACATGGTTGTGAAGATGGGAAACAGCACTTAAACATTTGCTAGATTTCATTTATTTTAATTGGCTGCTTTTATAAGCCTCCTGTGCATCAACAGCAACCCAGCACATCTGATTATCAGGTGTGCCAAAACACAGGTGCCATGTGGGAAAGTGCTTATGCCACTTGTTTTGCAGACAGGGAGGTAAAGCTAGTCTCTTCAAGCCCCAGGGACACAGGGAGCTGCCTTATACCAAGGCAGACAAACAATCCATCTAACTCAGTATTGTCCAAACACTCCGGTAAGCAGCTCTCCAGGGTTTCAAACAGGGGCTTCTCCCCATCCTACCTGGAGCTGCCAGGGACTGAACCTGGTATTTCGGCATACAAAGCAGATGTTCCACCACTAGGGCCTGCCCTTCTCTTTCAAGGATCTACACCTCTGGATCTGCTTTCTCTTGTCCATGTGCCTTTACCAACCTAGATAATAAGTTTGCAGTCTCCAGCAAGGTTCAGCAAAGCTGTGTCTCCAGTTCAGAGTGAAGCAGTCCCCAGGGACCATTGATTACTTCTCTGATTTTGTCTGTTGTCAGCCAGAGAAGCCTGTCTGGATTTCATACTGTACTGCCCCCTGTATCCCTCACCAATGACCGGGAAGCCCCTTTGCAGTCCAGCTGTGCTGCTGCAAATGGAGAGCACCTGCTATCTCACAGTGGTAGCCTGAAAATCCTCCCTTCACACCCAGCCTGCAGCAGTCACAAAACGTCCTCACCTTTAGGGCAGAGCAAGAGTATTTACCAAAAGACAGTTTTCACGGGTGCCAAGTTACACTGTTTTAACAGCAGCGGCTTTATTTACAAGCCCAGGAGTTTTTAACTTGACCTTGTCATCATTCTTGGTGTGGAGTAAAAGAATTAATAACGGTAATTCACCTCCATCCTGAGGGGGCAAAGGGATGCAGCGGCCTAAATGTCAGTACCCTTCTCAGGCTTGTGTTTCCTGCTTGTGTGCTTTTGTAACTCTAATAGTAAATTTCCCAAGGTTTGGGTGAATCACCTGAGAAGGTCTGAAGAACATCTGTTTTCATAGCTCACAGATTGTTTGTTGGAGAACTGCACTGCAAAATTTGGGTAAGTGTGAATTATTGAAGGATGCCTATGTTTTGGTTCTCATATTGCTTTGATAAATCCAGCTTTGAATGCAAACAGAATCACCCCCACCCTTACCAACTGGCAGTGGCTGCTCAGGGTTTCAGGAAAGAATGTTTCCTTGCCCTGGAGATTCCAGGGATGAAATCTAGGACCCTCTGCACACAAGTCATGTGATCTACTACTGAGCTACAGCCCTTTCCTGTGAAAATGCTGATTGCTGCACATCTTAAAAGAAAACTATATGAATAACATGTTTTAAAAACAGACTGGGTGTGATATGTCGCCCAGCTGAATGTCTGACACCTTACTTTAGGATGGGAAGACGGTTGCTGCCTGCCAAGTGCCTGAGCCAAGCTCTCTTCTATTCTGGAGAAGTCTTCCTGTGCAATATGGGATGTGGCCCTTGGGTGGGAGACATGGCTGAATAGGCCACTGTGTGATCATAAAACTGATGATTCACTAGCCAAATGGAACAAGGCAGCCACACCTATATTTCAGCCCCTCCTCTAGGGTCTGCCCTAACTTTAGGTAGAGTGAGGCTGATGCCTCAGTCCCTTGTTACAAAAGGGCAGAAATTGGTTTCTTGTTTTATTATTATTGGAATTTATCTCCCAGAGAGAGATACTCATGGGATTTTTCTGCCTCAGGTGGTAAAATAACACATACATAATGCACACTTTGGGGTGCAATTTACTGTTCTGCTTCAGGCAGCAAAATGTCTTGGGCTGTCTGTATCCTCCTGTGTTGATCATTGACTGCTAATCCTGAAAACAGCACGGCACTAACAGAGAACTGGGGCACAGTAGGAATCAAGTGCTCCACATATATATTTAGACCACAACTCCAGTCATCCCTGATGTTTGGCCACACTTGCTGAGGTAGATGGGAACTGACAATAAACTAAATCTGGAGGGCACCATGATTGCTACCCCTGCCATAAATGATGAAGTTAGATATAAATTACCCCATCAAAAACCAAACCAACCAACCAACCCACAGGCTACTGAAGAGGGCAATACAAGAAAATAAAAGAGTGAGGGAGCCTCCCTCCAGCAAGCAAAATACAACTACCCCACCTAAAGTCACTAGCCAAATGAAACAGCATGCCAATTCATTCTCTGGCTGTGTACACATTATCAGCTTAAAGTGCATCTTGGCTGTTCTTCTCAATTTGGATCAAAGCCGGCTTGGGAGAAAATGCATCAAAATGCAGTGTTTCCTAAGAAACTGCGGGATATACATGGATTGTGCTAACATCATGTGTACGCTGCTTTCCAAACCAGAAGTGGAAGTGCACTGGATGCAGACTATATTGGAGTGTGTACGCATCCTCCGTCTTCCTAGAATCATAGAGTTGGAAGAGACCACAAGGGCCATCGAGTCCAACCCCCTGCAAGCAGGAAACACCATCAGAGCACTCCTGACATATGGTTGTCAAGCCTCTGCTTAAAGACCTCCAAAGAAGGAGACTCCACCACACTCCTTGGCAGCAAATTCCACTGTCGAACAGCTCTTACTGTCAGGAAGTTCTTCCTAATGTTTAGGTGGAATCTTCTTTCTTGTAGTTTGGATCCATTGCTCCGTGTCCGCTTCTCTGGAGCAGCAGAAAACAACCTTTCTCCCTCCTCTATGTGACATCCTTTTATATATTTGAACATGGCTATCATATCACCCCTTAACCTCCTCTTCTCCAAGCTAAACATGCCCAGCTCCCTTAGCCATTCCTCATAAGGCATCGTTTCCAGGCCTTTGACCATTTTGGTTGCCCTCCTCTGGACACGTTCCAGTTTGTCAGTGTCCTTCTTGAACTGTGGTGCCCAGAACTGGACACAGTACTCCAGGTGAGGTCTGACCAGAGCAGAATACAGTGGCACTATTACTTCCCTTGATCTAGATGCTATACTCCTATTGATGCAGCCCAGAATTGCATTGGCTTTTTTAGCTGCCGTGTCACACTGTTGGTTCATGTCAAGTTTGTGGTCAACCAAGACTCCTAGATCCTTTTCACATGTACTGCTCTCAAGCCAGGTGTCACCCATCTTGTATTTGTGCCTCTTATTTTTTTTGCCCAAGTGCAATACTTTACATTTCTCCCTGTTAAAATTCATCTTGTTTGTTTTGGCCCAGTTCTCTAATCTGTCAAGGTCGTTTTGAAGTGTGTTCCTGTCCTCTGGGGTGTTAGCCACCCCTCCCAGTTTGGTGTCATCTGCAAATTTGATCAGGATGCCCTTGAGTCCATCATCCAAGTCATTGATAAAGATGTTGAATAAGACCGGGCCCAAGACAGAACCCTGTGGCACCCCACTAGTCACTCTTCTCCAGGATGAAGAGGAACCATTGATGAGCACCCTTTGGGTTCGGTCAGTCAGTCAGTCAGTCACAAATCCACTGAGTGGTAGCATAGTCAAGACCGCATTTTACCAGCTTCTTTACAAGAATATCATGGGGCACCTTGTCAAATGCCTTGCTGAAATCAAGGTAGGCTACATCCACTGCGTTCCCTTCATCTACCAGGCTTTTAATTCTGTCAAAAAACGAGATCAGGTCCGTCTGACATGACTTATTTTTCAGAAATCCATGCTGACTATTGGTGATCACAGCATTCCTTTCTAGGTGCTCACAGACTGTTTGCTTAATGATCTGCTCCAGAATCTTCCCTGGTATTGATGTCAGACTGACTGGGCGGTAATTATTTGGGTCCTCTCTTTTCCCCTTTTTGAAAATAGGGACAACATTTGCCCTCTTCCAGTCTGCCGGGACTTCGCCTGTTCTCCAGGAATTCTCAAAGATGACTGCCAGTGGTTCTGAGATCACATCTGCCAGTTGTTGTAATACTCTTGGATGCAGTTCATCTGGCCCTGGAGACTTGAATACATCTAAACTAGCCAAGTATTCCTGTACTATCTCCTTAGTTATTCTGGGCTGTGTTTCCTCTGCTGAATCATTTGCTCCAAATTCTTCAGGTCGGGCATTGTTTTCTTTATCGGAGAAGACTGAGGCAAAGAAGGCATTGAGGAGTTCAGCCCTTTCTGTGTCCCCTGTTTGCATTTCACCATCTTCTCCTCTGAGTGACCCCACTGTTTCTTTGTTCTTCCTTTTGCTACGAACACACCCATAAAAGCCTTTTTTGTTGCTTTTAAACTCTCTAGCAAGCCTGAGTTCATTCTGTGCTTTAGCTTTTCTGACTTTGTGTCTACACGTGCTGGCTATTTGTTTGAATTCCTCTTTGGTGGTTTCCCCCCTTTTCCATTTTTTTGTACACATCCTTTTTTAATCTTAACTCAGTTAAAAGTTCTTTAGATAGTCACCCTGGCTTCTTTAGGCACCTTCCATGTTTCCGTCTCATTGGTATTGCCTGAAGTTGCGCTTTTACTATCTCCCTCTTAACAAACTCCCAGCCATCATGAACTCCCTTTCCTTTTAGTATTACTGTCAATGGGATCTCACCCAGCACTTCCCTAAGTTTTATGAAGTTGGCTTTCTTAAAGTCAAGAAATTGAGTCCTAGTATGCTTGGCTGCTCCTTTCCGCTGTATAGTAAACTTCAGAAGAGCATGATCACTCGCGCCTAATGATCCTTCCACTTCTACCCCACTAACCAGGTCATCAACATTGGTTAGGACCAGATCTAAAATGGCTGTTCCTCTTGTTGCTTCTCCCACTTTCTGGACAATGAAGTTGTCTGCAAGGCTAGTGAGGAATCTGTTTGACCTTATGCTCTTGGCTGAGTTTGACATCCAACAAATATCCGGGTAATTGAAGTCCCCCATTACTACTATCTCCCTTCCTTTTGCATGCTTGGCCATCTGTTCCAGGAAGGCATCATCTATGTCCTCCGTTTGGCTTGGGGATCTATAGTAAACTCCCACAATGAGGTCACTGTTATTCTTCTCTCCCTTAATTTTGACCCAAATGCTCTCACTTTGGCTTTGAGGTTCTAAATCTTGGATCTCTTCACAGGTATACACATCCCTGACATATAACACCACTCCTCCTCCTTTCTTGTCTGGTCTGTTTCTCTGAAATAGATTGTATCCCTCCATTATTATATTCCAATCGTGGGACTTATCCCACCGGGTTTCAGTGATGCCTATTATGTCATATTTAGTTTGCTGTACCAAGAGCTCAAGCTCATCTTGTTTATTTCCCATGCTTTGCGCATTAGTGTACAGACATTGAAGTCCATTAATCATTCCCCCATGTCTCTTATTTAAGGATTTTTTCCTCCCACCACTAGGTCTGCGTGCTGTTTGCTCCATTTGGTCTATGACATTTGGATGATCATCTTCATCAATTGATAGACTCCTACCTTCAGGAACACTGTCTCCCTCCCCCACATTAGTCAGTTTAAAGCCCTCCTGATGAGGTTTCTGAGATTTTTGGCAAAAACATTCCTCCCAACCGTTGTGAGGTGCAGCCCATCGCTTGCCAGAAGTCCATCTTTAAGAAACTGCAGTCCGTGATCTAAGAATCCAAACCGTTCCTGTTTACACCATTTGCGAAGCCAGTTGTTCACTTCCACTATTTTTCCCTCTCTCCCTGGGCCACGTCGTTCAACTGGGAGGACAGATGAGATGACAATTTGTGCATTTAATTGCTTCAATTTAATTTGTGCATTTAATTGCTTCCTGAAGGGGACGTTGTTATGGCACATCCATTCCACTCAACATCCTGCCTTTAGCCGTGGCTGTCTCTAGCAGGTACCCCAGAGGGAAGGAAAAACCCAAAAACTCAGGCTACTGCAGCAAGAAACAATGTCCTGCCAGCCTGGGCCCCAGTTTCCTCTCCTCTCTGGGTGGCCTGCCTTGATTGCCTGCCTTTCCTCAGCTGAAAAGCACACCAGGCTTCCTGTCCAATGGTCTCGCTCTCCAAACCAACACCTGCATGAACACGATGGCAAGCCAATCAAAGGAAGCACTCAAACAGAGACATATTCCTAGGCTCCCCCGCCAATGCAAACCCACTTGAGCCAGCAGAAGTGCAAAGGCTCCTGGGAGTCATATTCCACCTCTAGGCAAAACAAAAGGTGAATTGTTTTACTGGGCACCATATATTCTATAGCGTATCTCCTTTGCTGGCCCACACCAGTGTTTCAGACCTGCATGCTGCCCTGCCACAGTTATTTTGCAGTTTGAGGCAAAATACACAGGAGTCCCTTTTGTAGCTCATTCACTGAAGCAAGGCTGGAGTGCGGGGGAGGTCAGAACAGGGGAGCAAATTAAAATATTCTTCCCAGCTACATTGCAGAAATTGGAACCCACTTACTCAGCTAGCTTCTGATTATAAGAAGGGGGGAAATAATAAAAAAGATAATTACATCTCCTGTCACAGAAAACGCCTACATCACACCCTGGTCCCATAATACAGCACCTACACTCTCAACAACAATAGACTCAAAGGTGGTGTCTTGTCCAGAACACATGGGGGGCGGGGGCGGGTCTAAACCCATGCCTTCCCAGTCCAGCACTCCAGCTACTGCACTCTCCAGTCACCTTTGTCTATTAGCAGGGTTGTGATGCCATTGCCATGTAACCACAGTAAATACTAAGGGAACTGATCTGAGAACCCAAGCTTTTCAGGGAAAGCAATAAGGTTCAGCATGTCCTGAGATCTGACAAGCCTCAGGCTGAATAATGTGTGTGTGCGCACACATGCCTAGCAACAGCCACAACTGTTGTTCCATCATCTGGAGGGAGCAGAGCTAACCTCTATGTGCACAGCAGAACTGTGAACTAATATCTGTTTTATATCAGCTTTTTTATTTTTAGGTATCTGTATGCTGCTTTTCTGGGGAAATCCCATCCAAATAACCTTTCAACAATAAAAAGTACATGCAAAAAACAATCAGTATCACTAATACCAAGGAAAAAGACTGATCACACACACACACACACACACACACACACACAGGTACTGTATATGTATTTACATATAAAGAAAGCATAAAAATAAATTTAAAGCAATAAAAACAGACTCGCCATTCCAGTAATACAATGATATACCAACTTACTTTCAGTGAGTGAAACATAAACCACACAGGGGAAGGGTCAATCAATGCAAATCAGACTTTAAGGCTTTACAAAAAGGCAGAAGCCAACCCCAGCTCTACTGGGCAGCTCTGTATGTGTTGAGCCACCACAGAAAAGGCTTGCTCCCTTGTGGTTCCCTCAAGCTGACTGGTCGGTAGTTTCCTGAATCTACTTTTTGCCCCATCTTCAAAAAGATGGGGGAGACCCAGGAAACTCCCAAATGATTAGCTTGACACTGATACCAAGAAAGGTCCTAGAATAGATTGATATGTGAGCACATAGGAAAAAAGGATGCTGTCATCAGCGGCGGAGCATATGCCTGCGCTGCCCAGGGTGGGCGCGCTCCCAAAGGGGGCAGGGCATGGAGGGTGCCCTCCCAGGCACGGGATAGCCGCTTAGATGACACAGTGGCATGTGCACCCTATAGCTGGGGGCGGAGCAAGCCGCCGATGGTGGACATTCAGCACACCACATGCCCGCGACTCCCAAGCCTCCCCCAGCTGCCCAAACAGCTGCTGGCAAAGCGGCGCAGTTCCCCCTTTCCCCTGACAGCTTCAGGTAGGCTTGGGAGTAGCAGGCGGGCGGGCAGGCGGTGCGCCAAATGTCACCCCCCTCAGCGAAGACACCTGGGGCAGTCCGCCCCTACCACACACCCCTTCCTCCGCCACTGGTTACTAAGACCCAGTATGGGTTTCTCAAAAACAAGTCATTCCAGATGAACCTCCTGTGTGTTTTTGATACAGTTACAAGCTTTGTGGATCAGGGGGGTGCTGTGGACATAGTGGATCTTGATTTCAGTAAGGCTTTTGACAATGTTCCCCATGATATTCTTGCAAAAAAGCTAGTAAATTGTGGTCTGGACAAGGTAATGGCTAGGTAGATTTGTAGCTGGTTGACTGAACCTAAAGAGCGCTCACTAATGGTTCCTCATTATCCTGGAAAAAAGTGACAAGTGGGGTGCCACAGAATTCTATCCTGGGCCCACTGTTGTTCAACAACTTTATAAATGAAAGGGATAAAGGAATGGAGGGGTTGCTCATCAAATTTGCAGATGATACCACACTGGGAGGGGTAGCTAATGCCACAGAAGACTGAATCAGGAATCAAGATGATCTTACAAGTTTGGCCCATACTGGGCCAAAACTAATAAAATGAATTTCCACAGAGACAAATGTACCAGCTGCACAAATATAAGATGGGGGACACCTGGCTTTCCTGTAGTACATGTGAAAAGGATCTAGGGGTCTTAGTAGACCACAAGCTTCATGTGAGTCAACAGTGTGATGCAGCAGCAGCAAGAAAAGCAAATGCTATTCTAGGCTGCATCAACAGAAGTATAGTGTCCCAATCAAGGGAAGCAATAGTACCACTTGCTTCTGCAGCCATTCTGTGGCCTAACTACCACCATCACAAATGCAGACCACACACTGCAGCCTTATGGCCTCCAGGCAACCTCTGCTAGTCAACAGACCCAGTGCCACACACTTTTAGGTACCACTGTGAGACAACCAAAATGGCACAATCTCTTCATCACCTAGCAACCAGCACTAGGAGACACAGCATGATGGCCTCCTTTCTCCTAGCAACTACCACTTAGAACTTAAACATCTTCTCCGTTAACTATGGTTTCTACTTGTAGGAGAAAAGGGCAGGGATGGAATCACCATAATTACTGTGGGGTCTAGGCAGAGGAGGTGTGAAGCTAACATTAAACATGGAAAGATGAAGGCAACAATTAAAAAAAATAAATCAGTTATATGCCAACCTATAGCCAAGTTCTCAGGGCTACTGGCAAGAAGAATACAGTGGTACCTCGGGTTACAGACACTTCAGGTTACAGACTCCGCTAACCCAGAAATAGTACCTCGGGTTAAGAACTTTGCTTCAGGATGAGAACAGAAATCGTGCTGCAGCGGCAGCAGGAGGCCCTATTAGCTAAAGTGGTGCTTCAGGTTAAGAACAGTTTCAGGTTAAGAAAGGACCTCTGGAACGAATTAAGTAGTTAACCCGAGGTAGCACTGTACCACTGTAAAAGTAATCTGAACATTTTAAGTAGGAACAAACAGTAAGAGGCCTGGGCCTGGGAGTTGTTGTTCCTTCAAGATAAAGCTCTACAACCCCCCCCCCCCACTTCTGCCTCCTCCGGAATCTGTGCACCTGAAGGCTACTTACCTATGTACTGCCCTTTGCCTTCCCGAAATGGAGGGCCGAGAGGTCCTTTCACCACAGGCTGCATGTATTTGATCTGCCCATAACCACCTCCAGCTCCCCCTCCAGTCACCGTGGAGATGCCAACCACCAGCAACAGCCACAGGGTTACTTCATGGAGCATCGTGGCTTTGTTGGTAGTCTCTCTGCAAACAAAATGTGACAGCAAAATCACCTTTTGAGAAGATCTCTAAGCTGTTCCTTGGGTATTTTTAGCAAAAACAAAGCGGGTGTATGTGTGTGAGAGAGAGATTTTGCTAGAGCAGGGATGGGGAACCTCAGGCCCTGGGACCAACTACGGCCCACTGGGCCAAACACCCTCCCAAGCCACTAGCCCTGCTGTGCACCCTCCCTGAGTGTTTTTGCCTGGCTGGAATGTGCCCTTGAGATCTGATATGCTTCTTGCTAACCTTGATGGAAGAGAGAAAGGTGTCTGCATGAAATCCTGTGTAGAAGAGGTCAGCTCAATGTCCAAAAGTCCACATTTCTTTCTCTGCCCACTTTTGGTTCTGGCCCTCCCTGTGGCTCTCTGGCTCAAAAAGGTTCCCTGCCTCTGAGCAAAATTCCCTAGTGTTTTCCCTCTGCTACCTTCTCCTGAATTTCCCACTCCCCCAACACCCCAGTTCTCCTCCTTTGTAGCCACTGGTTCTTGATGCTGCCAAATTATTTTGCTGAGGCCTTTCTATCCATGGTCCTCCACGCAGAAGACCCTGTATCTGTTGTTGCCTCTCCTAGAATGTGCCCTTCACATTGCTGACAAGAACACCCCATCTGCTGTGCAGACAGATGGAGGCAAGATACAGAAGGGCAACTGCATTTCTGTATCATTTTGAGAAGAAGTGGGAATTTCAGCTAGCATGATGTGGTACCTGCCAACCCCCTGTTTAATACATCTGTTGAACATGGACAGACTGGCCCCTCCCTAATTCTCCTTTGTATGAGGCCACCCCCAAGAAACAGTGTGGGCATACAAAGTGGGGATACATCATGAATGCATAGCTGACTCTGGAGGGCTTGGGGAAGAATCCATGCAACCACGTCTTTTAGATCAGGCCACTTGTTCCAAAAACAGCTGAAGCACATATTTATTCATTCAAAAACATTCCTAGGTTGCTTTTCAGTAGAACAAACCACAACTCACAGGCTGAGCACACACCGTACATTTAAATCAAAGAATCCTGGGAACTGTAGTTTGCTAGAGGTGCTGGGAATTCTAGTTCTCTACAGTTCCCAAGATTCTCTGGGGCGAGAAATGTGCTTTAAATGTATGGTGTGTACACAGCTAAAGTTTTTTTTAGCTGTGTTTTACAAAACAGCAATATAAGAGCACTGTTGTAAAGCACCCACAGGGCTGCATAACTAACAAAAACAAAAACCTGACATTGGGTACAAACAAACCACCGTGGATGCCCATCCTATTTTTATTTTATTTGTTTATTTATTAGATTTCTATACATTTATTTATTAGATTTCTAAACTACCCTTCATTGAAAGATCTCAGAGCAGTTCACAAGACAATATCACACGGCCCTCTTCAATCCATAAGGTAGGGACCCCTGCAGAGAATGCCTGCCACTCTCTTTCCACCAGATGCTTCTCTGAAGGCTGTTGTACGATCAGCATGGCATTCTCTGATTATTTTAAATGAACTCACAGATCTATTTCAGGTATTTTGGTCCCAAGTGCAGTGCTTTACAACCTCGATTCCTCCATTTGTTCCTGAAATACAACTCTCATCACTCCTGACCTTGAGCTTAGCTGGCAGGGGATGACAGGAGTTGTGGTCCAACAACATCTGCGGACCCAGGGTTCAAGATTACTGGTGCAGGGCTTTATCTGCTATCAAGGACTTCTTACAACTGGCTTGGTAGCAAACTGGCAGTCTGCGCAGCCACTGCAGCAGAGGAGCTATATGTGCATGGCTAGATACCCTGCTCAGCATTGTAGCCGCTGGGTTCGACCCCAGCTGCAACTTCCAAACCAGCCTTAAGGGTAGCCCCACACAGAGTGCATTACAGCAGTTCAATTTTGAGGTTACCAAGACATGGGTGAGAGCAACTAAGCTATCCCTTCGTATTTCCAGGAACAGGTCTAGCTGTTATGCCGGCCACAGCAAATATGCCTCTGAAGTAAATGACACCCACTCTAGAACGCTCCTTACAGATTCATCCATCACCACCACCTACCCTTTAATGAGATCATAATGAAGCAACAGTGGGGTGGAGGGGATGACCAAGCTGAGGATTATTATCACGTCTTTCGACTGAGCAGGATTTCCTCCAGCAAAAAATGTGTGCGCTTGGGAATTGGCTCTTGAGAGCGTCTCTGATTCCAAAGCCAAGGCCTCACTGTGCTGCCTTTGAAACCCTCTGGCTTGAAGAGGGGGTGTGAAGAAACCCTGTTGTGTTTGGCGACTTGAAAAATGACTATGTCAGAGACACAATTCCCTCACTTGGAGTATCGCCAGAGCTAGTAACTCTCCGCTGTGGTGCTTCTTAAAACGTCAACAGGAGTTTGTTTGGTCAAGTACTTATGAGTAACCTTGACTGCTTATGATGCTCAGTAATGCCAGACGCTTGCTAAAGTGCCCACTTGTGTAAAATTAAAGGGCCTTCTATAAATACTGCCTTCCACTCTTGCGACATTTTCCGAGGCACAGGCTTCAAATGAGGCCTGTATGAAGCAAAGGACAGTTTATTTTCTGACAGGTTTAATGACACAGAACACCAAAAGTGCTGTTGACTAATTGAACCACAATCGCCATTAATAAAAATTAAAGACCTCGGCCTTTTCCTGCCTCCGAAGGAATGAAGAGAGCTACTCCTCGCCTGGATTTGATTGGAATTTCCTGAGCTGAAACGGGAGCGGGGGGAGGGGAAAAAATACACCATGAAGAAAGAGGAAGAAGAGTTTTAACAGCGGGTAGCGATGGAGATTGGTCCCCACATGGAAGTGATTTGAATGCTATGTGGGCTTGGCGGGAACCTGAAAGATCTTTAGTAGCAATGTCATTCCTCGTCTAACCCAAATGATGTATATTAAGTCTCCTTTTATTACTTTTACCTTTGAGAAGAGGGCTCCTGCCCTCACCCGGCCAAAAGGTGGCTAGGGCTGCAGCTGACGTTCCAATGATCTGAGGGAAAGAGTTTGTGTTGGCTGCTTCCTTCCATGTCTCCCAAGGTTTCTGCACAAACTGCCCCCTTGTCACCAGCAGAGGAAATGGCTCCTCGCTCAGAGAGGAAGCTGGTGGAGGGCAAGAATTAATGCAAGCTACATGGGACCCCAGGAGGAATAAGACCTATTACCTTTCCTTTAAAGGAAAAAAAAACAAACCCCAGCAACTTTTGAGGCTCCACGTGAGACTAATTTTCCAGTGAAATCGGTGTAGAGTGGTGTCAAAACATTTTTCAAAAAGGGCCAAATTTGATGAAGTGAAGGGCTGTGAGGGCCGACCAATGGGCCAACCATTGGTTGTTGACCTCTTTTTAGGGTTGAAGTTGTTGAGGGGTTTTTTAGGATTTTACCCCAGGAAACAAACTGCCACAGGGGCCGAATCAAACCGGCTGGTGGGCCGGATTGGAGCCCTCCAGCTCTTTTGGACTACTACATCTCCTATCACTCCTATCAGCTCCGACCAGCACAGAAAGCTGCCCTAGAGCAAGCTCATTGTGGAAGGACATGAGTGGGGAAAGAACTGCTAAGCTGATCTTCTAGGGAGAAGAGAGGATACAATGGACTATCCTGGAAAAGAACATGGCTAGCAGGCTAAAACCCTGAACAGGAGCATTCCTAAATTTGGTATTTTTTACAAATCTTCAAGTCTCTGTGTGACTGTCTGATACCTGACTTGTGAAGAAAGCTTTCCTGGGAACTGAATCATAACCACCTAAGAAAGAAAGTTAGTAAGGGTGGCTTCCAATCCAAACTTTATTCAATATTCACCTGATCATTAGATTACTATCAAACATATTTCTCTCTAGTGATGCCTCCTTCTTACTCAGCATAGATGAGATATTGGATATGTACTATCAACAATCAGAAATCCATGGCAGCTGAGCATACTCAGCCCTCTTCACTGGGTTGTTTATTGAATCCCCCCCCAAACTGAGTATTTTTTTGGGAGGTACTTCTGCTGCACACTTAGCTACTTACATTTTGGGGGAGTGGGAACAGAGATGATGATGGAGAAATGCTGCTATTAAATGCAATCCAAAGTACGATGTTCAAAGGGTGAATCTAACAACAGGAAACTATATTTTTCACTGTCCCCCCTTTAAATCTTGCCCTTACCAAAACAATAAGGACCTTGCTACTGCAGATGACTCTGAGATTTTGTCTGTATAGCTGTTTCTCCCTCTCCTCTTTCAAGGTTTTCTTCATACCAATCCCTCAAGCCACAGAACAGGCAGAATTCCAAACCAAGTAGGCTTTAAATGAAAGGTAAATATACGCCAAGGCCTTTACTATTCATTATAATTTTCCTTGTTTGTTTGTTTTACCCTTCAACAGTGTGGAGCTGAATGGGATTCAAACAACAACAGAGCACAGGAAGCTGCCTTAGACTAGCTCAAACTATTCACCCCTTTGACTGGCAGTGGCTCTTCAGGCTCTCAGGTAGAGATCTTTGTCCATTCGCTGCTATCTGATCTTTTAAACCAGAGGTGCCAAGGATTGAATTTAGGACCTTCTGCATGTGGAAGGCCAGCACAAGCAGCAACTCAACAGAGAGCATTTATCACAACCCAATTGGAAGCCAGTAGTCAAGAACAATGAATACATAGCCATGAGTTTTCTTGTTATGCATATAAGATGGCTTGCTGAAAGCAGGTCCATAAGGTTTACTCTAGTCAGGTGCACATCAACAGCTAGACCCAGGGATTCTGCCTAACAGGGTCTCCATTTACTCATGAGCACTAATAGGCTGGAGATGGACAACAGCATATTCAGTGCTGCATCACTGCCCCTGCCATTTGTATTTTGACCAACAGTCCCCCTGGTTTAATCAACTGGGCGTGCAGACAATATTCAGCTAGATGGACTAACGAAACCAAGTCTTATGAGGAACACTTGAGTGTTGGGTATGTTTAGCCTGGGTAAGAGGAGACTGAGAGGAGATAAGGGCTGTCACATAGAAAATGGAGCAAGCTTGTTCTCTCCTGCTCTGGAGGGTAGGACCTGAACTAATAGATTCAAGTTATGAGAAATGAGGTTTCAATTGAACACCAGGAAGAATTTTCTGATGGTAAGAGCTGTTCAACCTTGGGAGGTGGTGGACTCTTCTTCATTGAATAAGTTTAAGCAGAGGTTGGGTGGCCTCCTGTCAAGGATGCTTTAGTTGAGATTCCTGCATTGCAGGGGGTTAGACTAGAAGACCCTCAGGACTCCTTCCAACTCTACAATTCTCTGCTTCTGTTATTCTATCCAGCAATGATCTGGACAGGGTCAGAGGCTGCAGAGGCAACAGATGGGCAGGGCAAGTCTGGGACAGGGCAGAGAGCTAACTGTGCAGGATAGGGGGACACTGCACCTGAGGTAGCTGGACATTAACTCCCTAAGGAATCTTTCAGACCACCAGGACCCACAGTGCCAGAGCCTGGACCCTGATGGAACCTTCCCCTGAGACTGAAGAACCAGATGCCTCTCACTGCATAGTACCAGCCAGCCAGCTAGCCAGCATCAGGAGGGATGCTATGGAATGAAGGAGGAGGGCCCATCTTTAGGCCAGACCGCTGGTCATTGGAGGCTCTGAAGTGCTCTCAAGGGTGTGCAGCCTAGAAGAGGTAATCTGGAGACAGAGACCTAAAAGGCTTTAGTCTGCTCCCAGTCTTTATTACAACAAGTTGCTCATTTAGAGCTGTCTGTGGTCCAGTAGCCTTGCAACATACCAGAACACATCAGAAACAAAGACTGCCTTTCCCCAGTCTCTATAGAGGTGCTTTATTTAGGAATTGCCTAGCATCTTTTCTGTGTCTCCATTGGGCTTCCCCTTTCCCACTCTCTGAGGTATTTTATATCCTCCCAGTCTCTCCTCCCTTCTTTTTACCTAAGGTACAGCAGCTGGGCTCCTTCTCTGCCATCAGGCAGCTGATGGGGAGTTTCTCAGCCTTCTTCTCCCACAGGCAATATCCAAATGTGGTCTCCTCTGCAGTCATTGCCTGGTTGGTGAGAATTGGGGCCTGCCCAAATGGCCAGGTGCCAGCAAAGGGCTAGTGAGGCCTGGCAACCCTTCTCAGACTCATTTCAGGCACTCATAACGTCAGAGAAATGAAGTGTATCCCGGCTATGCCACTGACTGATACAAAAAGCAAAATGTCCTCAAGGAGACGAGAGCTCTGCTTAACATGATGGGAAATGCTAAGAAACTTTTAACGACTTCTCTCATGAAACTGTACTCATGAGTTGTACAGGGCCCCAAACCAGCAGAATCTTAATCTGTTGTTTGGACTTGGGTGACCAAACAAACAAAACAAGCCAGCCAAAAGTATAAATATAGACAGCACCTTGAGCCAAAAACGTAAAACTAGGAATACAGGCAACAATCGTGGAACACAGAAATGAACCAGAAATTCAAAACTCAGTATTGTGTCTGTTACCCTGAGTTCCTTTGGGAGGAAGAGTGGGAGGAAAATAAGTTGAATAAATATTATGGTAGTGGTAGTAGTAGTAGTAGTAGTAGTAGTAGTAGTAGTAATATAGCACAGGCATAATAATATGGTAACGCACTACATGCAATACAGCAATGCATGCACACACCACTTTGTAGGTGAGTATGTTTATAGATTTATTACATTTTTATCCAGGCAGTGCACACAGTCCTCCCCCCATTTTATCTTTCCAACAATCCTGTGAGGTAGGTAGCAGTGAGAGAGACTGTGACTAGATGGAGGTTCAGCCACTATTTTTCTTTATGGCTGAGTGGGGATTTGAGCCCAGGTCTCCTGGGTCTTCATTTTATGATTATTTCACATAGGCTGTCATTTAAATCTATCTAGCAGAGAAGAAAAATACAAAAAGGAGCAGAGCCAGAGAGCCACAAACATTTAGGTCATACCAGGTAAGGGGAAGAAAATCAAACTGCTGATTCAGACTATTCCACATCCCTCCATGATCCCCCTGCTTCAGCTTTCTTTTTATACAGCAGAAAACATATTTTTACAGCTGAGATATTTTAATATGGACTTCTTCTCTCCTTTTAGACAAATCCCCATAAAACAATGTTTCATAAAAACAAGTGCTCTTCTCCTAAACTCTAAAAGACACAGAAAATAATAAAACCACCAGGGCCCCTTAGGGAAGCAAACTGGCTCAGAATTGCAGTGCAAATGAAGCCCCATATGCCTCTGATACACATAATCCACTCCCACAAAATGCAGCGTACAATAAAGTATATCGTTGAGCAAGTCATTTTGTCTCAGTTGTGTGGATATGAACTGTACCACAGTGTAGTTTGTAGAACTGGTGGAGAATGAAAACATTTTATCAATTTGATTAACTGCAAATGTTTTCAAATAAATATATTGTTTTTAATGCAAGTAAGCATATGGATGTTCAAGTGCTAACTTAGAAGAAGGATTTCCCCTCTTCTTTCACACCTGAAAGAATGCTTCTTCTAAGATGATGCCTGCTGTGAAACATTTGTAGAATCTAAAAACAAAGGAATCATGTATTTTTGCTGCAAAACTATTATTGCTTTTATTTAAAAGTTACTAGTTAATCTACTAAAATCCATACAATGAATTAACTAAGGCTGCAACCCTAAGGAGTGGGGCAAAATCCGATGGCGGTTCAACCACCATATCCAGTACCTTGGAAAGAATAGGAAGAAAATGGGAGAGGGGGATTTTGATATCCTCCTGAGCATGTTCCAACTTCTTCCTGGTTTGGGGGTGAATCAGGTGTGCTTTGGATCCTCCAAACTGCCCCCACTCAAAAAGCTCCCTTTTTGGTCCTACTGATGCTAGCGCTCTGGCACTGGATGGGCCAGGGTGTTGGAGGGTTTGGCATCACTTTTGTGATGCTTCACCTTTCCTTCTAGCTGTATCTAGTTTTTAATTTTTGTTATTTATAGTTTGCAAATTGTTAGGGGAACCCCCCCCCCTCTTTGAAAAGCAGTCTATATCTAAGTTGTTAAATACAGTTCACTAAATATGATGCAGTAAGTCCTGGGTCCAGATACGTTCTTTACATGCTGGTTTCCGTTCGCCAGGGTTACCATGCCTCCACTAGGCAGGCTGCTTCCTTTGTGGGCTATGCCTTTCCATCTGTGAAGACGAAGGAAGTTGTGCCAGCAAAATGCACCAAAGCAAATGTATCCTGGCCACTCATCAGTTGGGAATCTGGCATAACACTCCGTCTCCAGGACATCGACACTCAGCTCCCTAGAAGTTTATAAAAAGATGGGATGGAGAAGACAAGCTCTTTGGGGGCTGGCCTTGAACCCTGGCAACCTCCCATCACATCCCAGACTAAAATAAATCAGCTCAAATTGGGCGTGAAAAAGAAATCCATCGCTTGCCTAGGCCAAAACTTCCTCTGCAGACAGGGCCATGAGTGTGGGCTTTAAACCATGAACGGGGGCGAGGGGGGAGAGAGGGGAGAATCCGTGCTGTAAACCTGGCACAAGATGCACTCACCATAGACCATCTTTAATAACTGTGCTAAAGTGAAAAGGACTGCATCTGCCAACAGTGAAACTAAAATTGGTCACAGAAGTGCATGCCCAACGAACGACAGATTTCTAGAGTGCAAAGTACTAGAAAACTGCGCTGAAACTACGCATGATGCTCATTACAGTCTCACATACACCCAACAAAAATATTTTTAACCTAGGGCATTTGCCCAGGTTCCAATCTCCAATGTGGGATGGCATGCTGCGGAAGGCGGGGCAGGTTTTAAACCTTTCATTTCTGCCTGTCTTCTACCCTGAAATTGCCCTCCCTTCACAACTGCTTTTAGATTCATGGGGTTGGGGGCAGAACCAAGTGCCCATACTGGAGGGTGACTAGCATCACCTGTAATTTCTGCCTCATTTCTTAGCTAATGTCGTCTCTTTGCTTGTCACACACATGCACACACAAACTTACAAGCTTATGTACAATCAGATTTTATTTCTTGATTAAATAGAGAAGCTTTATGAAAAGCTCTGAATACCAATTGCTGGTAATTGCAGGTGGGCAGAGGTGCTGTTGCGCTTATGTCCAGCTTGCAGGATTCCCTCAGGCATCTGGTCGGTCACTGTGACAACAGGATAGTGAACTAGATTGGCCATTGGCCTGAAGCTCATCTTATGCTCTACACCAGGGGTCAGCAACCTTTTTCAGCCACTGTCCCTCAGACCATGTGGTGGGCCGGACTATATTTTGGAAAAAAATATGAACGAATTCCTATGCCCCACAAATAACTCAGAGATGCATTTTAAATAAAAGGACACATTCTACTCATGTAAAAACACGCTGATTCCCGGAACGTCTGCAGGCTGGATTGAGGAGGCAATTGGGCCACATCTGGCCCACAGGCCTTAGGTTGCCTACCCCTGCTCTACACTCACAAGGACTAGAATCTTGGGTTAGAGTTGCATGAGTAGATGTCTTCCTTCCCTCCTGCTCAATGGTGTGGAAATTTCACACATGGCCTGGTCACACAAGTTACAGAACTGTATTATTAATTATTTACAAAAAGGCTGCACATCATCATGACAGAATCCATTATGTCAAGCCAGGCTTTAAAAATAAGGATCTAAAGCTTAATTTGAACCAAGGGACACCAGGAACTGCCCTGTAATAATAAGGGGAAGAGTGCCTCTTAAAATAGAAGATCCCTCAACAAACCAGGACTAGCATCTTCTACGTTAAGTGGCAAGGCTTACAGATCAGAGCATACTGATAACACATAGAAAGGAAAACATGAAATGTAGGGTTGCCACTTATGCAATGCCAAAAAAGAGGAAAAATAAGATAAAAAAATAAGATAAAAGAGGACAGATTTGCACAGAATGTGCACAGGCTAATTTGTATTTACAGATTTAAATGTAGAAATAATTACTATAATTTCAATAGAAATACATCTCGCCACACTGGGGAGGACTATGACAGGTGATCTGTGTCCTGTCTGCTGTCCATGTGCTAACAGCTATTGATGAGCAACTTCAACCACCACCCCAGCTTTCATTCCTTATGGTTTTTTGTTTTCAGTTTGGAGAACTCCTAGCCATCTCCAAATCAGATGTTTCATGGTTATATTTCCAGATCAGACAACTTTGCTGTTTGCAAGGTGAATCAAAATCTCTGATAACTCATATAACAAGGCAGTACACAAGACAAGCAAAGAAACAAATTTACATTTTGCCTGTTGGAAGAGAAATTTAAATTACTTTGGGGTTCTATGTTGTGTATGGAAAGCTGTTGTTTTGTTTTGTTTTTCTTCTGCTGGATTCTAACTGGGTTATGCTTACTAATTAAAATCCCTACAGAAATTGTAAGCCTCCCCTCCCCTCGCTCTCATTCCCTGTTCCATAAGAAAGCATACAATAAAATTTAAACACAGAAATGCAATAGCTCTCCAGCTGTACAATAATAGAATTAATAAAACAATCTGCTGAAATGTGAACCTGTGAGAGCAAGGAAAGTTGCAGAAATAAAGAGTGAGGAAAATTAACCAAGGGTCAAAGTTCTTGGCTCCCTGGGCAGGTCTCCATCCCCAAGACAATGATCCTGTAACTGGAGATTTAGTAGGGTAGAGGATTCCAGCCAATGTGAATTTACTAGCTTGTAACACAGACCCCCTTGTCCCAAGGAGTTGTAAAAGCAGCATAAAATTGGGCCTTCAAGGGGAAAAAAATACAAAGCAGATCCCCCACAGAAGGGATAAGTAACGGGGAGGCACAAAATGAGTCCCAGGGAGGTAACTCAACTGGGCCATGGGACTTGGGCTGCCTAAGTTGTTTCTGATGGTGATATAACAGGCATTTCAACCACACATAATGACAAACAGTCAATGCTGGAGGAGGAAGTCACAAATTCTGCTAAACCAAGGGAAGATCTGTCCCAGTTTGCTTTTTCAGCGTTGTGTTTGTGTATATATTTAGAGCACATTTTGTCAATTCCATGCGGGAAACTACAAATCACAAAGAAAATGGGGACAGGAGATAAAATGGAGGGGGGAAACATATGGTACGCCCTCATAGCTTGTGTAAAAAACCGAGTACGTGTCAGTAACTTAGGACATCTGATCCATATTGCAGATCATTTTCTGTGTTCATAGGAACACAAGGAAGCTGCCTTCTTCTGAGTTAGACCTTGGTCCATCTAGCTCAGCATTGTCTGCACTGACTGGAAGCCACTCTCTAGAGTTTCAGACCCAGTCCTATATGGGGAAACTGGGAATTGAACTTGGGATCTTGTGCATAAAAGGCAGAAGCTCTGCAACTGAGCTACAGCTCTTCCCCTACCGTTGGCCCACAGTTCTCATCCACCACAGTCAGCATGGCCAGGGATGAGAGCTATGGCCCTTCAAGTTTCATTGGTCCTCTGCATGTTTGCCTGAGCTGTGTGAACTACACACGGTATATGGTTTACAAGACTGGCTTTATAGTCTTGACATGGGTAAGTCCAAGTGAATTACCTTTTCCAGGGCAGCCTTTCACATTTTTTGTTTCACCCTATGGCTGTTGTGGCAAAGCAAACATCAGCTGCTATAGAAAGGAAGCCCTTATCCTTTCCTTTGCTGCTTAGGAATTACTAAACAATCAGCTCTGGTTTTTATCCCCAGACACCTTCTTTGAGGAAATAGAAGTAGCAATTCATACCAAGTAAACAAACAGCATGATTCACAATGGTTGTTATCTGCATTCTGGTCCATCATTAGAAAGCCTGGCAGGGCAAATTAAACACGATATTGTTCAATCATTAAGTCTTCTCCAGTCACATATTTTAAAAGGAGTGTTTGCAACATTAAAAAAGAGTGTGTGGATAAAGGTAGAGTAACTTTTCCTTCTTAGCATCATCCCAGGCATTTGCCCCTTGGCCTTGCTCTCTCCTTGTAACAGAATGGGCTGCGAGTTGTGGGAAGAGAGTATGGGTGTTAGGCCAGGGGCAAATTCAGCTTCCCTCATCCACAAACAATTTCTGCTGTTAAAAGCACCCACCCCAACCATGCCCAGCTTTATACATGAACAAGTGGGACTTGCAACAAAATGTTGCAGCATGAAGTGTTCCTGTTGAGGATGCCAGCCAGCCAACCAGTCACACCCTTTCCCGTGATATTCCATTCCTTTATTCCCTTCCCTAGTTTTTTATCCCCTCTCCAACAGTCAGTCTTCGATGCCTACTGGGTATCCATTGGATGCCTTTCTCCTTAGGATTTCTTCCTCCAAGATATTTTTGGAGTAATGCAAATTTGCTAATACCACCCTTTTGTGCTTGTATGGGGCAGACTTGGTGATTGCACCAACATGGCTGCCCCCCATTATGCTTCTTTGGCCCAGTGAAGGAGGCCTTTGTGAAATTAACAGCCCTGCAAGTTTTCCTCTGCACACACTGACCCAAAAGATTCCACCCCAGTTTCACCTCCATCATCCTTCATCATGAGACAATACTGCTCAATTTTGACTTATGCATCAACTGGCTTACTACTATTAATAAACAAGGTAGGGGTTATGCAATTCCTTAAAGACACACCTAGAAAGGGGCTCCAAGCAGAGTGAGAATTGGATTCTGAGACTTGCATGCTCTTGTTTCTCCCTCTCCCTGCAAACTGGGCATTTAGAGAGCTCTAGCCCAGCCTGGTGGTAACAGCAACTCCCTTGAATGCTCTCAACGAACAAGGAAAGTCAAGAAAAATATATCTGCAGTTCACCCTCCCTCCTTTTCTGAGAAACACATATGGGCAGAAGACGAAGGTCCCTTCTCCCTTTTCCTTTTATTGTGGAAAACAGCAAACATAAATCCCAAACCATCCCAAAGCATGTCTTTTAACTCACCTGCCTGCCTTGAAATGCTTCATTCTCCAAGTCCAGACTCTCCCACTTTCCTTCCTAAGGCTCCTGCGCACAGCCTGAATACTTTGATTGTCTTTTGCCAAGCTGTGACGTATACACCCACTTACATATTCCCTCTAAACATCAACAAGCTCCATCCCGAGACAAAGTGGTCAATTTATTACTTTGAAGGGGTTCTCTGTGCGCAGGCAAGTGTGGCATTAACCACACACTTCAGCTTTAGCTTCGCCTTGTAAACTCTGTGGCAGATAAATGATTTCTCTTCTGACGCTGGAATTAGGTCTTCGTGTGTGGCTGCACCACAAGGCTGGCTGGCTTCTGGTGAAGCCAGAAGTAATGATGCATCTGACTAGAGAAAGGAATCATCACTGGGAACTCCTGAACGGGATTTCTAATCTCTGGATATTCAGTTTGCACACCTCTCCAATGCATATTTCTTTAAAGCCACAGATGACAGATAGAAGATGATAGATGATAGATAGATAGATGATAGATAGATAGGGCTGCTGTGATTATGCTGAAGTTCTATGGATGTACAGAAAAAGCCACCACATGTGGCAATGGACACAGAAATCAGCCTTCTTCAAATCTCAGGTGTCTTCCTCTTCTATTTTTTTAAGGGGAGCACAATTCTAGCCCTTATAGCTCTGAAAATATGCTCAAATGGGTGTCAGCAATGGCTGCAGAAATCTGAGTGGCCATTGCTTACTGGTTGGCAAGGCACTGAGAATCTACAAAGCTGCCTTTAGGGAGCAACCAGAGCTCAATCAGGGCCAAATTACATGTTACATGGGAGAGCTATGGCCAGATCTTGATGGTTTTAAAGCAGACAAGGATTCTGGATTTGAATCCACTAGGGAAAAGGGATAGGTATGTAGACTGTGCCTATTTTCTCTTGGCGTGGGGCTAACACCACCTGACATGGCAAATTCTTCAATCAAATTTGGAGTCCTACCTACAGCTGTTTTGAAATGAAAATAAAAACATGGGGAGACCCACTGACAAATCTACAATGTAGTTTTCAATCCTGTTGCAATCCTCTGCATGGTGGGATCTCTGCATAAGAACACAAGAGAAGCCCCTGCTGGATCAGCCCAAAGAACCATCTAGTCCAGCAGTCTGTTCTTATAGTAGCCAAGCTTACAAGCCCTGGACCTGTTTTTTACATATAGAGATTTCCCACAGTGAAACTGATGCATGAGGAGGAGACAAGAAGCACTGGCCCAAGCATGTAACAGAGAGAAGTCAAGAGCAGGCGCCATCTTCTTCTGTCACTGTTGGTGTTAGCAATTCTTCCTTCTCATATTGTGATCTCTCTGCCCAAAGAGAAACAGCAAAGGAAGAAGCAGGAGCAGAGGCAAGGATGGGGTGTGATTTCATGCACACCTGGATTTTCTTGCAATGTTGGTGAGTGGTTATGGTGACCTGTCCAAACCACAAATGGTGGTCATGGGCTGCAAGGAATGCCTGGCAACATTTTGGTCAGGGAGGCAGGGAGGTTGGGGCCAAGCTAGAGTTGCAGGACCCTGGATAGCTCCAAGCAGACAGATTGCTCCAATGAAGTCTGGAGCTCAATGGAGGCCTTTTATCCTTCTTAGATCTGTCCACCCCTCCCAGAAAGTGTCCCTTTCTTGAAGAATGGAGCCTTAAAAGCAGGGATGGGGAACATGTGGCCGTTGCAGTGTTGTTGGACTTCAACGTCTATTATCCCTAGTCATTGGCCATACTATCCAGAACCAACTGGGTCCAACAACAGAGTCCAACAACAACTGTAGGGCCACATATTCCCCCTCACTGATTAAAAGGGTAGTCCTGTGTCTTGGAACACCCATGCCTTGTGTTTTGCCTACAGTGATGAGATATGGGTGAGCATGAGGCCCCTGGTGTAAAAGCAACTGGTTCCTTAGGGGCTGGTTTGTCATTATGATATTAAATCGCCTCTATTGTTACTGTTACTTTGTTCCACCTTTTAAAGACTTGGCATAAGCTGAAAGGGCACATTACTTTCAAGGCATGGCCACTGCTGACCAACAAATTCTATCTCTGCATGACATAACTCTGCACACAGTCTGTTCCCAGTAGCCCACCAGCAACAGTGGAGTGGGGGGACACTGAGTGCAATAATGCCATGTCTGCTTTAATGAAAAATTATAAAAGGAGAAGATGAAGGCCTTTGTCAGCCATGCATCTAAAGTGGCATTTGGTTCCAAGATACAAAAGGATACTCATCTTAAGTTGAGGTCATAAAAGGGTTATCAGCTTTGGGCGTAGACAAAGATGGATCATGATACAACAGAAAGGAAAGAGGCACATTTATATAACTTCTAATTGCTGGATATTGCTGCTTTCTCCTGTGATAACTCTGCTCTGTGTTAAGATTCCTACTCATTTCTACATCACTTTTTAAGGCAGAAAATGCTGTTCTTAGTTTTATTCTTGTGACAGTCTTGTGAGGCAATTTTAAGATGAAAGGTAATCCACTTTTTCACATAGCTGAGCAGGAAGATGAACCTGGGATTGGGAAAGTGATATCCAACCTCTGTATGCTGTATTCAGGGAATAATACTGACTTGAAGCAATACGACTATATATGTTCCAAATAATTTGTCTCTCGGAGCAGATGGAGGGGAAAAGGCAAAAGAGGATGCCAACCAGAAGCCATAGTGGGCTTAATGCAAACACTTTCCCACTATGGAAACTGGCTGTACCTCAAGCTGTCAAAATTCATTCCAGGGTTATACTGCTTTTGCTGTTCGGCAATATGGCATCCCATTGCCGCCACATTTCCAATCTCAACAAACAGGTCAGAGGCTGATTGAATAGTGGATCTTTTATAAAGACTCTGAAAGGAAAGGGGGGGAAGGCTTTCCTGATGCCTCAAATCAAGCCCCTTATAGCAAGGAGAATCAAGCTGCAATTATTTCTAAATTTTCACCCATACTTATAAATATGCAATTTTGTGTAAATCTGTAGCATCTTTGGCCTTTGTTTGGGGAGAAGCATACTTGAGTCTTGATCTTAGACTTTCTATGGCAGCAAACAGAGCAGCTCAGGGGAGGGGGGGAAAGGAGGAAACAAGACAGCATGGGCAGGGTTAAACGTGGTGCAGGGGGTATTCCAATCAGCATCCTAAAGCTTGGCACAAACCTATACACTGCCCTGAGATTTTTTGATGAAGGGCAGTATATAATAAATCTAATCTAATTTAATACAGGAATAACTTGTTTGAAGAGGAATCAGAGGCAGCCCTACCATTTAGCATGAAGGGGGGAAGATCATGCTGGAACAGCTCAGTTGGTAGAGAATGATACTCCTAAACTCAGGGTCATGAGTCTGAGACCCGTATTGGACTAGATAAGCCTCATGGTCCCTTCCAGCTCTACAGTTCTCTGATTCTATTATAAAGGAAGCCAGGAACTGGTGTCTGAATGGTAAAACAGTACTGCAGGAGTAGGTCACTAATGACTTTTGGGGGGGCAGCATATGTCCCCTATCTATGCTACAAGTTGCTATTGGCTTCATACAAGTGCAACTGCTGTGTCTTCCCTCCAATAGTCCGGGGAGTTGTAACTTGGCCAGGTGCTAAGAATCTCTTTTTTAGAGATCCCTGATCTTAATATACTTCCCAGAGTTCCTTTAACCCTAGAGAAAAGGAATTAGTATTAAGCCAGAAAAAAATCTGTAAGAAGATATACATATGTGGGATGTAATCCACTGGGAGCAGTCAAGCACTCCTTGTTTTGCTAGAGCGGACATGTAAGGGAATGTTTGGTCCACCCAGTCAAACTTCCTGTTCCTCCTGGCCTGGAGCATCCTTCCTTGCATGTGACTAGTGGGTGGGGGTGACCTTTCCAGACCCGGTAAAAGGACAAGGCATGCTGCCACTCTCCCTTTTTTCCATTTTCTTTTTGTCCTGTGAACTACCTGGAATGAACTGCTGGCTGCCAGCCAAGCAATCCCCCAGGTCATCTCCCTTATGGGATAAACCTGTTAGTATAAATTTGTAACTTTAAGACTAAAGCCTGCCTTCAGGGATCACACTGTGCTCTGCCTGATCGTGAATAAACTTTCTTTTTATTGCTTATGAATGAGACTGTAGTGTCTTTTTTCTTTTAGGAGGGATTCTAGGGGTCTTACCAGGAAAATATTAGAACACATTTCAATCTGGACAAGCCAGATTGAATTGCAAATTGTCTTAAGAAACTCACACGGGTTTGCAACTAGTTTTCCGCTGTGTAAAGGGGAATGCACTCTGCTAAGTAAAGGAACTTGCTAACGCAAGTTAGGAAGGATATTAATAAACAATATATCGTCTCCTGCCACCCTGAACATTCCCACAACATATTCCCTTAAAAGTAGCACGTCAGGATGGCCCTTCCCTACCTACTACCTACTTCACATAGATGCTGCTGCAATTAAGACGGTGAAATGCACAGATACCTTACAGAGTATATGAAATTACAGTGAAAACCAGGCTTGATATGACCAATGGTTCGATCTCGTGTCTACAGTAGTTTCATAACCAGAAGCAATTGGTTCATTCCCAGGTTTCAGCACAAAAAGGGGCAGCGGAGAATTGGAAGCAATGTGCAGAGTGAGCATAGGAAGCTGCCTTATGCTGAGACAGAGAGCATTGGTCCATCTAGCTGGGTACTGTTTACAATGATTGAGAGCAACTCTCAAGGATTTCAGATAGGGGCCCCTCCCAGTCCACCCTGCAGACGTTGGGGATTGAACCTGGGACCTCCTGTTCTCCCACTGAGCTATGGCCCTTCTCTGTGCTTCTTCCTTATCATACCACAACCACAATGAAAAATAACACACCATCCATGCTTGCTCCAAATAAGCTGTCGGATGCTGCATGAATAGACACCTTTCCGCCCATGATGTCTCAGGTCACTAAGCAACGATCCATCACACTCCATGTTCTGTCTTTGATGGTGTTCCACAAGGCTTAGTGAGTTAATTGTTTGGAATGCAGCAGGGTCCTCTGGGTGTAGTGCATGAGTATCAGTGCATGAGGTAAGCACTTCAGTGCTCTTCCAGGACCAAGCATATCTGGGAGAACTTTCATACGCAGCTGCAGCAAAGTTCTGACAGTTTATTAAAAGCCCCATGAGCTTGTGAAAAATGGCCTCCTCCTGAGTACGTTCCCTAATATCTGCAACTATTACAGAAGACGTTTGTTCAGGTTCAGAGGCAGCTGGACTCTGGACATGAGTTGCTGGGGGCAAAACAAAGTGAGGCAAGCATCTGGTTGGCCACTGTGGAAAGGAGGTGTTGGGCTAGAGGGGCCAGGAGAGGGGAATCTTTTGTGTCTCAATGCCACATTACCTCCTGGCCAACTGACCGGCAACCACGTGCCAACTGAGAAAGGTGCAGGGTAAGGGAAGCTGTGGTGCATTGCTGTTTTAAGGTGCTCCAGGTGTCTTAAGGCAGCGGATCCTGGCATAGCTAGCTTCCCTTGCCTTTTCCAACAGATTCCCAGTCTCTTCCAATGACTGTAAGTGCTCTGCCCACCTCCCCCTTCAGCTACTGCAGAGAGCCTGGGACCTTCCAAATATTGCTGACAACAGATAATAGATCCAGCAGGGTATTCATTATGTTCTTAAACTTCCTTATCCAAGCCTCATTTATCCTAGATTGTCTCCACCCATCTGTTTAGTCTGCAATCCCACTACTGGTTTGGGAAGAAGTGTAAACAGGATATTAGCCATACCTATCCTGTGCTATCTCCTGAATTTGAGGTGGTACGCCTCTGAATACCTGCTGCTGAGAATCACAAGTGGAAAGAGTGCTCCTACATGTATGTCCTGCTTGCAGACTTCTCAGAGGCAGCTGCTTGGCCAACATGAGAACAGGATACTGGTCGAGATGGGCCTTTGTTCCTATCAGGGTCATCAGTAGGGTGGTAGGGACAATCTCCCAGGTGCATCCAGTTTTGGGGATGAAATAGGTTATGTCCTTTGCTAGTCACATATCCAATTGCGGCTCATTTTCCCACACAATGTAATGGCAAACACTGAACTGAGCCGGCACTGATACACATAGGTTTGCCCCTGTTATCTGTGTTCCCTGCCTTGGTTTCACTCCATTTACAATGCTAGAATGTGATGAAGTCTTGAGCTTTTAAAAACATGATAGAAAGAAGATTTGGAACATGGCACTGTATATTTTATACAGTCAAAGTAAGTTGTTTTACACCAATTCAGACCATTAATCTATCTAGTTCAGCAAACTCTAATTGCCAATAGCTCACCATGATCTCAGATGAGGGACTTCCTCAGAGCTACTCTCTAATAGCTTTTTAACTGGAGATGCCAGGGATTAAATTTGGTAACTTTTATGTGCAAGGCATGTGGCTCTACCACCAAGCTGTGGTCCAAGGGTGGGGAACCTGTAGCCCTCTGGAAGCTGTTGAACTACAATTTCCATCATCCTTGACTACTGTGAATTGGGCTGATGTCCAACAACAACTATACGGCCACAGGTTTCTAGGCTGTGAAGACACGGTACATGGCTACCCCCAAAGAATCCTGGGAACTGTAGTTTACCCCCACAAAGTTACTTCCCAGCACTCTTAAAATACTTCAATTCCCATGATTCTTTGGGCAAAGTCATGTGCTTTAAGGTATGCTGTGTATGCAGCTCCCCTCTTGCTCTAGTCCCTCCCATGAAGAGTAAAACAGTTGAAGCAGGCCTTCTAGCCCAGTTTTTACAACTTTGAGGACTGATCCTAGCACCTTTTGTTTGCGAAATATATTCTCCACCCCTGAACTGTAGCCCCTTCTTAATAGAAAGCAAGCTAGTTGAGCAGGCTTACCTGGAGTCTTGGCGCGGCAAGACCAAGTGCAAATGTTTTGCAGAAACCTGAAGTCCAGTTTCACAGCATATCTTTGCTCCTTTTGAAGATCTGCTAAAAGCCAGGAGACCGAGATCATAGAGTCATACTCCTAGAAGGAACAAAAAGAGATCATCATGTTGCAAAACTGAGCTTTAGAGTTCTGTGAGATGTTCTCAGAGGCGAGAGTTCCTGTTGGGCCTTGTTTTAC
The DNA here is from genome assembly GCF_027172205.1 of Podarcis raffonei. Lineage (NCBI taxonomy): Eukaryota > Metazoa > Chordata > Lepidosauria > Squamata > Lacertidae > Podarcis > Podarcis raffonei. The sequence goes on from NC_070609.1 coordinate 29,648,398, forward strand.
TGACATCCCAAGATACACCATGGTTGGCTACAAGAGAAAGAGCTGCCTCAGTAGTGTTCACAAAACATGAATCGCAGGGGATTTTTTATATCTGTGTGAGCTGTTACCCAACAGGGAGAGGCTGTCGTGCGTTTATTCAGAAAGTAATGGAATTACTTTTTAAAAAGGAATTTAATTTCTAGAAACATAAGGAAACACTGGGATTGTTTATTCATGGAGCTTTCCCTGAGCAAGACTTTAGATTCCAGTGAAATTCAGAAGACAGAGCAAGTTCTGGAAAAGCAGCACAGGGGAATAGTTTTCTTCCTAAATTGGCATTCCCACACGTGTGCACAAGTGGCGTTATTTTAAAAAAGATCCAAATGAGCCCATGAACACCAAATATTAGAACAGAATCTGACCAGTCTATTTACATGGAAGAATGAGAGCCTAATTCTATTTTACTTAGTCATTGCAATTATTTGGTATTTTGCTCTCCAGTGCAAGGACTTCCAGAGCATCTTGCAACAATTAGGGCTTATGTCTCCTTTATGCTCTGTTTCTCCTCTGTTTGGAACTTTGATGCTCTGAGGCCATTCACATGAAGTAGTGGAAGAAAAGGGAGAGACCTGGGATTAATGAAGGCTGCTTCACACATTACGAATTCTGCTGCACGCAGATGCCACATGCACCCAAAATATTGTTCTGCACAGCTTTCAGGAGGATTCTCTTTCCATTCATGCTTGTAATGATGACAGATACCTAAACATACTGTTATGGCTGCTAAATGATCTGCCCATTCTTAGGTCAATTTACCAGTTAATAGCCTAGGACGCTTGGTAGATGTTTCCTAAGTGGGAGGTTAATACTTAGGAAACGGTTGGAGGTTTCTATTCTCAATGGCAAAGTTACCCAGTGCTGCAGTTTTCCAGACACTTGACTTAAAGATCTTATGCCTCTTCCCTTTAAATGGTAACGTATAGTCCTGGTACATCTGGGGCCCCTCCTGCTGTGGGGCACTGGGCTTCTCTGTCAGCTGCAAAGTCCTGCTCTGATGCACCACTGGAGCTACCAGACCTTGGGAGGGAGTCCTGAGTGGCACAATGGGTCAGTGAATCTGGCTGTTAACCAAAAAGGTTGGTGGTTCAAGCCCAACCAGGGATGGTCGTGGGCAGGATTCTTGCATTGCAGTGGGTTGGACTAGATGGCCCTCGGGGTCCCTTCCAATTCTACAATTCAACTATGAGTAAACACCCCAGCTGAGGAGAAATGCTTGATTCATTATTTGTTTATTAAATTTGTATCCCATGTTGTTGTTGTTTAGTCGTTTAGTCATGTCCGACTCTTCGTGACCCCATGGACCAGAGCACGCCAGGCACTCCTGTCTTCCACTGCCTCCCGCAGTTGGTATCCCATACTTCCTCCCAAAAGAGCCCAGGGGGCAGCAAACATCAAAATATTAAAGCAATACAATTTGCAATAAAATATAAACATATTCAGAACATTTAAACCACAATGGCATTGCTTCTCCAGGGTCTTGAGCCTTCTTCACCAATGCTACCCTTCAACGGATGATATATCAAGAACTGAATCTTGGCCCTTTTGCGTTAGAAACATGTTTTGCACCAGTGGACCATGGGCTTTTTGTTTTTCTTTCTTTTCATACTTTTAGATTGTACCTTTCTTCCATCACGGAACCCAAGGTAGCGTTTATTACCAGATCCTGACCTGCTTAGCTTCAGCAAGAGTGGGGGCCCTATGTGCTTTTAGACCAATATAGTTGGCGCTGTGGGTTAAACCACTGAGCCTCTTGGACTTGCCGATCAGAAGGTTGGCGGTTCAAATCCCCGCGATGGGGTGAGCTCCCGTTGTTCGGTCCCTGTTCCTGCCCACCTAGCAGTTTGAAAGCACGTTAAAGTGCAAGTAGATAAATAGGTACCGCTCTGGTGGGAAGGTAAACGGCGTTTCTGTGCCCTGCTCTGGTTTGCCAGAAGTGGCTTAGTCATGCTGGCCACATGACCTGGAAGTTGTACGCCGGCTCCCTCGGCCAATAAAGCGAGATGAGCACCGCAACCCCAGAGTCGGTCACGACTAGACCTAATGGTCAGGGGTCCCTTTACTTTACCTTTAGTTTCATTGAATGACTGTAAGCAGCCAGTCCAGGGCATAAATAACTTATCTGCTCCAAGCCTGACTGCAGTCTCAGCAGAGGCAGCAGCTCTCACCTTTCAGCAATGCATTTGGCCTAAATCATTATCTGGAACAGGTCATACTTGATGCTCCGTTCCTGACTATCCTTAACTGCACGCTTTGAAAGCCAATGCTCTGTGAAAGACCTGGAGTGTGCAGAAGGAAATGGCTGCATTTCCTTCAAGGAGCTGTAGAGGTGGACATCAATCTTCATTAATTCTGACACAAGGGGGCCTTCTTTCCACTCCCTCCTTGGAGGGAATATAATCTCCCCCGCCAACATTCACCGCTCCTCTCTGGCTGCTGTCCGCTGCTAAATGCAAAATCTCTTTGGACGTTTGGGAAGCTTATTTTACAGGGATGATGCATTGCAGTAATTATCATCAGCTTAGAATAAGTGTACTCCATTTTGGAGGCCTAAAACAGCAGACCAGCACTGAGGCATAAAAGGCACAGCAGCTGCTTGCTGTAGGTTTTCAATGATTCCACAATTAAGCCAGCCCAAAGGCCAGCTCATCTGAGGTACTAATGTGCTGACAACTTGTGTGGAACAACTGGAGCACAGCTTCAGTGTCACGCTTCTTGAACTGGAGCAAAGCTCTGGGTCAGATGGGGCAAGCAACTCAATTCAGTTTCTATTCGAAAGCGAACTACCTAATTTGAACTTTGCAAAACAATACACTGACTAAAACAGAGCCATCCTTCTCTGAATTGCAGTGGAGTTCTCCAGTGAAATTACATGCACAAAAATAACAACAACAACAATAATAATAATAATTTATTATTTGTACCCCGCCCATCTGCTGGGTCTCCCCAGCCACTCTGGGCGGCTTCCATAGAAACCAAAAATACACTAAAATATCACACATTAAAAACTTCCCTGAACAGGGCTGCCTTAAGATGTCTTCTGAATGTCAGGTAGTTGTTTATCGCTTTGACATCTGATGGGAGGGCGTTCCACAGGGCAGGCGCCACTACCGAGAAGGCCCTCTGCCTGGTTCCCTGTAGCTTTGCTTCTCGCAATGAAGGAACCGCCAGAAGGCACTCGGCGCTGGACCTCAGCGTCCGGGCAGAATGATGGGGTGGAGACGCTCCTTCAGGTATACTGGGCCGAGGCTGTTTAGGACTTTAAAGGTCAACACCAGCACTTTGAATTGTGCTCGGAAACGTACTGGGAGCCAATGTAGGTCTTTCAAGACCGGTGTTATGTGGTCTTGGCGGCCGCCCCCAATCACCAGTCTAGCTGCCGCATTCTGGATTAGTTGTAGTTTCCGAGTCACCCACGTAGAGCGCATTGCAGTAGTCCAAGCGGGAGATAACTAGAGCATGCACCACTCTGGTGAGACAGTCCGCGGGCAGGTAGGGTCTCAGCCTGCATACCAGGTGGAGTTGGTAGACAGCTGCCCTGGATACAGAATTGACCTGCGCCTCCATGGACAGCTGTGAGTCCAAAATGACTCCCAGGCTGCGCACCTAGTCCTTCAGGGGCACAGTTACCCTATTCAGGACCAGGGAGTCCTCCACACCAGCCCACCCCCTGTCCCCCAGAAACAGTACTTCTGTCTTGTCAGGATTCAGCTTTAATCCATTAGCCGCCATCCATCCTCCAACCGCCTCCAGGCACTCACACAGGACCTTCACCGCCTTCACTGGTTCTGATTTGAAAGAGAGGTAGAGCTGGGTATCATCTGCATATTGATGGACACCCAGTCCAAACCCCCTGATGAAAAAATGCACATTTTAAGTGAGCATAAGTGAATAGCTTACTGAAAATAACATAGAAAATTTATTGTATCAGGAAAAATGTGTATATTAGGATAAATTTGCACTAAAATGCTGGTGAATTTTCATGAGGACATAAAAAAAAAATAGACTGCTTTGGAAATGTTGAGAACTGAATTTAAGATTGGAAAAATGAGAAACCGAGAAAAAGCGAAACTAAAATTGACACATTCACATATTCACTCATACCCTCCCAATTACAAACTTAATCAGTTAAGCAACCTTTCCCTCTGCCCAGGGAAACATGGGAACCCTTGCTCTGAAAAAGGGGGTTATTGTCTTTAGCACATCAAGCTTCCCCCAACTACAATTCCCAGAATGCTTTTGGGAAGTGAAGGCAGTCAAAGTTGTAAAAAAATCAACCAACATCTATAGTATGTAGTTATGGTTTCTGTTTCCCTGGAAACTTGCCTGAGGCTTTTCTGAAGCTGCTTCTGAGATGTTCTTGTTTGCCAGCTTTCAGTAGGCACTATTAAGCAGATCTTCAAGCTACATACTTTACATCAGCCTGCTCATGAAGTGAGGTGAGGCAGTCACCTCAGGTGGCAGATCAGGGCATGAGGAGCACAAAGCTCACCACTGCCATTTCCTGTGTGGGTGTGCCCTGCTTCCTCTGCTGCTGTACCCCACTGTTGCCACACCCATACCCCACTAGTGCTGCACCCCACATGGTGGCAGCAGGGAGCGCCTGTTGAGGAAGAGATGGTGGCAGCGGGGCATTTTGACTCCAGCAGCAAAATGTCCCAGGCCAGTCCTGATTTACATACTAACACATTATTTTAGTACCTTGGTGTTTTTGAGTTGTATGTCTCATAGGTTAAGAACAGGGCTAGAGATCCTGTGCTCCTTCAGATTCTTCTGGACTTCAACTCCCATCAGCTCCGACCAACATGGACAACTGTCTGGGATGAGGGAAGCTATAGTCCAATAACATCTAGAAGGCCACATAAGATTCCTTATCCCTGGATTGGAATCTTAATAAAGGCAAACGTCATGTCCAGTTTGTCATGTTACAGGCAGGCATGGTGGCAGAAGTGTAAATACACAATAGCAGCAATCATGTTTTAGAGAGCATGAGATCCCCCTTTCTAATCCAGTAAGTTCAAGTTATATGCATCTCTAGTGTGGCATTACCTAAATGCCAGCTAAATGGAGGCTGGTGCAATTAATGCTCCTTGCTGGTCTGGGAGTCTTTTTAGAGCTGTAAAAGGAAAATGGAAGAGGAAGGAAATCAAAACAAGCAGCCAGGTCTCTCTTTTTGCAGTATTCTCTCTCCTTTATGTACAAGGTTGTAGATTTAAGCCAGAATGTTGAGGGGAGTTTTCCTGTCTACTAGATGAGTACAACTGTGAAAAAGGATGCCAAGGGCATGCTTGCAAATACCTACCCACCTACCCATTCTTAAGGAAATCAGCCCTAAGTGCTCACTGGAAGGACATATCCTGAATCTGAGGCTCCAATACTTTGGCCACCTTATGAGAGGAGAAGACTCCCTGGAAAAGACCCTGATGCTGGGAAAGATGGAGGGCACAAGGAGAAGGGGATGACAGAGGACGAGATGGTTGGACAGTGTTCTCGAAGCTACCAGCATGAGTTTGACCAAACTGCGGGAAGCATTGAAAGACAGGAGTGCCTGGCGTGCTCTGGTCCATGGGGTCAAGAAGAGTCGGACACGACTAAACGACTAAACAACAACACCCACCTATCTAGGTGATCCTGCAGGGAAGCTTTTTGCTTCTAGAAGAGAGTTTGAACATGGAAGTTAAGCTAGTAACTTTTATGGACATAATTGCAGAGTAGAAACTCTTTGCAGGGCAGAAACGTATTCCTCAGCTGTCTTGATGGTCAGGGTAGTGAAGCTGCTGCCTTGGATGCTTGCTTTGATAGTGGGTGTTCTGCTAGGAAACTTTTGATGTCGTTTTATGATTCTTACAGTTGCTAACTGGAGGCCCTGTGCAACCACCTCATTAGTGTTCAGAGCCTCCAGCTAGCAGTTATGTGGAGGTTTCACTTGTGTGAACTTGTAATTTCATAAGGTGACTCCTTATGCAGGCTTCTCAGTGTTAATTTCATACAAGCTGAAGTGCTCAGTAGCTTCCATGAAGAGTTGCCAATGCACACAAATGGTGCTACTCCACCGGAAGATTAGTGACTGCTCTCTTCAGTTATCATCACTTGGTACCAAGTTTCTTGGAGAGGAGAATGGCACTCTTGGTTGTGGCTCCCACTGAGGCTGTTCATCATTACAAGAGATTTTCAGACTGCTTTGCTTTATTACTGCAGCAAACCATTTTAATTTAAAGTTGAGGGGGGGAGGCTACTTTTAAAAAAATGCCTGCAGTTGGTTTCTCATCTTACAGCACAATCTTTGTTTATTGGGAAGTGAGTCCCAATAATCTCTAAGCAGTTTTAGTAAATCTTCTTTGGATTGCCACTTTAAGAAATATTTCTTGCTCTTGATGACGTTTGGTGTTTTTGACGAACAATTGTTTTCTCTTTTATCTCTTATGAACTTTACATCTTGTTTGTCGTTTGTTTACGTAGATAAATATATTTAAAACCACTTAGCTTGGTGAGGAGCTGAGGTCACTGTACACTGCTTTGATCTATACAGATGAGTTCTGGCAAAGGAGTTTTTTTATATAATTGTTTGGGGGAAAACACAATGTGGGGCCAAATGTTTTGTAGCACTTTGGATGAAACTGGGGCAAAGCAAATGTGGAGTCAATAAATCCAATTTCAAACCAGCAGAGAAATGAGCTCCATGTTAAACTGGCAGGCTTTTGCTCAGAACGGGAATCTTGGCAAGTACACGAACCTGGTGTCAAAAAGTTCATGTAAACAAGCTACTTTTCAGACTCAAATACACACACACACACCAGGTTGTTGCCACTCCCCTCGATGAAACTTGCAAAAGGCCATTTCCTAGATCAAAATACCTTCACCATTCTATCTTGTAAACATCATTACCATTACGCTTATTATTTTTCTCCTCCCTCTTCAGGTTTTGTTTTTTTTTTCTTTCAGAGACCTACAAACCTTTCTTCCTGTTTGCTGCCACCTCCCCCAACCACTGTAATTTTGAGATCCATTGAAATACCAGACAGACTGAAGCATTAATAGGAGGGTAAAGCTGCCAGGTGCATATTTTGGCCAGCCAAACAATACATGCCAAACCGCAGGTATTTTATGAGACGTTTCCTGTTATGAAGACATTTTTTTCCTGTAGAGATTCTTTGTTACTGCACCCCCCATCACTCACTTTCTCCACTGTTTCCAGCTCTCTTTTCCCTTTCCCTACGGGCACTTTTGCCTCATAGAGCTGTGTCATGCTACAAAACATTATTATTTTCTTAGCGTTACAAAAGGCAAGGTCTTTTGAAAGTAATAAGAAAAAGCACCATTCATTGCAAACACGGGTATAAAAGCAAGCACCATTCAGTTCTGAAAACTAAAACCAATCAACACACACAGATCACACCCCAGCCAGTTGTGAAGTTTCAAGAGCTCAAGCAGCCATATTATGGCATGAGCCTAATTCATAAGATACAAGAGGTGGAGCAGGAATCTAACAAGCTGGGATGGTTCAAGACACTTTGCTGCCTGAGGCAAAGGGCAAGATTGCTCATTCAGGGTAGTATGGCCGTAGACGAGGCAACGGGCAAGACTGATTTCCTCATCCCAATTTTGGCCACATGGCCGCTGAACCTTACTTCATTACTGGCAATAGGACAGTATTCTCCTCTCCATGTGAGGGCAACAAGCTAGGCTACATGGAACATACAGCTCTGTTTTCCAGTATGTACCACCATCACCATTCCCTGCCTTTCTCTCCAATGGGACTCAAGGCAGCTTACATATAAAAACAAGAACTGTGAAAAACATAGAAAAATCAGTTATTAAAATACAATTGAACATGGACAGAATTAAAACTATATATGCACAAAATCTGTTTAAAACATATCAATAATTACAATTAAAACAGCACGGCACCAGCCCTTACTTAAAAGCAATCAATCCCCCAAAGCCTGTTTGAACAAAGAAGTCTCCACCTACCAGTGGAAGAACAACAAGAGAGCCAGTCTAGCTTCTCTAGAGAGGGAATTCCAAGGTCTGGGAGTAGCCACCAAAAAGGCCCTCTCCCACGTCCCCCCGCCCAAGCGTACCTGTGAGGATGGCAGGACCAAGAGTAGGGCCTCTCCCCCAAATCTCAAACCCCAGGTAGGTTTGTGTGAGGAAATACAGTTTTCCAGATAGCTTGGACCTAAGTCATGTATGTTGTCACTGCTACCCCCCACCTACCAGCTACCTCACTCTAGGATGGCCCAGGTGATGAGTATGTAGATACAAGAGCTGTATGGCACTTGCATTTTTTTTAAAAAAAGTATGGTATACCAGGCCTGGCCAATGCAGAATATTTGGCAGCTGCAAGGTTTGATATTGCAGACCCCAGCGCAGGGATGCCAACCGGGCAACCATGGGCACTACTTGTGCCCGTAAAGCCTTTCACAGGTAACTTTCAAAAGAATATACAAAGAATTTTAAAAAAAAAGGTACAACAAATCAATACAGCTACTGCTCTGGAAAGCAACTGAAAGCAATTCTTTTATGGGTTTAGTGTTTTATACACACACACATTAGACAAGCCTACCAATTTGTTCTCAGACCGATGTGGAAAAACTTCTTTTCCTGAAGCCATACATCCAGGAAACATTTTTTTTTTAAACCAAACATTCTTTTTCATCAAATAAAAAAGTGTCCCTTCCAATTGCTCCGAAACTACATACAAAGAGGAGGGGAAAACTTTTGAAAGCCAGGAAAAATAAGAAGGAAATAAAGAGAAAGGAAAGAATTCTGATGGGATGGGAGAACAGAGTGGCTTCAGAACACAGCACCTGTGGTGTTCAGGCCCTGCTTGTGGGCTGCCCAGAGGTCATTTTATGTTAAAATAATATTGCAGACAATACAGTAGTACCTTGGTTCCTGAAAGGCTTAGTTGTCGACCAAATCAGCCCCCGAAAGCTGCAAACCAGGTAGTAAGTGTTCTGGTTTGCAAACGTTTTTCAGAAGCCAAATGTCCGATGCAGCTTCTGCTTGAGTGCAGGAAGCTCCTGAAGCCAATTGGAAGCCGCGCCTCGAGAACCAAGATTCCACTGTACTAAAATAAACAATATATTAAAATATATTACAAACTATATTAAAGTAAACAAACCAATATAAAACAATCAAACGATTCTAAAGATCACATGGGGGGAATACATAGATGAATTGAGGGTCCCCATTACACACTTTGGAAATAATTCATTTGTAAATGCCAAACTTGTAAGATCAATTACAACAGCAGATTTGCAAAGTTGTTAACAACCTTGGAGAGAGTCAGTGAGATGATATCTAAATAAAGAAAATCTGAGTATTAGGATAACATACCTCTTTTTTTAAAAAAAGTGAACAGAACCATTTTGCTATAGAAACTATGACACAGTTTTTACAAGCTGTGCCATCTCCCCCCATTTTCTTAAATTTTAGTCTCCCAAAATAGGGTGCCTCTTATCAATGGGGGCATCTAATACATGGAAAAATACGGTAAGTAATGGTGAAGGCCCATACAGCTTTTGAAGCCATTTGTACAGATGCCAATAGGTCTTCCAACTGTTGGAAGGTGAAGGGTTGTCCTCTGCAGAAAGTGATCTGGACAGAGTATAAACATTTTCCCTCCTACCCCTTATACTGACTATATTTAGATGAATCACAAACCTAAGGCTGGTCTATGAATGGGAGTAAAGGAAAACTATCATGAATTAGTTTCTAAACCCAGAATTCCCATACTTTAAGTGAGGATCAAGAAAGGGATTTCTTAACCCAAGGGTATATTCTTTCAAGGCAAACAAAAATGAAAAAGCCCTGATAGTGGTATAATGTGTACATAGCTCTACTGCAACCCAATTTATTCAACTGGTTAAAGCTTTGTTTACTAAATTTATATGAGTCTTGCTTAAAGTAGGCAACCCAGCGTGCTCCAGATAGAGCTGTGTTTTGTTAGGTTCAGGGTGATCAGTTGAATAAAGATTATAAAAATCAGCAAACGCTTGACAAGTGTCCTCAGACTTGTAACGTAACTCCCCACTGATACTCTGAAATTGTGTGACTTGGTTCCTAGCTTGTTTCTTGCATAAAGATCTAGCAAACAGCATAGAGCTTTATTGTTGTTTTGAATTGCAAGAAAATCTACAACAGCCAGTTCACTTCTCTTACCTGTGAATTTGTGGTATATTTTACCACTGCCAGTTCATTTGTGGTCCCTCTCTAAGACCCCAATACTAAACAACAGTTGCTTACAAGCGGCGTCCCTTCTTTTCTTTAACCCAGAAGAGATTTTGACAACTCCCTCTCAGCGTGGCTTTCATCGAATCCCACAAGGCTAAATTTACATTTCTAGGAGGTTATTAAACTGAAAAAAACAATCAAGGTATTTCCCCAATTGCTCTAGCTTGCCATTGTGAGAAAGGATGTTGTACTATCAGCAGGGCTTTTCTTATGTTATTTTCTGTCATAGCTAGTATTCAAGATAACTTAACAAAATACATAAAAACATGAGGATAACTCCTAAAACAGTAAAAAGGAAAGAAAAAGGAAAAAAGGCCAGCCTGAGGCCATGAGGTTCCTTGGTTGATATCCAAAAGTCTTTGACAGGTCCACTAAATAGCATTGCCAAAACAGGCCAAGATGATCTCTGGAGATGCTTGAGGAATCGTCGCCTTGTGAACTCTGATACACATTGACCTGATCTTCACTCAACTCAGGTTAATGTGTGGACTGCAGTTCAGTTATCCACCACACTTCCGTAATATTCTGATGCAATTCACAGCTAAAAGAATTGATCAAAATAAATTTACAGCGTGCTGTGCATTGAAGGAGAATTACATGAAAATGATGGATCAGTGGTACTTACCACCTGTAAAATTAGCAAAGATGTATAGAACTGCTTCAAATGTTTGTTGGAAATGCAAGGAGAAAGGCGGCACATTTTACCGTGCAAGATTACAAAAGCATTCTGGGAAATGATTTACAATGAGTCGAAAAAAATGTTAAAATAATGTTTTGGGGAAAACCAGAGGCTTTTTTACGAGGCATTTTAGGTGCAGAGAGGAGCAGAAACGACTATTTATGTATGCAACAACAGCAGTGCGAATACTAATGGCCCAGAGATGGAAAGAAGACAAAGTACCGACCAGAGACGAATGGCTGATGAAGATGATGAACTACGCCAAAATGGCGAAATTGACTGGGAAAATCAGAAGCCAGGAAGAGAAGAACTTTAAGGAGGAATGAGAAAATATAATGTATTTAAGAGAACTCTGTAAACAACTAAAAACTTTGGCAGGATTTGAGTAATGCTTGTAATGTACAAAAAAAACCCCACAACTATGGTAAAAATGGATTTTTTAAAAAAAATATAGAGAAAATAAGGGAAGCAGTTGAAAAAAGATTGATAATGGTAACCATGGAAGGGAGGGGGAGAGTCAAAGGATTCAGGGATAAATGACAATGTTAGTGTTTAATGTTTGAATTTAAATTTGTTATGTAAAACTTAATAAAAAAAATATATTTTAAAAATAGAATTGATCAAAATATGCATGGGGGGAATACCTATTAAGCAATGCATAAGATACATGGAGCTAAACGTATTTTTTTGTATGCACATATACTTGACAGATTAATGAAAAAAGGGGCTGCCTCGTTCAGAGTTGTGGCTGAACACATAGGAAACTCTCGTGGAACAGTGTTAAGAGTGATTTGCCCATCCTTGGCAGGCCCTCATTTTAATTGCTGAGGTTTGGCTTTTTAATTCAACTCTGTTAGGTGGTCCATTCTTTTTGGTAAACAGCTGTTTCAGGTTAGAAGCCTGCCTGTAAGCAAGGGAAGGTGGCTCTCCTTCCTCCTCTGAGGGCAGTTCATTTTTATAAGACTTGCTAAGTGTGAAGGCATCAGTGGAGTTTGACTTTTACATGGTGGGTTCGGGAATGTGGCTGCACCAAGCCAAGAAAGATGTCAGATATGCATTCATGCATCCCCATCTGCACCATCACATCTAGTACCAGTAGTAAAGAGTAAATTTTAAGGGAGGTATTTAGCACAAGGAGCATGTTAAGTTTTTGGGGCTCTCCCCAGGGAATTCTGCCCGAGACCAAATCTACAAACTTTTAAGTAACAACACAAGGATCTTGGGGTTGGGGGATGATATTACTTATTCAACACAAGCAGCTTTTACTAATGAGTTTGTTGTAGCAAGTTTTTATTTGTTATTTATGAAGGGCCACAAAATCAGAATTAACTGTACACAAAAATAAAGTGATGCAAACTCATAAGTCTAAATCCAGGGTTGGACATTTTGCTACATGAGATGACAAGGTGTTGCCTCCTCCCATTCCACGTACAGAAACTTTCAGGACCCTGCACTGTACCTGAGTGCAACACAATGTCTTAGGACAGGCTCTGTGGCATCTAACTCTTTGCTCCCACCCCCTACACCTGGTGCCTAAGGTGGCTGTCTCACTCTGCCTAAAGGTAGGACCATGCCTGTCTAACAAGCTACACTAGAGAGAAAAGAGAAGGTGGGGTATTCAGGGGGAAGCCAATGAAAGGAGGTGTTTTAGGATTCACTTATGGAGGAAATGGTGTCAGGAAGAGAAAGGTTCCGGAACAGATACGGTAATAGATTTCACCTGGCACCATTAGAGCAACGAGCTTCAACCATTTCAGACCTGGGACACACCTTTAACCCAAACATTAATTTCTTATTTTTTAAAAAAATAATATATCTGTATGGTAATAGTGATGCTCTTGAGACCAAATGTTGATCGGGCCATCATGACCTGGTAGTGTGTCCAGACCCACTACCTGAAGACCAATGCCCAGGAATGAAGATTCTGGGGAGGAATGAATAAGAGAAAATAAAAAGGGGAATGATGATGCAATGTTGAGGAGGAGAAGAAGGCAAGAGTGAAGAGTGGATAGAAGAAATCTTGTCCAATAAATCTTTAGCAAAAGCCCATGAGGGGAAAAACAGGAGTGGGATGAAGAAGCCAGTCTAGAAAAAAAGCAAACACTTAAGAGAGATGCTTACAAAATGAGGAAGCAAGACATGACTGAGGCAGAAAGCCTGAAACAGATAGTGGGAGAAAGAATAAGCCTGAAATTTGAGTAAGTAGGAGAATTATGAGGGCCCCTCTAGATTTACTGAGCATTCATTTTTACTTGGTTGCACAAATCTTATATGGAGGTTGGACTATAACTTTACTGAACTTTCATTCTGATTTGTTTGTGAAGCAGTCATATGGCAATAACCATTCATCCTGATTTACTTGTAGGTTGTTTACACAACTTCCCATCAATCATTCCTTCCATCCACACTTTTCACTACATTTTCCTGTCATTTTCCTAAATACCAGAAGTAAATTTTCTTTTTAAAGTGGATTTGTTTAGCTAGGGTGACAGTGTTCTTTAAACCACTTTAATTGCACGAAAGAATCCCTTCCACGGAATACTGACAGTCTGGAGGTACCTTTAGTTTTATTGCCATGTATGTTTTGAAGAGCAAGTATAAGAATGAGATAATGAACTACTGGCCAAGAACCAAGGTAGAAGGGAAGAAAGAGATGTGACTGAAGAATAGTAAAGTGAGATAGACAGCACTGGAGAGAATGAGGAATTCTCAAAGTCCACAGAGGAAGAAGAGAACACAGATCAGAAAGGGGAAGTGAGCAAGCAGGTACCCCAGCGGAAAATAGCACCTGCTCACTGAAGCAATACCTCCCTCCTGTGAGATACAAATCCTAGAAGAGGTAAAGGTAAATTCTGGACTCACTCTTTTAATAGGTCTCTGTGCAGCGTTTTTGCTGACAGTGTTTCAGAGATGTTCTTTCTCAGCCTTACTTGGAGACAAGATGCCAAATATTAAACCCAGGATCTCCTGTATGCACAGGAGATTCTCTACCAACCCTCTTTCCCCAGGTGCAAGATCTTGTCTGGAAATTGAACCCAAATTAGACCCAAATCACGGACCAACATACAAAACAGAACAAATAAATATTTTGAGATGAAACCATTTTGCTATAGAAACCTTTTCTTCTTCTTCTTCTTTTGATATCTGATCATTTATTGCTGTTTTATTTTTTATTTTAAGTTATTATTGCATGTCATATGCTTTCTAACGTAACAAAAATATATATTAATGCAACCATGTTAAAACAGTTTAAAGAGGAAAAAGCACAAAAACTATGCTACAAAAAAAGAATTTTTTGGGGGGGCAGTAAAAGCCCATTATGAGAAAGAGGAAAGAAATTCTAGCTTTGAACTTCAAGCTCAAAGTAGCTTTTTAAAAGAAAGTATAATGTCTCGTAAAATGATATTTCAAGTTTTGGGAATGAATGGCAATTTCTGATTATTCTAAGGCACAGGAAAACTAGTTTAGCATTTCCAGTCCCTGAAGGCCAGATCTGTTAAGGGAACGAAGCAGTCTGCGAGAGTTCACAAACTTAGCTTCCTGTTGAGATCATGGCGAAAGTGTTACCTGTTTTTCTCTAGGATATTCCCCATCTGTGGGCTAAATAACCCAACCAGAAGAGACGAAGCTATCACTTGAATGCTTTCTTGGTAAGTGTTACATATGTTTTCTTTGTAAACTTGCACTTTTCCTGGAAAAGAAGTATTTCTTTACTAATTGAGGAAATAATTTGTGCTTAGCTGAAAACCCAATTAAAAATGTTTAGATCAAAATCAACAGATAGCTAAGTCCACCTCTTAAGATAAAATGCATGTGGAAAAGCCAACAGAAGTGTTATAAAAATATATAAAAGGATAAAAGCAGCAGGTTTGGACAGACTGACTGCCAAATATTACAAATTAACTGCAATTTGTTTGATCTGAAAAAATAGTTATAAATTCCCAAGTTTCACTTTGCAACCAAACAAAGATTAAATAAGGAATCCTCCACCCCCACCAAACATTAAACCACTAGGTGGCAGGCTTCATTGACTAGTGGATCTGATGGTTGCATTGCAAAGAGCAAGACAGGGGGAAAGAGAATGGGATTCCCCTCTCTACAGTGGATAAATGTTAAACCTGATGCCTGTGTTGTTCAGTGCTGAGGTTTCCCCAAGGCATCTCCATGGCTGCTGCTGGTCTGAGTTAATAGCTTGCCAGGTCTCTAGCAAAAGGGTGGAATTCAAGGCAGCAAATGTTGCCTGGTATTGCTCCAAAAGGTTAATTGACCATGAGAAGGAGAAAAATCAAAGGCCGGCCTGACGCTAAGCTTCCTTGAATGTCAAACTCACTTTCCACATTAGGAGAAGATAATTGATCCTGCTAAAGCTGCTCCAGCCAGCTGTAGGTGCTTGTTCTTGATGTGGCAGTGGAAGAGAAAGGGAGGCTAAATGGTTAGAGGGACTAGTTTCAGTCTGCAAAGCACTGAATAGATTGGGCCCAAAACAGAGTATGCTCTAACAGTGAGAAAATTACACATTGTGTGAAAGAGCTTAACAAATAGAACTTGATGCCACAGCATGTGATGATGCCAGTGGCTGAGATATCGGTAAGAGGTAGCGAAGCATAGTTGTTAGGGTATCAGACTAGGACAAGAGAGACCAAGGTTCAAATCCCCACTCTGCTATGCAGCCCACTGAGTGATCTTCTGTTAGTTCACTCTCTCTCAGTCTAAACCTACCTCATAGGGTTGTTATGAAGAGAAGATGGGAAGGGGGAGACGAAACTGTGCCACCTTGAGTTCCTTGGAGGAGATGAATTATAAAACAAGTTTCTTGCTTTTGTAAAATAAAAACAAATTGTATTTTTGTAATTAGCTGCTGGCTAAAAACACACACAAGGAAAAAAGCTGCTATACAATAAAAACTAGACAACCGTAAAACAATTATAAACATTTGCATTGACTTTCTATTTTAAAAACTTGTGATGTTTTATGGAAGTTTGCATTCCATATATATTTCACCATGACTTTAGTTTGGGCAGTTGTGCAAAAGTCATACCTTAATCATCCATTCATTTTTGGTGGAATTTTTGTATATTTTTTATAATCTTCTACCATTCCATCCAATTCACCCAATAACATTGGAGGGTATTAGGATTAGGCGGAGGGGTCCATCTGCTGCAGAGCCTTCTGCTGTGCCTCCTGAAAGGCAAGGTGGTTGAGAAGCTACCACCATCAATGTTCCCATCAGCAGTAGTCAGTATAGGGCCCTAAAACAGAGTAGAGTGAATTGAGTAGGCCCTAAATTGGAGTAGGGTGGAACAGAGCATGCCATGCTCCAAAACAGGAATCCTCAAGCGCACAGTCCTTCTGTGGCAGAAACCCCAAGAAAATGGATTCATTCCTTGGTCTTTCTCATGTGACTCCGCTGACACCGGAGCCCACATCTCCACTTCCCTGAGAAGACATCTCTGGCACTGGATTCCTTTGACTGGACCACAGGCTTCTTGGAGAATCAGGAATTTCCCCCATAAAGCAGTTCCGACAGCTTGAAACCTTAGTGCAGGCTTCCTCAAACTCGGCCCTCCAGATGTTTTTGGCCTACAACTCCCATGATCCCTAGCTAGCAGGACCAGTGGTCAGGGATGATGGTTGTAGTCTCAAAACATCTGGAGGGCTGAGTTTGAGGAAGCCTACCTTAGTGCCTAGAAAAAGCTAACAGTTGCATAAAAATGTGTTGGCCTTTTAATTGGCCAGATGCAACACTCAGGACATCGGGTTTGACAAACTAGTCCAGACTATAAAGCGCTTCTAGCTGTTCCAAGACACTGCTGAGACAACTTGTATTTTCTTTCCCAGTGGCAAGACCACTAATTTATCTGTGGGGTTTATCCATTTATCCATGGGCATGGGCTCATCTGTTACCTATTCCAGAACTCCAGGCCTAGTAATCTCTACCTTGTTTGGGCTATCACCTCATTTTACTTCACAAGTGGTGCATTGTCCACGCTAGCATTGACAAATAGTGATCTGAACAAAATCAAAGCTGTAAATCAAACCAATTTAGTCTTCTAGCAACTTTACTGAAGTTTCAAAGCATACCAGTTGCACATCAAGATCAAATGAGAAGTCACTTAGAGAAACAACACTTTCAGGCGTAAGAAACTGATTATAATGATAATGCAAAGGTTCTGAGGGTTCTCCGTTCCAACAGGAACCATGCTGGGTGCAAAGGAATTGCAGAATCCAAAGCTTCTGTACACCTCTGAGAGGGGCCCCAACCTGGAAATGGCCCCACTGGCTGGTGCAGGGCGGTGGTTGTGGCTCTGCTGCTCTGTCCACCAGCCCTTCCCCCCTGCCCCCCAGGCTGCTTCAAGGTCCATTTATTGTATTTTATGTGCAGGGATTTCTCTCCTGCTATTCAACTGTAAAAGGGTTTCTAGGGCAGGAAACAATTAAAAGCCAACAATTTAAAACAATAGCAATTTAAAATTGCTTAAGAACTGTGGGCCATTATAAGATGTTGTTGAGGAGAGAATTCTTATTTCATTAGGGAGATTCGAACAAATGGACCATTCTTACACTGAGCTAGATATTAACCATAAGGAAAACAAAGTATCTTTTAAGTTTAAGGACAAATGGAACTTTTGATTTCAAAAAGCTGCTATAGTTGCCCCTTACAGCAGGTACGAAGGGTTAAAACCCATTCTCCTATATCATAGTCCCGTTCTGCATCACACACACACACACACACACACACACACACCGATGCTATTTAATATAATGAACCTGGAGGTGGATACCGTGTGATATGCAGCAATGAGGGTTGCTCGTCCATCAGCTTCTTAAAATGGGTGGGGCAGATTTTGGCCATATCCACACTGTTTGGGTGGTCTGCTACTGGAAGCTGAGACTTCTGAACCCAACGCATTATTTTAACCATATCTCTTTCTTTAGGCCATGTGTTGATTAATTTCATTTGTGGTTATAGAAAGGGTCATTTTTATGATGCACGGTGGGCTTTATGATATTTTCTAATTTTATTATGTTTCCTGGAATTATGTATAATTATATAGCATAAAATGTGAAGCCAATTCTGCATTATTGGGGAGGCAGCATATAAATTTAATCAGTCCATGTGGACATTGAGGATTCTATTTTCTTATTAAGCTTAAGGAAAATGCATACATACCCCGAGTGTCATTCTTTGAAAAGTGGTATGTGGTGCCCAGTTTCCCCAAAACATATTGGCAGAGCAGCAGGGACAACCAGGGTTCAGCAACTGGGCAAACACTCTCTAACATTTGACCATTTAAAATGTTTGCACAATGTATTCTCCACAACAGCACAACCGTCTCCCAAATCACTTTAAAATTTGGATTAAAAAAAATATCCAAGTTATAATAACACTTTGAATTCAGTCCTGAAATACTAACAATTTCAAGAAGTCTTGAGTTTAATGCACACTTAGAAATTACTGTGGTCTTTTGCCCTCTTCCACCTCTACATGTCAAATCGGGGCTGGCTTCTGTATTGTATGGGCCTTATGCATGGCATCTCACCTGGCAAGCTTGTGAACCCACAACCTACAGATTGCCCTGGGCGTCAGGCAGCCCCAGCAATCACTTGCCACCTAATCCCTCTATCCTATATAAGACTTTGCTTTGGGTGCAGAAGAGGGACCTTCGCACACACAGCTGGGAAGGAGAAGAGGGAAGACGTGATGGCAGCATTGCTGATGGAGGAAGTGGGGTTGTAGTTGAGGAGAGGGGCAGAAGCAAGAGAGCAATGTTGGACCATTAGCAGCTACCTGACTCTGCTGCCTGATACTACTGGGGTGTGTCCAGGACAAACGTGCTCTATCTCTACTGCTGGAGGCAGTATGACTCTTGATTACATTTTGAAATGCACCCCTACCCACGAAATCATCCAAAGCCATAATGGAGACAGACAGTCATTTGCCAGGAAGAGGTACAAGAAAATCTTGACTGTCCCCAGCAAAGAGGAGATCACTGGCACATATGCAAAGACAGATAGCCATCAGGAATTACACATAAGGTAGGAAGTTGGGCATTATACAGCAACACATTGGAAAAATTACAAACCAGACTGAAAACACTATTACTTGGAAGTAAGTCCCACTGACTTCAATGGGATTGAAGCACCTCTGACTTGAATATATATACTTTTTAAAAATCAATTAACCACAGTACTCGGGAATACTGAAGTGTAGGCCATTTACAATTGTCTCTCCTGGACTCTGTTGCCTGAGCTTTCCCCAATGGGATCCTAGCCCCTGGCTTACACCCAGCTTGCTAGAGGTGGCATTGCAAACTCAGCTATTTATGGCAATGCACAGTGCAGTCTGCCGACAGCAGGCCTATTTTCTAACCACAACAATTCAGTACATCTCCCTTGGCCGGCTCAGCGTCTCAGACCTTGGGGTTTGGGTCTGAAAGGCATGCTATAAGAGCATGGATTGACGCTGTCACTTGGATCCTGGTCTTAATCAGCCAATGGGCCAAAATGATTTTTATTTATTTTTAAATGAAACAAGGTCATTTTAGCTAACAGCATCATTTCTTCCATTTGTAGGAAAACAGAGAAGGGGACAGCTCTGCTTTAGGAGGCTACAGAGTGTAGGGACCTTGGAAAATAGGAACATGCCTTATATCGTTGGTCCATTTATATAGTTCAGTCATGCCTACGCTGACTGGCAGCTGCTCTTCAGAATTCCAGACAGGAATGTTTCCCAAGCCTACCTGGAGATGTCAGGGATACCACTAAGCTACAGACCCTCACTTGCCTGATTGTGGAAGAGACAGAAACTTGAGTTTATCTGTGGAATGTAATTGCTGCCTGGTTAATTTATTACAATATTTTTCTGCCACCTTTCATTGCATAGTGGCCTACTTTGCAGTGGACAGTCATTTATTTCAAGGGCTGTCAGAAAATAATAAGAGAATCATAGAATTGTAGAGTTGGAAGGGAACTCAAGGTTCATCTAGTCCAACCCCCTGCAATGCAGGAATATGAAGCTAGCCCATTTGGGAATTAAACCTGCGACCTTGGCGTTATCAGCACCACGCTCTAACCAAACGAGCTACAAAAGTTAACAGTTCTCTGTTTAAAGGATCCTACCAGGATTCAGTTTGTTGGTCCTCATCCAGCCCACTACAGTGGTACCTCAGGTTAAGAACTTAATTCGTTCTGGAGGTCTGTTCTTAACCTGAAACTGTTCTTAACCTGAAGCACCACTTTAGCTAATGGGGCCTCCTGCTGCTGCTGCTGCACGATTTCTGTTCTTATCCTGAAGCAAAGTTCTTAACCGGAGGTAATATTTCTAGGTTAGCGGAGTCTGTAACCTGAAGCATATGTAACCTGAAGTGTATGTAACCCGAGGTACCACTGTACTGCATTCTGGCACTGTTTCAAGACATTCACAGCTTCTCTCTTGATTCCGATATAACAAAGAAATATCCAGAATCTACTAATGACTGCTTCCAGTGCCTTCACATAGATAGCGAACAGCGCTGGGAATAAAATAGTGCCTTGCAGCATCCCACAGTACAACTGCAATGGGACAGATATACAACCCCCCAACGCTATTCTCTGAACCAGGCCTTCTAGGTAGGAGCGTTACCACTGCAACAGAGTGCCACCAACTTCCAACTCACAATCTATATTATAAAGAGGAAAATCCTAGAGTGCCACCAACTTCCAACTCACAATCTATATTATAAAGAGGAAAATCCTATATTATTTTGTTCCAAGGTTCCAATTCGAAGTTATTAATACTAGGTGCAGTGACAAATGTGGAAAACATTCTTGAATTTGGTGGAGCTTTAACAGCAGGGCAAGATCTGAAAGTTAGCAGAGATAGACAAAACATACAAGTTTTGTTCGCAGCCGCAGGTGACAATGCAACAAAGACTTGCATGCTAAGGACTGTTTTCCTAGCCTGTTCCAAACCCACAAGTTGAAGCAACAAGAGCAGCACAATGGTTTCAGTCAAGGAATGGCTGGACAGTTGTGGTTTGGCCTCCCTTCTGTCTCTTCCAGGTGCATTTTCCAGCACTCTTTGATACAGTATATTTTATAAATAAACATAATTGTGTTTATCCCCGGACCTCATTAGGATGCACTGTCTGTGTTTCTGGGCCAGGGACAATGTTTTTGGAGTGGGTGTTAAGGACACATTCTTTCAAACATTATGCTTGGGACGTGCAGCTAAACTGTTTGCAGATTCCAGACTGAAAACGGAGGAGCTACAATAGCAAGGAAGAAGCGGAACAAAATGCTGGGTTGGATTGGACCTCAGCCACAAGGGCTCAGATTAAAAAGGAGTTAGAAATATCTCAAAACAAGGTTTTATTTGGCTGAAAGCCACCTAGGAAAACACCCCAGGGTTAGCTGAGTTGGAGTTACTGTGGCATTCAAGGTGTAACCACAGTGTGTGAGAGAGATGGAGGTTACATTCCATACTTCTGTGTTTAACCTGCTACAGCGTACCTTTCGGAAGACGGTTATGAAAACACCTGGTTCTGTGGGACAGAGCAAACAATGACATTCATTCCTATGGGGGGGGGAGTACAGCCTAAACCAGCCTCCATCAACCTGGTGCCCCCAGCTGTCTGGATCTGATGGGAGTTGTAGTCCGCAAAACATCAGGAGGACACCAGGTTGGTGAAGGCTAGCATACACTTTGAGATTTGGATAAAACCCACATATCACCATTGACTCTAGTTAGTCCAGCTTTATCTTCAACAACCAAACTAAGGCGGGCACATTATACCTATCCCATGTTGTTGCAGTGGAGACCCCCCCGCCTTCCATACACCTGCCACTGTAATTATGGATGCTTTGCTAGTAATGACAACAACTTAACATTTACACGGCCTAGCTCAAAATGTGCAAAACACTCCACATACTAATCATTGCTACAGCAGTCCTGAGATGTAAGGTCAGTGCGGAAAAGTGGTTAGAATGTCAGACTGGGGCTGCGGCGACCTGTATTTAAATCCCCACTCGATTATGAAGCTTGATGGGTTCAACTCTCAGCTGAAACTACATCACAGGGTGAGGATAAAATGGGGAGAGGAATGTAGGCCAGCACACCTAATGGAGCAAGTTATGCATTTCCAAAAAAAGAAGACAAACTGTTGATGAGCAACTTCAAAGCTCCCGCTCTCACTTTTTATAGTTCATTTTCTTTAAACCAGACTTGGACAGGGCAGCCTTCAAATAGAGGACTGTCTTATGACACATGGCCACCCTAGTGATACCCAAAACCGGCTGCCTAAGGCAACTGCCTCATTCCGCCTCACAACAGAGCCAGTCCTCTAAGAGGGAGGTCCTATACTTTTCTCACCGAAACTTTTTTTAAAAAAATAGTAATTAAAAAGCAAATTTTCTTCCAGTGGAGATTGCTTCTCCTCATGGAGCCCCACTGAAGAAAAACAGCTTTCAAACATAGACAAGGAAAGGGTTTCGCTGTCATAGCCCCACCCCTCTGTTGTCCATATTGTGCTTTTAAACACCTGAGCCCTCACCCTGCTTATAGGGATTCTGCAGTGACCTGAGACAGATGGTTCTAGGGCCACTGCATCTGCCTTGGCCCTTAAGTTGCTATGCTACAGCTCTGCAGCATACAATTCATTTTATTTTAAGTCAACATTGCACTAGGCAGCATACAAAACAACCAAATGCCACAATCTTCGCCACAGAACTGATAATTTCTGTTAGATGGAGCATGCAACAATCTTCTTCAGATCAAGTTGCCATATGACTCCTGACCAGCAATTCCAAACAATATGAGTAACCCATGACCAATCCTGTAGGAATGAACATTATATATTCCTTCAAAACCACAAGCATTTGAGTTTTTTGCAAGAGCTGGTTCTTTTTTGCTATTTCCACGCAAGACACTTAAAAGCACTTAGGAGCATGCCTCATGCCATTTGTGCTTTGTGTGCACCATGTTAAGGCTGGATAGAATAAGAAAGTGAAATAAAAGTTCCCACCCATGTAGGTTATACATTCACATTATGCGCTAATTTAGGAAATGCCAACTGAAACCTCCTATGTGAAAACACTCTTAGAGGAGCTTTAGAAGAACAAACAACTTCTGTTCCCCCCATCACAATACTTTCCTTCTTAGCAAGCTTTCTCATAAGTCAACCAGCCAGTCAGTTTCCATGGGAGGCCGAGACAGCAGGTTGCAGCCAATGCTAGACCTACTAAGAGTAAATCCAAGGACATTAAGGAATATTATTAACTTAAGTCCATTAATTTTAATGGGTCTACTCTTAGTAGCACTTAGCATAGTACAGCCCAGAGACTGACTACAAAGGATGAACGTATGCACCCTGCTGGATCAGGCCATAGATCCATCTAGTCCTGTTCTCACAGTGGCAAAGAAGATGCCCACAAACCTGAGTACAACAACCTTGAGTCTCCCCATTTGTAGGTCCCAACAACTGGTATACAGAGGCACACTGCTTCTGGCAGGGGGGTGTAGCACATAACCATAAGGGCTAGTAACAACTGAGTAACAATCCTCCATGAATTTGTTTATTCCCCTTTTAAAGATATCAAAGTTGGTGGCCATCCCTACATCTTCTAGTAACTAATTCCAACTATATGTGAAGAAATACTTCCTTTTGTCTGTCCTGAATCTTCTAACATTCAGCCTCATTGCCTTCTAGTATAAAGAGAGAAGAAGATGGAAGGGGAGTGGGAGAGTGAGAGGAGTGTTTAGTTCAGTCTTTAGCTTTGATTATTATAGTTCCATAAGAACTACACAAAGGTTGTGAACAGATAACACCATTAATTGTGCTTGATTGTCATAATAGTGACAAACAACAAGGACATATGGCATGTTAGGGACTAACAACTTTATTATGGCATTGGCTTTTGTAGACTAAAATCCCATTTCATCACATGCATGTTTTATCCTTGGGTGGGGAAACTGAAAACAGTGGGGTCAGAAAGACTATGACAATTCTGTTTGAAAAAATGCAATTTTGTACTATGGAAAGCGCAAAAGAAGTTATTGACAGTTCTATTTCTGTTGGGAATTTCCATGCTCAGTTTTCTTTCAAGTGGTTAAGAACGTAGCTTAAACCAGTACTTGGACCAAATATTGTAGACAGAGAACTCCTAGTGGAAAGGAAAGGATTTTCCACTACTTAAGAGAAATAGAAATAAAACTACTTTGGAAGGCAGAAAAACAAGCTACAGAGGGAATAGCATATTACATAAATTCAATTTTTGAGAATTTTAGTGATAATTTTCCTTCCAAAGTTTGCTTCAGGATTGTTCCAATCACCCCTGCTCCTAAAAAAATAAAGTTTTGTGTGTGTGCCTAGCTAACATACTATCTGGTGATATCACTGCAATATTGTATTCTGAAAAGCAGCAAGCTTCTTTTATGTTACAGCAGAGGAGAATGTTCGCGCTGTTTCTTCCCCATGTGTTTCTAGTGCATGTCAGGTCATACATTAAGAGGAAATGCTTTTCACTGTAGTGGTGAGTAAGCGTGGGTGAACAGGAGACACTGGAATGGTTTTAATTTCTTTACAGACTGACTTTCATGTTCTTGGTAGTTGCTAAGCACAACTTGCTCCAGCATATTCCCTCCCTCCATGGCTCTACAATATAAATGCATTCATTACAATCAACTGGTTTTATTATCTGGGCAAAGCTATAAAGACCTCCCCCACTACCACCATCCCTTTAGAGTTTGCAAGCTGCATAGGTTGTGGTTAATAATACAAGGCCATCAATAATGGCATCTGTGAGCCATCTGTCTGCTTAAAGCAACTCCAACTTTGCTCTTTAGAGGGGGAGGAAATAGGAAGAAAAAGTTTATTTATACTTAGAGCCCTGGACAATGGCAAAATGTCTTCCGAGCCGTGTGCTGGATAGCTTTGGCTTCACTGCTAGTTTGGAGTCGCCATCCACACACACCCATGAATACAGGAGCCCCCACTTTTTCCCACTTGTGCTGTCAAATAAATGAAGCATTGCATCAATCAGTCCATAAACCCTATGCAACGGGAATGGCCCCATGCTCTGTCCTTAGACCTTTATACCATCTGGCTTCCACAGTGATGGTGGGGTTCAGATAACCATTGCTGCGTTGAAAGGAACAGTGCTATGCTTCATGGACAGTCTAAAAGGCAGGTCTGTGTGTGCTCTGTGCTTAAATATATATATTAAAATTCTGCACCAAGAAAAATATGGATTTTGCCAGCTGTATAAATTATACAAATTGAGAAAAATCTGTATAATTTATTCTGGTTGTGCTTGCCATGGGGAGGGTCAAGAAGTTATTCAAGGCAATGAAGCCCCACCCCAATCATTGGAGGGTCTTATTTGTCCACTCTTCTGACTTCTATTTTAGTAGGCACTGCCTATACCCTTTCCAGGATATCTTTGCTGCCATAGGACTAGAAACACACACAGAGAAGAAAACAAAACAAAGCTGAGATTCTTAAGAATTCTACACCCAATGCTGGATTCTGCTGCCCCTCAAAAATGCAGCATACAAAAAGCTCTGGCTTGAAAATAAAGAAGTAAAACCCAGAATAGCTTTGTATGGGTAATCAGCAGGCAAAGTTCATACCAAAAATCGTGACAGCAAGAAATGGCAATGCATCCCAATAAAGCAAATAATACAGTCTATGTTGGTCACATGTATAAGCTGCTGGATGCTGCCCAGCAAAGTGCATTCCATTACACATTTCAGTTCCTGCTGATAAAGGAGCTTACAGATGAATTACTCATCTCTAGTTATTTGAGATCCATTATCGCTACTAGAACTGAGTAATTCATCTGGAAGAGCTATTAAAGTTATCCTTCATTAGCAATCTGTGGTTTTTTCCTATTGTTGGTTTGATCACATTATTTTATCTTTTGCTATGGCTGGAATCCTTTATTCTTTCTCTCTCTCTCTCTCTCTCTCTCTCTATATATATATATTTTCCCTAACGGGCATTTAAACAGAGGTTAAGTTTAAAACAGGAACAAGCAGATCTGAAAACTATTATCTTTCCAGAATTAAAATAAATACTGTGGCATTTTAAAGAGTAACAAATTTATGGTCTTTAAGGTACTACAATATTTCTTTTGCCTCTTGCTGTAACAGGTACCACAGCATTGCTTCCCATCAGTGGTGTAGTGGAAAGGGAACCCAAGGGTGCCTATCTCTGGGATATTCTTTCAGAACAGGAAGGAGTGTTGATATCATCTGATGGAGCAGCAGTGCAACTGACAGTCTCTCTGGCAAGTGAATGAGACTTTGAGAAATTTTTGAGAATTAATCAAGCAGAGGTTGGATACGTCTTTCCTTTTCTTTGATGCAGTTCCTACTTCATACAAGGAGTTAAAAGGTAACACTTCTCTGAAAGATTGTATGCATTTCTAATTAAGAGCTAAAGATTGCATTTCAGGTAATGGAAGATATTTTGCTAAAGTACACTGTGTTTTACAGTTTGAACCCATAAGTCAGAAGTAAGCACCACGGAGCAGAGGTGGAGTGTATGTTACTGCTACCTGGGCCGTGTGCACAGGAAGCCTGCTGCAGCCGCACCAGCCCAGCCCTCGCCGCTGCTTCAAAGTCACAGCGAAACTTGTTTTTTCTTCTTTTGACAAGGCTTGGGATATTTCTCCAGGCCATAAACCAAATTCACCTAAACAGTTTTGCTCACTTCATGTAGGGGTTTCTTTGCCACTCAGAGCATATGCAGCACTAGTAAAGGTAAAGGGACCCCTGACCATTAGGTCCAGTCGTGACCAACTATGGGGTTGCAGCCCTCATCTCGCTTTATTGGCTGAAGGAGCCGGCTTACAGCTTCCAGGTCATGTGGCCAGCATGACTAAGCTGCTTCTGGCGAACCAGAGCAGCGCACGGAAACGCTGTTTACCTTCCCGCTGGAGCGGTACCTATTTATCTACTTGCACTTTGACGTGCTTTCGAACTGCTAGGTTGGCAGGAGATATACAGCACTAGTGAAAGGCAAATAGCCACAGCAGCACAGCTGGACCAACAGCCTGCACTCATATTATCTCGGGGGGATAATATCAAGTTAAGGATATGCTGAATCCCACCAAGAACTAGACTTGCCAAAATTTTTGCTTCCTTCAAAATTCCGAAAATGCTTCACCCATGCCAGGACCCCTGACTGCATCATGAATTTTTGCTCTGGGTGAAATCAGGGGGCAATGTCATCTAATCTTAAAACTAAAAAGCAGGGGAGGTGGATGTGTGGCAAAACAGACACCCTAACTTTTACAACCCCAGATTCAGGTAGGTAGCCATATTGGTCTGACAGTTGAAATATATATAAAAAATTGTCCAGTAGCACCTAAGAGACCAACTAAGTTTGTTCTTGATATAAGCCAGGCTTCCTCAACCATGAACTTCAAGATGTTTTTGGCCTACAACTCCCATGATCCCTAGCTAGCAGGACCAGTGGTCAGAGATGATGGAAATTGTAGTCTCAAAACATCTGGAGGGCTGAGGTTGAGGAAGTCTGGTAGAAGCTTTTGTGTGCATGCACACTTCTTCAGATACACACAAACCCATTTGATCTTTGCATCCTGCAGCCATGTAGACGCAGAAATAGTTTCAAGTAAGAATGGAGAGTCTCCAGCCAATGATTCAGTGTTCCTTTAATTAGGTCTAAATCGCTCCTCCCTCCCAACGTTCTTCGGTGTCTGCCATGTCTAAAAACATAAATATATTCATGAGCTCCATCTCTGGAAAAGGTACTCTCGTGCGGAAAATAAATTCCATATGAAATTTGCTGTGGTACAATGGAGCTTGGCATCTGATGCCATAAGGAAGCTTTTCTTCTCAACTGCCCCCCGCCCCCACCAAAGCCGTTGCCAATGTTCCCTCCAGCTTCAACACATGCCTGGACCCAGCTGTAGAGAACACGGAGGGAAGTTAACTCTCTGTAATGCCCAGGGTTTTTTTTTTCATAGGCAGTCCAGGGGATTAAACTGTGAAGCAACGAATGTGCAAAAGAGAGAAAGTTCATTTTGCATCTTCAATTTTAAATACATAGAGTCGCAAAATTGTGTTTCAAGGCAGATGAGGTGAAAAATAATGTGCTTTCTCTGAGAACAATCTCTCACCACTTCTTGGTAAAAAGTCATGGATCTCTGTACCCAAAAGTGCCACCACACAAAACCAGTGGCGTAGCGTGGGTTGTCAGCACCCGGGGCAAGGCAAGTAATTTGCGCCCCCTAACCCGTGGTAGGGGCAGAGAGCTGCGAGTGCCCCCCCCAGATGTTGCGCCCGGTGCGGCCGGCCCCCCTGCACCCCCCACGCTACGCCACTGCACAAAACCACTTTCTCTCTCCTCTGACACCCCCTCAAAGGAGAAGGGGAAACACACACATAGCTCCTTTTGCTGAAGCTGGGGGAGGTGGCGGCAGGGGGCAATGATGAGAGAAAAAGAAACTTGTTTATGCTTCTTTTAATATCTCCCTTCTGTTTTACATTTACAGTCTTTTCAAAAGATACGGCACAGGCTTTGCCAAGATTCCTAAAGAGATATCCTGAGAAATGTAGACCGGTTTCCCAACCAAAATTCAAAGAAAACAAATGTCAGGCCAGCAATTGATATGAAATAGTTTAAAAATGAGAAAAAGCTGCCTCTGAGCTAGGTTTACATTAAACTACATTTCTGCAACAAGAGGGAGGGGAGACTCAAAAGAATTTCTCTCAGCCAGGGAAGAAAGAGAACCTGGGCAGGGTGGAAAAGGCTTATGTTACCTGCTGCCAGTGAGGTGTCCAAAAACTGCTTGGTGAGCGGGGTGCCAGGAAAGTAGAAGCCTTGTTACTTTCTGCTACAACAAACCTGGACATAATTGGAGGTGGGGAAGTGCTGAAAAGATAACCTTTTGAATCTGAGCCAGTCCCATACAGAAGTACGAAACTATTTACCAGCCTATAATAAATTTTAACAGCCTGCCTGCTTGCTTTTACTTGCTTAGCAGAATGAAAAATATTACTGGGTAATAGCTGATCTGGAAATTTTCTGGAACTGACTCCAACACATAAATGGCCAACAAGCAGGGGTGCCAACTTGAGTAAAATATTTGGGGAGGGGGAGGCAGGTAAGCCCTGCCCTACATAATCGATCACAAGATGTGTCACACATACACCCCCCATATGAATGGCAATGTCCATCAACTTTGGGTGCCCCCAGAGTTCTATGGGGGGGCAGTGAAGGGACCTTAGCTGCTAGGAGTTGGCTCCTATGCCAACAAGCGAGTGAGGGCTGGGAGTAAGATAAGCCAGGGGTGTGGAATCTGTGGCCCTACATAAAGTTGTTGAATTCCAATTCCCATCAGCCCCAGCCAGCATTCAGGAATGATGGGAGTTGTAGTTAGGTAACAGCTGGAAAGCCACAGGTTTCCCACCTTTTGATAAAGCACCTCGCGGCAGAGAACAGACAGTGAAGCAAACTAATTCAGGAGAGTTCCTGAGGGTAGATGGTCAGTTTGGAGTTCAGAAAGTTCTTATCAGTCAAAGGCTTGAAGCATGGATGATCCTACAGGTGTTATGGAGCTCCTACTCCCATCCGTCCCAGCCAACATGGCCAATGGTCAGGGATGATGGGAGTTGCAGTCTAGCTTCAGGTTGCCATCCCTGGCTTACAGAGATGTTCTGCAATATCAAGACTGTTGGTGCATAAAGTTCAGGTCTTCTTTTTTTTTTTAAAAAAAACTTACTTTAATCATCAACAACTTTAAAACCTCCATAAAGTATCTGCATGTTTAAGATGGAAAATAAAAAGCTGGTAGATCGGATTTCAGACCAAGTGAGAAGAAGGTCAACTGACAGAAGAAGTCTGCAGCAGAGCTTTAGCAGAAACCAGGACTGAGGAGACCTTCAGAAAAAGTATTGTCCAATGGATCCCAGGTGGCTGGTGGTTCCATCTTCGTCTTCTCAAAATACAATGCCTCAGAATTTCCATTGCTTATATAGCAGCATTCCATATTTATATAGCAGCTGCCATTCTTTTTTGGGAAAAACCCACACAGGTCAGTGCTATGGAATGACAGGACCTTAATGGAATTGTTTCGTATTTTGGGGAAACTAAGATCGTGGCTAGAGCCACTGGAACCCAGAAGGCATCCCTATTGCAAGAGGGCAACAGCAACTGCCTTAGGATGCCAGATAGTGACAAATGACCTGGATCAAACATCATGTTTTTCCATGTATCGGTTATCAATCATCAATTGAGCAGCAACCTTTCAGCTTAACTAAACATGTTGGGGGATACCTAGCTATCTCCAACCCCTCCCCACTGCTAAAATTTAGTACAAGACACGTATAACAGGATGTCATTCTGCTTAGTGTTGCCCAGCTCCCTTGCAAGTTAATTCAAGTGACGTATGGAAAAGCTAAATGCATTGACATCATATTACATGTTTCTTGAACTAGGTATTACCAGGAGAGTTGCATACTGGTGGCACATTACCTGAGGGAGATGTGGTTGGAAGCTAACAACCACCATAATGCCTAGTTAGCCTCCCCTTTCTCTAGCGAATAGTACACAACACTTCCAGAGCCAGTTATATGGCTTATAAAGCATACGCCCGCCCCCCCACATCATCTCTTTAGGTGGGGGTCACATGCTTTATTACCTCCCTTCATCCCTCATTCATTAATCCTATTCCCTCTCTCCTCCGCCGCCACCCCCCTGCTTCCATGGAGACATTTCAATGATCACACGTCCCTTAATCCCCATCACCGCACTGTAGACAGAAACCCTTTTATTTCCTACTGTATATGCCATGGGTCTTTTACTTTCACAGATGTGGTGTGATAGATTTAAATATTCAAGGAGCTTATGAACCTCTAGTTTGTTCAGTAGGTGTGTTTCATCCTCACAGATCTCACGAGTCAGATATTAGCAGTCATGAACCAGTCAGGTCTCTTAGAGGCCACCTTTTGCTGTGTGCTCAGCACCAACACATTCCTGGAGCTGGTTTAGGCTCCCCCCACTACTTTCATATACTGCTCCAATATTTCCAGGCAGATATACACTCATTTTAGGCACTTTTAGAGGACAAATACTTAAAAAAAACCTACTCTGGGATTACCGTATTTTTTGCTCTATAAGACTCACTTTTTCCCTCCTAAAAAGTAAGGGGAAATGTGTGTGCGTCTTATGGAGCGAATGCAGGCTGCACAGCTATCACAGAAGCCAGAACAGCAAGAGGGATTGCTGCTTTCACTGCGCAGCGATCCCTCTTGCTGTTCTGGCTTCTGAGATTCAGAATATTTTTTTTCTTGTTTTCCTCCTCCAAAAACTAGGTGTGTCTTGTGGTCTGGTGCGTCTTATAGAGCGAAAAATACGGTATGTAATAAGGCAACTATTTGCAAAGTTACATCATAATATGGAACAAATGCATTAGGAGAAATAGATTAATAGAAGGATGTACAACCGATTAGATTCTACTGCTGATATCACATGGTCCATCTAACTACTTAAACCATGATTAAGGAGTAGCTGCAGATCAGGATGTAAAACCATGACTTTGCAAACCATGG
Source organism: Podarcis raffonei (assembly GCF_027172205.1). NCBI lineage: Eukaryota > Metazoa > Chordata > Lepidosauria > Squamata > Lacertidae > Podarcis > Podarcis raffonei. The sequence goes on from NC_070609.1 coordinate 29,679,909, forward strand.
TCTGCACCTAGCAAACCAGTTTCCCCATCTCCCCAGTCTTTATGCTCACAGGTTAGCAAACAGAACTTGCTAGAATTTTTGAAATATAAAAAAATTAAAAAATAAAAGTCCAGTAGCACCTTAGAGACCAACTAAGTTTGTTCTAAACTCCAGAGGCAAGTCTTAGATTTCTTTTAATGGATTGTAACCAGGGTTAGCACTAAACATGTTTAACAATGTCTGCACACCACTGGACCAGTATGGTCTGCACCTATTTTAAGGTATTACTGATGCCACAGGGAAAAAATATCAAGAAGTATGTAACTAATGAGGAAATGATAGTATTTGACCAAAACTGCTCAAACTACCAATATTTTTTAGCAGGGCTACAACCATTAGTTAGGAAGTAAGGGCAAATTTTATTTTGTGAGGCAATTAGTTACAGGCAATTAGCATAGGACACTTAATTGTATTAAAATTCTCTAATTGTTTGGCAACTATAGTTTTGAGTCAGATCACACACAAAAGGAAAAGACCGCCTACCCCCAGCTGTATTTTATTTACTATCCCATTAATGTAGCTTCAAAACCGTGAATTATAGTCAACTAACTTTTACTCAGAGTCAACCCATTGAAATTACTGGACCTAGGTTGGTCATGGTAATTAATTTTAATGGATCTACTCTGAATATAACCCAGTTTATCTTTTTAGTAAACACTTCTCTATCAGTAGGGTAGTTAGATCTATTACTAGAATGCTAGTCTAGTTTAATCACATCTTTCATCAACAAACTATGGTTTCTTGGACTGGAAATGCATTGTAAGCCTACATACTCCATGCTCCCTTTGCACCTCTCTTCGTCTATTTTAATACATGATGTCCTGGTTTGTTAAAAGCACAGCTTGCTATTTTGTCCAAGCTGGGTAACTGGCTTGAGCACTTCTTACAAAAAGATTTCAGATCAGGATCAAATCACACAGGAGTAGTAGTAAAGAATTTACGTCTCTTTTGTTCATTTCTATGTGGAGCAGCTTTCCCCAGCCTGGTACTGTCCAGACTACAACTCCAATAATCTCTGAACAATAGCCATGATGATCGGGGCTGATGGGAGTTGTAGTCCAAAACAAATGGAAAGCGCTAGGTTAGCGAAAGCTATTTTAGTTATCCTTAGCTCTAACCTACCACGTAGACAACAGTATCCTGATTTTATATATCAGTCTGTACTGTGCCTTTCAGGTCATCTGCTTATCCACCAAGCTGGGTAGGCCATTGCCGCTGGATAACTGAGGACATGTTCTGCTTCCTATTTCCACTGTAATTGTGTCTTAGCAACAAGAGTGCTGTGAAAAGGAACTAAATCCACAAGACCTACTATGCATCACCAGACTCTCTCACACATTAGCTCTTTTCAAAGAGTATGCCAGAGAGACTGGGAGGCAGGATCTTGCAGCTTTTCATTTCTGCCTCAATGTTCTCCACAACCAACCAACAGCTATGTTCACAATTCAATCAAAGTTTGCCCAGGCTGATGCACTGCACTGCCAGTCTGTTGGGAGCCTGGGCTGCATGTATACTTCCCAAACTGCAACAAGGGACAAGCTTCTTACCCTGTTCTGACTAGTTGCCACGAAATACTGATATGTTGCATTACCAGGGTCAGTGAACTAAAGCATGCAATTAGAAGACACAAACCTTCAAAGCAGCACAGCGGCCAACGACTGATGGTCTGTCTATCAATCCAGATGATGAGCAGGGTCTGGAGAAGATGAATGGAGAACATGAACTGTCAATGCAAATGAACAGAAACCCAACTGAAGGGAGACCTTCCTGATCTGCTCCCCCTTAAACAAGCTGAGCCTCTCCCCTCTTCCTGCCCTTGCTTTGCCCTATAAGAATGACTGACAAGCCCAGCTTTAACTAAGGGATTTTGTGGGTTTAAAGCATGTGACCATTTTTCCTCCTGTTTTGTCCATTAACCCCTTTTCAAAAATATAAGTCAAGTTTTTCCTCTACACAGCGTTTTCTTCCCCTCCCTTGACTGCTCTCTTCCTTCTAAGAGGAATCCATACAAAAGCAGCAGCAACTAGCTGGGACTCTAGATACCATCTCTTCCCTGGGCACCAGGCATCAGCCCTACTACCACCACCTGAACTACAACATGCCCGCTTTAGAAAAGAAGTAGTTGCTGCAGATAAAATAAGGTTGCCTACAGGTGACTGGTGAAGGAAGCCAGACATGGGGGAGGGGGGAATTTATAAATAAAATCCATGAGGATATTCACAATTTTTAATTCACTTCACTGTGGTGGGGATCAGCAGCTAGAGGCCCTCATATAGCGCGGATTCCTCTCTTTCATTGCCAACCCAGATATTTTGCTACCTGGGTTGGAATAGTAAACGGTGCCCCCAACCCAATCTTGATGCATAGCAATCATGGCTGGTGATTCTATTTTGGCAACTGCAGCAAAACAAACAAACAAACAAACAAGCCCACATGGGCCTCTCTCCAGGTATAAAAATTCAATATTAAATAACTGACAATTTGCTGCCCTTTCATGACACCCAAAATTGGCTTCCACAGGCATTTTCCTCGCACTGCCTAATGTGAGGGCCTTCCAATGAATCTAATTGCTTTATAGGCACAGGGAGATTAGCAGAAATTAATAAAGTTATTTTTCATTAATATTCATCACTGTAGTTCATGAAGGCTTCAAACTTTGTGTACTCCTTGAATGAATCCTATGGGTTGAGTTTATTTTTCCAGCAGTACTAGTGGGCTTCCCATATACTCTAGTTCATGACTCACAGCACCCTAGAAAATCTTCAAAAATTGTTTAAAACCGAGATACTGGTGAGCCATAAGCTGTACTTGTGTTGGAGCATTCACAAGGCTAGTGCCATCATGCCACACACTGAAAACTACAGAAGGTGTCACCCAGGGATGGATCACATGATGTTTTTAACACGGTAACTTACATCTGTACAGAATTCATTGCCCCAAGTTTCCATTTCTCAGAAGGCCATGGGCTGTGTGGAAACCACCACCATATTCTGAACTAAGCAATTTTGGAAGCCCCACCATGAAACTATGTAGACTGCATAGGGTTTGCTGAGTGGCTTGATGCCACTATAACAAGCAAGCTAAATAATACGCAGCTTCTACAGTATGGTCTATGGGAGCTTAGCCAGGCTAGGATGATTCACTGGAAACCATAGAACCCACTTATTGGATGTAACACAGTGCTTGGAAAACTCCTGCTCTTACACAACCACTCTCCAAAGAACTATCCTCCAAACACAAGTTTGAATTTTAAAATGAGAAAAAAATTCAGAATGGCTCCTTCAGACTATTGTCTCCTGAACTCACTATCTATTTCCTCTCTCACTAACCCTTGCTTCATGGTGGATCTGAAGAATTTTAGCAGATATATATATCTCCATACACCAAAAGTTTAGACACAAGAAGCCAAGTTTTAAATACAATTTTCATATTTTCACATTTTATTAGCTTAGCTTAAAATCCTGAAAACATTGGATTTACAATGAAAACTTTGAGCTCCTTTAAGCAGTTGTAAACTGCACACCAAGCTAACACACCCAGTGCAAGGTGTAATCTTTTCCATGAGCTTAGAACAGGTTCCAGACACATGTTTCATAAAGTTCAAAACTCCATTAGACATTTGATAGGGCAGAGAGTCAGTGTAACGCTTCCAAAACTTTCTCACTAAACAAAGGGAATGTCAAACTATACTTAATGGCAAACTAGGCTACCCAAAGCCCATGTGCTGACTTTCCCCATAGACTATCCCTGATTCAACAAAAAGTCATGTGTCCTTTTCATGTCCATATTGGACTCTGCCAGCTACCATGCAAAGGTTTATGGGGGTGCTGGTGAAAGAGAGAACTTCATCCCACTAAGACAGACAGACTTTCTTTCAAATACAGTTTTTCTCCAAGTTCTTTGAAGTCATCAAGGCTACTGCAACTCTGTGGGAAACTGAGATATTTTCTGAATTATTGCTACAATGCCAAACATCTCACATGTGATTTTACTGAGATAATGCAAAACACTTTGAACAGGATAAATAAATAAAATACTATATAAAAGTTTACATTTTATCACTCTTGTGCCAAAGGTTATTATGTTTGGCCATTAAGCAAAAGGATGGTGGCTTGAGTCCACCCAGGGATTTGGTAGCCATCATCGTACTCACTTCCCTACCCTTCCAGTCAATGTAGGCCACTTGCCTTCAATTGGTCAAGACACACTAGTGGGTCAGGGCCTGATCCAAAGTGAGTCGCGACAACAGCACTAGCACCATGCAAATATATGGTAAAAGACTGAAAAATTGGGTCCCCAATTGCATGTTTGGGTTGGAAGTGGGTCCTGGGTCTGGAAAGGTTGAAGACTACTGATGTAGACAATTTTGGGTTAGGTGGACTAATGGCTTGACTCAGTGTAAGGCAGCTTTCTTTGTTTATTCTCTGATGACACACTAAAAAGCACATTTGAGTCTCTGGCACATTACTTACTTCATGTAAGGATGGATAAATCTGTCAATTTCAGTTTCTAATTTTCCTAATTTTAACTTCAGATCTCCACATTACCACAGTGTGGGATACTTTTATATATTATTTTGTAAAGACCTCATGACAATTGGTCAGCATTTGATTGAACTTTTTTTTCCCTTTGCCGGCAAAAAAATTCCATTCCCTCCTACCATTCCAGAAGTAGCACTCATATCCCAGATGAGGAAGAGCATCAGCAGAAATTGAGGGTATCAGTTGTATGTCCCATGCATTTCATTCATGTCCTCCTCTTCCTCCATGGAAGAGGAAGAGTTCACACCTGCTTCAAGTCAGGAGTAGAACTGCATCTTGTGCTCTTGGACTTGCAGTTAATCCTACTGTACTAGACCCACACCCTTTTGTAGACTATAGTGACTGTTGCACTGCTTTGACAATCCATGGTGCAATGTCAAGACAAGGTTTTTTGGGCCACGCTGCAACCTTCCAACAGTTTGACTTCACCCCCAAAGGCCCACTTCTCCTTTGTCTCCCGAGACAGACAAATGCCAACCAGGCAGCTTCATTGTTGCAGGACTTTTCCCAAGCACCTGCATTGGTGCTACAGTGTTGAACTGGGAGATGCTCCCATGCAAACATGACCCTCACCTATTGCCTCTGGTAGGCTGAAAACCTTGCATGGATTAAGTGTGTCTGTGTCTAAACTGCGTTTCCTTGGCACAGTTCAGCTTACAGGTTTCCTGTGACCTGAGGTGCCTTGTGCAAAGCTAACCATACGTGCAAAGCAATATCTCCTCCCACACTTGACAAAAACACGCAGCTTGAAAAGTTCCAGCAACGCTAATCACCAGCTATTCAAAATTCAAAGCTGCAATATCTCATTACTGTGCTCCCAATTTGCTCTGCAATCAAACATCTAGGCTTAATCTCTCTTAAAGGGTTCCAGACTCCCAGAGGCTAGGTTTTTCTCATGGCTGCTGAGATCACAAGCTCTAAAATGTTGAAACAAAAACTGTTATCTCCTCCCTTTTTATTCCCTTCCGCTGCTGAGATATTATCCGGCGGAGAAGGAAGAGAGAGGCGTGGATAGCTATAATTCTTTGCTGACAAGATCGTAACTTAAAAGCTCAAGAAACAGCACTATGTTCTTAGCTGCACGCTACTATAAAGAAGTTTGCCCAAAAACTCAAGGAGTGTGTGTGTGCTTTGATGCCCCTATCTGGGATAGAATCCACCCTCAGAATCCATCTCCACAGAAATTAGTCCCCCATATTTCTGATATAGATCGTTCTACAGAATTTTGATGGCTAATCTCACCTACCAGGGCCCAGAGGACAAATGCTCAAACCTTGGAAGCTAGAAGTGGTAACAGTGGTATGGAAACAACAGAAATATTTGCTGGTGGGGTGGCTGGCTGTGCCCATGGAGACTTCAACAGCAAAATCCACCGTCTTGTAGTACCGTAAAGATTAATTTATAAATGTTTGTAGACTAGAGCCTACTTCATCAGATTATACCCGTGCATGTGCATACACACACACACACACACACACACACACGTACGTACGTACGTAGTAGGGAAGAGAATTATTGCTAGTGAGGTCAGGAGAAAAATAAATGTTTTTTAAAAGGATGAAACATAGTTCACTACCAGACAGCCTGTTTATTGCGCATTCATCCTGATTAGTTTGCATAAATTTTGCAGGGAGGTTAGCTGACACTGGCAATTTTTAGTTAATTCATTCATTCATTATTTTTTGCAGGGAGGGTGTACAATGTTGCATCTGGCAATTGTTACCCCATACCTTGCAGCAATAGTGGCCAGTGTGGCCGAGTAGAGCTGTGGAGTCAACTCCCCACCACTGCCGTCGCTGCTACTTACTGGAATGGGGGTGGTTTCTCAGAAGGAAATTGACCTTGTTAAAGCCTGCCCATGAAACTCCCTAGTGCTCAGGTAACCAGGAAATGCTTAACAATGTACATGCATGGAATGTTTTGTTGTTTTTTTAATCTTTTGTTGGAAGCCATCCAGAGTGGCTGGGGAAACCCAGTCAGATGGGTGGGGTATATTATTATTATTATGTTTCTTGACTGGTTATGGTATAAGGGGGTTGTTTGTTACATGTATTTTCCAAAACTGAAAAATAAAGTTAAGAAGTTAAAACAATAAAGTATTCTAACTGCAGAACCAGAAGCTTGTGCTCACAGAATCTGGCTCTCCTTGCTATAGAAAGGTAAATTTCCAGAGGTGGATGGTGGTTAAAGTCTTGCAGGGTAAAGAGGTGTTTGAAGAGCGGCAAAGCTTCTGCATCTTTGCCCAAGCAACAAGGAAATCACATGTGTGGTTGTGCAACCCTTTGGAACACAGACCTGAATGAAGAATTGCATAATGTTACAGTCCCCTTGTTAAGAGTCCAGGTGCTTGACAAGCAAATCCATTACAAAGAGCAGGTGGGCGCAGATTCAAAGCCAAAATGAAGGCATCTTTCAAAAGGCAATGAAAACTGCTAAGGTGTGAGGAAGTGATTATTCACTGAAAAGTATGAAAATCACTTTGCATTGATATGGAAAAAAAAACACTTTTCCAGATGCTTCTGGATTCACTCAAGACTGATGAAAGATAGCAAACTAATGGGCTCTTCTGCCTGCTGTCATTGCATTAGCTACTAGCGCCAGCCAGTTCCCAATTTACTCTGCTGATAGCAGAAATCAGAATCTGACCCAGAAACACACGTACACACATTTTTTGTGTTCTAGGAAACAGAAAATATTTTGAACTGCTGGCTGCTACTATCCTTGTTTGGGCGAAAGGCTATACAGAGCAACTATGTGTTCAGCGGTGTTGTCCAACACAGTTAAATTGCAAGGTGGAGGAACAAATTATTTGAGGGGGGTTGAAATTTAAAGGCTATCCATGTTTGCCATGTGCAAATAATTAAAGTAATAAACAGTGTATGTGGGAGGGACGACCTATACTCATGAGATGCGCATGCCTGGCAATGAAAATAAATGCCAACTTCTGTAATATTACACATGTCAAATGACCATTGGGTTGAGAATGCAATTTACCCAAATTTATGTAGGATTATTTTCAAGAAAACCCACATCATATTTCTGCTCTGTATTTTGCAAGACTTTTTCTTACTTTTGCATTAGTTAACTTTTCTAAACAAGAGCAGCTAAAGACTTTGACTGAATACACACCATATATTTAAGGCATATTTCTCCCCACAAAAAAAATCCTAGGAACTGTAGTTTACCCCCAGAATTGCAGTTTCTACCACCCTTAAACTGCAGGTTCCAGGATTCTTCGTGGGTGTGAGGATGACGAGAACATGCTATAAATGTATGGTATGCTTGCATCTTTAGAACTTGAACAGAAGCATAGCACTGAAAGACCTTTAGATGAGAGCTGTCACAGCACAAGTTTAATAAATTTCTTCATTTACTGCTAACAAGTTTTCTTGCAGTGAGCTAAACAGAAGATGCTTAGGTTAGGTTTTTAATAATCCCAACCCCTGCAGCAGCTTTTAGCAGAATTCTGTTTTGCTTGTAAATCCACTGCAGGGACTGGAAATATCCAAATGCCTTCCATTGCCGCAGCTTTCCAAATATTCCAAATAGGAGCTGCTTTTCCAACTTCTCTCTGTTATAACAACAATGGAAAGAAACAGATTAGTCCTAACTAAAGGTCTATGGTTATCAGGATTACTGAGGTTAATTGCACACCTTTTAACTGATTAACACCTTTCAGCTATCACAATTTTCAGCCGAAAACAACAGCAGCAGCTACTTTTCAATAGGCAGAAAACTATTATAACAACAGCAACAACAATCAAAGTGCACAGGTGAGTAAAACTCACTTCTGAACAAAACTAACATACCAACAACTTCAACATAAAATGCCAGCATTGTCATGGAAATAGCATTATCAGGAGTGGCCATCCTGTTTTACCGCCTTAGGCAAAGTGGGAAGGTGACTCCCTGTGCTCTCCCACCATCACAAAACCTTGTTTACAGGAGTCATGTGGCTGCAGCGTCTGGCAAGATATCACAAGAGCCCCAAAACCCGAGCCACTTCTCCTTGCTTATCCAGTGGGCGGGGATGTAGGCAGGGTGGGCACCCACAGTGGCACCAGAGAACAGGCGTTGGCAGCTTCCAGCAAGATCCCACAGGAGCTCTGAGAGTCTCATGAGATCTTGCAGGAAGTCGCCAGCACCACCGTTTTCTTCTTGCTACTGCAGGGTAAGGCAGAGCACCCACAGGCCAGTACCCCTGGGATTCTGCCGCCTGAGGTGACTGCCTCAGTCTACCTCATGGATGGGTCAGCCCTGGGTATTATATACACTCAGAATACTCCCCCCCCCGAAATATGATACCTAAGTTTTTTCTTCTTGTATTCGGTTTTACCTGGGGTGATTCCAGACCTAATTTTCTCTGTGTCTGGCATGTTAGCTTGCAAAACTATCAGCTTCCACACATAAGCATTTTATTTTCAACCATGGGTATTCATTGTGATCTACCTTTTGCTATCCACACCAGCAGTGGAAACTTGATGAAATGTATCTCGGTTGTGTTTCCTCTCCTCTCCCTGCCCCAGCCCCCTTTCTGTTACTCTCTGCTATCTTTTCCTGTTCTAGGCATGTGCACATGTATTTCTGTACCCACACACACCTTCAAAATGCTGCATGGAAAGAGCCATGCTTGTATCATTTGGGATGCCAGAAACAAAACGGCTAGGGTTGTGCTTATGTGAGGAGCACATGGAAACAGAGGTGTGGAGATAGAGACCACTCCCTGGAATGCCAATACATATGTGGCAGACCATCCTCCTCAAAATATGCTACAGATCTTCACACAGGCAGCAACCGTGAATGTACAATTTACTTACTGGATTTTCTTCATTAAGGAGAAATATAGGCTCATCGTAAGGAGAAATCTAGGTTTACCGTAAAAAAGAAAAGTAAGTAGCAGAATGGGCATCTTGATGCAGACACATCATACAGATGCTGTAAAGAATGTGTGTAAGAGTCACACTGATTTCATAATAAACACCCGTCTGGAAGCACTATTAGAAAGCATGTAAAAGATTTTATTTCCAGGACCATATTTCTGACCCAGCAACTGAAGTGCTGAACCACCCTGTCTGGCATTGTAGAAGCAATGTCAATGGTTGAAGTGAGAGTATACACAATTCCACAATGTAGGCTGATAATTAAAAGCTCTTGTGCGCAATTAGTCATGTTACCCACTGAACTTCACACCCAGCCTCTCTCTCTGTTCCAGTAACAGCAAGAAAAGCCTGCTTTTCCAGACGCTTCACATGTCCAAATGTCAAGGCCTGAATGGAACTTGGGCAGCGACCACAAATGGATTTAACTCCCAACAAAATTATTAGGAGCAGGATCAATTTGGGCAGGCTATCAAATTTTAGAAAACGTTCCATATTAGCATATTTTAAGTGGAGGCAAATCCAGCAGCCTAGAGAAAAGCAGAGAGGAAACACAGGCCAGGCCCACAAGCCCGCACCTTCCCTCAAAGGGCGAAGAAGGCACTTTTTACAATAGAGACCTGCCCTCCATCTCGTTACTTCTGACAGCAGGCATGAGGCGGCATCCAAACTGCAAGCGGCAATGAAAAATGGTTTGTCATGTCTCTCTCCCTCTCTCTCTCCTGCAGTTTCCTTTAAACAGACGTTCTGTGAATTAAATGGAAGCATATGCTCCAGGAGGGGCTGCCAATGTGGTGTCCTCCAAATGCTGTTGGACGACAACTCCCATTAGCCCTGCGTTGTTGCCCAGCAGGGCTGTCTTTCCTAGAAACAGACTCCAGGCACTTCGGGTTAACTCAGACTTGAACAGTTTTGTTTAAGTACAGCAGACAGGGAGCCCGGCTAGCTCCTAGGCCTCCAGGCCATGCTGGCTTCCTCCTCCCACTCACCTGTGCAGGAAGTTCCCTCTTCAAGTACTTCTTCCCCTTGGCCCAGGAACTCAGTCTGCATAGATAATAATAATTTATTATTTATACCCCACCCATATGGCTGCGTTTCCCCAGCCACTCTGGGCGGCTTCCAACAAAATATTAAAATACAATAGATAATCACTGCCCACTGGTCATGATGATGATGTAATCCAGCAACACGGAGAGGGTACCACCTTGTCTACTCCTGTTCCAGAGCTAGGGTTGCCAAAATTTCAACTGGTCACTGTTACTATAGCTTTCATAGCAGCTGCTATCTACTTATCTGTTGTTAAAAGGCACAAGAGCAGACCATAATGTTTTGTTTTGTTTTTCTGGCTAGCTGGCAACTCTTTTTAGCATCTCTGTTGCACACACAAATCAGAGTGGATAAATAGTGAGAAAGGCGACATTTCCTACCGCTAGGGTTTCAGACTCACAAACGTGTCTGAAATCCCACAGAGGAAAAATTTCACAGAAGGATGGGTTCAGGTTAAAGGTAGGAGGAGGAGGAGGAAAGTTCAGCAGTGCTGTTTCCTAAGAATGGCTTAGGGCAGAAAAGCAGACAATTTAATGTGCAGTCTGGCCATAAAAAAGAATCACCCCGAGTCAGTGATAACACTAAACTTGTGAAGGACTGCTGAGCTCCTGTCATCAGATCCAAAAGGTTTACCAAATGACCATCTCGTCCAGCATCTTGTAGCCAAGCAAATGCCCCTATGGAACCCACAAGCAGGACCTAAACGCAACAACAACTCCCCCCATTTGCAATTCCCAGCAACTAGTATTCAGAGGCATTCTGCCTCCAACTGATGAGCTATGATACAACCCAGTATCAGTTTTATGATCTCATCTGCAGTTGCATTAACAACACCTTTCGCCTCTATGTTGCCTAGCAAAGACCATAAAGAAATAGCTGAGAGGGACTTACTGTAGCATCACTTACATACCTCTGACTGAAGATGACAAGAGCAGCTAGCTCACTTACTGTGGAAACTCAGCAAGCCCCTCGTAGCTTTTATATCTCACGCAGGTTTGGCTCTGCTTGGGGGTGAAGTGGGCTGGGCATTGCACCTTATGAACAATAGGAGATTGCCTTGGAATACCTTAAATGACAGCGTGCTTGGTGGGACCATCTCCCAGTGAAGCCTTCCTGGCAGCAGTAGGGAAAACAAGAGTGCAACTCTCTCCCACTCCTTTCAGTCCCACAAACACTTTTTGAAATAAGAAGTCTGGTGTTCATGACACCAAAAAGTGTGCAAGAAAGTTGGGCTCTGCTTTCTCCAATACTGACAACAGGGAGCTCATTACTAACTTGCACAATTGATTAATGACTTCGCATTATCAGAAAATACAACCCATATGTCAAAAAGGATAGTGACCCACCCTTTAAGAATCAGGGGCAGTAGAATGCGGTTGCAAGAGCTGAGAGAATGCTATTGCCTTCAGAAGACTGAAGACTTATACAATTTTGATAAGACTGGACTTTTTTATGTAGCTGTGCCTTGAACCACTAAGAATATACTCAGTTTTCTGAGAGTGTCAGTAAATAAATACAGATTAAACACATTTTTGCTTATTTCCAACAGGCTTCTGCTGAGCCTTCAACTTGTGAAATGTGAAGACATGCATGACTGTATTTTAAATGCAAACATTTACCACAGCCCTAGAAGTAACACATTTTAAAAGGTTGTTGTCTAGGAATGTCAGAACAGATCTGTAACATCTGGAGTGGTGAATTATCTTACTTCTGAGAGATACTTTAAACATATAAAATCTTAAATCTTTTTATTTAATAATGTTGGTAGCAATGCCAGACTCAGTATTTTGACAGTTACTCCCCCCCCCCATCAAATAGTACCTAAATCAAATAGCTACTATAAATGGCAAAGAGGGAGAAACTTGGTTTTTTCCTAGGAAATTTTGTCATTGGATATCTTTCCCCTAAATGAATTTCACCTCTAAGGCTGCAATCCTATATGGTACAGTGATCTGGATTGCCAATTGCTGATTGGTATGTACAGTACATGCATGTCCTGACTGCTGCAGTATAATTTGGAAATTGTAGACTCTGGATTTAATTGTTTTACAGGATGGGATTGTTAGATGATGTTTATTATAGCTTATGGGAACTTAATTACCTGGGTCTATATTTTGGCCCATTATTGCTTCTATTGTGATTTCATCTGTTATTATCTGTGGCCATGCTTTTGGTTGATTTTAATTCCTCACCTAAAACTGTGGGCTCACATTTTAATGAAGGGAAACTTATAATATTTTAAATAAATATAAATGTTGTATGTGTCTAATTTTTATTTGTTAATACATGTATACTGCACCTTTCCCCCAAGGAGCTCAATTGTTCTTCCCCCCTCCCTATTTTATTTTCACAACAACACTGTGAGGCAGCTTAGGCTGAGAACCAGTGACTAGCCCAAGGTCAACTAGCAAGCTTCATAACCAAATGGATATTTGAACCATGGCTTCCCAGATCCTAGTCCAATACTCTAACCACTACACAAAATTGGCTCTCAGTGGTGTTCCAAAGCTACATTGTGGGGCAGAAGAACCTCATGAGTGTCCTTGTGTTCCATGGGAGGAAAGGCAGCATAAAAATCACACACACACAGGATGTGGGTTTCTTGTAAACTGGCCCAAGATCACTCAGTGAGCTTCACAGATGAATTGGGATTTAAACCCTGGTCTCCCAGGTCCCAGTTCAACACACTAACCATTATACCACAATGGCTCTTTTATGCAATTCTTGAGGAGGAGCTGCAGGGCTCCCCACTGAAGAGAAAACTAGGTATTTTCATGTTCAAGGGGGCTGCTCATGTTCAAGGGGGCAACAGAATAAGAAAGTAAACTTGGGCTTCCAGTTTTCCCCAGAAGAATGTTCTACTTCATTCTAACTTTTGCGCTTTGGCTCCTCTCTGGGCTCATTTGCCATCCTTCTCCCATTTCCCTCCCTTCGTAACAATCCCTCTTTTTAGCAACAAAGTTCTGAAAAAATAAACTCAGCACTCCTTTTAGCCGTTTGGCCCAGAGCAGAGGAGATCACAAGGCCGTGAAGAAAGCTGACAGCACCACTGCCGAACAAATGCGTCGCCTTCTGGCAAAGGCTTGGCCAAAAAGAAGCTAAACATTGAGCAATGTTAATATCCCGTTGCCCCTTTAACGATCTCTCTCTCTGCTGGGCCAGGACTGTGGTAAAAATAAAATGTCCTGCCAGACAGCCCTTTTGAAAGCATGTGGAGACATTTTAGAAAAGATATAAACTGGGATTCTTTCCCCTCTTGGTTTCTCTTCGGTTACCAGTGTCATTGGCTCAGTGCCTTGCTTTGCAGCAAATGCCACGTCTGTGAGGATGCCAAGAGCTTAATTGGGTTTCACTAAAACACGCCGAAGATTAGAGTTTTTTTCCTCCTCGTCTGGGTTGAAACCTAATATTCGTCTTGTTTCGGAACTGGCTTCAGCTCCTATCCTACCGAGTGCTGGATGGCTGGCCTGGGAAACTGAAACTGTAGACCTGGAAGGGACCTCAAGAAGAGATTCTGCTCTCCAATTGATTTGGGCCCATTTATAAACTTTGAAGGCTTAGTTGTTACCAATTAAAGAGCTTAAGTTAAATCTCTCCATTAGGTTCTTGTATTTATGGTCATGCTGTATAGTGTTGGGGGGTTGGGAAGTAGAATCCAGATCCTAGTCTTGCCCACAGAGGCAACATGAATGCTTATTTATATAGCTTTTCTAACGTGAAAAGCCTTGGGCGCATTATTTCACTCACCCTGCTCAGTAAATGGTTATTATACCCATTTTATAGATGGAAAAATATGAGACAGTAAGCTGCAAAGACACACAACTTCTTTGCAGAGAGATACTGTGAGCTACACATCCCAAAGAGGTGCTGGATGAAATAGGTGCCTGGTACTTTAAATTAACGGGCCTATTTCTTCTGGTTTTCTCCAGCTAAATGTCCAGTAATACATGCAGGGCTTTTTTTTCAGCCAGAACTCACTGGAACTCCGTTCTGGCACCTCTCAGGTGGGTGTCATTGCCATTCCAAGAGAACGAGAGAGGAGTTCATGATGAGTTCCGGCACCTATTTTTCTAGAAAAATAGCCCTGAGTACATGCAACAGACTTTGAGCTAGCTCCGCCCCCCGAAACTCTTTTCAGGGCTTTGGTTTGATCTGAACACAGATTTCTGGATGGTGTCCCCACCAAGCGTTAAGCTCCACAATCAAAGGTGTGACAGTAAAAAGTCAAGTGCAGGAGCTTGTTAGGACAACCTCCATAGCCACAAAACCCAGGGGGAAAAGCAAAAAATGCAGCCAGCTGTTTATAATACAGAGAAAAAGAAAGACAGTGAATGTGAGAGAGGGCGCACAGAGAAAAGATGTACACGCATATATTAGTATCATCATGAGTGTAATCATGTTGGTAGTTTCCTGGAGGTAAGTTCAATTGAGCTCAGTAGCACTTACTTCTGACTGCACAGTTTCAATGAGTAAAAAGCATATTTAGGATTAACAGACATTCTTTAGTTGGCTGAAATATAAGCTTTACTTTAAAGCAGAAATGCAGACAAGTGTTATCATTTAAACTGCTAGCATGAAGTAGGAATCCTATCAAGGCAAAGAATTATCCATCCCCTGCTTGATTATATTCCTCATTCTGACTCCCTCTGTGCTAATCTCTCACAAACTTGAAAGCCTCATCATCATCCTGTTCACCTACCATAGCAAGGAGCGTCTCATCAGTTTATGCTGCCGCTCTTGCAAATCATGGTCATCACTCCTGCTTTAAAAAAAAAGAAGCCCTGGGTTGGCACTCCCTTGTGCTCCTCCTCCATTATACCAATGCCCAGTATAGTGGTTTTTAAGACTGTTTGCAGTGTTGAACCAACCAATCTCGCATTAGTAGTACTTGGCAAATGAGAGGTCCATTGGTCTTTCTTGGGAACTGTATAACTTGTTTTCTTCTTTTAAAAGCAGTTAAATAGGTGCTTGAAGCATGGCTGTGCCTGTACGCTGAAAAGCGGGGCCATAAATGTGTCTGGCTTGTGATGAGAAGCCTCAATTAGTATGGAAGAACTGCAAAGCTTTTGCCTTCAGGGACCCTTCTCAGACATTACTTGATAGCTTAGACGACTTTGCAAGAGAATTAGACAAATTCAAAACCAATAGGTCCACCAGTGGTTATTAGTTTGGTGGAACCTAACAATTAGCAGAAATAATAATTCTATTCTTATGTTTTTAGCATTAATGTAGGCTTGCCCAGAGAATTCTGGTTTTGGCCAGTGTTTAAATACTGTAAAAATAAGTCATTCCTTTAGTTTGGGGGAGAGGAGTCAGAATTCTGTGCAGATTTATTTATTTAATTTATTTTTAGGGGGGAAAAACAACCCTGCAGAAATGGGGCAGAATGCACATTAAAAGAAAAACTGATAAACCAAAAACTGCTAAACCATATAGACCTCTCTCCCAACAACACAACAAAACCCTCTTCACCGAGTCTCCACAGTTCCTACTTTCATACAAACATCTCACTCACCCTTTTCAACAGAGTTTTCATGTTCTGACATCCTGGCCTCATTAACTCCAGCACAGAGGTGAGGCTATTTATGGAGCATTCAGCACCAACAAGAGAGGTCCCTGACTTCTTTGCTCTGCCACCCAACATGGGAAATATAGCTCTTATTTTTAATCCTGCTGGTTGTTATTCAGCTGCAACTGATTTCTACATGGGAGCAGCACAAGGGGCCAAAGCAAATGCAGCTGCCAGGAAGCCATCCATGTAAGGTGAGAAGGCAACACACACAAGGTGTAAGTTGTAAGGTGCTTTCACTGACCCACAACATTCAAGCTTAAGGCAAGATTACACATCATAGCAGACAGCTATAGAGGTGGTGTTTTCTGAAAAGAATCAGCAGGCAATGTGTACATAACCCTTCCAGCACCCGCCAATTTAATGTTGAATTTTAAATTGTTATAAAATGCCCTGGGCCTTTAGAGCAGGTAATAAATAATAATAATGATGATGATGATATTTCGCCCTGTGCAAATTCTCTCCACCAGCTGCTTTCCCCAGGAATTGAGCTGATTCTTATCTCCGAAAAAGATACTAAGAAATTAACAAGTTGGAGGCATTTTTAGGCACATAGGCCTGGCAGATGCAGAAAGTATTACAAGTATGATCATCTAGAGATGAAGGAAGAATCCGTTTTAAATCCTCCCTCCTTCCCCACTTCCTATAGATTCCCCAAAATTGTAATTGTTATTGATACAAAATACCTTTTACATTTGGTCACCAATCTAAGCAATACACGCTACCATACATCATTTCATATCTGAAATACAGTGGTACCTCCGGTTACGAACTTAATTTGTTCCGGAGGTCCATTCATAATCTGAAGCGCGCTTTCGCTAATGGGGTCTTTTGCTGCCGCCGGCATCACGGGGCAAAGTCTGCTACCAGGAGCCTCTTCTTCCAGGTTAGTGGAGCTCGTTACCCGAAGCGTTTGTAAGGAGGACGGTACGTAACCCGAGGTTCCACTGTAACTGTAATAATGTTGATAAATATACTTTGTAAATATATTCAGAAATGTTTATCTGAGTTTGTTTTATTTTTATTTTTATGTAATTGTTGCATGACATGTGCTCTGATGTAAAGAGCACTAAGCAAGCAAAGGATGTTGCTCTGTCACCTCCCTCTGGCATAACCTCCAACATTTCTCCAATGAAAATAGAGACATTCTATTCCTTAATAATAATAATTTTATTATTTATACCCCACCCATATGACTGGGTTGCCCCAGCCACTCTGGGCGACTTTCAACATCTATCGAAGCACAATAAAACATTAAACATTAGAAAAAAATCCCTATACAGGACTGCCTTCAGAGGTCTTCTAAAGGTTGTGTAGTTACTTATCTCATTTGCTTGGACATTGCATAACTCTATACCTTCCAACATTTCTCTGATGAAAACAGGGATGTCCTACTATCCTCTCCCAATATTCCTCTAATGAGAAGAGGGACATCCTAAGGAAAAGTGGGACATCCCAGGATCAAATCAGAAACCAGGGCGGCTTCTGTAAATCCTGGACTGTCCCTGGAAAATAGGGACACTTGGAGGATCTGCTCTGGTCAGGCAGTGACACCAAGTAGGATCACCAGGGCCAGAAGGCTCCAGGAATTGACAGTTCCACCTGTGGATATGTAGGATTTGGCAACTGTCCAGCAGTATCTACCCCTGACGTCAGCCCTGGACTGGTGTATTTGATTTTGCAGTGGTGTGAAACGACTAGACACAAAAGAAGTGCTGCTCTCACTGTTTGGCAAAGACCTCTCGGCAGGGGATAAATAGGATAAATAGCACCCTGGGCCAGGAGTGACTTCAGTGCCTGCTCCCAGACCCAATCATGTTTGCAGAACCACCCTGAGGGTTTATGGAGCATCACCTCCATTTTTAGTCACCATCCTCTCCTTTCACCAGGAGACATAATCAGATTTGAAATAAATGTTCTGAGCCACTGGAATTCATGCAGTGCTATTAGCTCAAGCCACAGTTCAGTAGCTATTCTTACTTCAGAGAGACCTATGGCTCAACAGCCTACATACCCTGTTGGTCAAGAGACTCCAGGAAATGGAAGCAGGACCCCTGCTGTAGCCTTGGGCATACGCCCCAAAATGTCAACCTCTGACACAGGCCCTAGAAACAAACCATAGTTGAATGTTGCATTGGGCGAATGTTTGAATAATTTGCTCTATTGAAGGCAGAAACTAACACCACATGCCAATTAGAATTTGTGCTCCGAGTCAAGTTTTTATTGCAGAAACAAGTACGTGACAAAATAATTACCAGTCCTGCAGTGCTGTTAGTAATGCTTATGTTCCTCCTCCCACTCTGTTCTGTTCAAAATTAAAGGGAGAAGGGTGGAGAGAGAAATTACTGCAAGCGTGTCTGTTCAAAACAGATACAAATATTTTTGTTACTCCCATCCCTTCAGAAAAACTTGCATATGCACAGATTTCTTTCATAATGTACATGAATCAGAGTAACAATGGGACTGGAATATCTCCATATTTTCTGGGGAAATACAGTTAAAAAGAAACATTTTAATTTAGACTTCTGTTTATGTACAAACAACAGGTAGCGCAAAGGGGAAATTGGTGAAGTAATTGGACAGGATCATGTGGGCAGAGGCAGGACAGATGGGAGGAACTTAGTCAGCGATGAGGTGGAGCTTTGAACACCACCTATTTCCAATGAAACTGAGCTTGATACATAATGAGGCTTGACTAAGCAATATATGTTTTCTAAGTCAAACTGGATTCCATCGTATTCCTAATAACATAGCATGGAAGGGTTCCAATGATCTGTTTCCAAGCCTTGAGAGTAGGGATAGGTGAATATGTCAATATTCAATTTCAGTTTCTCCCAGTTTCTGACTTTTCCAATCTTAAATTCAATTTTCCACATCTCCATATCAGTTTTGCGATTTTTTTTAAGTCCTCATGAAAATTCACCAGCATATTACTGCAAATTTCTCCTAATACATTTTTCCTAATACAGTATTACACATTGTTTTTTGTAAAGGAAATTCTCCTTTAAAAGGCCTCTATAATGCATGCTATTTTCACATACATATATCAGTACACCTTACTCTAGTACATGCATTTTTCTTTTTTGGTTGGGAAAGTGCACTGCAAAACTTGGAGAAGTGTGAGTTTTGAAGAATAGCTGTGTTTCAATTTGTGATTCGATCTGGGAAGAGCAAATTAAGTGGCTTTGCTTCAAAATGCAAACTGAATGAATGTCTCCCCCAACATCCCTATAAGGAGCAGGCTGTGCTTCCTCTACCTTGACCACAGGTGTGGGAAAAATAAACTTCAGACTGTCCTACTTATAGAAATCACTACCTTTTCCACAAAGCCTACACTTACAGTGCCTTACTAGTGCAGACATGATCCATCCGCCCCACAGCGAGAGAAAGGAAGGAGAGGAGCAGTGACTTCCCCCCTCCCCACCCAGGAGCATAATTAATGTGTTTGTCCAGAGATGGGAGTGGGTAGCGAAATTCCAAGGTGATTGACTAATATTAAGCCCAGACAAAAGGCCCCGTGATTCTCTGCTGTGGCCACCTTCAGGGAGCATTTTAGCAGAGGCCATTTTCATAGAATAACAAATTGTATCATCCAAGAGAAGGAAACTGCGGAACAGCATCAACTCGCAAGTCCCACACACAAAGAGCCTCTTGTCTCGAAACCTCTCACCCTCCCCGCCTTCTCCCTCCCCCCTTCCTTCCTGGTGCTGCTGCTTAAGTGCAATTTCACCTTCAGCACCATAGCCACCATCACAACCACTCCATCCTGCGAACAAGCTAAGACACAGGAAAATGCTCCATGCAGCAGGGTTCTCAAATCAAAAGTTCCACGCAGACTCCAATGTACAGTCAACGTGGAACATTCTCCAGCAGTGAAGGAGCAGGCCCTTCTCCCACAGATTTCAACATGCGCACTGTAGCTCTGTCAAATATATCAGGGAGCTCCTGGAGCAAGATAATTGTGAGAGTGCATACTGACAAGAAACTTCTGAAATTTCTCCTTGGGTTTCTGAATTAAGATTCCTCCCAGGGCCAGCCCAAGACATTTTATTGCCTGAGGCAAAGGATAAGAGGCACTCCCCTCACATTCGACGTACAGAAGTTGGGCATCGGGGGCTGGCACGTGCCCTTGTAAATCCCCTGGAAGTGGGCCTCAGGGAAGACTGATTGTTTCCTCAACCCCACCCCTGGAGAGTCCTGCCCTCTGTGCCAGCCTGCCATTGGCCAATTTGGCATGCTGACGCAGAGCAGGATTTCAAGCTTGCATTCCAGCAAGGATCAGACCCTGGCACCCAGCCCTGCATTGTTGGCGGGAGGGGAAGCACTGGCCATCCTGCAATGCCACTGCACCACTAAAAGGGGGTAAAGCAGACTTCCTTCAATGATGGCAGTGGGACAGCATCCTCCGCAATGGATGGGCCAGGGTAGAGTAGGCGGCACAGGGCAGGCCCTGTGGCACACACAGCTATTAAATTTCATTTCATTCCACAACACAATTTAAAAATAATAATTTAAAATATATTTTTTTAAATCTGCTGTTTTAAATCTACTCCCCATTCTCCAGCATCTACCTAACAGTAGTGCTGGTCCTGAACCCTCCAGTGTCCCATTATTTATTTCCAAATTTTGCACAGAGAGCTGTGCAATGTACAGTTTGCCATACTTTTCACTTCCTTCTGTTCATGTGCATATTTTCCACTGGCAAATTATTTTCGCACAAGTGAACTGTCAAAAAAACACAATCCGAATAACAGAGTTGGATGCAATGTAACCATATGCACGACAGCATCAAGGTTTTTTCCCCTACTATCATGCAATCTTGACCCAATAATGTGATATCATAAAATGAACCTTGATATGAATCAACTAATACGTGCATATCAGCATGCAAAGAGAGGAACCAAGCAGGGGTGTCCCTTGTCTCTCTCTCCCACCCCCACCTCCATTTGCACTGGTCATTGAGATTTTGATGAATAAAATTAGGTCCAATTGTAATATCCAAGGGGTGGGCATTTGGGGTGTGGAATACCCCATCAATTTATTTGCCAGGGACATCCTTTTAATGTTATTTAATCCTAAAGAAGCTTGTCTCTGCTACTAAAAACTGGTTTTCCTGCTGTTGCTGGCCTTGAAATCAATTTATTCCAAACTGTTACGTGTTTTAATCTTCCCAAAGACAAGCATAAACATATTTTTTTGCTACAAGATTTCACGCTTGCTATGGAGGATTTCACTAGCTGCGTATGATCTTACCAAAAGATCTTAAGACAGCTACGCAAGCGCAATTTTGAAGACTTCATGGGCAAAATTCTGAGAATTTTTATTGAATAGAAGTATTTTAAACTTCCATAGTTGGGCCACATCACAGCTCTTAAAATGTCTACTTTTTCAGTTTCTTATTTCAAGTTATCCCTTTTACTCTCCCTCCATTAGGGCTTAGCAAATGGCAACATCCTGAAATTATTTGCAAATAACAGGAAGAGAAGTAGAATAGCAAAATACATACTATATAGAGTTAGAAATAAAGGGGGCCTCAGCTTTCTTAGTTGCCTCTGTTACTCAAATGCTTTTCAGCTGAAACATCTATGATATATTGTAAGAAGTTCAAAAGGTATCCCACAGGTCCAGATGGAAACTTCCCCTCTGACACCATCAGTATGGGGTCTTACCTTCCTCCTGACACTGTCCTGACTAGTTATGGAAAGTTAATAATCCAATTTTTGAATGCACTTTGTCAGTTTGGAAATGGCGTTCTTGCTTTGCCCCTCGCCAATCATCAGCACTCCCTTTTCTTGACCAACCTAGCTTCAGTAATAGTGACCAATATGCCCAGGATAGAGAATGGGAATCTAAAGACCTATATACTGTGCATGATTTGTTTGTGCAAGGGAGGCTGGTCACTGGTGCAATACTGACAACCAAACTTGCAAGGTCACCATGAAAACTGGTTGCAAAAAAACCAGATGTTGTCATTTACACATGGAATTACAGGTGTGCTGATGTGCACAACATTGATACACTTTTAAAGAGATTACTTCTAAGATATATAAGCATCTGTTTGATGTGTCCATGGGGTCTAGAGTGGCACTGGAATATATATGGGAAGGGGATCAAGATAAAAATAAATAATTCCAATTGGGAGCATTTGTGCCCTCCTCTGCCTCTGAGAACTATTTCAGCTACATCCAGGAGGTGGTTCTCAAGGTCATATTTAGTTGGCACTGGACCCTGGTGAAACTTCATCATAGAGAGGGTGTTGGGAAAGGAGCACCCCCTTTCATATGTGGTGGAACTATTACACACTTCTAGGCAACGGTTCTCACTACAATTTTCAACCTCATGAATGAACTTCCAAATCCAGAATGCTGTTTCGTGCTGTTAAATAGTGAGCTAGCTCTGTGCAACACAATGAACTTATTGCTCTATTGTTAGCTATGCAAGCAGAGGCATTGCTCCATTAGAAAAACAAAAACAGGGTCGTCATTAAAAGGCAGGATCTGGTCTGCAGGGCTCTCAGAAAGACTCGCCATGATAGAGTGGGTCCATGGCACTTCAAAGCATGACTGTTTTGATAATAATAATAATTATTATTTATTATTTCTTCCCCAGCCACTCTGGGCGGCTTTCAACAGAACATTAAAAACAGAATAAAACTTCAAACATTAAAAACTTCCCTAAACAGGGCTACCTTCAGATGTCTTCTAAAAGTCGGGTAGTTGTTTATTTCCTTGACATCTGATGAGAGGGCGTTCCACAGGGCGGGCACCACTACCGAGAAGGCCCTCTGCCTGGTTCACTGTAACCTCACTTCTCGCAGTGAGGGAACCTCCAGAAGGCCCTCAGCACTAGACCTCAGTGTCCGGGCTGAATGATGGGGGTGGAGACGCTCCTTCAGGTATACTGGGCCAAGGCCGTTTAGGGCTTTAAAGGTCAGCACCTTTAAACTTTAAAGGTTTAAGCAATTTGGTCCCCACTTTAATGTTTTGTTAATAGAAACACAACTGTCAACTCAACAGTCAACCAAGTGCCAATTTGAAGAGTTGTTTTTCCATATGTGGATGTTAATTGAAATAAATCTGGAGAAATCTAACAGTTTTGGAAAACCGAAAACCAAGGGGTAGAAGAGGAAAGAATGATAAATATATCTGAAACATTCAAGTCTCTGCAAATAACCAGGCTTGCATCAATTAGTTTCCAAAAATAAATACCAGTTGGCAATTTGGGAGCTGTTTTCTTTTGTTGGATTTTGAGAAGATTAGAGAGGAAGAATTTGCCAAAATTGGTCCAATTTTCATGTCACAGTAGGCCATGGCTAATGGCATACCATGAACCAGCAACATGTAAGTGCACATTGCCCAGACGCTCCTCCCCTGGCATGAGCAGCAAGCCATGAAGTTTGGCTTGTCATTGTGTCAGAACCTGGCATCATAGTTTATTTCTCCCACACAAACCACAATTGTGAAGCCAAGGTTTGTTCTTGGCCTGCTAATCATAGTTTATTCAAGAGAAACAAACCACAAGCATGGTTTTGACGTCATGGCAAGCCAACCTTCATGATTTGCTGCTCCTGCTCATGTGAAGGAATGAAAAAGGAGAAGTCAGACATTACTATGATGTGCAAACTGGGCCACTGTCCCCTGGTGGTATAAAGGAAAGAAAATAATGAATAGGGTTTATGTAGAGTCAAGGGAGAAAGAGAAATTGGTTAAACACAGAGGCAAATGTAGTTTCATGTAGTTAGGTAGGCTTGCAATTGAGAAGGTGGACTGAAGAGTTCATAGCCTCACGAGCAGCTGGATTTTGAAAGATGATTGAGTGCAAGATGGCACAATGAACACATTTGGAAAGGGGTACTTATGGGGCAGCAAAAAGAGAACAGGCAGTCATGATAAATAGTAAGCAAGGTTCAACTGTCTGAAGTGCTGGATAATGTAAGCCACTCTTGGTATTGAACTCAGGGCAGACAAAAGAAACCATTTCTTCACAGTACATAGTTAAACTATGGATGATGTTGTGAGGGTCATCAAAAGGGGATTAGCTAAATTCATGGAGCACAATGCTATCAATGGCTACTAGGCTATGCGCCATCCGCAGGATCAGAGGCTGTTGAAAACCAGCTGCCAGGAAACCCAACAGCAAAATGTTCTCCTTATGGGCTTCCCACAGGTAGGTCGCACGTAGGTTGGCTACTGTGTGGAACAGGATACTGGACTAATTGTGTCTTTGGACTGATGCAGCACAGATTTTCTGATGTTCTTATGTGCTGCATCTCAGCAGGAGTGAAGTAATAAAAGGAGCCAATGCAGCTTTTCTTGTCCTTTGCACCCTCCAACCTGAGCAGATGGACAGCTTGCCTAGCTAGTGCACTTTTGCTCCAGTCTTCTGAGGCTGACAGATTATTATACCACAGCATTCCTACACACAGCTTTGGATGTTTTGCTGTAGTTCTGAAGAGCAATAGCAACCAACAGCACTGTTAAACAAAACGTGCAGTCATAAAAAAGTGTTTTCAAAAGCTCCCTTTCTTCTCCTGGACCACAATTAGAAAATGGGTGCAGGATTATTTAATGACTCCAACTTAGATCTCCTTTTGAAGAGACGCTTTGGCAAACTCCAGTCAAATCGAGCCGCCATCCAGGTTTCTCTGAGGGCAAAAAGCTGCTGATCTTTCATTTTTGAGTGCTTAATCATACCCAGTAAAATGTAAAACCTCAAAACATCCAGAAAGTTGGATGCATTAAGGTGGAGTGAGGGAGCAAGAACTTAAACTGATTCTTACATGGTTTTATTGAGTTTCTGCAGGTATATTTAACAGCCGTTCTGTTTTATACCTTTTTCTTTACTTTTACGTTAGTGTTGTCCCTTGGTTAGTTACGGTTGGTTTTAGTTCAATGGCAGAATGTCCAGGTGACATTTTAGTTTAGTTTAGCTATTTATATCCTACTTTTATGAGCAAGTTCTCTCCAGAAAACAGTAAAATTTCAATAAAACACACAACAATTAAAATACAGCAGGTAGTAAAGGAAAGAGCCAAATTAAAATTGTGGGGGGGGGGGGAATATTCTTCAGAGCCATGCCTGAAAACTGGCAATCTGGAGCCTTGGTTGGGCTCACTAGGGAGGGCATTCAACAATTAAGGCACCACCACAAAACAGACCCTGCTCCTGATTCCTGTCAATCTTCCCAAAAGGAGAGCCAGTGGTGAGACATGGTTATTGATGGGGTTATATTATTGTGTTTGGAAATCATTTGGCCAGTTAAGGAGATGACTCAGGGTAGAGAGAAGGGCAACTTTTTATTTTAAAAAGTAAATAAATTGTAATATGGATGCAGCATGCTTGAAAAGTCAAAAGGTCTATATCTCATCCAGCATTCTGTTTTGAATAGTGGTCAGCCAAATGCTCTGGGACGCTCACAAGGAGGTCACCAGGGAAACTGTCCTCCCCCAGCTACTTGACCCCAGTGTCTTGTGCATTCAGAGGAATGCCACCTCTGCAGATGAAGGATCCACTTAGCTCTTTTATAGGCCTCTGCTCCTCCATGGATCTGCCTAATCTCTTTTTGGTAGTGGGACACAAGGAAGTACTTCTTGCAGAGCATGAGTAAAGGTGTCATTTCTCAGAGTGTCATGGTAATTGACATCCATCACAGTGGGAATCAAGAGTCAAGCAGGTGCTGAGTATTTCTCTCCCCTGGCATTTTTTGGATGTGGTTCTGAATTCAGGTTAGCAGTTTAAATGGTAACACTTTATTTCAAGTTGGTTTGAATTTCTTATTAAAAGCAGAAGGTTGCATTTTAGCTAACTGAAGTCCTTTTCTTAAAGTTCAGTGTGCTTTGCATGTTGTTATTGCTGCTGCTGCTGCTGCTGCTAATTCCATTTTTATCCCACCCTTTCTCCCACAGGAGTCTAGGGGAGCCACCCATCCATAAAACAGCGTAATTAAAACATAAGATTAAAAAGTTGAACCTATACAGTGAGAAATGAGCTAACACCACTGTGTTCAGCAGCGCTTACTCTAAAGGAACTACACACAGGATTGTAGTCATGGTAATACTAATAAACTATATATTATGCTATGTACTATTATTATATTATAATATTTTATTATATAATATAAATATATATATAATATTATAAATATTATATAAATAAATATAAATATAAAAGGGACGCGGGTGGCGCTGTGGGTTAAACCACAGAGCCTAGGACTTGCAGATCAGAAGGTCGGCAGTTCAAATCCCCACAATGGGGTGAGCTCCCATTGCTCAGTCCCTGCTCCTGCCAACCTAGCAGTTCGAAAGCAAGTAGATAAATAGGTACCGCTCTGGCGGGAAGGTAAACGGCGTTTCCGTGTGCAGCACTGGTTCGCTAGAAGTGGCTTAGTCATGCTGGCCACATGACCCGGACGCTGTACGCCGGCTCCCTCGGCCAATAAAGCGAGATGAGCGCCGCAACCCCAAAGTCAGCCCCGACTGGATCTAATGGTCAGGGGTCCCTTTACCTTTACTGTAACTGTTTGAGAGTTAGGGTGTGTGTGTGTGTGTGTAAGAAATTCCACACAGCTGCCTGCCTTCTCCTGAACTTCAAAGTTTACCGCTAGACCTATGCATCACATCTACTGCCACATCCCATGGCAACCAGTTCCATGTTAATGTAGCATGCTAGTAAGTCATTCCTCTCACCATTCTGAATTTGGTGACCTTGAGTTTCACCATGTAATGGGGAGGGCAGGAATGCCTCTGTCCACCCTCTTTATAACACACATAGCTTTTACCATGTCTCCCTATAGAAGTCACCATTTTTCCTAAATCCAAAGGTCCCAAACACTAGCATTTCCTTATAGGGAAGATGCCCCAACCCCTTGCATTTGAAGCCCCTTTGGGAGGCAGAAATGGTTAATGTTTCCTACCCCTTTCCAGCTCCAAGTTATCTTTTTTCTGAGATTGAGTATACATTTCTGGTCACCCTCAGTATTCCAAAAGCTGCTGCATCATAGATATATGCAAAAACATTATAAACCTGACAGTTTTATTCCCCAGGACTTATTGTTAAGTGCACTATTCTCCCACCCATCAGCCCCCAAGGCTGAAAGGAGCAGACTCAGAAGAGCAAGGTCACCTTTGTTCAATGGGATTGTTTGCAAGTAGGGCTGGCCCAAGCCATTTTTCTGCCTGATACAAAGGACAAGGAGTGCTTTCCCAGTACTTGTACCAAAGTGGATTGGACCAGCAATCTATTATTTACTCATTTAAAATGTGTTTTATATTGCTTCATATTTAAAATATCCAAAGTAGCATAGAAATAATAAAATATATCATAAAGCAATATGAAACCATTGTTCAAAGAATTTACAACAATACAAAATTCATTTTGGAAAGTAATATGTGTAGTCAGTACAAGATGTCAGTAGAATTCTTTCTTCAGTACTAGCAATGGGACAACATCTTCCACTGTTTCACCCTATCTAAAGGTAGGACCAGCCTTGTTCCCAATCAAGTGTGTATAAGATGGCAGCAAACAAGATTTTACTCCTTGAAACATTAGCAGATATAACAATTACAGCATACCAGATACACCAAATCTTAAAACACTAAATCAAAATCCTACTTTTTGGTTGGGCATTAACACCAGCCAACCAACAAACAGCAAATTCTCCCTTCCTTCCTATTTATTTCCTTTCTAGATATTGACACTTCTTTTAAAGTTACCAAATCAGAGGCCTCTCTCAAAGGCAGAGAAATGCTTGAAAGCTTCAGAAGGAGCCCAAATAAACACAGAGAGACAGAGATTTAAGGCAACAGGGGATTATTATTATTTTTGCTTCATTCCCACAGACCACCATGGTTGAAGAGTTTTGCTAGAGCCAGGAAGTAGAGATGAAATATCTCCCAATATGCCTTGTACAATCCCATCAGCGCTCAGCGCTCTCTCTCTCTCTCTCTCTCTCTCTCTCTCTCACACACACACACACACACACACACACACACACAGCACTTCCTTCCCCAAACTGAAAGATTAAAGATACATTATGTAGGTGAGTAATTGATGGAGATCTGCTGGCGTCTCTCATCCATGGATCATTTCACACAGGAAAGTGGTTGGTGCCCTGGGCAGTTCAAATGAGCCTAGAACCAAAGACCAGTAGGTTCTGGAGATATGTGTAGTAAAAATACTGCAATTTTTGTGATTTGCACAGTATGTTCTATTATACAGTATGCTCTGTTACATATCTGTATTTTATAGAACTTTGTAAGTATTATTAATTACTATTATTTTGCAATTCAGATTTTTATTTAATTTGAAGAATGACAGGCAGGCAAATCTGTGTGGCAAATTGTAATACATATGACAGACTGCTAAACAGCCGAGGGTCCCAAGGCTCCTCCAGATAGCATATTTATTAAGCACTTATCTCAATTTGCTTGCACAAAGCTTATGCAATTAGATTATATCCAGTCTTTATTGAGCATAAGTTCTGATTTGTAGGGCAGTTGTACAACAATGAACACTCATTTTGATTTGCTTGTGGGATGTTTATACACCTTCCTGTTCATTTGTGGTTCATCTCACACTTTTCAATGCATTTCCCCATCGCTTTTCTAATAAAAATCCTTCTTTTCAGTGGATTTGTTGTACTAGGACAACAAAACAGTCTGGAGGCACCTCTAATAACTAAGAAACAACATAATCCAATTCACATTCTCAGAAACAGCCTCACTGCTGGATAATCAGTATATTATCTAGCTGATAATTAATTATCCTTAAATAAAAGTCACTATGCCACTAGTAGGGAGTGTGTGCATTTGAACCTGGCAACCAAAATACAGGGATAAGGGCATCCCAAACAGGTGTATGTGTGGTGCAGTTCAGCCTAGTGGGGGATTTGTGTGTATTGCAGTTCCTTCACTCCTCATTGGCCATGCCGCCTCCACCGGCCTTCGACCGAGTCCCTTTGCCAGAACCTTGCTACTGGTCTTCCCTCTTTTCCTTAACTAACTTCCTGGACTGCTTTTCTGGCCTTGGCCGCTGCTTGGCACAGACTCCGACATGGATTCTCTTTTGGCTCTGCTTCGTCCACCCTGACTAGATTCCGTTGTTTGTCTGTGACATCACTCCAGGAACATCCCTCTGGCTTTCAGCACTCAGAACAGACAGGATTCCGCTATGCTAACATGGAATCCTAATTTCCTATGTGATGCTTAAAAAGCATGTTTTGCATTTTGTGCCTAATGCAACTAAATGGACTAGAACATACATTATTTTCATGTTATTTATTTTTCAAATGGCTCTCCTCCAGTTTTATGTCCCACAGCAATACTCACATGCCTTAAAAAAGAAAATAGTGCAAGAATGACTGAAGTGCCATACATGTTAAAAACAGGCGTTATGTTGGCAAAAACACAAGAATCATCTAATGCAATGCTTTGTTTCAAGGAAGGACCAATTTACCCAACAAGGCTTGGCAGAAATGACGAGCAGAATCCGAAACCAGGGAAGAGAAGCAGCGGAAGAAGAATGGAAAAAGTTCAAGGACTATCTAAAGAAATATTATAAAATTAATGACAGTTAGAATGATGTTGGACTAAAGTAAATGGTTACTATTAGTAATGGTTAAGATAAGGAGAATAAGGATGAATAGCTTAAATTTACAGTAAAATAAGGGAAGATTTGCTGAGCAATTGACTAGAATTTGGAATACAGAAACGGGAGGCATGAGGAAGTCGAAGAAGAAAGGTTTAAGAAATTAGGATATGAAATGGTACTTGTTTTTTTTGTTCTGGTTTTGTCTTTTGTTTGTTTATGTATGTTTTGTCTGTATGATTATAAAAATTGTTTAATAAAAATATTTAAAAAAAAAAACAATTTACCCAACAAGTCTCTCCACAGATCAAATTAAACAATCTAGATTGCAAAATGCTACAATTAGGTCCAGTGCTACCATCTGGCACCCTCAGACATATGCTGTAGCCATGGCACCCTAGCAGGGCCCAACTGGTACTGACATTTGCCCTTGACATTTTCCTCTTTGTTTTAATGTATATCTGTGGGGCTTTTCCATCTGTTTGTTGGGTTGCAAGCTGCTTTGGGGTGTATGGGGTGTTTGGGGAGGGGTAATATCTCTGGTGGGGGACACATCACATTCTTTATGGGTTAGTTTGTCCACCTTTGGTCCCCCACCCTGCACTCAGCTCCCACCTGTGGCTCCTAGTAGCTGTCAACATGTGACTGCAGCCATACCCTGGGAACAACTTCGACTGTCTGGCAAAACCAAGTGAGGGTAGTCAATGGGTCTCAAACCCTCGGTGAGTTAGGGACTTCCCCTGCATGTGTAGACAGTCTCTGGAGGATTGAGTGGACAAGACCAATAGTGGGTCCAACGGTCAAGAAGGCAGTTTCTGTTTGTGCTGTAGAGGAAAGTGAGAGGCAGATGGGGCTTGTCAACCTGGGAAGGTAGCCCATCTAAGAGAAGGAAAACCCTGACCCTAAACCTCCACTGCCTTGTAGGGTATCTTTGGGTGAAGAAAAGACTAAGGAGCAAACACAACACGCCTCCTTCTGGCAACTCATGCAGCTAAGCTGGTACCAAACGTATTGCTCTGCTTTCCTTTGGCCCAGAGGGAGGTCATGTCATCTGGGCAGCCCAACTCCATACACACTGCCCAGGCTTACACCCTGGGGAGGTCACTTTGGTGCTGCTAATGCAGCGGAAACAACATTGGAAGCAGCAGTTATGAGTTACCAGTTTCTGCAGCCACAGCAGGTGCTGCGATTCTCCAGTATTTTGACTTCACCTCTAGAGGTGCACTCCATTGTCTCTTGAGACAGACAGATATCAACAACAAAAATATGCCCTTAGTTCAGACAACTGGGAAACAACTTCCAACATTCCTTTCTCTCATTACATCCACACGGCCATGTTCTGCCTGCACATTCATGAAGAGTTTTTGAATATAGAAGAACTGGGCTTCTCTCGAAGCTTGGGAAAGCAGCTACTCCCCAGATAACAATGGTGCAGGTGCTTGGACGCAGGCCACATGAGAGGCCTCACCCTTGTCAGAATGAAATATGTTCCCCTGACACTTTTTAAACCCTGTAATCCACTTCTTATCCATCATCACACAGTGTTTTAAAACAGTCTTGGGGCGGATAAACTGGGTGCTGCAGAAAGATTTATGAGGAAATAAGCCTCTGTGATACCCTGGTTAGTGTTATATAGGGAGCTGAGCCCACTTGGGCAGGAGAGTTAAGCAGATGGGACATAATACTATGAAATGAAGAAAAGAAAAAAGACAACCCAAGCAACCAAATGCATTGTGAGTGGAAGAAATTATTCCAGGGTCCAGAAGAGGAGGAAATGCTTTTGCTGGCTACAGATTACTTTAGCCTTGCCTAAGATTACTTCTGCCTTTGCCTTGCCCTGCTATCTGCTGTAAAAGAGTTGTTTATTTGTATTAATTAAATTTCTATACTGCCCTTCATCAGAGGATCACAGGGCAGTTCACAATATAAAAACACAGAAATACATAACATAGTAACAAAAGCAATAACCCTGCATGACACACCAAGTTCAAAATGTCATAGTTTAATCAGCCAAAGGCCTGGGAGAACAGGAATGTTGCTGCCTGATGCCTAAATATATGTAACAAAGGTGCCAGGTGAGCCTTCCTAGGGAGAGCATTCCACAAATGGGGAGCCACTGCAGAAAAGGCCCATTTTGTGTTGTCACCCTCCAGACCTCTCACAAAGGAGGCACATGATGACAGGCCTCAGATGATTGCGAGGTCTGGACTGGTTCATATGGGGAGAGGCAGTCCTTGAGGTATTGTGGTCCTGAGCCACTTAAAGCTTCATAGGTGAAAACCAGCACTTTGAATTGGATCCAGAAACTAACTGGCAGCCAGTGCAGTTGGGCCAGGATTGGCATTATATGCTCATACCGTTTTGCTTTGCTGAGCAACCTGGCCACTGAATTCTGCAGCAGTGAAGTTCTCCAACCCTGACAATGCCTTTTGCTTGCCTACATACAGGACAGAATAGGCCTGGCCCACTCATGAGGCAAGCTGAGGCGCCTGCCTCAAGCAACGGAAGACCAATAGGTGGCACCTTGCCTCCACCCAATGGCAGCTGAAAAGTGGAACTGCTTTCTGGTGAGAGCTAGCAAGATCTTGAGGAAGCCAGCACTGCTGCTGGCACCTTGTAGCTTAGAGAGCCATGGCACTGGTGGTGGGGTGGCA
Source organism: Podarcis raffonei (assembly GCF_027172205.1). Lineage (NCBI taxonomy): Eukaryota > Metazoa > Chordata > Lepidosauria > Squamata > Lacertidae > Podarcis > Podarcis raffonei. The sequence continues at coordinate 29,712,219 of NC_070609.1, forward strand.
GAAGGGCAGAGAGGAGGCACATTCTCATTTAGCCTTGAGTAATGAAATGGGATTTGCCACCCCTGGGACAGAGGGATGTGGGGGAGGGGATGTAGAAACTAGGCTACAGTACGAAGGTAAAATGTACAGTGTGGCCTTTGAGCTGAAAAAGGTTTCCCACCCCGATAGGCATATATGTGACATACAAGGAGAGCGTAAGTGCACACATGCAATTAGCTGGCAGTAGAAGCACTGGCCTGAACCAAACTCACAAAGAAAAAAAAACTTTGCACCCAAAACCTTTCAAGCCCTCCACACCATCTCAGCTTTGTGAGTATGGGCGTCTGTTCCAAATTGCTTCTACTGTTTCTCCACACACAGAGACTTCAAATTAGTCCCCTTCCTTAGCGAGGAGTGGGTGGGTGGATGGCATATAAATAATAAAATTATCATCAAATGAACAATCCAAACCCCATTTTCCATGATATAACAGGGAACATAGTGATGGTGACAGGTAATTTTAAAACACACAGGAAATTTTAAAATGTACACACACACACACACACACACACACACACACACACACTCACACACACACCCCTTCCCACGTTACTTGACAGTGGTTTCCAAAGAAGCCAGTGTGTACATTCATTTTCGCATGGGATTCAATCACATATCAGCAAATTCTGGTAGCGCAATCAAAGTAGATTTGGAGCTCTTGTGTAACAAAACTGATTGCCCCAAAACCTGGACTTTTTATGACAAGGAAAGTGGTGGAAAATGCACTGGAAAGTGTAAAATAATAATTGCTTGACATGTTTTTTAACCTCTTCACAAACAAATAAGAACAAATGCCCAATACACAGTGAACAAACAAATCAGAATACATCCTCAAGAAACAAGTTGTTTAGAAAAGTTTGCATGCACACGAAAGCTCATACCAAGAACAAACTTAGTTGGTCTCTAAGGTGCTACTGGACAATTTTTTAATTTTTTAAAATATATTTCTGATGTTTTATCGTGTTTTTAATATTCTGCTGGGAACCACCCAGAGTGCCTGGAGAAAGATGGGCAGGGTATAAATAATTTTTTATTATTATGTTGTCTGGAAACAACCTCAGAAGATGAACTTGAAGTGAAAACTTAAGTGATGAGTGGATGAAGCCTGAGCATCAATGGCATAAGAACATTTGTGCCCCACATTGCATTCCACTTTTCAGTGTTTCATGTTCTGAAGGTCAGTGCTCAGAGGTATATGAACATATGATGTGGTTGGAAAAAATGCTTTCTAATTACAGAAAATTTGGAACTAGGCTTCCTTTGTGAGGGGTTGGGGAGAGTAGCACCGATTTCATATGCAGCTGCTAAGCAAAATTTCCATGGGGGTGATATTTTTCTCTCTCTCTTCCCACTAATTTTTGTTTTACCAGACTTGGATCTCTGACAATTACACTATACATTCACATGTGGAAGGGCTTCATGCTTCAGCGGTTGATTTTCTTGACGCACGCATGAAGAAAGGGTTCCTAATAAAATTATTTATGTGGACACTAGATACTTCCAGATGTAAAAGGCCTTTCTTCTGAACCCCAAACATCATTTGGAGGAACAAGTAGCTCTTTACAAGTTAGAATTTCATAGGAAGGCACACAGAAAGGACCCTGGAATTCTGCAGAGATGTTTTTATTGTGAGTGTGCACAGGAGGTGCTGAATACTTTACCAAGAGCCAAGGATCCCCACCCCCCCGGTCCAACCATGGCGCTACAGCTTTTGTAGAATTATTGGCAGCTCATTTCTCATATTTATAATATTTTATTTCTTAAAATGATTTTCTTAGTTTACAAAAGTATGTGCATTGTCTCTTTTCCCAGGTTGTATACATATAATCCAAGACATTGGTGTTGTATACAGAATAAGGTTGGGAAAGAGCATAGAGAGGGGAGAGGAATTTGTCATATTTTTTTAAACCTATCTTTCAGATGCCTATGCAAGGTGGCTTGCATCAGTAAAAATTTCAGAACCACAATAAAACCAGGCATCAGCAAAATGCAACAGGTGCCTGTATGACAGATAAAGCAACCATCCAACCAAAACATTTTTTTCTACCTCGCAGGGCAAAAGCCTGCTGGTAGAAAACAGCAAGAGTAGGAGGAAATGACTAGCTAAGCCTCATGCAGTACAGGGTTCCACTGTAAGAAGATAGTCACCAACTTTGCTTCCACCAAAAGCTAATGGTTTGGAAGAAGATAAAGTGGAGTATTAAAACTAAGGGCTTATCCACACTCTGCTCTTTACAGGCACAGCCTGCAATTTAAAGCTCTGTGTCCAAGCACCATTCCCCTCCTCCCCCCAGAGCTTTCTACACAAAAACCTGCCCTTTAACACTCAATCAGAGCATAGGTCAATTCGCAGAAAACCGAATTGACATTTGTTCCAATTCTGCTTTAAAGAGCAGTTTTCATGGTAAAGCTTGGGACAAACAAACGCTCAGACACAGAGTGTTATAGTGCAGACCTGGAAATAGCAGGGCAAAAGATAAGGGTGGATACCTTTGAATTCTCACAAGCACCACTGAAGTAGTAGCAGTAGCTAGAGCCCTAAGGTTATTATTATTTCCTTTTAAAGCATTTCTACCTCAGAAAAAAGACTCACAGAGGAGCTTGCAGATTATTTAAGAATCAAAAACAAAACATTGTCCCTACCCTCAGACAGCAGTTTTCCCCAGCCCCATCAGCGATGCTGGGGATCTTAAGCAGGTCAGGCAGCTGCTCTACCGCTGAGGCACAACCATGGGGGAAAGAAATGAAAAAGTGAGAGGAGTAGTTAACTCAGACCCAAGGTTTTAAAGTTACAGAGTTCTTATCATAACCAGCTGAGATGGGAACAGTTCAGGGAGAAGAGGAACTAAAGGGAGGATGGTCTCAGTAACAGAGCCAACTGGGTGGCCCTGTTTCCATCTCTCCCTTGGCTGCAGGTCCAATCTATACATTTCAATACGACAGTGAACAATTTAGCCCAAGAAGCACTCAGTCTGGAATAGAAGAATCCTTGGGAGTAGACAATTTGCAGCTAAAAATAATGAGATATGCTTAAACCTTTCCCCATATTTCAGGTTGGATTACATATGCACAGGCAAACACAAATTAAGGGATTGGTGCCACTGGACAGACTCACTACGTGATCTTGTTGTTGTTGTTGTTGTTTAGTCGTGTCCGACTCTTCGTGACCCCATGGACCAGAGCACACCAGGCACTCTTGTCTTCCACTGCCTCCCACAGTTTGGTCAGACTCATGCTGGTAGCTTCGAGAACACTATCCAACCATCTCGTCCTCTGTCGTCCCCTTCTCCTTGTGCCCTCAAACTTTCCCAAAATCAGGGTCTTTTCCAGGGAGTCTTCTCTTCTCATGAGGTGGCCAAAGTATTGGAGCCTCAGCTTCAGGATCTGTCCTTCCAGTGAGCACTCTGGGCTGATTTCCTTAAGGATGGATACATTTGATCTTCTTGCAGTCCATGGGACTCTCAAGAGTCTCCTCCAGCACCATAATTCAAAAGCATCAATTCTTTGGTGATCAGCCTTCTTTATGGTCCAGTTCTCACTTCCATACATCACTACTGGGACCTGCAAGCGATCAAATCCTCTAAATGCTCTCCTTGGTTCCCCCTTCTAAAAACGGTCCATTTTAGAGCCAGTTGCCTGTCGAATCTCTGGCCAGCCACACATGATTCGCTTTTACTGAGCTGCATTTTCAAGCTATGCCCTCCTCCGTACTAGACAGACAATATAACAGCATACCGTACAAAGACAGACTCTGCATATGTGGGCAACCACAGGTGGAAGACAACTTGCATTATTTACTATATTGCCCACTATACATTGGACCCAGGAGGCGATTTCTCACCTTACCATCCCTACAGGAAGATGTCTCTCCCCAGCAGACGAGGCCCTATGGCTTCTTAGCGATGTAAACAATTAAGTGGTTCATAAAGTTGCCCTTTTTGCTTTGGCAGCCAAAAAGATCAGAAAGTAGACTGTGGACAATATAGCAGTGAACTGTAAGGCAGACACAGAGATCTAAATAGAGACCATTATTTGTGGCACCCTTTTGCTTGTATTTATTTTTGAATGAGATTTGTCATGGCCAATGGCTAGTACAATAAAGTTATTTGGATTGGTTGGATTACAGCGGTACATTCTATATTCAACTACCGTACTTTAGAAGAGTCTCTGAAAACTGCAACTGGTCCAGATAGCTGCTGAAAACTTGCTGGGACCCCTTTACACTGAACCTGTGACAGCTGCACTGGTTACCCATTCATAATTCAATATACTGGTGATAAGCTTCAAATCCCTAAATGGAGGTTGCCAGATATTGGGAACCTGTGGCCTTCCAGATGTGGCTGGACTCCAGCTCCCATCAGCCCCAGTCAACATGGCCAATAGACAAGGACAATGGAAGTTTTAGTACAGCAACATCTGGAGGACAGAAGTTCCCCATCACTGGTGTAGATCCAAGGATTGCTTCCTACCATGCTATCCTGCCTGCTCCCTAAGATCTGAAGGAAGTTCCTTTCCCTGTGTCCTGTATAGAGTGAAAGCATGACTGAGTGGAACAAGACAGACGGCCTTTTCAGTGGCTTTACCCAGATTATAAAACACACTGCCCATGTAGTACAGTCTTCCACCCACTGCCACATCCCTCATTGTTTTTGCTGGTTTACTGAAGACTGTTTTATACCAGCAAATTGCTTTATGTTATTTTGTAATTGTAATTGCTTTATTTTATAAAATCATAATGTCTTATGTTGTAAGATGTTACAAGTGGCATCTTTATTCTACAAGGGCAGGAAATGAAAGTCTGAATAAAATTAATACATAACATTCCCCCCCCCCGAACACCTGTCTATTTGCTTTCTCCCTCTTAAGGGTTCCAAATGTAAACATGAATCCAAAAACTGGGAAAGGAAGGAGGAGATACGAAGAGATCTTGCCACTTCTGAGTATTTACAATTTAGGTGCTGGCTAGGTTCTTATGTCACATGGAACCAAGGGCAAGGAACCTCAGGCCTGGGGGCCGAATACAGCCCTCAAAGCCTCTCTACCTGGACCAGAGGATTCTCCCATACCACACTTCCCCTCAAGCTACCCCTGCTGTCTCCAGGCCATGTCTCTCACTGGCCCTGCTTTGCACCCTCCTTGGGTATTTTTGCCTGGCTGGTATTCAGAATAAAAGTGGCAGACAGGGAAAGAATGAAACACCCACATGCATTTGAATGGCAGACGTTAATGAGTTTGGAAATAAATCAGAGCTGGAAGTCAACTGCTTTAAATCTGTTATGCAATTGAATCTGCCTGTTGCAAAACAGTACTGTTTGCTCTCTAACATTGAATTTGTGTCCTGCCTCACAGAAGGGTAGTGGTTGATGCTTGGGGAGCTATAAATGGATTTTTAGAAAATAACCAAACCAAACAATAAAAGCACAGATTTGCTCAACACTGAACTAGGATGTGAGTACCAGGGCTACACCAAATGTATGGATATTCCAATATTCTTGGCACAAATTATATGTTTCCAGAGGGAGAATACAATACAGTACTTCTTTAAAAACAAACAACTCTATCTCCAAAAACATTGTTATTTGTTTTTTAAAAAAATGATATTTATTCAAAGTTTCATGAATACAAAGTATGAAAAAAGGGAAAAAAAACAGAAAAATACAACAAAAAAATAAAATAAAAAGAAAAAACCAAAAAAGAAAAATACAAATCTCAAATTGCATCTTTTTATTTGCTTGTTTCTTGAACCTCCTCACACCTCCCTTTTTGTATTCTAATTTAATTCTAATTTAATTCATTATTCCAGCAAATTCTTCCCATATTTCTCAATTTTAATTTAAATAATTTATCTTAACAATCTATCTTATTTATTAATTCAACATATCCTTTCCATCTTTTAATATATTCTGTTATTCAATTTACCTTAATTTATTTAACCTTATCTTATCTTAAAAACCTTAAAGTTTCAAAATTTAAACCATATTCATACATAACTCCTTAAATCTTTTTTACTAAAGCCAATTTAAATCCTTTCCAGCATGTTCCCTAATATTTCATTAATGTTGCACTAATTCCAAAAATAAAAGGAAATTTTTCATGATATCTCTAATTTTTATCCAACGTCTCTTCTTCCTGGTCTCGGGTTATGTCAGTCCTTTCTGACCATTACATCCAGTCCATCAATCTGGTGATCTTATGTCCGAGGCCCTTAAGTCTCTTCTAGGCCCCTTCTGCAGATTTTCTTGTTCTTGTTTGTGCTTACGCACTTCTTTGTCTTTTGTTGGTTTCTTTCGTAGTTTCTCCCCTTTCTCCTTGGGGAGTGGGTCTCCGGAGGATTCCATCCGGTAATAATTTCAATTTTCCTTCATCAGACTAGCCCATTCTCCACAGTCCTACTCCCCGTCATCATCTTTGTAATCCAAAAAATAGTTGTCCAAAAGATAGTTGTCCACCTGTTTCATAGTCCCACTAGAGTTAAGAGCTTCCTTGACTCCAAAAACTTCCAGACACTCTCCAAGTTCAAACTTCCAATGCAGTGGCTTTTGCTCGTGCAGGACTTTGGATCTCTCCATTTGTGTTGTTTGAGGTGTAATCGCAGCCTCTTCCTTCCTCATCTGCCCTTGGACTTGCCCTGTCAAACCAGATTCCTGAATTGATCGCTGTATAGCTTCTTTATCCTTATTCCATGTTAAATCATATTCACTGGCTAGAGCATTCATCAAGTCCAACTTTTCATTCATCAAGTTCATTTTCTCATGCAGCTGCTCCAGCAAAGCATTTGTCATGCCAAGGGCAGACACCAAACCTTCCTTCCAACACATTTCTGTTCAAGGTCAAACGGCTGGTCCCACGATCCCAAACTCGCAGCTGTAAGGTCTCCAAGTAAGCTGCAACAACAAACTGACAGGCTCCCTCTAGGGGACACAATTTCTATTTGTATCCATTTTTAAAATGTATCCAACAAAGGAGATTACTTTCGGTTTTCAAATACTTTGTTTCTTTAAAATGCAGAAATGCAGAAAGTAGCGTTGAAGTTAGTTAAAAAAAAAAAAGAGAGAGAAACAAATTATCTGTCAAAATGCTTCACTTTCAATCAATGGACGTCTCAAACTATTTCTGTCCAGACACCCCGTCCCCAGGTTTGGGACGATGGAAACTTAAATTCCTTTACTCTCCTCCTGCAGGATTAAACAGTCAAATCCCCCCCCCTTTTCTCCTGCTTCCAAGGGGGTTTTATTGGTTGTGGATGCAGTAAATTTCCAACTTTAAAACAGTTTTCCAGGCTATTAGATTGCAAGGTCTTTGCTTCAGTCTATATACAAAAAGCGGAAGGCGGACTTCCTGTTTAAACCTTCCCGCTTCGTTGCCTAATTCACCAATTTTACAGATTTCTTGATCCAATTTTCCGTTTTTACTCACGGGTACTTGACTTAGAGTCCAATTGTCATCAGGAAAAAGTCAGTGCTCTCCGGCGATGGCTGTGCGGCTTCCCTCCGTGGAAATAGCGATCGGTTCGCAGCACCGCGCTGCTCACCCCACTTCACTCCGGAGCCCCGAAAAGGGGTTTCCTCGCGAGTAGGGGAGGCGCTCTTGGTGCTCTGCCGAACCCCACATTCCCAGGCTTCTCTGCCTGGGATTTCTAGCGGGTCCCCGCCTTCGCCGCGACGGGAAGACCCATGTTATTTGTTTTTGCCTGGAATGCCATCTTCTTTTGCTTTGGTGTCATTTCCACCTTTTATTTAGGAATTCCCTCTTACACATTACATGAGCCCAGCCAATCAGAGATCACATTGCAAATGATGTGATGTCATGTCCAGATTTGGCTACATAACAACATCTGAGGACAAATTAAGCCAACTGATATTGAAAACATGCCTACTGCCTTTACTCTAGAGCAGCTGAATAGTCATTAGCAAAAGGGAAAGCTACTGAACATTTTCACAAAATGCACCCCTTCTTTCATCTCCACCATAAATGAAACTAGATTTCCAGATTCACACATAAGATTTCACATCATCCTGTAGCTGACTTTCCAAAACACTGCAGTAAAAATATGACCAGTGTTCGAAATTCCCATTGTTCTAGGCATATTTTGCGACAGGGAATTTCATTAGTGCAAGCGGTTTCTGAGCTCTGGGGGCAGTACCGCGCCTAAGATTTCAGATTAAAACTGCAGAGTGGAAGGAAAGGAGGACATTTTTCTGCCTCCCCACCTCCAGCTACTCTGAAGATTGGAGAAGAGACCCTTTAAAGAATATTAGGGGGTGGGTAGGGGAAAGAGTAGACCATGTGAAAAATTAACACTATCTTAGCTACAGTTCATTTTCAGCTTGTATTCTTGTTATTAAAAAAATGCACCTAGACATCCGTTGTTGCGCCCATAACCTAGGATTAAGGTGCCATTTAGCTCCTAGCTTTCATATCTCAATTCTTAACACTGAATATGACAGTATAAAAGTAGTAGGAGAAGAACCAGGAGAGACAACCAAAACATGACCCTATATTCCTAAAGAGTTGACACAAGATAACCCAACCAATGTGTACACAGACTGCGGCCATAATTATGAGTCAGTTTATACAACACAGCCACTTCAGAGCATGGCTGTGGTCATTTAGCATGTACACCATGGCCTCAAATAGCAATTCTTGGATCACAGAGAGCTTACATGCTAGAGAGTTTCTCAGCAGCCTTGTACTCTAGCAAAAGTTGCACCTTTGTGACCATTTTGGTGCAAATCATTTCGGGGCAGCATGTGAGTTTCCAAGTTCCAACTATCATCCTTCCCACAGGGGTGATTGTGCTTTGAGGGGAATTATTTCAGACACTACGCTCAAAACTACTATTATGCAGTTTTGCCGACAGTCCCACACAACACAATTCAGAGTTCGGTCGTTTATTACCCACTGGCGCAAATTATCAGGTATTGGGATGGTTGTGTGAAAGAACTCTTACAGAAGCAACAAGAGGCGCAGAAATCAAGATACATAAAGTGTCCTTTAAATGTACTACAAACTGCATTTGGGTGTCTATGCGTTCAAAGAGACCAGCTCCTCTCCACATTGTGTCACAATTTATTACAACAAACGGAAGCAGTTGGAAACAAGTTCACAAAACAATCAGAGCACACAGAGAAATGGTTCCAGTGACCACCAGGTCTTAAACCTTAATTTTGAAGTTTCCTGGAACCTAAATTCTAGTATTTTTCATATAGGAAGCAAAACTTGGGAAGAAAGTACTAAACATTCGAAGAATATACTTTCAGATTCAGTGTTTCTGGCTGTAGCTTTTCATAACAAATTATTACTGTGAGGTAGATACAACATTTGTTTTTACAATCTTGTTACTCAGAATTCTCACAGACATGGTGGGCTCAACAGTTATCAGAATACCACACCCCAAAAAGCAAAACTTCATTTGAAGTTCAGGCAGACAGGGAGCACCTTTTTAATCCCAGTTCAGGATATATAGCCAAAAAGATGAGGAACTGGGCGCATGGGAGAATCGGGTCTGCCCTCAGCCTCTTGCCAATCAATTTTATTCCTTCTACAAAGAAGCAGAAACTTTCATTTGGGATTCAGCTACATGTTTCAATAAAAAGGGGACTGTCAAAGAAAATGACAGCCCCACATCTAGTTCTTCCTCCCAAAGCCTTGTTCTAAAATCATGCGCATCATTCTGACGTGCATTTCTATGTCTCCAAGCCAGACTGCAGTGCAGTAAGAAAAAGGGCAATGTGGTGATATCAGGGCATGTTTGGGTACATGTTTACAGATGGGGGAGAACTCAACACAGGGCCACGATCTTCTGCAACATGTAATTCCACCTTCAGTAACAGAAAGCCAAATACTGTATGTAAAGAGAGCCCCCCTCCCCCCGCCACCAAAAATGTCTCAAGACATATTTACATTTGTGCCACTGTTTGATTCTTTGGGCATTTTCCCCACAAACTGTCAACTTTTGCCACATTTGCAAAGCACATGTTTAGTGTGTTTACAGAAAACTTAATAATAATTTTGTAAGAGAAATATATTCTGCTATATTCCCAAGTGAAATATATTGGCATCAGCTTTTGGGAAAGTGATCACATTCAGTAAAACAATTCTATAAAACTAACTCTGCACGTCAGCATCCCAGTAATTAACACCATCACCACCCCTGGAGATGGAACGTTGAGCCATTTTTAACAAGAGCCCCATCTCATTTCTTCTGGGCAGATACTGTTCCAAACATTCTACCTGCCAATTTCACCACACAAAGGACACAAAATGGTGGCCATGATTCAGAGTCTTTACACACAACTGATCAACACTTCACTAGCCCTCCTACTTGCGGCAGGGGGGGGGGAGCAAGAAAGAAAGGAAAAAAGCAAGCCTTTATGAAACTTATAAAGGATCTGACTGGGTGGCAGCCAAGAGCAGCATTAGTTACCCTTTTAAAATCAACACATTAAATACGGTACTTTCTCTTTTTTTGTATTTTAAGGAAATGCAAATTCTTCCATTCTGAGCTCCCAATGCAGGCTCTGTATCAAGCAAGAAGGGGGGACCTCCCACTACATAAATAAGGCTTTATAATCTATAATTTGGTTGGAGTCTGGAGTCAATCAAGCCACTCTCCCGCTTTCCAAATGAACAACCATCCTCTGGCTGCCATGAAAAGAACAAGCTTCCTCAACTCTTGTTTGCTCATTAGATCAACTTATTTAATTTAAAGGTCAAAAGATTCCCCTGAACCACCACCCCCCTCAGGAAAATACACACTCAGCTGCCCAATTCAAACAGCAACCACCTATGAAAGAAACACATTTTACCAAGATTGAATTTGGGAGCCTGCATCTTTTACTGGTTAATGAATGGGCCATACCTACAGACTACAGGGGATCTAACAAGAAGCCGGGAACTAACTGGCCACACAGGAATCTCTACCAAAAACAGGCCTGCAGAACCAAGTCAAATGCAACCCACCTGCCAGGTGTTTGATAACTCCTTTCTATTTAGCAGGCAGGAGTTTTATTGATGCACTGTTGGGCCATCGTACTTGGCTGGTGGGCTGCTGTGTGTGGCTCGATGAGTCACACAACTTGTGCAGACCCAATCTAAAAATAACTGCTTGAACTTTCAAGTGGCTCGTGTTTGCGAACAAGACTTATAAAATTGTAGAAATTACTTGTTTATACCTATATGGCGACAAAAAATTATACCAGGTGTTTCTGAAAAGTAGCTGAAGGATAAGGAGTCACCACAAGAACATATGTAGATATGCCTTAGTGTAAAATTATGAACCCTCCCATAATCTCTCTCTCTATAGTTAAGAGCCCATGCCATTTATGCTCTCAGTGGTAGTAGTAGAATTGTGTCCTTATGTTTTCTGCTGTTTCCAAATTTTTATATATTTTATATATATATTTTATATATATCTCTGAGTAGTCGAGTGAAACAGTTTGAATAGCTGCTTGAATGTTTGCAAACACTATAAAACTGTGCAGACATTGCATGTGTGTAAACTGTATTTGCATATAGCAGGGAGTGGGATCACTCCCTGCCTTTCAGCATAGTCTCTGCAAAAAGCCTGTGTGCATACAGTCCAAGCATCAGTACAATAATTAAATGTGCAAAAAGCTTGTAAATGTGTAAGGTCTTCAGGTTCTGTGCAGATACACTATGCTGAATGTGCAAAATGAGACAAAGTTGTTGGGTGCAATCCTGCTCCCTCCTCTTATGCAGATTTACTCAAGAGCAAGGGTGGCTTTCAGTTGTTAATGAAGCACTGGCCATGCTGGTTGGAGCTGAGGTGATATGGAGACCAACAACATTTGGAGGGCCACAGGCTCTGCTTCTTTCCTGCTCTACATGCATGTTTCATCTGCACTGTCACAATACATCCCTTGAATGGTAAGATATTGGTCTGAAATTTGGCATGCATGTTCAGAATGTAATTCTACCATTCAGCTTTAACAATATGCCAGCTCAATCTCTGCACCTATTTTCAAGAGGGAGAGAAATGCAAAAGACATTGTAACCCATCACAAATCCTGAAGACTGAAACATCAAAATGAAAGTAGGTGACCTGGTTCAGAACCCTGTTCTACATTTCATGTTCGGACACAAATTTGGCCCTGCCATTTTTAAGGGTTTCAGTTCAGAAAAGACACATTATACATTGAAATGGGATAGCAAGGAATACTGAACATTATGATTTACTAGTTATACTCTAAGGGGCTCAGAACCCCCACCAACCCATTTAAAAGTAGCTTGATATCAAATTACTCCCAAGTCCTAGGTTCTCAGACACAAAGGAATGTAAATCCAGAAAAGCACAGTGAGAAATTCATAAGTGCTGTGGAGCTTTTAAACCTTGAACAGCAAAGGAGAAGAGAGCACTGCAAAGGAAGGAATAGGTGAAAATAGGCCAACTGGTTGTAAACAATTATTATCACAAGTAAGAAATCAAACGGCTTTGGCCTCTTCTTTACCATGAAAATAAATAAAAGCATTTTTTAAAAAAACCACCCACTTTGGTCTGACCTGAATCTGGAATATATTTGGCACAGGGATGGAAAGTAGGGAAATCCAACTATGATAGAACCAAAGAAGCTAAGTGTAGGAGAACCAGTTGGAGCAGCAAGAAAATATGTAAATAGAAACATAGAATTTTATAGTTAGAAGGGACCCCTGAGGGTCATCGTCATCTAGTCCAACCCCCTGCAATGCAGGAATCTCAATTAAAGCATCCATGAAAGATGGCCATCCAACTTCTGTTTAAAAAACCTCCAATGAAGGAGAGTCCACTACCTCCCAAGGTTGTCCTTTCCATTGTCAAACAGCTCTCTTACCTGATCAGAGGAAGCCAGGCAGCACTGCAACATCAAGAAGCAGGCACAAATGTTTTACAGCACAATGGAATATATACTGACCTCCCCTATATTCAGCTGTGTGATAAATATCTGGCTTCCCAGATGTAGGGCATCCAGGTAAAAAAGGAGGATAGGCAGTCTCCACTTTGATTACCTGTGTACAAGAGTTTCAGCTGGGGATGTTTGCATGGCAAGCTACAGCTGCTGAAATTTCCTATCAAATGTGAAGGAGCAGCTGTCTCCAGGTACTGTAATTTTGAAAATTGCTGGGAAGGCCATTTAGCTCTGATACTAAAAGAAAAGAAATATGCTAACCTGCAGCCAATTAAATTATAAAGCATTTCCTCCAATTCTAGCAACACAAGCAGAAACTAGTAAAAATGAAAGAAGGTACCTCTAAGTATTAAATAGGTGCATTTTATCCATTGTATACCAGTTCACCTCTTAATATCACCCACAAGAGTAAGTTGTTGGGGGAAGACACAAATTTCTCTGTTAGGGATCCCTTGTTCCCTTCACAGAACTAGAATAACTAAGGGTTTTTGAGGAGGGGAATGACTGTGAAATCTGTTTATGTTTGCAGTGTAGCCCAGGGGTAGCCAACATGGTTTCTGGACTACAACTCCCATCATCCCTCCTGCTGGCCATGCTGGCTGAGGCTGATGGAAGCTGGAGTTCAAAAAAATTTAGGAGGCACCATAATTGGTTACCACTAGTGTAGCCAAAAAGGCCACAGGACTGTGCAGCCGACTACCAAGAGATTCTGCCATGGTGGCCCAAACATCCATACTGGCATTTACTGTATGGCAACTACATTTATTCCCCACTGCTCCTGGGAACTGTAGCTTAAGGGTGCTTGGAATTGTACCTCTGTGGGGTGCAGTAAACTACAATTCCCATTATTCTTTGGGTGGTGTTCTTTAAATATTTGGTGTGTATGTTGCCCAAGAAAGCCCAAACTTGTTAAGGAGAGTTCGAAGCCCAGCTGCCTTTGAATAACCTTTCCTCATAGCTAATGCATGCATAAGAAGCTGATCAGGATCAGTTTAGCTCAATCTCCATTTGGGCACAGATGTTGAAACAGCTGAGTAAATCTTCTGTTCTCATAAGGGGACTTGAATAAGAGAAGTTTAAAAATGATGTATTTGAGTATGTGTGGAGTGCCTTTTGAAGGTTTTACCATTTAGCTTGATGAAGAGTTGTACAGAACTTTAAAAATTGCACACTATTTTGCGATACTCCCTAATAGGAATTTTGGATTCCCCCCCCCCATCATGGCTATCTATGTTTTTGATTTTGTAAATTGTATGTTTTATTTTTTCCTGTAAGTTGCTTTGAGAAATATAGTCAAAAGCAGGGTATAAATTTCTTAAATGAATAAAATGTCCTTAATAATGTTATTTTTTTAAAGTGAAGCACTGTCTTTAATTGCACTTCACCAATATCCTTGACCCTGTAGTGGTTATTGACCCAGACTTCAGTTCTGCTGTAAAAAGGAAATTCCATGATTCCAACTCCCAGAAGTAGGGTGGTGGCGGCGTCGACCGATTCAACACAAATGCTAAAAGACACACACTAGTAGCTGCACAATTCAAAATTAATCCGCTAGAGGTCATCACAAGGGGAAAGGTATTTAGAAACAAAACTCAACTTTAACTCCAAAAGACACGTTCAAATCATAACACCCTGGCAATGTTTAGAAGAAACAACACGTTTCCTTAACAGAGCACTTAGTGAACAACTTAATTATTAGCATCTGGACTGGATGGGTGAGCTGCTGCTAAGCCAGAAAGAGAAGTATCCACCACCATTAGTTTGCTAGTAAAATACACCTCAATGGAAGATGTACTGAAAGAAGATCCAAGGGCAAGTTTTCCAGTTGTCCAGAGGCGACAATGGGATTTCTGTAGGCTACATTTTAAGAAATGGCTTCCAATGAAAGACCTTGCAGGCGAATGTAGCCTTTCATAAGCAATGACTTAATACGATGGTACCTGTCTGTACTTTAAGACAGTGAGAACAGAACAATTTTAACCTACCTTTCAAGTTAATGAGCTAAGCTAAAGCTAAAGGCTTACTATTACATTCTTTCTACAGTGGACTCCCTATAAAAGACTATTATTGTTATTGTTCAAATTTTCATACTGCCCCTCAAAGATTTCCAGGAAGTTCACAACATAAAAATACAGAATAACCACAAAATACATAATAAAAACAAGAACAAGAACAAAACAATAATTCCCCCTGCAAAAAACCCCACAGCTTTAAACGGGCATAGACTGTTAATCAGCCAAAGGCCTAGTTGAAGAGAAACGTTTTCGCCTGACGCCTAAATATGTATAATGGATAATGAAGATAAAGGAAGAGTTAGCTTTCTGGTACATTGTGAAATGTATTGGGTTCGTGATAAAAATATAATGTCCAATCTGTACCTATCAAGGGGGGGAAAGGTGGAGGATCCACCTTCACTCTAGAGTTAGGAGACGTAAAGGATGAAGACTGGCTACAGAGTTTTTCCCCCAATTGAGTTTTTGTGGCTCTTCTGCCACCAGTAAACAGATTCTCAAGATATTTGTTTCAAAGACCTGCCAAGCCTGTTTAGTCAAAAGGACACCATATTATTTATTCATTCATTACTGCATGCTACTGGAGAACTCTCTGGTTGCTATTGCTTGAATGAACTCCATTTGTTGAAGCCTGAAGATGTGGACAAACTGGTAAGGAACATAGAAGGTCCAGACCTTTGGCCAATTACCGTCTACACTGACTGGCAGCACTCTCCAGGGGTTCAGGCAGGAATCTTACCAGCCTTATCTGGATTAAACCCAGGACGTTTTGCTAGCAAAGCATGTACTCTACCACTGAACTACAGCATGCACCTCCTAAAATGAAGCGAGAAGGCAATTTCTTCCTCTGCTGTGTTAATGCTATAGCAGCAAAGCTAACCCTATCAACTGACATGGGAATGAAGATATAACCAGATATGGTTAACGCTAGTATACAGCCATATTACCCCCTTGAGATAGGACTTGCCCATGGAAAGGCCCTCACACAGCTTCAGTGTTCTCCCATATTTCACTTCATTTCATTGTCAGATAGGCTACAGCCCTTCCTTCACCCCGATCAAGGAGGTCAATATTTTGAGGATAGCTGGAAAACTAAGATTGTGAAAGGGTCAACAGCTGGCAAGGACTAAAAACCTTTGTTGGAAATAAATGCTGAAATTCTTAATCTAAGGGAGGGGGAAGTCACTTGACTTTAGCAGCTGGGAGTTAAAAGAAGAAGAAAAAACACACCAGATATTTGCACGACTTGCAAGAAAACCACAAGAATTTGGAAACACTAAGGGGCGAGACCACCAAACTAATTTTGGCTCTGAGTTTAAGCTAGGATTTCAAGAGAGGCCTCCAGAAGTGAAGACATTAAGACCCTCGATCAGCAGAGCTTTTGAGTATGTGATTAACTTTAAGCACATTCTTATAAATCGACTGAACTCACCAGAAACAAAGCATCTCCTGCTTAAGAGCTTTGTTGAATTGTGGTACATACTACTGCTCATACATAGATTTTTCCGGTGCATTTAAGTAATCATGTCTGTGAAGTGTAAGATCACATTCCATTCTTACACTAGATAGTGGCATGAGTGGGCAAGTGGGATCAGGTGCTGTTCAAATGATCATGGTATACCTTGCTGCCAAGTCACAGAGCACCCATGCTGAGTGCAAAGCTTGCAGCAGTCAGCATTGAAGATCTGGAGAATCATGGGCTCTCATGATACTAGAATGCAGGGCCATCCAGCTAAGCTGATCAGCAAAAGGGGATTCATGAAAAACACCAGGAAATACTACTTCACAAAACACAATTGATTTCCGAAATTAATTGCCACAAGGTGTTGTGATGGCCACTAGTTGAGAGTAACATTAAAAGAGGAGTAAACAACTTCATGGCAGCTATGAATTGCTTCCAGGATCATGCCTCTGAATACCAACTGCAGAAGAATATGAGAAGGGGACAATTGCCCTCATGTTCTGCTTGCAGTCTTCCCATAGGCATCTGGTTAGCCACTGTTACAGATAGGTAGCCGTGTTGGTCTGCCATAGTCAAAACAAAAAAATTTTTTCCTTCCAGTAGCACCTTAAAGACCAACTAAGTTAGTTCTTGGTATGAGCTTTCGTGTGCATGCACACTTCTTCAGATAACGTATCTGAAGAAGTGTGCATGCACACGAAAGCTCATACCAAGAACTAACTTAGTTGGTCTTTAAGGTGCTACTGGAAGAAGAAAAAAATTTGTTTTGGTTAGCCACTGTGAGAACAGAATGCTGGACTTAGATAGCCCTTTGATTCTGATCCAGCAGGACTTTTCTCAGGTAATACAAGTGGGACTGCAACAAAATGTTGAAATGTGTTCTCACCTCCTAATATCACTGCTCCTGTTTGCATCTCTAGCCAGCTAGCTAGAGAAACAAACCACAAGCCCAGGTTTGAACATCACAACATGTGAGACTCTGGTTTGTTCCCACAAGGTTGTCTGGAAGGGTATACATCCTTGGACTGGAAAAAAAGTTGTCTACTCATCAGTCCGAGGGTGTATCTCCTATCTCATTCCAGACAACCTTGTGGGGCCACATCCAATGGTGGGAGAAGCCAGAGGTAAAACGGGGAAGTTTTATCTTTATACAGTTGGCTACTTTTCTATACACACATCCCAATCTATCCTCTATCCAGGCAAGCAAGATGCAATATGAGACTTTCCAGGCAGGCAAAAACACTCAATGAAACTGGGAAGCACAGTCAATATTGGAGTGGTCTGGGCTGAGTGGTTGTAGCTGGGGAGGAGGCATGGTGTGGGAAGAATCTGAGGGCCAGATAGAAAGACTTGGAAATATTTGGCCCCTGAGCATGAGATTCCCCACCCCTGCTTTATTGTGACATGAGAACCGGGTCAGTATCTAATTTGTAAATACTCAAATAAATGTGGTTGAAATCCCCCCCATCTGCTGTCATAACTGGTTGAAGGACCTCCTTTGTCTATTTAATATATAATTCTTATATAAAAATTATACAGTGAGAAACAGTGATTGAAATAACTGACCTTTATCTGATCTAAGATCAGAGAACTTAGACTATATGAGATTGAAAGAACACATAGTTTGTCTAAATGTATCCTAGGAGCTCCATAACCCATTTTTATCTTGTTTTTATCCAGTTTGGGGGTAACCTTATTCAATGTTCTTTGCATCTTACACTGTTATTGCATTTTTATTGTAAACCACTTAGATATCTTTAAGTGTTAGAAAATGAAGATAGCTAACCAAGCATTGACCTTTTTGTGTGAAAGGATTGTGACCTCAGTACAGTTCTCATGTTGAAAACCAATACAGTACCTAGGCTCAGAATGTGCTCAAGAGCACCCTGTTCTTTCATTTTAACTGTATGTCCTCTGCACCTGGTTATCTTTGATAGATCTTGATCCAACAAGCCTGCTCACCCCTGTTCTAGAACAGGAACGGCCAATTTGTACTGAGGGACGGAGGATTATATTTTCCAGCATCTTTTGCCATGCTGTTCAACCTCTTCATGGATGGGCTGGGTGCATAATAAAGTTGGCACCCCCTAACAAAAAGGCTTCTCTGTTATGGAGCACAAGTACTCACATGTGCATCCCCAAAATGAGATGTTAACAGCATCCCTCTCACACAGAGACATGCATCTCTTTTAAAAACAATGCTATTTTCCTTCAGAGTTAAACTGATTTTTACCGCACCTTAACCTCATTGGGTTGCTACAAGGTTAAAATACCAGTCAAAGTTCCTTAGAGGAAGGGTGGAATAAAAATTCCATGAGCCACTAACTGGCTATCCCTGCCCTAGAGAATCTAAGCTCCAGTTGTTGGGTTTTTTGTTTTGCAAAAGGAGTGAGAAACTTGCCTGAACAGCTTTGCACTTCAGGAGAATGATGCATGGAACTATAATGAACTATAATGAAAGAGTGTGGTTTCCTAAGGGACTGAGTTGAAAGCAGTGCCAGTGGATAATTTCCATGCAAGGACCTTATCTCTTTTTCAGCACTATTAATGAACATTGCTGTATTCCTGAATCATTTTTTTGGGGCTACCAGGAAAGGACTTTGGGGCAAAAATCCTTGACTCCACTCAGCAAAATGAGCAGGAGGGCCCAAAAATTCAGCAGGGTTGGCTTATGTGTCCCAATGACTTTTTCTCCTTTGTGCAATAAACCTGGATGGCTCAAATCATCAGCAGCAGCAGCAGCAGCAGCAGCACAGCAGCTATATATCTTGTCCTCACTTAATAAAGGAAGAGAGGTTAGCCATGCACACTGAACAGCTAGCTACTCTTGGTAGTCTTTACCACATTTTGCTTTTTTCAAACAGAACTGCACTAGTTCTCCAACTTTGGGCTTACTCAATATACTCCACAAAGAAATAAACTTTAAAACAAAATCCATGAGTGGGGGAGGGAAGTTGTATGACTCCCACTAACGATAATAGTCAACAGTGGTCCATGATGCTTGCATAACCACAGTTTACATGGCAATTACAACAGCAATGGATGTACTTGTGAGGAAAGTATTTAATTCTGCCCCCTGCTCTACCCCTGCCTCCACAAAATATACCATTTACTAGAAAGGAAAACATATCTACAGTGGAAACTTAATCTAGCAGGAAGATAAGTGGGTCTCATTGTGACAACAAACAATAAACAAAAGAGCATTTTTTTGCAATTAATATAATGAATCGTGTAGAGACTTTCAAGCCAAAGTTACACAGTACAGCAAAAGTATGACTTCAGCTGAAAAAGGCGGCCATACATCTCTTGTCTCTCACCTAGAACATGATAAAGTAAGTTAGGGTTGCCATATGTCTGGAATGTCCAGGCGGAAATGTCCAGGAAAATCCGGATGTATGGTAACAAATGTCAGCAGTGTCGGTTTTGAAGATTTTCCTCTGGGGTGGAGGGCGCAAAACTAAAAAACCCTAAAAACTAACAAATAAACAGCTCAACAACCTTTCTGTCCAGATTTTCACTTTTTGAAGTATGGCAACCCTAAATAAGTGCATCATAAACATAAAATAAAATGCATTATTGTACTTCTGGTTTCCCTGCCCCTACTCCATTTCATTGATTGAAGTGGAAGACAGAAACTCTTTGTACGATGACAATCTCATATGTCCTCTTTAACTACATGTTAGTGGGGGACAGATCAGGAAACAAAAACATGGAGCCACTCTTTTCAGCAGCGTCTCTCTTACCATGTATTTCTACTCACAAATAACTTGAGATAATACCTCTCCCAATAAACATTATTCAAATAATGTTTGGTCGTAGTTTGATTAGACTATTGTGGTTTGTTTGAATATGCAATCTCAGTCCATGGCTTATTTTTTGCCAACAAATCACAATGTAAACTCATGGTTTGTTGTTGGTTTACAAACCACGGCTTGTTTTAAGTACAGTTTGTGTCATTTCTGAATCCGGCAGCCTAGCTTAACCATGATTTGATTGACAACTCCATCCCACACACTCAGCAAGCTACAGAAGCATACACAATGCAAGAGTAGCTGGAAAACAAACCAAGCTTTTGGAGAAACCTTTTGAAGAAGCAAGCAATGGTTTGTTTTCTTACTTCTGAGACAATTCATGATTTGTTTGAACAAACCATAATGAAAATGAATTGTGGCTTAGCAGACTGTGTGAACATAGTCAGTGTATATGTTGCTCTTCAGACAACAGACTTTCAGTGATACTAAACCTGAGAGCCAATTAAGTCTAGACAACAATGAGCTAAATGGAACAGTGGTTCAAGTCAGCACAATTCAGCTACTTCTGTTCAGAAAGGGGTACTGCTCAGGAAGATCTCAGTAATCTGGCAGGGCTGGAGCTGACTGTCTGAAGTGACTGCCTCAGGTGGCAGATGGACAGGGAGTGGACAGAGCTTTGTGTGCCATGTGGCTCCCCTAAGCTTCCAAATTAGGTTGTTGTCCTCATGCATGCTGTCCCATTGCCAGCCTGGCCTGCATTTGCACATGGAATGGAGGAAAGCACCAACATATTATTCACTTCAAGGAGCAAATGCATTGGGCTGGCTCTGTGGGCAGCAGACCACTTTATAATCTTCCTGGTTCTGTCTGGGCGAATCTGATGAGGGGTTAGACCTTGTATCAGCTAACTTCATTCAACTGCCAGATGAACAAAACCACTTCCCACCCTCACCCCTTCCTTTCTCTCCTCCAACACTGATATTCCATATATTGAAGTTAATACGCTGTCTACCCAGCCACATTCTTGGTACATTCCTGCTGTAAGCACTGTGGATTTGCTGCACTTTATGAAAAAATGAAAAGAATGTTTTAAATGAAATTAATTCTTAGGAACCCAACTTTTCATTTAAACATCAGATCATTCAGGGAAAGGCTTTTCTATTCTACCGCAGAAACGGGGGGTTATGGAAAAGGACAACCTCAGTACATTATAAATATTAAACTCTTCATATGGTTCCATTTCTAACAAGGGAAGATATCTTATGTGGAATGAGAGAATTTCAGAGGCTGAGCTCATTCACAAGGTTTATTTTGTGGGGGAATGACTCCTTTTTCAGTTTTATCATCGTTTTCTGCACAGCCTGAATGCATACATAACAACCAAGGTGTACAGACTGACCACTATGAGGAAACGTAGCTGGTGTGTTATGAGTTGTGTGGATTTTCTCATCTCATCCGGTTCCTCATACCCATTTATGTGACAACTGTAGCTTTTTTCTTTTCTTGAGAACTCTTGAATATTTCTCTCAAGCAAGGCCATCCAAATTCAGTCTTGGTATAGAACTGTAGTGTTGGAAAGAACCCCAAGAATCATCTAGTCCAACCCCCTGCAATGCAGGAATCTCAACTAAAGCATCCATGGCAGATGGCCATCCAACCTCTGCTTAAAAACCTCCAAGGAAGGAGAGCCCACCACCTTCCAAGGGAGTCTATTCCACTGTTGAACAGCTTTTACCATCAGAAAGTTCTTCCTGATCTTTAGCTGGAATCTTCTTTCTTGTAATTTGAAGCCATTGGTTCAGGTCCTGCACTCCAGCAGGAGAAAACAAGCTCGCTCCATCTTCCATGTGGCAATTCTTTAGATATCTGAAGATGGCTATCATATATCATCTCAGTCTTCTCTAATCCAGGCTAAACATACTCAACTCCCTCAACTGTTCCTCTTAAAGCTTAGTTTTCAGACCCTTGAACAACTTGCTCACCCTCCTCCTCACACATTCTAGTTTGTCAATATCCTTCTTAAATTGTGGTGCCCAGAACTCAACACAGTATTTCAGGTGTGGTCTGAACAAGGCAGAACATAACTTCCCTTGATCAGGTCACTATATCCTTTTCATATGTACTGCTGGAAGCCAGATGTCTCCCATCTTATATTTTTGCAGCTGGTTCTTACTGCCTAATGCAGAACCTTGCATTTGTCCCAAATAAAATTCAGTTTGTTAGTTTGGGCTCAATTCTCCAGTCTGTAAAGGTCAAACCAAATCTTGATTCTGTCTGATACCACTCCGTTTGGTGTCATCTGCAAACTTGATGAGCACCCATTCAGATCCAAGACAGAACCCTGTGACCCACTTTCAAGGCAGATTACATTAAAACAATTAAATACAAAGAACAGTAGCTAAATATCCCACAAAATCCCTTTAAAATAAAATAGACAACAAACCAGCAGAAAATAAATCATCTATCAAATGCTTGAAATAAAAAAAATATTTTAAATTGCTGCTTAAAAGACAACCACATAAATGTCACTGCTGGTGGTATTCGTATTTCACAATGTGGTGACACCACAAAAGGCCCTGTCCCCAGTCACCACTCATGTAACCTCTGAACCAGCATGGTGTGGTGGTTAAGAGCAGTGGACTCGTAATCTGGTGAACCGGGTTTGCTTCCCAGCTCCTCCACATGCAGCTGCTGGGTGACCTTGGGCTAGTCACACTTCTCTGAAGTCTCTCAGCCTCACTCACCTCACAGAGTGTTTGTTGTGGGGGTGGAAGGGAAAGGAGATTGTTAGCCACTTTGAGACTCCTTAAGGGGAGTGAAAGGCAGGATATCAATTCCAAACTCCTCCTCCTTATCCTCTTCTTCTTCTTCTCAGATGATGATCTCAAAGATAGGGCAAGTTCATGTGAGAAGAAGACTCCTTCAGTTGTGCTGGTCCCAAGCTGTGTAGGTCAAAACCAACACTTTGAAAACCAACACTGTCACTACTAGATTAAAATAACTAATATAGTTCATGCACTTAACATGTTGAGGACAACTCAGCAAAATATGGAATTCTCCCTGTGGTTTCATGAAGACATTCAAGAGCATAAAATACAGTACCACTTAACAAAAGTCCTCAATAACTACCTTCTAAAACTGATTAATGAGTAAGTAATAGAACTGCAAGAAAGTGGCACCACAGAGTCACACTCCCACAATACTTCCTGGACAGAGTGGACTAATGGATTAACACGTGCAAAGGTGACATGGACAGGAACTAGACTGATTCACCCATTCCTAGCTCTATTCTGCAGAAAGAGGGTGTTACTAATGACTGTATCCAACCCCTCAGCCATTTCTGTATGCAACCAATCCTACTTTTAATTTAAAGAACCTTTCAATAATATGGATTCCACTTAATGCTGTAGTGCAAATCCCTTGGAAAAGGTTTTTATAACAAACAATGAGCCATGCCCAGACTTCCTGTAGAGTAGGGAAAAGAAACAAGGCAACTGTCTCTCATATTTTTTGGGGGGGCAAGCAACCTATCAGTCTTTATTATTTAGCTACAGGCCATTGCAGCTTAATTGAACTGAACAATACTCAGCAAAACATTCTGTAAATTAACCACAAACTTCAAAAATATTAATATGGTCAAATGAGATCTACATTTTTAAAAAGCACTTTACAAAACACCATTAAATGCAAGTTATATAAAATTGAAATTTATTACTGTAAAGTGTTAACAACAAACTGCAATGGTTTTAGCACTGGGAGAAAATTAAGCTAACTTATGAATTGGTATTAAGTCAAATCTTTCTTCTTAAAAAACAACAACACCAGTTTGTTATCAAAAAGCTACAAGTATAACAAAATCAGCTACCACTGCTTTGAAAAATATTCACCCTGATTTTAGTTGCCGTTACCAAAGATGCAACTGCCAATCTAATTCTTCTGCAATACCTTTCAGCATGGTACTTTTTTTTTTTTACAGTAGTCAAAATTTAAAACTCCCAGCTTGTTAAGAATATAATAGAGGATTTCCGAGCTTCCTCATAACATGGTCAACAGAGTGAAAAAGAAGAATAAAACGAAGAAGAACCTCCTGTTTTGTCCCTGCCAAAAATGTACTTGAGAAATCCAGGGCTCCTAATGAAGAAAACACCTTAGGATAACTTTTTTGCGGTCATGTACCAAAATTTCAAAGAATGGATGTGAGAGAACAAACAAATCATTTTCCTTAATATTTGTGCTTTATAAATATTTTAGCCATGAAGAGACAAGGGGTATCCTTATGGCTGTCAAATCAAGATGAATTTCAGTATCCCAGCCTAGAATGGTGACATAAGGGCCTCATTACATTACAGCTGAATTTATATCAGGCAAAGTCCATTCAAAGAAATGGCACCTCATTTTTGCAAATCATGAGTTCAATGTGTTTTCCTTTCAGCTATTGTTTGAACAGGCATCTATAAAGGTAGCCTGGAATGACCCACGTTTGGAATTGGTAATTCAGACTCCAATCTTCTGCATACTTAATTGGTAGTAATTCCCAATAACTTACTGAGTAGATGTGCATGCAATGTAAATGCCCTACAACTGGTGTGTGTGTTTGTGTGTGTGTGCACATTGTCATAAACTTAAAAACATTAACAAAGACTCCCCACGTCCCGTTGTTTTGCTGTGGTTGTCAGCAGAGTGGAGGTTTCTGCTTCTGCTTTAATAACCAGAGGTCCATATTATGCATTTACATATATAAATTTATTTACATATTACAGTAATCTGTGAACCATCACTCACTGCATGAGCTGACTGTGCCTGCTTCACAGCTTCACACTCATGCTGGAGAAAAACAAGCCACAATCCCTGGCGAACCATGGATCATGGTTTGTTTCATTCAAACAAACAAACCACAGTTGATAAGCCAAGAACAAATGTTGGTTTATCATCGTGTTTTGTTTGGAGTGCAACAAATTACAATCCTTGGTTCAGACATAATGCTAAGCCAGGGATCATAGTTTGTTTCTCCCAAGCACAAATTGGGAGCAGTGAAGTTTTGTACATTTTGCATAGCAAGCCATGATTTATGGCCTAGAGTGACATGTGCCTGTAGCCACTGAGCCCAAACTAAGGGTAACTTCAACTATGAGTATATCAAACA
Source organism: Podarcis raffonei (assembly GCF_027172205.1). Lineage (NCBI taxonomy): Eukaryota > Metazoa > Chordata > Lepidosauria > Squamata > Lacertidae > Podarcis > Podarcis raffonei. Next base: position 29,737,532 of record NC_070609.1, read on the forward strand.
AGCCAGGGTCAAACCATAGTTTATATTCCTGGCTATACTGTGCCCATAAAAGGAATCCTGGTAACTGCACCCTAAACTAACTATAGTTAGTTAGGATTCTCTGGGAGAGGAAATGTGCTTTAAATGTCTGGTGTAGATGTGACTCCCTGGCTCATTTACTAAAAGTGGAAGGAGAAGCTTCCAGTCTTCTTCTCACAGTCACACAAGTGTAAAAGAGGGAGGGGTGAAGGAGAATGCAAGCCTGAGGTTCATTCATGTAAAGAATGCTCAACCATAGTTTAGTGTAGGTCCAGTGAAATTCTCATGCAGGGTAGCAGAAACTGATTTTGATTCCTTTGCGCCATAGTGCTTATACAGTAGCAATTAAACCCCTTGCAACAAGCAATGATATATCTTCTTTCCCCCATTACATCACCCAGAGACTCTTTAATCATTACAAAGAAGTGAAGTGCATTAAAGTACAGTGTGCAGTAAGTGTCTGTCAGCAGGTGGTGCTATTACTATACTTAACTTTCCTATAAAGAATGCTATGCTTAAAAGAAAGGAAATCCTAATTCAAAGCCTTGCCAACAGGGACTGTTACCCAATGCTCTGTGATAAAGGGCCAAACTAGATGGTATCTGCAGGGCTGATTCACTGCTAAATTCCCTAGTGGGTGGGGCAAGGCAGTTAAAAGGAACATGGCTGTGAGGGGGCAGCTGAACCATTACATGCCCACACTCCTCTCCCAAAACTTAAGTGATTTCATATTTTTCCTCTGGCAGGGGTTACTCTCCTTCATGGAGGGAGTGAAAGATTTCCACCAACTTCCTGTTACCCCCACGCTGTACTTTGTATCACACACCCTAACAGCTTTATGGAGAATGAACACAATGCATTTTTGTTTGTACTGTTGTTATATCTAGATGTGCAAAAATTCAGCTTTGCCTATACACCATATACACCACCAACTGTAGCTTGCTACCTGCTCTGTTCATGAAATATGCACTGATGCCATGCAACCAGAAAGCTGAACTACTCACAGTTTGCAGAAGTTCATCACTGTTTATCCTAAAGGGTTTATAAGTAGGACCTGCAAGAAAATGGTGCTTTGTGGTGGCATGCTCCAGTTCAGGGTTCCAGGCAGCAGTGCCATTCCACTACCTGCCCTCTTCCTCCTTGGTTTCCATTCTTAGTCTCCAACAGCAACAATTCCACACTCACTGAGCATGCACAGTCTTCATTGGGCTGTTTTGGAGCTTCTTCCCTCCCTCTGCAAACCCTGGAGTTCCCTAAGCCTGCTGACACCTCCCACTTGTGCATGGATGGTGCCTTTTTTGCTACATAAGGATGGACACTCAGAGAATGAGCTTCCTATTTGTATATATGATCTTGCTCTCATCCATTCACTGAAACTCTCACCTTGTAGCCTATTTGTCAGGTAGGGGTGACTTCATTAAAAGAAACTGTGCCAATCCTGAGACACAACAAGAGAAGGATTGTTGCTCAGTGGTTGTGCACATGATTTGCAAGCAGGTAAGTCGCGGGTGTAACACCACCTTCCTGACATTTCCAGAAAATGCTGGGAAAAACACCGAGCTAGATGGACCAATGATCTGACTTAGTAAAAGGCAGCATCTTATGTTCCTCACCCTTCTAAATGGAAGTTTATGGGACACCCAAGGCCTATAAACATCTAGCAGTTGTCAAACAAATGATTTAGCGACTTATCAAATATTCTGGAATTTTAAAAACATGCAATGGGTTCCAAATACAGAGGGAAAAGAAAGCGAGGTTTAAAAAGTGAATGTCTAATCAACCTTCCAAGATAAATACAATAAACAGGCATTTTGCAAATCCTGAAAACAAATGACACTTTTTATCTCCTGTGTAAAACTCTTAAAATTCTTGGCCTCTTATTATCACATACAGTGGAACCTCGTGTTACGTACATCCTCCATGTGAATGCTGTGAGTTCTGAGCTCCGCTAACCCGGAGATGCCCCTTGTTGCAAACTTTGCCCCGGGATGCAAGCGGAAGTCACGCGCCAGCAGCAGCAGGAGGAGGTGCCATTAGCAAAAGCACACCTCATGTTACGAGCGGTTTTGGCTAAAGAATGGACCTCCAGAATGAATTAAGTGCATAACCGGAGGTACCACTGATACAGGGAGTGGGACATAGCCCAGCAGTAGAGAACACACTTTGAATCATCCAGAGGTCTGATCTGTGGTCACACCAGCAAGATGTCCTGAGACCATTTTATCTAAGACTACTGCCAGTTTCCTTTGTATGTTCATTGTCTAAACCAGGAATGGAGAACCTGCAGCTTTTCACATGTTGGACTATGCAGCTCCTATTCTCTCTTATACCACTGGGCCATGCTGGCTGGAGCTGATGGGATCTGGACCCCAACAACATCTGGAGGGCCACAGGTTCCCTATTCCAGATCTAAACAAAGCACAGCAAGAATAGAGCTTTTGTAATAAGAAGCAGCACAAGAATTTGGAAGATAACGGTGCCATCTGGTGGCACATGCAATTGAATCTGATCTATCTTTTGTACATTTTAAAATAGGATGTACCTTCCACAGACAAGTTATGGTTTCACTCTGACATTGCCATGAGCTTAAAATAATTAATGCCACAATACAGATTGGCAACTAGAAGCCACCATACAGAGCTGATCCCTAGGTACCACCAGCTGGCACCTGCATTCGTCAACTCAATGGCAAAAACTTTGTGTGACAGGAGTGGTGGCTGCATCAATAGGACTTGTGGGCAGCAAACTCTCTCTCTCTCTCTCTCTCTCTGTCTCTCTCTCTCTCTGTGTGTGTGTGTGTGTGTGAGAGAGAGAGAGAGACAGAGAGAGAGAGAGAGAGAGCGCACCGTCGGTCTTGCACTCTGCGATCAGCCACTGTGATCAGTCATAGAAATTCTCCAACATTTCAGCTCCTGTAACAGTCTATTTCAGCTTTCCCCAGCTTAGTGCTCTCCAGCATTTTACAACCTTCAACAGTCCCAGACAATATGGACCAATATGGTCAGGAATTGCAGGCATTGTAGGCCAAAATGGAAGGGGAAGGGCCATAGTTCAGTGGTGAAGCAACTATCTTGCATGCAAAAGATCCCAGGTTTGATCTCCAGCATCTCCCTGTAGGGCTGAAAAAAACCTGTGCCTAAAACACTACCAATCAGTGTGTAGATAATACTGAGCTTAATGAACCAGTGGCCTGACTCAGTGTAAAGCAGCTTCCTAAGTTCCTTGTACAATATATATACGCAGGTCCTGCTTACTGAACACAATGCGTTCCTTGGAAATGGTTTGTTAGCCAAGCATGTGCAAAAGGAATCATTAATTTCCATTAATTCCTATGTGAAATTTTCTAATGCGTTCCCGGCCACAGATTTCTGACTCCAAAAATCCAGAAAAAATGCTCTCTAATTTGTCCAATCACTTTTCCTCCTCCCTCCACACTGGAGCCAGTGTGGTGTAGTGGTTAAGAGCAGTAGTCTCGTAATCTGGGGAACTGGGTTCGCGTCTCCGCTCCTCCACATGCAGCTGCTGGGTGACCTTGGGCCAGTCACACTTCTCTGAAGTCTCTCAGCCCCACTCACCTCACAGAGTGTTTGTTGTGGGGGAGGAAGGGAAAGGAGAATGTTAGCCGCTTTGAGACTCCTGAAGGGGAGTGATAAAGCGGGATATCAAATCCAAACTCTTCTTCTTCTTCTTCTTCCATTCCTCAGCCAACCAGTAAAAAGCAAACAAGGTAGTAAAAATGCTCTCTCTTCAGATATATGAATCTGTAGTCAGCATTGCAAGGTTTGGGTACATTATTCCTCATGTCTGGATAAGTTAATTTTTGCATAGCGAACATTTGTAAAGTGGGGTGTGGGTGTGTGGATGTGGAGAGAGAGAGAGAGAGAGAGAGAGAGAGAGAGAGAGAGAGAGAGAGAGAACTATCGCCTTTTAAAATTGGAATTTTGCAAACAAGGATTTAAAACCCTGCAGCAAGAAGAACTACGAATACCTCACTCTCATCTTTCAGTCAAAACCAGAGCTGTAATTTATTTAGCCAGTTCCTATAAATGCCCCTTTAGCAGCTGTTTGATCTGGAGCAAAGAGCAGATGATCTCAATGCCATGAAAAGCTCCCTTACATTGGCTGATTTCTGTATCTCAAAGCTCTGTAACAGGCACAGGAGCAGAGTGGGCTCTTCTGTTTTTCTCCCTTGGCAAACCTCGTCTAAAGTTACATAGATCTATACTGACAGACTTCCCAGCAAAACTTAGCCATACTATTTCCCATCACAGGTCAAGTCAAACCTTGAAGAGAATTAATCTGCAGTAACATTTTGTTGAAAATATGTTTGTTGTGCTTGATCCTGTGACAGTTTGTGCAACAATAAACATAAAGTTGCTTGAATTTCATGTGGGTATCAAAGTACTTCCACATCATTCTGAAAGTTGAAATTGGACACACACATAGTCAAAGACATCCCAATTGTTAAAAGTTTCAAAGAGGGACATTTATCTCTCTCCCTTTGGCACAACCTCCTAGTCCTCATTCCAAACCGTAGCCAAGCCTTAATACATGTAATTGAAAGATCTGCATATTCTTCCCATTTTTACCCCGTCTCAGTTTCCTTCCCCCTGTCCTGTATCATCTGCCTTTGTAAATTTATAAACTGTAAATCCCTCAGGGCAGGGCCTGTCCTCATACTTAATGCCATGTACATAGATAGCACTATATTAATAATATTGGGGGTATAAAGTACTGCAGCATTGGCAAGAAATGTAAAATGCAGCACGCATATGACCCAAGAAAACAGGGATTACTAGAAAGGGTTGAACACAGGGATAGTTTTGCACTGAAGACTTAGAATGTAAGGCATGAAGTTCATCTCGTGATAAGAAGCCAGCATTACACAAACTCAGATACACATGAAAGGGAACTGCTGGGACTGTGAGAGTTCCTCTTGTTGCCTCTTCACACTCTTGAATTAGGCTTGGATATGGGGTGGGGAAAGCACGCCAAAGTGCAAGTAGATAAATAGGTACCACTCTGGTGGGAAGGTAAACGGTGTTTCTGGGCACTGCTCTGGTTTCTCCAGAAGCGGCTTAGTCATGCTGGCCACGTGATCCAGAAAAACTGTCTGCAGACAAACATTGGCTCCCTCGGCCAGTAAAGCGAGATGAGCGCCGCAACTCCAGAGTCATTCATGTCTGGACTTAACTGTCAAGGGTCCTTTACCTTTTATGGGGTGGGGAAGGACTTACAATTACCTTTTATGGGGTGGGGAAGGACTTACAATTGGACACATACAAATGCATATTCAAGTGCCTCCATGCATGCAGATCACTAAGGAAATGCAGAAAATTGCTCTGAGATCTCTTGGTGAAAGGTGGGTAAGATATCTAACAATAGCAGAATACATGGAAAGTGAGAGAAGTCTTGTCACCTGCAGAAATTCCTAAGAATTCTCAAAGATTATACATAAAGGTTCTTAGATTACATCTGCAAGCTCCTTTAGTATCCTTGAGAGCAGTTCATCAGGCCCTGGAGATCTGAATTCATTTAAAGTAGCTAAGCGTTTCCTTACCACCCCTTTTCCTATCCTGGGCTGCAGCTCCCTCCTTGCATTGTTTATTGTTACCACCAGGTTGGGCACCGATTCCCTTTTGGGTGAACACAGAGGCAAAGTAGGTGCATTTTGTGACAGGGAATTTCATTAGCGCAAGCAGTTTCTGAGCTCTGGGCGCAGTACTGCGCCTAAGATTTCAGATTAAAACTGAAGTGGAAGGAAAGGAGGACGTTTTTCTGCTTCCCCACTTCCAGCTACTCTCTGAAGACTGGAGAAGAGACCCTCTTAAGAATATTAGGGAGGTGGGCAGGGGAAGGACCAGAACACGTGAAAAATGAACATAACATTTTAGATGCCTTTGTATTCTTGTTATAAAAAAGTGTGCCTGGACATTTCGTTGCTGCACCCATGACCTAGGTTTAAGGTGCCATTTAGCTCCTAGCTTTCATATCTCAGTTTCTAACACTGAGGCTATGCAGGGTGGGGAGCAGTCAGGTACACTTGCCCTGGGCTTTGGAGGGCTAAGCCAGCCCGCCAGGGACCAGCTGCATTTTTGTTTGAGTTCATAGCTTTATTCTAACAAGACTCCCACCTCAGGCCTCAGACAAGCTCTGCGTGGTCCTGACACCAAGCCATGGTTTGCCTTAGCACGACATTGGAACCAGGCTTGAGAAGGTGAAGTAAAGGGAAGAAGATAAAGGTACACCAGAAATTGTGGTCTTTTAAAGGCTGGCTCTAAGACACCAGATGTGGACTGCACAAAGGGCATATTCTGGAACCTGTGGGGGTCACCTAAGCATAATGCCATGCATTCCTCAGGAGGGGAGGCCAAAATGCTGACAAAAGACTATGCTAAGAGATCAGAAGCCAACAGCTGCTGAAGTTCTCTCCTCACAATTTGGAAATTTGTCAAAAGAGAGTGTGTATGCAGTTAGTGTGTGAAAGGAGAGGGACCTCACGACCAGGCTTGCTATGCTGAAGCAATGCCAAAGCACAGAGGCTAGAAAACACCTAGAGTTCACCACTGTGAATAAACTTTCAGCACATTTAGAACTTTATTACTCTAAACTCATACACATGCAGAGTCTACCACATCAGCATCCATTCACACTGAATTTCACATGAATGGAATATATGAATCACTGCAAAGAACTGCAAGACATTCAAGTACAGATAAACTGAGTTCTTCCTACTGAAATCTAGCCATGTGTAGTCCAGTTCACAACAGGGCTGGAAACTAATAATCCAAAATATTCAAGTTTTGTTTTAAAGAGATGGTGGCAGGGAGCGCAGGGATTGAGAGAGAGAAGAATAACAGTAGCTCTCTTTTTTTTCACTGAAAGAAAAAACAGACCAGGACATTCTGCTCAGCCAGGACCTGTGCGACACGGAACGGGGCTTCTCCTTCCGTCTGCTTTAAAATGTGACAAATTCCATACTTCAAGCATCATGCTTCTTTTCCGAAAAACTTGACAAAACTCCTCACAGCTCTCGGAATGCAAGTTTGATGGTGCTTTTTGAAAAGAAAAGCAACAGAGTTCCAACAGGCTTCCCGGGAAAATATTTTTCTCAGAAACGGAATGCAAAAAAAAGGAGGGGGTGGTAAAAGTAAAGCCCTATACTCCAAGCTTCTCAAAAGCTGAGACCACTGAAATCTCAGTTGCTAGCATAAGGGTCAGCAAGCAGTGGACGATGAGTTAAATCCAGACCTTTGAGAGGTGCTGTTTAACCTTCTCCAAGTGCCAAACACAAACACAAAGAGGTGTGGAACAGCAGCATCTGGGTTAAAGCAGCAGAGCAATGGATTACCTGTACAGTAGGCTGCATCCCAGACACATAAAAGTCAGTGGTTTTTAGACACACATCTCTCCATCCAGGCAAGCAAGAGGTATTATTATCAGAGTTCAAGAACACCCTCTAAGCAGGCAAAAGCACTAATGGAATAGTGCAGAGGGCCAGTGCAATGTGCAGCCTGAGGAGAGTTCCAAGGGGAACACAGAGAGACTTGAATGGCCAAATTCAGCTCTCAGTTCCCTACCCTGCAATAGGACATCACACTGTTTGAGGAAAGGAGCCATGGCCTGCTAAGCCTTGCCCTCTCCTCAAAAATGGACCTTCAAACCATCCCAAAAAAGCCCATGCAACAGGGAAAAAGAGTGTCATGCTCTTCTGGGAAGAGAAGGGCATAGCAGTTTTAAAGTACATATTCAGCACGCAGAACATTCCATAGTTCAAGCCCTGAAGTCTTCAGCTCAAAGGATCAAGTAGCAGGCGATGGTAAGGCCCCCTAACAAAATCCAGTCATGGCCAGGTGGCTAGAAAGATTGAGTAATGCAGCTTCATGCATGTTCTAAAGAAGCTGCTGACCAAACTGTTAGGGGGAGCATGAACTTGTCCCTGGCATCTCCCAATTCAGATTTTATGACTACTGTCATGGTGACAATGCTAATCCTTCTTCCTTCCTTGGGAAGGAAGTGTAAAAAGGAAGGAAGAAAGCCCATATATTTTGCACAGTCTTTTCACACTGTCTTGTGAAATTTTTCCTTTGACCTGCTTGGCCCAGCCAGAGAAGGCATGTCACTGTTTTAGTTTTACCAGAGCTCTGTTCGCATGATCAAAAACAAACAGTGCTAGGTACTCTTTACTGAGGACCAAGTGCCTTATTTCCACTCCATATTCTCTCTCTCTCTCTCTCTCTCTCTCTCTCTCTCTCACTCACACACACACACACACACACACATTCAGTAGTATCTTACCCATAACAAAAATCATATATGATTGGCACTCCAGAGTTCTACACCTCTCTTTGATGTGCAAAGGGGTCTCGGGATGGGGTGTCAATGGTGTCAATATTTACTCGAGCAAAGCGCTCAGAAGTAGGCGCCTATATTGATCCATACACTTTATCAGCCATGAGAATAAAACCATCAAAAGCCAGCCAAATAGTTGTCACTTTGCTAGAGTTTGCTTCTTCTTTTTCTTCCCCCTTTCTTTTTCTACTGGCCTGTCCAGCTTTTCAATGCTTGGGTCACTTGCCAGTCCAGGCTATGAAAAGGGCCAGTGACCTGAGAGGAACTCTGCGTGCTCCCTCTTGTCTAAACTAGCAGATGTGAACTGCAGGACCAATATATTGGGAAAAGGAAAAGACTCCAAGCAGTAGGTTTGGAGGCCCCTTCCCCACAGAGGCCATCAGGCCATCTATTTGTTCATCTTTCAAACTAAACAGTATTTTTGGGTGAAGGAAAAAGGTACCAAGAAGCAAAAACTACTAAAGTAAGACTGGGTCCATGAGTGACATACTAGTTTTTTCCCATCCAGAGCCCCAGACGTCAGGAGCTGGAGCTGAGGGATGGGGTACAGGAGGAAGATCATAGGCGTAGCCAGGGGGGCAGCTGCCCCCTAGATCAAGTAAAACAACAGAAATACTTAACTAACTGACCAATCAGATCGGTTCTGCCTCCCCTAACAAAAGTCCTGCTCCCCCTAACAAAGTCCTGCCCCCCCAAAAAAATCCTGGCTATGCCCATGAGGAAAATGGTTCTGTTCTGTCTTTTAAGCTAGAGAAGAGAAGGACCCTAGAATTTATATCAGGCCTGGCTAATCCAAAGGTGTCATAGTGCTTGCCAATCACAGAGGCTGATGTAGCACAATTCTATTCTTTTCTGTTCCTGAATCATAGAAACTGAGCACAGGCAACTGTGGGTAATTCACTACATCAGATTCTAGGAGGTAAACATCATGGTCAGTTCAACAAGGGAAGAAGGAGAAGCATGGTTCTGGGTTCAAATTCTAGTTGAGCCTTGGAATCAAGTGGACAGCCTCTATCTGTGGAAATATAACATTCACCATATAAATGAGAAAAATGAAATCACTTTATATTTTTAGTATGCAGATATACATCCTTCTCAAAATGTACTTGATACATCTTTTCAATCATTAAAAAAAGGTTGATGCTGAGTCTTTCGGTTTTACTTTTGTAAAGAAGGGCCTTTTCAAGTAAAGATAATGTATTCTTTTTCTTGCTGCCCTCCAGAAACAGAAACAGAAGGCAGTTAATATTCCAGCCCACAAACTGACGGGAGTTTCTTGCAGTAACATTCCATGTGGCACTGTTCTCAACATGGTTTTGCTATTGATGCTTCAGGAGTGCCAAAAACAGGGGGCTATCTGCCATGTAATGTAGCAAAAGGTCGTAACAGAGAAATATTTACTAGATTCCAAACTTTCCTAGTGTTGAGATTGCAAGTCGCAAACTGGAAAGGCGAGGTAAATCCAACAATAAAAAAGAAAAGACACAGAGTTATAATTCTGGAGAACATTCTTTGAGAGGTCAGTAAGTCTACACAAGGCCCCTTGAGAGATGAGGAGGAGCTGTTCCTCATTGGAAGAGAACGTATGTTGCATCCAAAAGGTTCCAGGTTCAATCTCTGGTATCTCCAGATAGGTCTGGAAAAAGACTCCTGTCTCAAAATGTGGAGAGCTGATGCCAATCAGGTATAGATAAGACTGAGCTACATAGGTCAACATTCTGAATAGTATAAAGCAGCTTCTTATATTCCTCTGACACATCTAGCAACCTGGGAAGGAGAGCCATCATATTCCCTTCTAACCTCCTCAGCTTGTAGCCGGAATACATCTCTGTAACTCCTTTTTCCCAGTGTCTGGAAAAAGTCCAGCAATATGTCACAATAAGAAGCAGGACACCTCTGTGCACATACAGACATGTACAATACACCTGCCATTAGAAGTCAAGCATGTCACTTAACTAAAAATGAAATAAAATTCATCACAAACTGACCACTTTCTTCTTCTTTTTACAAAAATCCAAAATGTAAATACTGGAATTGTTTTCTGGCATGCTGAAGTCTTGATGACAAATGATAAGGCAACAAAATGAAATGTCACCTTACTAACTGCTTTAAAGTCTGACAGTTCTATAGGCACCTTCTTGTCAATAAGTTCCACTGAACCCAATGGATGATATTCAGCTAAGTTTTACTCCAGGTTAGACCCACTACGATTAATAAACATGACTGAGTCCATTGACTTTAATGGGTCTACTCTGAATAAAACTTAGTTGAATACCACCCAATGTGACTTACTTCTGAGAAGACACGCATAGTGTTGCACTTTCAGGCCCATATTTCTAAAACTGCCTAACCAGTAATGTTCCTACCTGGGAATTCTGTAAATACATAAAAAATGGGTATTGCTTCAGGACAGTGATTTAGAATTCAGTAAATATTCCTGAATTAGAAGTGTTTTACATGCTTGCATTCTTTGCCAATGCTGCCAAATTTCGCAGGGAGGTGGAGTTCCATGGTTTCATGCTTTCAAAAGGCAAGAAAAAGGAGCCAGGTGTCAGGATCTGGTCTACACAATACAAGCACAGCCTCCCAAGCCTCTTGTAGCTCTCGTTACTCCTGGCCCCGCATTGTGATACATGAATCACCCCAAGACAGGAGGACTGGATTTCTGACTATAGTTCATTTATTTATCTTGCGCGCGCACACACACACACACACACACTCTCCCTATTTCTCCCTCTCTAAGTTCTGATAACTTCCTCTGGTAGAAAGCTCAGGAAATTACACTCCAGAACTGTATTTATAGCGTAAACAGAACAAAAAAATGCATTTATAAAAACACTCGGTGGGAATCTCTACTTCAGCGCAGTTCATCAGCCAGCAATGACATACCTTTCACCTTTTAAAAGCTGTCTTACTGATGGAGCTAGTGCTTCTTCACAGAGCGCATAGTTTATCTGTGGAATTCAGTGCCACAAGATTTTGCTATTAACAAGGATGGCTTTAAATGGGGATTAGACAAATTCAGCAGGTTAGCCACTGTGGGAAACAAGATGCTGTGTTAGACGGGGCTTTAGTCTGACCCAGAGAGGCTCTTCTTATGTCAATTAACTGTCTTTGACTTTCTCAGAATAAAGGGTATGTTCATACTAGTGGTTGAAATGCAGTGAGGTCATCCCCTCTGTTTGCGATTCAAGCCACATTTGCATGGAGCTGTTCACATCAGAGAGGGGGCAGAGATGTCTTCACCCAACGCACACAACCTTTTTAGTTTCCACGCCCCTGTAACCCACCCCCACCCCATAACTCCTTATTCTTTAAGCTGTCATCTGCGTACATGTGCTCATCTGCCCCTGCACAACGACTGTCATGGTACGTTCACGTTACTGCTTACTCCACATTCAGCTTCCTAATCAGATTGAAGCTTGTTTCAAAAACACACACACCAAAAAGCAGTATTTGTCAAGAAACTACAGGATCAATATGGATTGTGGTGAATGTGCAGCTTCAACAGTTAGTAGTAGAAGCACCCTGGATGCAGAGTAAGCGCTAATGTGAAGATACCCAAAGACAGTTCAGCTCTGGCAAACTTCCCTGGAAGAAGCAGCCCACAATATGGAGAGGGAAGAGGAGAGTAGCCAATCCCACTGAAGTGCCTGAGAAGCTAACAACAGGAATCTGCATTTTGAGGAATGGGAAAGAATTCATCTCTCCTCAAATTGCACTATTTCACACTTTTCTTGTACAGAGAAATAGACAAAAAAGTGTGTGATGTGAATTTGGGCAACAAAAGGCCTAGTAGCAAGATTGGCTCTGTCTGTGGATGATATTCCCCCATCTATGAATGAATTGCCAGCTTCCTGACTCTGCACATTTTGTTCTGCTGTAGATTGAAAGGGAACAATCGAAACCCCTTTCTTCAAACCAGGATTGTATTAAATACAGCTGAATTTGAATCAGTGCCAAAGTCTCAAATACATGATGTATTTATAAAGGAAAATAATTTATGTGCAAAGAAAGAATTGAATTCTCTCATTAGGGAGTAACTACAAGCAACAATATTCAGGTTGACTTGATCCCCTGGCATTTAACTATTTTAGAAATTTAAGTAATGCTATGAAATTGCATCTATTCCAAGCAGCAAATCATATGCAAATGGAAAAGGTAAGATGTTAAATTCACCACCAAATCAAGATGAACCAAGTGTGCCACTGCAGACAACTCCTGAGCCTTTCAACATTCATTGTACAACACCACCACACAGGGCAGGAACCCAGATTGGCAAATTATGTCATATTTTTAAGGAACAATCCTTATTCCACAAAAACCACAGCTCCATAGCACACTGACATGTCCATAAATCTACAACCCATTTTCCATATACTCAACAAAAATACATTAATCTAACCTTCCTGGTTACATTAAAAGGAACTTTCTCCTGTCCCATGTAAGTTTACTCTACCCAGCTCCTCACAGACTCACTAGATAAAAATCCAGAGTAGAAGAAGCCAAAAAGACCAAAGACCACCCCCTCTTGAATGCCTTTATAAAACCAATACCCCACATAGCTCTGAAGAGTTCACACACCCTTACTCCATACAGCCCCATATAATTGACACCATATAACCCGATTCAAACAAGTTACACTTGTCGTGTAGGAAGGCTGGCAGAAGAAACTGGGATTCCAGTTTTGTTTGTTGTGTTAGCATCCAAATGCTAGAAACTTCAGCCAGCAGTGCAGACTTCAGGGCATAATCCTTCAGTGGGAAGTTCTCCTGCATAAGCCCCAGGGAAATTTATTCATTTGCATACATAGTGCTTACAGGGGAGACTGTCTCACTGGATTGTGGCCCTTTTTGGTCAGAGCCACTTGTTGACAGATCCAGTGTTAGGGGTTGTTGTTGCTTTTAAGTACTAAAAAAAAAATCTCTGGAATTTGCTGGCCTTATGATTTATTAAACATTTGCTTACAGCAAAGCTGCTTGTCATGAACAAACTCCCTCTAATCTGCTTATTATTTATTATTAGCATTAAATTATCGACATTGCCTAGGACTGGAAGAGTTCAATTTAGCAAAGCACTTCCTGACTTGATTTGCCTATCAGACTATAAAAAGTGTAACCAGCTCCAATTTTCTCTTTTTAATTTTTAAATCAACAGCAAAACACAAGAACAAAAATTGTTGGGATGCAGGTAAAATTATCAACCGGCCAACTTCTCTCTATCAGAACTCAACATTCATGTTGAATTTTGAGACTCCCCTTGGACATTCAGCTTCTACACACAAACACACACACACCATACGAACACCCCACACCCTTAGTTAAAATAGATAAATATGCCCCAGATATTTAAAGCTGGCTTAGCGGAATAGCAAAAAAAAAAGAGGAAAAAGAGAGGAAAAAGTCAGCAACAAACTCAACGCATTTTACTGGGGGGAAAAGAAAGAAGGGGAAATGAGTGTGAGATAAAGAGTTTTAAAATACCTTCTGGATTTATTTATGTATTAAAATTAGACCATATTTTAGTGGGGGGAGAGGAGAGATGGAGAAAGTATAAAGTTGCCTGTGCATAAAGCAGAGTGGAGCAACCAGGCAAAATCACTGGTCCCTGAAGGAAATAAATATATACAGATAACTCACGCGAAATTCAACATGTGACAGAGAGAAAAGAGGAGGCACCTTACCTTGGGGTGGGGGGAGTGGAGAGAAGATGTGGGGGGAGGCTCTCTCAGGCTGGCAAGTGGGGGGCAGGAGAGGCCGGCAGGCACTTGCGAAGTCGCTCTCGAGGGCAGAGTCTGCTACTCCATGGGAACTGCAGCTGCTGCCCCGCTCCTGAGGGCTTCAAGAGGCACCTTAGAGCGAAGGGAGGGAGGAAGGAGGTGAAGAAGAATGAGCGAGGAGGACCGGGCACAGCCAGCCAGCCAGGGCTGCGAATGAGCGCGCGGAGGGAGCTAGCAGCTTTTCACAAGCTCCTTCTTTTTTTCTTTTTTTGGACGGGCGAATTCAGCTCAGGAGGGCTGGGTTGGCTGGTTGAATTTTTTTTTTTTTAAGTATCTCTCTCTCTCTCTCCCCCTCCTTTTCTCTTGAGTGGCTTCCAGCTTCTGAATTGTTTTTCCTTTACACAGACGCAGGAGGCGGGAGTGTGTTATTTAAGCCACAACAAAAAAAATAAAGTTATCGTCATAATAAGCTTCTCCCCCCCCTTTTTTTTCTTTTTTAAAGCTGAGGAAATAAGCTCTCTTTTCTCCCCACGCTCCAAATGTACACATGCACACACCTTCTCCTTCAAAACTGTATGATGTTTATTCCAACACGGGCTGCTTCCTTTAGCTGACCAAACGACGTTCTTTAATTTTGTCACCCAAGTGACCAATAAACCTAAAAATCATGCCCCCACCCCAAAAAAGGAGGCAAACCTTGATGGAGAAAGGGGTTTTTTGAAGTTGCCTGCCTGCCCTTCTGTAAAGTGTGACAAGCTCGACCAAACCTGTCCTTCTCTCCTCAGTGGCGCCTGGGTTTTCTAGGCTGGGGCAAGGAACCTGTGGCCCTTCAGATGTCTTTGATTCCTTACCGGGCATTTACCATAAGGTACCACAGCAGGTTAGAATAATATAATATAAAGCAAATGTATTTATTCCATTTATATCCAATACCATTCCTCCAAAGAGCTCAATATAACATGAATAGTTCTCCTCTTCATTTTATCCTCACAGCAACCCTGTGAAGTAAGGTATGTTGGGAGACTGCGACTGGCCCAAGATCACCCACTAAGTTTTGTGGTTGAACAGGGATTTGAACCCTAGATCCCCAGGTCCCAGATCCAGAACTCTTAACCACTACATCACAATGGCTCAAATAAAACCATTACAGCTATTTTTTAAAAACAAACAAACAAACACACATACATACACACATTCCAAATGGAGCAGAACAATATAAATTATATCATATCAAATAAATACAGATGCCCAGAGTTCTTTGGGATAAGCCATGATAGTTTTTCAAAGAGTTTTTAAAACTGTAGTTTGGCTGTAACAGCAGTAACTCAGATTCAAGTCACACCTCTGTGAATAACATTTCCTCAGTTCTTAAACAAATATGAACAACAAGAAATAAACCTTACAGGGTAGTGAGGCCAAACACTGGGAAGTACTTTTGATTTTTCTAAATCACATGTATAATTGCCACTTTATAAATTCTCTCTGTTGTGCCTTTAACAGCAACCTAATATAAATTTAATAAAGCCCCCCCCCCCTAAAAAAAACTTGATCTGCATGACAGGAAAAGCTTCACCTGACAAATGTCCATGTCAAGCTGCTATTAAAGGCAGTTAAAATGTCCTTTGTCTCTCCTCTCCTCTTTTCGCTCCCTTGCTCTTTATGTTACCACTGTTTTTAACTGGCCCTGTTCCTGTGCTTCTAAAAGCAGCTTACATTCAGCAGATGAAGCTTCCCCCAATTAGCTCCGTGCTGCAATAAACTTAGCCTGATAAATTGATGTGTGTAGGATGCTGTTAAAGGTGTAGGAGCGGCGCTCCTGGAAAAGGTGACAAATGACTATATTCCCAACCCACACTGTTTTTCTCTTCCACTTTCAAACTGAAATTTTTTTGCTTACGTAAAAAAAGACATGCTCTTGCCTCCTCAAGTTTACATTTGCTCAGCAGAGTGCCATGCACGTTGATGGTTATAAAATACAACCATATAAAATATCACATATAGATCACATTTGGATAGCATTTATTTCCTGAAATTTTTTCAGTTGTGTACAGCTTTCAGAAGCGAGACTGCCTCTTTGGATGCAGAGTTAGAACAGAAGTGGAATGTTCCGGATATTCCCATCATCACCTTGATCCCTTTTCTGCCTCTAGTAGCCTCAGCTCGTTTATCTTCAGCAAGAGGGGCCTGGCCCTCTGTTTTAGTTGGCCACTATATTAACGTATTATTTTTTGTGTATGAATTAACCGAGATGTCTTGTTGACAGGTGTTCCCTGCAAGGCTCATCCATCCATCCTCCCCAGGCCCCTGTTACTTTTGGACAGATTGGGCCTCACTCCTCCTGCAGGATCAACAAAAAGAGCTATGACTGAGCTCCAGGAAACTATGAATGAATGAAGGTGCCAGGGATAGCATTCAAGGATCAGATGTCAAAAAACAGTGTGCAGTGGGATCATCTAGCACTCCATACACCTCAATCTTGTCTCCCTTTCCACCTTCACAGACAGATGTTGATCCAACCCATCTGTTGCTCACATATAATTATTTAAAAGAGAGGGGAGAAAATGAAAGTACAGATTTACACAACGCGCGAGTGTTTTTTTAAAAACTACCCAAGTAAATATGAATGCAGATAACTCACAATTTATATACTTTTAACTTGTGTGATTTCAACTTTATGCAGCTGAAGGCTGGCTGGTTGAAATCACACAAATTAAATGCATGGAAGGAGGAGAACTTAAAAGTTCTTTTTATGCAGGGTCGTCCCAGTTTGGAAAGAGCTTTAAAGTTCTCAGGCTTGCTTATTGGGCTCTGAGGGAGATCATGTGACAGTCTCTCGGAGCTCAGTAAGACCCATTAGGTGTGCTGGCTCCATAAGGTAAAATTGCTTGTGTGGGGGCAGTTCCAAAGGGGTGGCTACCTCCCCGTGTAAATTTTAGTTTTATACAATACACTAGTTTCTATACACACTCACACACACCTGTCTGTCCTCCATCCTAATAGGCCAGAGGCATTATCAGAATTTGAGAACACATTCTAGCCAGGATACACGTGGCCCCCAGGCAGTCTCTCATTCAGGCAGGTTTGGGGTTGGTCAGTGCCTTCAGTCCATACCCTGGAACATTCTCTTAGTTACACTGGAATTTGGGGGAAGTGAGATGTAAAGGCAAGCTCTTACCATCAGAAAGTTCTCCTTCATGTTTACCTGGAATCTCCTTTATTGTTTTTTTGAATCCATTGATTCAACTCCTACCCTCTAGGAGCAGCAGAAAAAAAGCTTGCTCCATCATCCATGTGACAGCTTTTCAAATATTTGAAGATGGCTATCATAATTCATCTTAGTCTCCTCTTATCCAAGCTAAACACACCCAACTCCCTCAACAGTTCTTCATAAGGCTTGCTTTCCAAACCCTTGATCATCTTTGTTGCCCTCCTCTGCACACATTCCAGCTTGTCAATATCCTTAATAGACTGTGGTGCTCAGAACTGGACACAGGACTCCAGGTGCGGCCTGACCAAGGCAGAATAAAGTCCTACTCAGGGCCCATGAGGAAACTGCTGTCGCTGCTTTGTGCCACTTCAAGTGGTGAAATGGGATGTGCTGGCTCTGGCATTACTATTACTTCCTTTGATCTGGACATTATACTTCTGTTGATACAACCTAGAGTTGTATTAGCTTCTTTTGCTGCTGTATCACAGTGTTGACTCCTGCTAAGCTACATTTAGGGTCCAAGCACTGCAAGTAAATAAACACAGTTAAGGAACATCAGCAAGACCCCCAGAAACTATGGTACCATCTTAGCCCAGAGGACCATGATGGCAAGCAGAGCCCCAGGAATATGCCTCAAATTCAGCCAGAGTTTGTACTTTTCAGAGGCCCTGGACACAAACTGTGAAACTTTATTATGATACAGTCCTCTAGTGTAGGAAACCGCAGAGTGGAGCAATACAAGCAGAGTTGCTTGGCAACAAAGGTACCCTTAATATGTGAAAATGAAACCATAACACACACAAAAAGCACACAGACAATTGTTGGCATGTATGTAGGAGAAATGTAATAAGAGGAAAGTTAACAGCCTGGAGCAGCTAAATTGTACACACAAAGAAGTAACGGTATGGATCAGGTGTTAGAAGTGTCCCTGTGGCATACCTTGTAGCACAGTGATGGCGCCACCATCCATAGGTTGACACTGCTGCACCTTAGCATTGCAACTAGAAGCTAAAATGGACAAGCAGGAGCCAGCCAGGCCATGACATGGATGTAAAGCATCTGCTTTCAATGCAGAATCACAAAATCACAGCATTGTAGGGTTGGAAGGGACACCAAGGGTCATAGAGTCCAACCTCTTGCAATACAGGAACGAAGGTCCCAGGTTCAGTTTCCAGCATCTCCATTTTTTGTTTGCTTGTAAGTCGCTTGGGTTACCTTGGGCAAGAAAAAACAGCTAACAAATTTAATGAATAATAATAATGTAGAACTGGAACAGCAGTGGCTGGTCCATTAAGGCAAATGCGCCACTGCCCCACCAACCACAGGCTGCCATCAGTCAGTCCCTGCCTGCCTTCTTACTTGCAATTGATCCAGGGGGTGTCACTGCCTGTCTTCCTTCTCCTCCATCTCAGTGTTGTCCCTTGTAGAACTAAGCAGGAAGAAGGATGGGTGAAACAGTAAAATAAGCTAGCTCTGGCTATCATTAGCTCTGGTTCCACCTACCGCTGGCCTCCCTGCCTTCTGACCCTTGCTCTCAGTTCCCACTGGGCTGGGAGAGACTCGTCTGAAACCCTGGAGAGCAGCTGCCAGTCAATGAAGGCAAAAATGAGCTGAATTGACCAATGGTCTAACTCAGTATAAATCAACTTCCTATCTTGCTACGATGTAATATGTTGGCCAGCTATACCATGTCATACCTTACACAGGGAGCAGGGAAGACTGGATGGATAAATTCTCATCACAAAACATGTTCCCTTCTGTGTGTCATGACAGTTGCATGTGTGTAGGAAGGGTGAATGGGATATTGGATGGGGCAACATTCAAACATTTGATCCCTCCCCATCTGGCAGGCTGAACTTGTACAGCTCACTGACAGGTAAATCACACGTAGCTTCTGTTCATTTGCTTGAGCTTCCAGTCAGTGACACAGAAGCTGAATTGTTAAATCACCTTCTTAATGATGCACATCTGTCAATTGCCCAAATATGAAAAACATTGCCTGAAATTAACGCCTCATTGTGATGGAGTAATATATGGAAAATTGCATTACATGAAAAGCTTAGCACGTAACACCTTTTTTTTTGAAAGGAAAAACAAAGGTAACTTCTTTTGTCTCAGTTTGGTGAGATTTTATTAAATACATAAAAAAAGAAAATTTACATTTGTCTCTTCCACAAGTCTCAAGAGAAAGTTGGCATAAGTAACACCTAATTGGTTGGAAAAAATTTCTTGATGTAATATAGAGCCTTTTATTCTTGGTACTCCTTGTGCCTCTGAAGGTTTCAGTTATAGGTTTATGTTTCTGTATCTCTTGCAAGTCATGTGCACCAGACTTCTTGTTCTCTCATTTCTTATGACAGTACTCTCCAGTTACTTGTCTGTAGCTTATCGCAAATATCCAAATAATCAGCTTTGTCATTTCTTCCTGTGAATGTAATATCCAATGCCAGCCTAGGTTTAGTTTGGATAGGTTTTTATGTGTTTGTCTCATGAATTTCTACTTTGGTAATTGGGTTATGTGGATAAAATCCAATAAAAATACTTCTTTTTTTAAAAAAATGATGATTAATAAGATGAAGCAGAGTGGAGTAGCATACTTGGCTGTTGTGTGCTTCCACATCACTCGAAAGGACTTTCAGCCACCCTGCGTCAGTGTAGCACAGTTGCCCTCTGCAGGCGTTCAAAGAGAGCATGTGCAAGTCCCACTATCAACATCTCCATCCCAAAAGGAGATCTTTTTATATGAAGGGATCTTATAGCTTACTCTGCTCAAAGCAGGGGAAGCCTTTGTACAATCAGAAACTATTAGGGTTCACGATTGTGCAGGGACTTAATCCAAATCCATTTGGAAGCTTCATTCCCACTCGATGCAGGAAGATCTGGGTGGTATATTTTATTAATCCATTTATTTTTCAACTTACATCTTGCCCTTCCTCCCAAAGGAGCCCCGGGACAGCAAACAGTGATAGAACAATCAAAGCATCTAAAAACATTACAGATGTAGACTGGGAAAGATCACTGCTTAAAAGGCTTGTTCAAAAGAAAGGCCTTCAATGGTTGCTGAAAGGACAACAGTCTAATATTTAATGCAAGGGAATTCCAAAGATGGTGCCACCACACCAAAGGCCCAATTCCTACACTGCAGAAAGGAGCTCTTGATAAGATGCTATCTGCAGGAGGCCCTCATCTGCAGAGCAGAGTGAGTGACTGGGTATAGAAGAGGTGAGATGATATTTTAGAAACATATGAGGCAGGGAAGTTGGTGATGGGGCTGGTGAATACAACCACTGCACCCTCTACCTACCTCCCACCCACCCACCCACATTGCTTGAGTAGGGATGCTGTTGGAATGCATCTCCAAAACCGCTGGACAGAGCATTTAGGGAGTGAAACTTGCCACTTACCCACAGGTCTAGCTGTGTCACATCCACTAGTGTGGATGAAATATAGCCGGATGTACCTATGCAAACAGTTGTATACCTGCAGAAGTTGCAAGTCCACATGAACGTTGCAGCAGAACAGCAAATGACTGCCTAGAACTAAAAGACACCATTCATTAAGAACCTAAGCTCTTTTTGAAGCCATCAAAGCAAGCAGCATTTACCACATCTGGTGGCAGTGAGTTCCATAAGTTAAAAATGTGTTTGAATAAATACTTCCTTTTTCCTCTTGTGATCCTGCTCCTAATCTACCTCACTCTGTAGCACAGAGTTCTAATACTATGAGAAAGACAAATTTTACATTTTACAACTTTACACACAGCTTATAGTTTTGTAACTCCCTACCATCTCGCCTTTCGAGGTTACCAGCATGAGTTTGACCAAACTGCGGGAGGTAGTGGAGGACAGAGGTGCCTGGCGTGCTCTGGTCCATGGGGTCACGAAGAGTCGGACACGACTAAACAACAACAACACCATCTCGCCTTTCTCATTTCCCCCTAAATGTCAAAGCTACAGAAGTTTTAGACCAGAAATGGGGGACTTGTTGCCCTTCAGGTGTTATTGGACTCCAGCTCCCATTGGCCCCAACAAACATTGCCAGGGGTCAGGAATGGTGGGAGTTGTAGTCTAGCAATATCTGGAGGGGATCAAACCTGCAACCTTGGTGTTATCTGCACCATGCTCTAACCAACTGAGCTATGCAGCTGACTTGTAGCCCAGCAATATCTGGAAGGTGACAGGTTCTCTATTTGAGAATGTTATCATTTATATGTCTGGGGAATATTTGTGAACGTTGCAATATGTTCTGAGTAAAACAGGCGCTGGTTTATATTTTTGTAATTGTGTTGTACTTCAACATATAGTGTCAAACAAGCGAGCTGCACAATGTGCAATTAACTTCAGTTTACCGAAATGATGGGAAACAAAACATTTTTATACAAGGGAATCATTTTAGCTCTAGGGGGACACTTTGTAAGGAAAGGCATTTGGTTGTACTCAACAGCACAGCCTTTGCCAGCCTTTTGCCCTCCAGATGTTTTGGACTTCAGCTCCCATGAACAAAGGCTGACTGGCACTGATGGAAGCTGTCGTCCAAAACATCTGGAGGGAAACAGGTTGGAAATGGTGCCTGCTAAAGCTCTTTTTGTTTACAGAAGCCTCCCCAGACGTAGGCCTGTAGTATCTAAATTCTACTCAAAGTAGACCCACTGAAGTTACTCAGTGTAAGTTAGTCATATCCATTGCTTTCAACGGGTCTATGTGGAGCAGGACTAGCCTTGGATACAATCCACATATTTTTATCATGCACATTTGTTTTTTAAAATCTGTTTATTTTTATGTCTGTTTTTAAAGTCTGTTTTTATGGTTATTCTTAATGAATATTTTATGCAATTTTATGTAAATCCATTAGATATTTTCTCTTGATTAAGCACTACATAAATCTTGCTAAATAAACAGAGAATAAAATGCTTCTACTCATGCTAGCCAGAGCACCCAAATTTCATGAATCCCTCCTCCCCATCTATTACAGCCCTCCACATTATGCGAGACAGACAGAGAGACACACACACACACAGAGAGAGAGAGAGAGAGAGAGAGAGAGAGAGAGAGAGAGAGAGAGAGAGGGAGAATTCTCTGGAAATTCCATAGCTGTTGCGTTTACCCAGGTTTGGTTTACTATAGGAAATGAGGTCACTGGAAGTTTATTGCCATTCTGTAATATGTGTTGGACGTATACATTTTAAAAACTGTGATTGACAATCAAATCTACTGCCCCACATCAGAACTTCAGACAGAGACAGCTGCCCTCCCCAGATGCTTACAGAGCCCCATACTCAGCTCTCCTCCCTGCCTCTCTCTCAATCTTTATGAGAAAGATTTCCCTTATTTTTCACACACAGACCTAGGGAGCAATCCTATGAGTAAGAAGCTGGTGTAAAGCAAGCCGGTGTAAGTTAAGTAAAGGTAAAGGGACCCCTGACCATTAGGTCCAGTCGTGGCCGACTCTGGGGTTGCGGCGCTCATCTCGCTTTATTGGCCGAGGGAGCCGGCGTACAGCTTCCAGTTCATGTGGCCAGCATGACTAAGCCGCTTCTGGCGAACCAGAGCAGCGCACGGAAACACCGTTTACCTTCCCACTGGAGCGGTACTTATTTATCTACTTGCACTGGCGTGCTTTCAAACTGCTAGGTTGGCAAGAGCAGGGACTGAGCAACGGGAGCTCACCCCATCGCGGGGATTCGAACCGCTGACCTTCTGATTGGCAAGTCCTAGGCTCTGTGGTTTCACCTACAGTGCCACCCGTAAGCAGGTGTAAAATTGCACAAGATCAAAATCCCATTCAGCAGCAGAAATCAAAATCCCATTCTGCCTAAGTCAGGGAGGGGCTGGGGAAACAAACCTTTAAAATAGGGTTGTAAGACAGGTTAACGAGTCACGTGACCAAGCCTACCATGCCACTTTTGGAGGTCTTACACCAGCCTTGGCTGATCTCCAACTGAGCTAGTGTGAATAAGTTAAGGGTGGTGGGAATTGTAGCTCTCATACCCTCCAACACATTGAAGCCAATATATGGGACACCATCTTCCCAGACACCATCTTCCCATTTTTTATCATGAGAGCATGGCACCTGTTTTGGTTGCTGTGATCTCACGATTTTGCACCATGGTCCCCCCCCAAAAAAAAGCAGTTTGGGGGGGCAAAGCCCAAAACACACATTTTGGGGCACCACACAAGATCACTGCTCACCAAAAAGCATTTTTCTCAGGGGAGAATCATGCAGTGAAATTGCGAGAGATCACAGCAACCAAAATGTCTGCTGTTCTCTCATGATAATCAATTGGATGTCCTGATATTTCTGAGACACTTGTGGGGTATGAGCTTTGTGTGGGGCAAACTACAGTTTCCAAGATTCTTTGGGAGAAATCATGTGCTTTGAATGTGCTTCAAATGTATGGTGAGTATGTAGATTGTGGTTGGCTTTTCTCAAGAAGCAATCTTCTAAGTATTCTGAACTATTAACATTCCTCCATCAAATCCAAGACTCTGCCCAGGTACTGCTTTAAGGCAAACCCACAGCAATATCTTGATGCACCGAAATCCAATAAAACCCATAACATGCAACAGAATTGTGTTTTCTGAATTGCGTTCAGCTAATTCCATTATAAACTTTGCAGATCACATGCATCACATCTCAAAGTAGTCCTTATCCTTTGCAAACACAGAGTTTTGAAAGCACATTTCAACACCATGGCTCAAGAGTTAACACTGCTATGATTACAATACTTAACACCTATAGAATGCTTTCCCCGAGGGTTCGAATAGATTCATAACCACCATCTCAATAATCCTCACAATAGCTTCATATTTATAGGCAAGACTTGAAGAGATTTGTGGTTTGCTTAAAATCCAACCAGTGCATTCAGTAACTGAAGGGAAGGGAGGTTTGAACTGGGACTTGCTGGCTTACTGTACACACACTTGGCCACTATGCTGGACCACCTTCCTTTTGCAAAATGTGGCCCAATCCTGCGCCTGTTTACCTGGAAGTAAGTGAAGTGGATTAAACTGGACTTCCTCTCATACACAGGATCATTTACCCACATAGAAAGAGCTGTCTTCTTATGGGAATGGAACGAAGGTTACTTCCTAAGGCTGGGCGTCTCCTCTTCAGAGTGGGAGAGCTGGCAAGTCCTGGTTCCTGGAACAGGCTCTCTGGCTTTAGAATCCCTCTTGGCCTGTGAGGATTGCCAAGCCCATCTAGTAAGTTGCTGTGCCCAGCCGGGGTCCCTGGCTTCAACCTCTGGCCTGCCATGACCCCACATCTGACTTGACTCCACCACTTGGCACAGACTGAATCTGATCCGCTTTCTGCTTATCCATGCCTGGGTGGGCCAAATCCTGCGAGCGAGTGCTGCACCCAAGCTTAGCATGTGGCACCACTTCCTTTCACGTTTTTTAGCTGTTGACAGGTATGCACGGAGGAATGGAGGCGAGCCCAGCTTCCTGGTCTGTTTCCCACTCTGGAGCAACACTAAAAGCATGAAGCAAAGCATCCTCAACCGCTGCGTGCCAAGCATTGCCCGTGGCAAGAAGATTAATGGGTGGGCTTTGGGAGAGCACTTAAAAGAAGAAGCAGTGGGATTAACAGGGATTTAAGGAGCCCAGACACTGTTGCCAGTGAGCAGCTGATATGTAGCCGGTGGCTCACAACCTCCGTTTTCCAAGAAATGTTGCAGCGGGGTTGTTTGACAAGGAAAGGACTAAAGGTTTTGTGTGTGGTTGTGCTTTTGGAGGGGAGGGAGAGACTGGGGGTGCTTCCAAGACAGGGGCTTAATCTGCAAACGTGTTGTTGAGATGTCGCCAAGGAGTCATTGGCAACAGTCATTGGATTTTCCCTGCAAAGGGTAAATTGGATTACATTTTGGGAGGGGGGGCAATGCAGACTGCCATTTTTGATGTTGTTGTAGACACTGCTAGGTGAATATGTCACTTTTCATTTTTCACTTTCCAGTTCTCCACATTTCTATATCAATTCATGATATTATTTTTTTTTTAAAATCATCAGCATTTTAGTGTAAATTACTCCCAATGTACACATTTTTGTATGTATTTTTTCCTAATATACAAACATTTGCAAAATGATTTCCCCTAGTATAATGCATTTTTGTATACTACTGTATTTGCACTAATATATGCACACTTTAGCCGAGTACATGCATTTTGGATACATTAATTACTTGGCTGTAGAACTGCACTGCAAAATTTGGAGAAGTGCAAACTTTGAAGGATAATTGCATTTCACTTTGTGTATGCTTTTGGAAACAGCAAATTAGGTAAGTTCAGAATTTTTTTACATTTCATTAAATGTATACACAGCTTGATTGTAACAAATCATCCTCATCCTCATCCTCATCCTCATAATCTCACAGTGGTTTACAAAAAAAATGCCACCTGAACTGAATCCCTCCCCTGCCCCTATCTCTAGTGGTGGCTGCTTGGTGACTTGCTTTGACTCAGACCTGGGGCTCCCCCTGCCCTGGTGGCTTTTGTTTAATAACCATGTGCAGTTTTCTTTCTTGGTCACTGTGGTTCTTTATCTCCATATCTCTGCTGGGGAGAGGGTTCCAGAGTTCTGGACCTCTGTTAGGCTGTCTTGATGTATTAGAAAATTAGGAAAAGCATTCTCCCAATGCTACTTCTATGGACTTAGATCCAAAGGTAGGATTGGAACCAGTGCCCCCAATTCCCATTCCCCAGAGCCAGTCCAGGAGGATAACATGGTCGATGGTATCAAAAGCCAACGAGAGATCCATAAGCAAGAGCAAAGTTGCACTCCTCTTGCCCTGCTCCCTGCAAAGGGTAACCAAGAGCCACTCAGTTCTTCCAAGGCCAGGCCTGAACCCAGATCGGAATGGATCTAAATAATCTGTGTCACCCAGGAAAACTACCCTGGGATCACCTTGATATGTTGAAGAGTGGTCTATGAATGTGAAAATAGTAATAATAGATTTATCAGGGATCCATGCCAACTGTCTTCTTGCCATGCGCGGCAATTGGAACTGCTGTATTTAATGGCCACAAGCTGCTCAGCACCAGCTGCTTATGAGCACGAGAGAGAGAAGGCTGCTGTGTCTTCGAGCCTCTGCTTATGGGATTCCCAGAAACCTTTTGGTTGCCTCCTGTTGAATAGGAAACAGGATGCTAGGGTAGCTGGACCTTCACTCAGATCCAGCAGAGCTTTCATTATCTTCTTGCTGAGTTTGTGAACATACATATGCAAGGAGGAACACACAGCACATGTCATTGTGGAGTTTTACAGCTCTTGGCTTGAAGGTCCAGAGCGCTAATCTAGGCTACCATTTTTGCTTCTATAACAAATTCCCAATCCTGCTTCCTGTCCTCCAGCTTGAACCATTAGATCAGAGGCCACAAACATCACATCCACAGGAGCCACTGTGTTGGCCAGTATCTCCTATGGGTGCTTGCAGAAAGTCTTGGTAAATATCCCTCAGAAATCCACAGTACAAAAGAACAGTTTCTGTTTGCACTGGCTCTGCCTCTTGTACATTGAGCATGCCCCTTCAGACATGCTCACATATATCTGGGTGCCAGAATGGGAAACCCACCTTCCCTTCAATTTTGAACCATTGATCGGTGAAAAGAATTTCTCTCTGGCTTACATACACTATGCATTTAAAGGAATATCATACCACTTTAAACAGTTAAGAATTCTTGGAATTTTAGTTTGCTAAGGGTGCTGAGAATTGTTAGGAGACCCTTATTCTAAGGTTACCAGATTTTTTTTCAATGAATCTGGGGACACTTTTCAACTTCCGTAAGAATGATAGGATTTTGTCAGGGGAATGATTTGTAAATCCGGAGACTGTCTCCGGGAAACGGGGACATTTGGTAAGCTTACCTTATTCTCTTCACAGAACTGCAGTTCCCATAATTCCCTGGGAAGAGAGGCTGACTGTTAAACCCCTCTGAACAATGCAGCTCTGTGAAAGGAAATGGAGTCTCCTAACAATTCTCAGCACCCTGAACAAACATGCTGTTCCTAGGATTCTTTAGGGGAAGGGATGACTGTTAAAGTGGTATGATGGTGCTTTAAAAGTATGGTGCGGATATGGCCACAGTCAGTGAGTGTGGCCTTGACTGATTTGGTTGCCATTTTGTGATATGCCATGCCCCCATGGCAGCCATTTTTTAACTAGTGCCCATGACACTTTCTAAAACTTCTAAGTGTGTCTACAGTCCCAGATTGCATTGCCAACACCTGCACTAGATCATGAAAGACTTCTGCTTGAGAACCTCTGTCTTTCTTCTTCTGCCACCATCAAGAAGAGAAGGCAGAATCTCACCCTAAAGACCACCCATGCAGTATGCATTATTTTTATAAGCTCTCAAAAACATCTTGATCTCCCAGTAGAGGACCACAAAAGTAACTGGAGCTTTCTCAGTGCTTGGAGAATGCCCAATGAGAAGAGTTTGGTACGATGAATGTTCAAGATATTTGACAGATTCCTCAGGCGCATATAAAATTCCTGACACTGTTGCTCTTCAGCCCAAGAATGTATAACCCACCCACCCCGCTGCCCTGTCCGCTGGTGGATGCCAGGGGTACACGCTCCAAATTTGCATTTTGCAGGCATTAACACGACAAGCCGGTGTGCTTTGCAAAACAAAAAACAAAAAAAATGTCGAGAAGTAATCCTTTTGGCACAACCCTCTTCAAATCTACCCTCTCCCTTTGAACAATTTTGGCGAGGGAAAGGTTTATTTATCTTGGCAAGCCCTTTACCTCCTTCAGCATCTGCATGTAAAATAACAAGACTCCTTTAAAGATTTCTAAACCCTGCAAACAGCTATGCCTCAGGTGGAAACAAGTTAGGGCAAAGGGGCACCTCCTAAGTCAACACCACTTTAATGAGGAGCACAATGTCATGCCCTCTCCATCACGAACAGATTGCTGTAGGGGGGATAGTGCTGCTGCAGCAGCTCACACCATCTGCTCTGTATTACAGCTTTCCTCAACCTGGTGCCTACTAGATGTTTTAGACTACACCTCCCATCAGCCCCAGCTGTCATGGGTCCCTACGGGCTGGCCTGATGCAATATGATTCTGGGAAGGGGGCCAGTGGGATCAGAAAGACCATGCCAGAGCCTCAGGGGCCCAAGGAACCACTTGGGGGAAGGATCCTGGGGAAGTTCCTAGTGGGGGAGCTTCTCTTCATCCCATCCTGCCTCTCCATCAGTCACCCAGGCATGCCTCTGCCTCCAGAGTTGCCAGGGGCTGCTTCTGACAAGACACCCTGCTTGTTAGGCCAAGCCTGCCTCCAGAGCTACCAGAAGCTGCCTCTGGCTCAGCTTCTGAGAAGGAAGCTGTCACCTTTTCCACCCCATCTGCTTCAGAGGAGTCGCTAACACCTCAATTGCAACAGAGTCCTGCTTGCTGCACCAATCCCAATATAACAGGATCACAGAGGCCGCATCACTTTTTCTTAAGAGTGCTGTACCAACGCATGAAACGGGAAGGTTTTGGACCAGTCACATTTTTCTGCAAGTCTTGGCATTTCCTGAAGCATGCAAGAAAGGCACCATCGCTAATCACCCTCCTGCCTCCCCTCCCCATCTCTCGTGTTGTGAACAGACAAGCATTGCCTAGATGGAAAGTGCAAAAGTCCTTCTTCCCAGTCCAGTCTACTCGCAAAGCAGCTGGCTGTGAGTGACAGCTTAAGTGACCAATAGAAGCCTTTGGAATAAATAAATATATAAACAAATCTAAACCAGATTTCCCAGGAATTAGGCCGTAGGATATTTGCTTGAAATAGCTCTGGTATAATTCAAAGAAGTAGGTGCTGACAGGAATAGCAAATGTACAAAGCAAAGAATCTCCTTTCCTTTCCTTATTTTTTGCCTATTTGACGATCTCCTCGTCAGTTTGCTGAAGAGGATTACAATGAACTGAATCTCTGGCATGGTACATGGTCAGAAGCCTCTGGCTGGCTGTAGCAGCTAATGTCTTACAGCACTAGAGAATAACAACCTCCTATTTTCCTCTCATCCTGCAAGCATCCCCACAGAAGCAAAGGGTGAAGGGTGATGCCAGAGCTGGAATGGAACTCCTGATGGACTGTAGCACCTATCAGTCAGAATCAACAGCTGCTACAGATAGCCAGAGGCTTTTGCAATGGTATCTATTTTCCAGGTTATATTTTATGGTCCCTGCCCCAAGTAAATCATTGTCACTACTTTTTTTCCTGTCACCGATGTTTTAGTACAATTTTGTTAATGTGAATTTGCTAGTGTTGTCTTGTTTCAGAGTTCTTCTCCCTCCTCGGGGTCTCTTGCAAGTTTAATACCTAAGGGGGAAATGGCTCCACCTTGCATGTAGTGCACATCAGTGTTAAAAATCCATGCACATGAACACTAATGCACCGTTCTATGCAGCACCAACCCTGATACTTCACATACAGTCTACAGCTGCTGAGCAACCTTTTAAACCAGGCATCCCCAAACTCAGCCCTCCAGATGTTTTGGGACTACAACTCCCTTCAT
Source organism: Podarcis raffonei (assembly GCF_027172205.1). NCBI lineage: Eukaryota > Metazoa > Chordata > Lepidosauria > Squamata > Lacertidae > Podarcis > Podarcis raffonei. The sequence continues at coordinate 29,767,332 of NC_070609.1, forward strand.
CCTTAGCTAACAATACCAGTGGTCAGGGATGAGGGGAATTGTAGTCCCCAAACATCTGGAGGACCAAGTTTGGGGATGCCTGGTTTAAACTGTTGATAGCAGATAAAGGGGAACATAATCGATAACATGTCATTTGTGGACTTAAAACAACAACAGTGAATACCAATAGTATTTGCTGGATTGATTTCCATTCCAAACATGGAATGAACAAGCAAACTTTGGCAATTTCCATTTCCTATGGAATTCTTCAACACCTCTACTCCCAAGTCCACATTTGAAAGCTGACAGCATCCTCCTCCCTTGTCTCTCACATGCCAATCACTGGTACCTCCATATGGAGGCCTACATGAGCTATTGGTCTGCGGTGGATGGGGGAACCTTTATCAGCCTGAGGGGGGCATTTTCTTCTAAACAATCTTGCAGTGGGCACATGTTTAGGGTAAGTGGAATGATTGATGTACATTTTAAATATGTATAGTAGAGTAGCTTCTATACACATTGGTATACCTCCTCTCTATCCTCCATCTGGGCAAGCAGGAGGCATTATCGGAGTTCAAAGACATTTTGTTGGCGTGGGTCTGTCTTGGGAGGCAATGCAGGAGTGTGCCTTTGGGGGTGAAGTCAAACTGTTGTTAGGTTACACCTGCTGTGGCTGTAGAGACCAACACAAGAGAGACATGTTTTGTCGCAGCTGGGCCAGATTAAGGCAACCCATTGTGCTGTTGGAGGTTCACCATGGGGTTTCTTCTCTCTGTACTCCTCCCAGTGGTCATTCCTCTTCTGGTCATTGCTGTGGATACACGGCCTGTCTGTCTGTCTCCAGGTACTGTGGTCATCTGCAAGCGATTCACGCATGGCAAAGTTGATGTTGCCAACCTTCAGACATATTGCAGCAAGGCAAAAACACTGATGCAGGGTAAAAAACAGGGCCGATGAGTGGTGTGATCCCGGGCTCAGCTTTCCCACCTTTGGCCTAGGATGACATCGGAACAAGCTCTTCAGATTTGTCGCCCAGCCAGCAAGTTTTCAGCCATTTTTTCCCATGGGAAACCATTTGGAATGCAGAAGAAATTTGTGAGCATTAAAAATAATTTAAGTCACTTAATTGTCATTTTTTGGCAAGAAGAAAGAAATGTTAAAACCCCAAGCTTGTGTTTTCTGGCTTGGATAGAAGATTGTGCTGAAATCTTTGTTCTTACTTTAGGATTTTTCCTCCTTTGAAATGTTGCCCTTAAAATAAATATTGGTACTTTGTCAACATAAGTTGTTGAGAGGCTCTTACAGACTTTGGAAGATGCCATACATTATTGACATTTCTATCATACCCTTTTTTTTCAAGGAGCTTAGAGCAGCACACAAGGAGTTACCCCATTATATCATCACAACAAGCTTATGTATTAAGGTTAGAGTCTCCAAGGTGACCCAGGAGCATATATTTTAGCATGTCTCCCCATATATATTAAATCAACACCCTAATATTTCCCTCTCTCTCTCTCTCTCTCTCTGTGTGTGTGTGTGTGTGTGTGAGAGAGAGAGAGAGAGAGAGAGAGAGAGAGAGAGAGAGAGAGAGGTTTTGCCAGTTGCTGGTTGTTGTCTCTTGATCACGCTCCAGGGTGACAACTCAAGAACTGATCACTAAATCACTAAACCACTAAACTGATTGCTAATTCACATAAATCACCAAACCACAATGCAATAAAATGGAGAGGAATGAAACTATTCAACCAGCTGAAAATACACTGCCACTCCCAGTAAGAGCATTCTCACAGTGTTGAGGGAGAGGAGGGGCCATTTAGATTCCAGATTCAGTCCCCCACCCCACTTCCCCAATCCAGGTTGAATTGTGAGGGCAGGACAGGGATCAGGCAGAAGGAGAATGCTGGTGCAGGATACACTATGAAACTGCCCTATAATTAGGCCATTGGTCCACCTAGGTCAAGGACAACCAGGGTGGTGGCCTCTGGATCCCATTGAACTACATTTCCGATAATCCCTTACCATTGGCGTTGATGCCTAGGATTCATAGGAATTGGAGTCCAACAACGTCTGAAGGGCCCCCAGTTCCTCGTCCCCAGTCTATCCCAACTACTCCAGGGGCTTAGGCATAGGTCTTCTCCAGCCTTTAAATGGGGGTGCCAGGAACCAGAAGGGTCTTGACAAGTGGGACAGAGCCACTTTGCTAGCATACTGGCAGGGGGGCTCATGCTGAGAGAAAGAGGGGCAATGTGAGGTTGGTGTAGTGCAAATTCTCTACTGAAGCCAATCCAGCACATTGACACTGTGCTGACTCCCCCACAGCCTTGTCCCTCCCAGTTGGCAACAGCAATGCACCTCCCAGAAAGCTAACTTAGTGGCTCTGCCCCACCTGCTGAGCTGTTCCTGCCAGGGTTTTAATTTGGGACCTTTTGCATGTAAAGCATGAGGTGTGTCACTGAGCTATGAGCCCTCAAGTGCACGGATGTGTGGGGTTCAAATTCAGGCATCAAAAATAAATACTGAGAAAAGGAAACGTAAATGATTCATACTTTCTGTCCCCTGCATCTCACAACATCCAAAGCCATCCTCAGTTAAAAAAAAATAGTTAAGGAGCAGGGCACATCTACAAATCGCAAGTACTTGCGAGTATGAATGTGGCCATAATGAAGTAAAAATATTTTCTGTAATGTTCCTATAGAGACTTGTATAAAGTTACTTTTTGAATATATGCAGGTAGGGATGTTGGAGAATTCTGACAAAAACAGAAGCAGGAATTGGCAATGTTTGCTTATTCGTCCCATGATCAGAATGGAAATGAATCCAGTGAATATGATTGGTATTCACTTTTGTTGCTGTAAGTACACAAACAATTCGTAATTGGTCATGTGTGTCTCCCTCCCCGACACAATTTGCATTGAGTTTTCTTTGAAATGAATGGAGTGGAAGAACAAAATGACAATGAAATTTATATAATTAATTACATAATTTACTAAATTTCACCACAGCAGACAGTGAGATGAATAACATAGTTTTTGGCAGTAGACAAACTGCAGTGGAATGGAAACAGTGCTGCATGCAGTAAATACAGGGTGGAATGCAAAATAATGCCTTCTGACATACCTAGGTGCAGGTGGGGGGTGTGAAACCAGTATTGGATGTCTGTACTATATGCTATATGCTATGGATGCCTTTAAAAGAGAGGGACAGAGACCTCACCTGGGCAATTCCATGTCCGGTCTGAAGCTTCAGTGTGTGCAAACGGAGAAGGTGGAAACCACAGGTTCCTCATAAAAGAGAGATGTCTGAACTGAAGTAAGCTGGAAAAGGAGGGGTGTATCAAGTAAGCTGGAAAAACATGTCCTCCCTTTCTCTCTGCTTGACTAATTTTACTTAATTCAAACCAGCCACTAGCCTTGAAGGGACACTTGGGTAGAAAGGAGTTGACTCTGAGGGAACACACATCATTTCAAGACATGTGCCTTTACTTCTTTGGGGAAGGATGGGGTGGGAAGTGGGGAGGCAGGCAATAGGTAGATTGGGGGTGGTTGCAATGTTCTTTTGGAAAACTAGATATATTAACATGGTTCTGGCATATTTCCAGAGTTCCTCAAAGGCAGCCTCTAGGGACAGCAAGACTTTTGCTGGATGTCTCATTTTGGCTACTGACAGACGGCATGACTGGAAATAAATCCACTTACTGGCATATTGTAAAATTCATCACATGCCCAGGGGAACCCTATCCACCCACCCATAAACTTCCTGCTAGCAAATCTGATTCTGGCTTAAGAACAGAGGCTCTGGATTCAAGACAGACTGTTCTAGCTCTCCCAGGCTGTCTGTCAGGCAATTCAGTATGCGTCAGTACCAGCTCCTGCTCTGTTTCCAGGTGCAAAAGGCAGTAACAGCCAGCATGGTGGGGCTAGTGATGGGCAAATACAGCAAGCCTTCAGTTTATGAGGGTACCACCCTTAAAGACAAAATTGTGTATCATCAAAACACATTGGGTGTCAATATCTTTTTTTCTGTGGGAAAAATGCCAAGCGCGTAAAGCTGTATGTGTACAAGTTAAATGCACACAAGTTGCAGGCTCACTATATGTCAATTTCAGTTTCTCACCATTGCTCATTTTTCCAGCATTAAGTTCAGGTCTCACATTTCCACATCAGTTTGTGATTTTTCAAAGTTATTCTGAAGATTCATCTGCATTTTAGTAAAAACTTTTCATGAACATTCACCAGTGTTTTAGCAATAATTTCTCCTAATATACACATTTTTCGAAATTTTGCAAAACATATTTCCCTAATATTTATATTTCCCTAATGCATTTTATTTTCACTAATATATGCAGTTATTGGCACACTTTAGTTTTGCATATGTGTATCATATACATTACTTCGCTGGACAAATGCACGGTAACATTTGGAGAAGCGCAAATTTCAAAGGATGGTTGTGTTTTGGTTCAAGTATCATTTTATAAAGTGTGAATTGCTTGGCTCAAGGGGACTTTTTTAAAAATCGCAAACTGATGTGGAAATGAGGAGAACTAGACATAAGACTAGAAAAATAGGAAACTGAGAGAGCTTGAAGAATTGTTGTTGTTGTTGTTGTTGTTGTTGTTGTTGTTAATTCTACCTTATGCTTCCTTCTGAAGTTGCCCAGGACAGCAAGCATATAATTAAAACAGTAACATTAAAACTCTCTTAAAAGTTCTAAAAATTGTTTTAAAACAATCACCTTCTCTCTCAGCCAATGATTTTAGGGTTGCCAAGAACCTTATCTCTCCGTCATCAAATGCCTGGGTAAACAGGAATGTTTTTAAATTCCTCCTGGGGTTTAATAATGAGGGAGGGCATTCCACAAATGGGGCGCTATTATGTTATGCCATGCTGTTATGGGTCGACACCAACCAGGCATCCCCAAGTGGCAGCACCATCAACAAGTCCTCCTCTGCTGGTCACAGGGTCTAAGGTACTGGAGAAGGTGCTTGGATCCCAAGCGATTTAGGGCTTGGCATGCTAGCACAAACACCTTGATTTGAGTCCTGTAGCTCACTGGCAGCCATCACACATGCTCCCACCAGGCTGCCCCACTTACCAGCCTAGCAGATGCATTCTATACTCCCTGAAGCCTCCAGACCATCTTCAAGGGCAGCACCACATACAGCACATTACAGTAGTGCAGACAGGAGGTCGCCAGAACATGGAAAACTGAGGCCAGGCTATCCCAGCCCAAGAACAGTCTAAGCTGGACATAAGCACTTGTACTCACATAAATCACCTGAGACTCCAGTGACAAGTTGGAATCCGGGAGTGCTCCCAGAGTAGAAAACCATTCCTTCAGGGGGGACTGCAACCGCTCTCTGAACATTGTGGGCTTTCAGCCCACAATTAGCAAGCTGGGTGCCCACACCACCAATCTCTAGATCTGACCAGAAGACAACTTCTGTAGCCCTTTCCATCACTTTTCCTGGGGTTGCCTGGGGGTGGTGCAGTTAGATCATTTTAGACTCTGGATTCAATAGTCTTACAGTGGCAGTGGTCATGGCAGGGCTCTTTCAACAGCATTGTGTAATGTTTCATTTAGATCACAGCCACATTATAAGAGTGCCAGTATACCTGAAGGAGCGTCTCCACCCACATCTTTCAGCCCAGACACTGAGGTCCAGCTCTGAGGGCCTTCTGGCGCTTTCATCACAGTGACAGGTAAGGTCATAGGGAACAAGGCAGAGGACCTTCTCAGTGGTGGCACCCGCCCTGTGGAATGCCCTCCCATCAGATGTCAAGGAAATGAACAACTATCTGACTTTTAGAAGACATCTGAAGGCAGCCCTGTTCAGGGAAGTTTTTAATGTTTGATGTGTTATCATGTTTTTAATATTCTGTTGGGAGCCCCCCAGAGTGGCTAGGAAAACCCAGTCAGATGGGCGGGGCATGCATAAACAAACAAACAAACAAACAAACAAACATAATAATAATAATAATAATAATAATAATAATAATAATAATAATTATTATTATTATTATTATTATTATTCCTTCAAAACACAGGAAGTCAACCATTTGGTATTGGAAGGGCTGCTGGGTGGGGACATGAATTTCTGCACTCAAGCCCTGCCCTGAAAGTACGGCTTTGTTGCACTTGGACTGGAGGGGTACCGAGTTCCAATCCCTGCTCAGCCATGAAGCTTCCTGGTGGACATAAACTTAACTTACCTTACTAGGTTGTTGTGAAGATTACTGTCACACATTTTGCCCCACGCTTCCTGGAGGGAAAAATGAATACACTTATGACTACATTTATAACTGCCCACCCATAATTGCAGCCCATAATTGCCCCAGTTTTGTGTGGAGTTTTAATCCATATACATGTCCAGAAGGCCAGACAAAGGCTATCTATTATAGAAATGGCTTCTGTGTGAACAAGGGTGTCAGAACACAAGCAAACTGTGCAGCTCCAACTCCGTAGAAATGGTGTGCAATAAATTAGTTGCAAGGAAAAATAAATATATATATCTTACTATATTCTGAACAGCTGCTGTTTCGTTTTATGGAGTCATTTTCCAGGGAGCTCCACCAGGGAAGAAAAACAAGATTCCCAAGAGTGGAGCTGGTTTAATATTTTTCAGTATAAAGAAATGTTGAGTGCCTTGCAAGTTTGGATGATACTGAAGAGCGATTTCAGATTTGTCTGACCTCAAGTAAAATGTCCAAAGTTTTAAAAATATCACTGCATGCTTCCCCCCCACTCCAGTGAGGTAGCTCTGCCAGCTTTGGTTTCCTTTGCATGAGAAGGGCAGACTAACAGAGCAATCCAAACCCCCTTTGTGCTGTGGATGGGCAGAGGTTAGCGATGGAGGAGCACTTTGATTCAATTCACATTTAAAGGCAAAGTTACCGGATTCACACTTCCCAAAACAATATGCAAACCCAAATACAGCAATCCTTCAAAATTCACACTTATCTAAATTTTGCAGTGCAGTTCTCCAGCCCAGAAATGTGTCAAATGATACACACAATAGGGTGAAACATGCACATAAATGCATATATTAATGAAAATAACATGCAAAAATGCATTATATTAGGGACATTTTGTTTTGCGAAAACGTGAATATTAGGTACAATTGCATATAATTACATATATTTTCAGGACCAACTTAATTTTTGTAATTTTAAGTTACAAAAACTCCCCCCCCCTTTTAATAAGAGTCCTTAGTGTTTGTGCCAGAAGGGCATGCTATAAATATTTTAATTAATATATGACTCCCTGAATTTTCACTGTGTTTTCTGGTTTTTTCTTTCAAGTATTCACAAAGTCTTTGAACTTGGTGTGCTCAGCAGTGCCTTCTGCTGGGTAGAATTGGAACTGCTAAGTCATTTTAAGAAGTCTAACAAGAAATCTCGAATATTTGTGTACCACAAAATTGGGATGGGGTGTATTTCCATCAACTTTTGGGGACTTTGAATTCTAGCCATACTTTTGTGTGTATGCACAGCGCACAGGGGTTTCTATGATTTATGATGAGGTGACAGAGGTTTCGTCATACACCCTGTGACTTTTTTTCCTTGCAAAAGTGGGGTGAGGGTAATTTCACTGACTTTAAAGATAGTTTTTGAATTCCATCCATACTTTTGTTGTGAGGGGAGTTACTATTATTTAAGAGGTGGTGGTGGATATAATGTCTCTCTCCTCCTCCCTACAATTTCCTTCCTTGGGCAACTTGGATGGGACATTCTCACTGACTCTCTCTCTCTCTCTCTCTCTCTCTGTGTGTGTGTGTGTGTTCAAATTCCATTAGTATTGGGGAGGGCAAGGGTTACTATTACTTAAGATGAGGTGTGGCAGAGTTTTTGGACCTCCCACTACCAAAACTAGGATGACCATGTCTCCTATTTTAAAGTGGACAGTTCTATTTTACACTGGCGGGGAGACATTTTTTCAGCCAGAGGGCTGTTTTTCCTTCTGGTCAACCACCTTGAGCAGGGGTCAGCAACCTAAGGCCCATGGGCCAGAAGCGACCCGTCGAGGTCGTTTGATCGGCCCACGAGCCACCCTTGAACCGAGCTGCCTGCTTGTGCGCTGCGCTAAACCGGCACAGCGCGGCACGGGGACTCACTTCCGCTGCACCGGAAACCATGTCTGCGCATGCACAGACCCCGAAAATCACGTCTGCGCAGACACAGAAAATCACGTCTGCACATGTGCAAACACAGAAAATCGCGGGCGGGCGGGCAGGCACGCTCATGCGTGTGCACAATCTGGCCAACAGAGGGATCTCCGCAGGACCAATCTGGCCCAGGAAAGATAAATCCTGATCTTGAGGGCCATATGCCACTGATGAGCAGATCCAGAGTCAAAAGTCATTAGAGCAACAAGCATAAATGTTAACTTTGTGCAGCAGGTTAGTTTCTTCACACACAACACGGCCTTCTCTATGCTCCATCCATCCAAGCAAGCAAGCAAAAGGCAAAAATACTCCAGGAGCGAAGCAAAGGCCAACAAGGAATTTGGCTTGTGGAGAGTTCTGGGGACCAGATAAAGAGGCCCAGGGCTTGAGTTTCCCCACCTTGATATAGACTAATCTGTCTCCATCTCCCCAAAGGTGAAGAGTCATCGACAGAATAAATAATGGAGGTTCTGGAGCTTGTTATTCAGGGTGAGATTCAACTAGGTTGCTGCATGCGTGGAACAAGGTCAGCTGGCACAACAGGACTTCCCCGCCACTCTCACCATGCACCCCCACACTCCCTAAATCTGCTCTGGAGGGTTGGGGGAACTCCAGAACAAGAATAGGGGTGCTCATGGTGGGGAGAAAAGGAGAAAAGTCCTATTGTGAAAGGGGCCTGATTATCTGCACGTATTCCCCACTGTTACGTGGAATTGCACCCGTAACATGGTATATTAGTTACATCCATGTGCTTTCTTTGGGGGAAGAATCACACATATTCATGTATAAATAAAGATTCTACATGAAGGTAACACAATATTAGCCCATCAAATGTGGAATTTTGTGATTACACAAATCAAGCTTATTTTCACATAGATTTTGCATGCTTCTGCTTCTTATAAAATGGGAATGAAATCCTGCCCAAGACTACTGGGAAATCTCAGTTATTCAGTACCTTAGTTTCTGAGATTCACCTGACATGTAGTCAAACTATAAGGACTAGAAGTTTGAGATTCTCAGGTATCTGAATTCTGCACGTTTTTTGCCTCCCACCTGCATGCTTGCACAGAATGACAGAAAATATAATCAACTTTGGCAAGTGCTCCTGGTACTTGCTATTTGCTGTATTCTTGAAACATTCTTTTAAAAAATGGTAAAGAGCTGACAACCCAACTGGAGCTAAGCCCAGGTCAGCAAAAGCAGCTGCTAGTTCTGTTCTTGCCTTCCTCTCCCCCCTGGCAACCCTTTCCTTAAAAGAACAAGCTGTTCAATTCAGGGATTTCCTTTGTAATTAGACATGTTAGTTTTATGATTTTAATCTGCAAACTACTGTAGCTACCAACAACAGGTTGTTCTTGAGAAAATGCTATATTTTCGACTGGCTTAGAAATCAGCTCTAAATGTGGCTATTTGTTCTCCAGTATATTCTGGGAGGGAAGTAAGGGGAATTCTGAACTTTCCAGTCTCCCTCTTCCTTCAGATGTAGGGTGCTGTAACTTGGGCCAGCTCTGAAGCAGTATTGGGTCAACTGCATTTTTACATTGGTGTAGAAAAATGCATTAAATCAGTTCCTGGTGGTATCATTATTGAAATTAAATCTCTTGCCTTTTTCTCCATCACTCTGCTCAACGCAGTGTTACCCAAGATTCTGGGAGTGTTCATCAAGGGCCTAGCGCTGCTTAGGCAGCAGCAAGGTTACAACATCATGCAATATCAGCCATGCACTGCGTCTACAAAACTGCAATTATTTCCTACATTTCTTTGGAATCTCTGAGATAGAGGAACATGTCAAAGTGGGTGCGGTCAAGGTATAAAAGTGGGCCGAAATGTGGTGGGTGTGGCTGGGGGGGGGGGAAATGGCATCACAGAATCGCAGCAAGGGACCCACAAAAATGGTCAGTTATAGTATATATTTTTTAAAAAATGTTTAATGGACACATTTGAGGAGGTCTTGGGGACCCACAAGAAAAACGCATTCTAGTATCACAGCAGGGGACATATATAAGCAGTCAATTATTTTTAAAAAAAGTTAAAAATGAAAAAAAAAGTGAGGGGGGTCTTTTGGGCCACACAAAAAACCCCCAAACTACCAACCCACCAACTTTTTGGTATCATGGCAGCCCAGCAGGAGACACATAGGAGTGACAAAACAAAAACTTTTTTTTAAGTTACTTTTTTAAAAGATTAACAAACTTTTGGGATCTCTTGGGGAACCACAAAAAACTTGAGTGTGTGTATATGTGTGTATGCATGCTGCCCCTTGGCTAGCCTCCCACACTCTCAGGAATGATGGATTCTGTCAGAAAAGGCAAGTCTTCCAGACATGTGGGATTGTGTGGTGCCACTTCAGGGTGAAGGATGATGGAGTGCTGGTTCAAATGCTCCTCTGTAGTAAAGTCTCTCCTGCAGAAAGTTAGCTTGCCAGTGTAAACACCAGTGAAGGGCACCAGCGTTGAATCTGGATATGCGCTTCATTAGCCTCATTAAGGAACTGAGCATGGCAAATTCCGAATTTTTTTTTCTGGTTTGGATTAAAATGTAAGCAGGTCATGGGAAATTAGGGGTTTAGCCCAAGGCTTCATGGAAAATGTGATATTTTTTTTAGGAGGAATTTTTAAAAAAATTGAGAGGATCCAGAGCAGCACACCTGGCTTCTGGATAGGCTTGAATATCCTATTCTTCTCGAAATCCAGCTACATTTACAACTCTTCAGAGAGAAGTTTCTTAAAAGCCAAGGAAAGGAAGAAGAGAGAAAAGAAACACCAGAAACCAAGGCATGACCAGTCTTTGCTATAGCGTCTCCAACCCACAGTACCCAGTAACTTAAAAGGGTAAGCAGGATTTTTGTCCCTGATGAAATAATTTGTTTTTCCTTTAGTTGTAAAACAGCACGTGGCCCTTTTCCAGCCTTTCCAGACAGGGCTTCATGGTACAAAGTAGAAGCCAAAGGAATCCTGTTCCTATTAATGACTGGTCCATTCCTGTCAACGCTGGCAAGGATCGATGAGGGAACGGGTCTCTCCCCTCCACCCTCTCAACTACCAGCCCCAGCAAAGCCCAGGCTGTGAAACATTTGCAATATTAATTACTCGAAGAGCCCCAGAGTTCATGGTTTCAATTTGCTCTTGCACAGAGAGCAACAGGGTAAGCCTCACAGGTTCCCTCTTACATAGAACGTCACATTCATATCTCTAGGCCAGGGGTGGGGAACCTGTGGCCCTCCAGCAGCAATCAATATTATACAGTGGTTACAGACGCTTCAGGTTACAGACGCTTCAGGTTACAGACTCCGCTAATCCAGAAGCAGTACCTTGGGTTAAGAACTTTGCTTCAGGATGAGAACAGAAATCGCACGGCGGCGGCACAGTGGCAGCAGGAAGCCCCATTAGCTAAAGTGGTACCTCAGGTTAAGAACAGTTTCAGGTTAAGAACGGACCTCCGGAACGAATTAAGTTCTTAACCAGAGGTATCACTGTACCTCAACGCAGGCTTCAAGGAAGAAAACCAAAGCGCAAAATGAACACTCAAGCCCTTCAAGATCCTATTAGGTGGGATTGCTTCCAGACGACTCTTAAGGATCATCTGCTTTTGAAGTTCCCTGATAACATCGAGGAACACTGAACCAAGCTAAGTGCATCCGTTATTGCAGCCTGTGAACAAACTATTGGATACCAAACCAGGAAACACCAGGACTGGTTTGGTGAGAATGATAGTAAGATTGAATGCATTATTGACAAGAAAAGGAAGGCCTTTCAGATCTGGCAAAGAGATAGAAATGATTATATTTCCCCATGATCTGCTCACATTTTAATCCCCTTTCAAAGGCAACACAATGCCCTTCCTTTTCATTTTTCTGCAGACCAGGAAAGGCTGTTTCCCAGTGAAGAAGGAGTTTGTTCTTGATTTCTTGCTGCAATAACAAAAGAAAAAGCCGAAAAGGCTTTTGCTTGGGGTTTGGAGATGTGGTAAAGCCTCTCGTTTACATAGGCAAGCCACGGGAGGGAGGAGGGGATGATTTATGGCGCTGTGTCCGCTGCCGCAGAAAAAAAGGACATGACTCTCGCCGTCCAGCTGAACCTTTCGGTAAATGTTGTGCATGTGGGCTTGGACAATTAAAGGGGCTTTCATAACGAGCTTGTTGTTTGCACAGATGGAAAAGGGGCCTTTGAGAAAACAGGCACACTGAACAAGGCCGTTTCCTCCCTTGCACACAAACATAGGCAAAGGCAGCAGAAAAAAATGCTATCAAACCCATTGAGTCAACAATCTCCTAGAAAGAGAATGGACAGTCACAGATGTAAAGAGATGGTGGTGAGATGGGCAGTGTTCCTCTGGCATCTCTTGTAGAGACCTATGATGAAGGACTTCCCAGAGACACCATAAACTGAAATATTTTTGGTTTTGTTTTACCACTGAGGCCATGGGGGTTGTGGGTTGGAAAGCCCTCACACAAGAATTCTATCTGGCATGCAATAGTGATCAGTGCCAATTGGGACTGATAGGGCAAAAGCTTGGAAGACCAACAGTAGGTGCAACCAGAGAACACAGGAACATAGGAAGCTGTCTTATACTGAGTCAGGCCATTGGATCATCTAGTTCAGTATTGTCTGCACTGACTGGCAGCAGCTCTCCAGGGTTGCAGGCCAGGAACTTTCCCAGCCTTATGTGAAAATGCCAGGGATTAAACCTGGCACCTTCTGCTTGCAATGCAAATAATCTACCACTGAGCTATAGTCCTTCCTGTGATGGCCAGAGGCAATGACAGGCACAGACAGCTACTTCTTGTTTTGTCTCCATCCTCCTCTCTGCTCAGTTCTACAAAGGCAACACTGACACTGAGAAGGAGGAAGCTGACAGGCAGTGTGCCACCTCCTGGACTAGTTGGAAGTAGGAAAGCAGACAGGTGGGGCCACTGAGGTTGGTGAGGCAGTATCTCATTCATCCCAATAGACTAGCATCCACTGCAAGCAAGGAGATCTCCCTGGCAAGCCCTCTGCAGTGGGTCATCTCACCTGGTTCAAGGTATGGTAGAGTAGCTAATGCCACCCACTTAGCAACCCTCTTTTGTACCTACTTCTCTCCTACCCCATATTATTCGCATCTAGGAATGTTGGAGAGTTCTAATGGAAATGGAAAAAGGATCAGATTTTGCAAGTGTTTGCTCATTTGCCCCACGTCCAGAATGGAAATCAATCCAAGGAATATATGGTTGCTATTTGTTGTTGTTTTCCATCCACAAATGATATATAACTGTATGCAATTTATGATGTTTTTCCTTCCAATTTGCATTGTGCTTCCCTAGCATTGAAATAAATGGTGTGGAGTAATGTAATGATAATATAATTAATTACATCTCCTTTGTTGCCTTTGCAGGCAGAGAGACAAATGTAGATTTATTCAGCAGTCAAACTGCAGCAGAGCAGAAACAGCAGTGCATGGGGTAAAGCAGAAATTGATGCCTTCCTGCACCCCTTTTTGCAGTCCATCACCCTCAACTAAAAGTTTATAAAAGTATGCATGGTTAAAAGAAAACAAAATGAAACTGACTGATAAGTGATTTGGGGAGGGCAAAACTAAGTTTAAATTAGCCTGTGGAATTCAAGGCCAAAAGATGTGGTGATGACCACTGGCTTGAAAGCTTTAAAAGAGAAACAGACAAAGGTGGAGATATCCACTAATAGTTATGAGCCATGTTGGCTATTACCTCTCATGCTCTAAAGCAGCACGTGAATGAATCCAGTTAGTGATGGGCAAAGAACAGGTGAAGGTTGTTGCCATTATACCCTTGCTTTTGGGCTTCCAGGAAACAAGATGCTGAATTGTAGCTCGGTGGTAGAAGGAAAGCACAGTGGGAGAACATGGGTCCTGGGTTCAATCTCTTGCATTTCTAAATGCAACTGCGAAACACTCCTGCCTGAAACCCCAGAGAGTCGCTGCCTGTCAGTGTCAACATTACTGAGATAGATGGACTGTTGACCGGTATAAGGCAGCTGCCTATCACATAAAAATTCTCACTTTGTTAGCCTCTCTATTTGGGGGAAGGTCATAGCTCAGTGGCAGAGCTTCTACTTTGCAAACAGGTGCTCCGAGATTCAATCCCTGGCAACTCCAGGTACAGCTGGCCTGCACTCCTCTATGAATCCTTGGGGAGATACTACCAGTCCATGTAGACTGGTATATTGAGCTAGATGAGTTGTTATTTTTTTCTTGGTTTTATCTTTTTGTAAACCACTTTTAGTCATTTTACAATCAAAATTCTCATGAAATAATTAAATTAAAAAAATGGACTGATGAAAGGCTGCTGCCTGAAACCCTGGAGAGCTGCTGCCTGTCAAAACTGAGCTAGAGGGAGAGGAGCCCACATCTTCTCCTAGATCCATTGAGCATAGGCTGGAATACACATCCAGCATGGTGGTTTAACATTTACAGAGGCTCTTCCTGGCTGCAGGTTCAGGACTACCAGCTTCAAAGTGACATTTGTGCTGCTGACATTCTATATATCCACAAAGGAGAAGGAACTGCTTTACATGGTTTCAGGCTTGATACTGATCTACTCCAGCCTCTGAAAAACTTCAGCTCAAGACACTAAACCCCTTGACCAAGCATCTCCTTTTAATTCCTAAATTAAAAACAAATACTCCAATAAATAAAACCAACAGGGAGCTTTTCCCCCTTCACTCTAGAGTGATGATGGGATGTCTTCACTCAGTCCATATTTCATGCAGCTGTGCTTCAGAGGGGATTTTAAAATATACCTAATAGCCCAAAATGTGTGGCGGGCACAAAACACACTTAACTGTGTTCACACACAAAAGCTGAGAGGTGATTTGGTATCACTGGCTGGAGCTGTGAAAGATGCTTACAGCTGATTTATTATTATTATTTTGTGTTTTGTTTAAACAGGACCAACTTCTGGAGCTGCTGCCAGTCAGTTTGGAGTCGACAATACTGAGCTAGATGGGCCTGTGGTCTGGTTCAGTATAAAGCAGCTTCCTCTGTCTCAGCTAGGCTACTACAGTGATGCTGGGCTATGGTGGTCAGCTGGGCTACATGAGATGCTTGCTATGAAAATCTGCAAAGGTTGTCACATAATCTATCAAATGAATTTAATGGGGCAGCTGCAGCTGTACAGTACCACAGGCCATGCAAGAGAGATAGATAGAGAAATCATCCCCTGTGTTACAAATGTGAATTTTACTGTTCCACCATGGTTTCTGCTCATACCAGCTTTTTAGGTTTTTCATGGCACCTCAAAAACAACATGATAAAAAAACCAAAACTAGGTGGTAGCCCTGCCACAAAAAATGTGTGCCAACAGCTCTTATTTGTATATATATATACACACACACAAACTGTTGTAACACCCATGGCATGATCGATGACAACTAATGCACTCATTCCCCTTCACCATCCAGGGATGTATTTAAAAATTGTGCAGTACAGCCCATATCCAATGATCCACACAATGATCCAATGATCCACCCTTTTTAAAAACAAAATTAATTTCTTTTTTTTGTTAAATGAATGACTGCCTGATTTCTCAAAGCAATAACTTGCCATTTGAGTTCTAAAAGGTTTCAAAATCCATTTTTTAAACAGTGTGCACCATCATTCCTTAGCAATTACTAATAAAGGGATGAATCCAGCCAGCTTTTACTCAGAGTACACCAACTGAAATTAACAGACCTGAGTTAGTCATGCCTATTAATTTTAATGGATCTACTCTAATATTGGAGACAACGCATTGTTTCCTTAGGAGTGAAATCAATTGCATGGGATTAGAGGAAGCATCTGCAATTAGGAAACTGGACAATGGGACAAACCCCCTAATACACATAAGGGCCCCCCTCTTTCTGCTGTTCTATGATATTTTGCACAAGTATGACACTACAAATGAGTGATCCAGACCAGAGACATGGGAAGTTGATGCAATTGCTCGCTTCAGACATAGTTGTATGTACATATTGTAATACTGAGAACTGTCTTGCTGGATTGGATAGGGTGGGACAATAGTACAGCTTGGTTCAATAGCAACACATTCAAAATATGAATTACTCAGAGGCCTCTGGCTCTAATCGAGATCAAAGATCCTTGCCAGTAGCACTGCTGCATTTTGTTTTGTTTTGTGGCTTGCAACTGAACATATATATATATATACCATATATATATATATATATATATATGTATAATTTCCCCCTAAATTCTAGAACAATGCTGGATATGAAGCAGCTAATGCAAACAAACAATTTACAAAAACAGAAACGTGTTCCACCCTCCAAGCATCTGGGTGAGGGTTTGCACAGCAGCCAGCTAAGCCAGTTCCAAGGCACATTCCCTAAAGATCTTTACTCCCTTTTGGCTGGCTGGGCTAGGCAGGGCCTGTGCTGCTGTGGCTTAAACAGCAAGCCCTCCCTGTTTTGGTCATCAGATTTCATCCGTGTCCTCAAAAATTCAAAGGGAAAAGGCGGGGGAGTGGGAAAGCAGCCACAATCAGTGTTGCCCTAAATATTTTTGATTTCTTAACAATTGCTGTAATTTCTCTAAATATGACCATATGCCTGTAGACCACACAAATATGTTCTCTTTTATACACATACACATACAAACCCTGCAACAATTCTCTATCTGCAGCCATCGAAATATAGTAAGCTGCCCTGTGCCAAATCAGACACTGGCTTATGTAGGTCTATATCGTTTAACTGGCCCATGGACCCCAACCGCCCTCTCGGTTGGCTCCCGTGTGCCGCAGTAAACCGGCGCAGAACAGAGAGGGGACTGCTTTCGTGACGCTGGTCGGCTTCCTATTGGCTGCAGGAAGCTCCTGCAGCCAATGGGAAGCTGCATACGCCTCCTCCGCGCCAGAAATAGCGTTTGCACATGCGTGTGTGCGCACACACTGCGGCCCACCGCGACGTCTGCAGGACTGTGAATCGGCCCAAGCCACAAAAACTTTGCTGACCCCTGGTCTATATGGTCTATACATAGACTTGGAACCTCTGTGGCACTCTGAAATTGTCATCTGTTGTTCACTCGCTTTTAAAAGAACATCCAGATGCTGTCTCCAGCAGATCACTGCAGTCCTGTGTCTTCTGTAATAAAATGCAATTGCAGGAGAGTTTTGGTCACTTGTTTGTGTGCGGCTTGTTGGTTCTTTCACACCCAGTGGCTGTTCAACTATTATCCACCAACTTAAATTACTCACAGTGCCCCAAAGTAGTCTAGGTCCGCTGCCCCAGATCTTTGCGTGGAACAGGGGTGCCAACTTGAATAAAATATTGTGGGGGCCCAGGTAAGCCCTGCCCTGCATAATCGATCACATGACATTGTGCACACACATACTACAGTCATACCTTGGGTTGAAGTAGCTTCAGGATGAATATTTTTGGGTTGCGCTCCGCAGCGACCCGGAAGTAACGGAGCGTGTTACTTCCGGGTTTTGCTGCTCGCGCATGCACAGACACTCAAAATGACATCACGTGCATGCGCAGAAGTGGCGAAACACGACCCGCGCAGTCACGTCTTACGTTTGCTTCAGAATGCGAACGGGGCTCCGGAATGGATCCTGTTCGTATCCAGAGGTACCACTGTATTTAAATGGTCCCCTCAAATATTTTATTGTGAGCGCCGAAGCCCCCATGGCCCCTAAGAGTTGGCTCTTATGGTGTGAAAAATAAGACGACAGCTCCAAGTTGTCTGTTGCTTTGGGCACTGGGGGCTTGGCAAGCTACCCAAGGATGCCAGTTGCTGACCCCACCCCTGCTCAGATTTTTACCCCTAGTAATTACAGATTAGCTTTAGCCTGGCACCAGAGAACTGGCTCTCCCTCCCATTTTCCTCCCCAGTCTTAACTACTGTGGGCCAAGGCAGTCCAGCCATCCAATCTCACTTTGAAACTTGCTAGATTTCTTGGCCTCCGTCCCTCCACATCCTTCCTGTTTCCACTGGGGAAAACTTCTCCTCTGAAAATTTTCCAGCCAGCTGTATCTGAAAAGAAGATGGAACCTTTATTAGCCTAGGAAGCATCTAAGCAATTTAACCATGAGTGGGTGCTGATTTGTACCAATTCTACTCCCACTCACCCACCCACCCCCAAAAACCCCTCCTCCCCCAATAGCAACACGAAGTTCCACATTGGCTCCACCAAACAATGGGACCTTGTGCTTCTCTCTCATCTTGGCTCTCTACCTTGAGTATTGCCATGTGCTTCGGAGCAGATCCCTCCCTTTCTTTATGATGTGGTTTCAGAAATGACAAGCTGTATTATGCTGGCAGAGTGGTTGGGGTTGTGGGGTGCATGTAGGAATGGAAGGTACATGTTATGAATGGAAGGTACTGCAGAAAGGCCAAATAATCATGGAACATATAGTGCATTTCAGGCCATCACCAATGCTTTCCAAGATTCTGAGAAAGAACATTTTAAGACTAATCTCCACATGTACTGTACTTTGTGGTGAGCGCAACATTAAATTACAAAGTGAGGTGAGGGGGAGAGATAGGAAAAGCTGCAAACACACCATACATTTAAAGCACATGGCTTTCTCCAAAGAATTCTGGGAACCGTAGTCTGTTAAGGGTGCTAGGAATTGTAGCTTTGTGAGGGGTAAGCTGCAGTTCCTAGGATTCTCTGAGGAAAGTCATGTTGTAGGTCCTTCAATGTCTGTCAACTATGCTTTCAAAGTATGGTGTATACGCAGCCAGAGAGAGATTGGGAAACTAAATGGGTTGGTCTATCAGAACTGGATTAATAATTCTACCAGGTATGCTGCAGAACACTAGACCTGTCTAATTCAGGCCTGCGTTACAGTGGCTGCTTACAAACTACCACTGTTTTGCAGGAGCAATTCAAATGCATACCAGAAATTTAAGTTTTAACAGTTAAATTGGATTAAAGGGCTCTAGTGCTCTTGCATTAAAAGCCACTTTAAAAAAGAAACAGAACTTTTGCTGTTAGGAAAGTTACAAGGAAATACGTTGGAAAGTGAGGGATGAACAAATTATTAAGAGGAAGCCAAATAAACATCGTGCAAGCAAATCAGGATGAATGCTAAATAAAGATCAGACATAGTCAGCTTTGTGCCAGAAAATAAGGTTGAATGTTCAATAAATAAGCCATCTGGAGGAACCCATTGTCATCACCTGAAGGTTTCCTAGTGTGAAGGATATGCTCATTTGGCTCTCTTAGTGTAGTCTGAGTAATGCATTTGGACCAGGAACACCTGAGTTAAAATCTTCCCTCTGTTCATCTACAAAGCTTTATGGGTCTATTTCACAAGTCCTCATCAAAGCAAATCCTTTCTTATTTAGAACTAACTACTCTTTTATTTTGCCTTGAGGGGAGTTTTAACTGGCCTTTATTACTGTTCCAATTTAATTCCTCTATGTTATTGGAACAATTTCTCCTCAAAGCTTTATTCTATGTATTTTTTACAATGTTTTTTGATGTTATTGTTTTTGTGGCACATTTTTGAATTGTCATTATGGAAGAATCAAGCTGTCAGTTTCAGTTTTTCTCAATTTCCCATGTTTCCAGGCTTCAGTTCAACACATTTCTATATCAGTAGGTGATTTTGGGGGGAAAGTTCTTATGAAAATTAGTCAGTTTTTCAGTGTGTATTTCTCCTACTACAGACATTTTTGCATTCCGTTTTGTCAAGTATAGATCTTTGTGCAAGAAACTTCTAACATAATGTATTTTTGTATGATATTATTAGTAGTAATATTTTACTTATTCTTGTTGTTGTTGTTACATTTATATTCCACCTTTCCTCCAAGGAGCTCAAGATAGCGTACGTGGCTCTCCTCCCTCCACATTTCACCCTCACAACAACCCTGTGAGGTAGGTTAGGCTGAGAGAATATAACCAGCCCAAGATCACCCAGCAAGCTACTTTATTTGTTAGTTAGTTAGTTAGTTAGTTAGTTAGTTAGTTGGATTTACATACCGCCTTCCTGCCAAGGCGATTTACAATTTAAACACTAAAACAAATGCATTATATAAAATGAAGACTGACAGAGTCCTCTTGTGCCAACAGGAAACTGACAGAATACAGGCTCCTTCACTTCTGCCTTCCCTCGGGGCACACCAGGGAAGGTAGAGTGGGGATTTGAACCCAGGCCTCCCAGGTCCTACTCCAACACTCTTGCCATTACATCACACAGGCTCTTGATATATTCAGTAACATATGCATTTCTGTGCACTGTTTCTATTTCCGTTAAGATACACATTTTCAGACAAATTTTGGAGGGAAGTGAGAATTAAATATGTTCTCAATAAAATGGGGGGGGACCACCCCTAAGACACCATGAGTGTGAATGGGGGAAGGCAGGATACACTGTAATCTGTAAAATAAATAATAATAATAAATAATCATTGGCTCTGGTTTTGAATTCTAATACTTTTTTTCTTTTCCTTTGACACATGCAGAAGAGGCAACGGGCAGATGACCTAGTTTTGATGTTACAAGAGCCAGAATCTAGTACTAAAAGAGTTTTAGAACTAATTCAAGAATTTGGTCAGGTGGCAGGATTCAAATTGAACAAGTCAAAAAGTAAGGTTTTAGAGAAAAACTTAACATTGACTGAAAGAGAGAAGTTTCAGAGTGAAACAGGTTTAACTGTGGTTAAGAAAGTGAAATACCTGGGGATTAACATGACAGCTAAAAATGGGAATTTGTTTAAAGACAACTATGAAAAATGTTGGATGGAAGTGAAAAAAGATTTAGAAATTTGGTCAAATTTGAAGCTTTCCTTGTTGGGTCGAATTGCAGCTATAAAGATGAATGTATTGCCTAGAATGTTGTTTTTGTTTCAAACATTGCAAATTGTGGACAAGATGGACTGTTTTAAGAAGTGGCAGAAAGACATTTCTAAATTTGTCTGGCAGGGCAAGAAGCCCAGAATAAAATTTAAGATATTAACTGATGCAAAGGAAAGGGGTGGATCTGCCCTGCCAGACTTTAAACTTTACTATGAATCAGCAGCGTTCTGCTGGTTGAAAGACTGGCTGCTTCTTGAGAACACAGACATTTTGGATTTAGAAGGTTTCAACAATGTTTTTGGGTGCCATGCATATTTGTGGTATGACAAGGTTAAAGCACATAAAGCATTTAAAAACCATATTGTTAGGAAAGCATTGTTTAATGTTTGGATTAGATATAAAGATTTATTGGAAGATAAAACCCCAAGGTGGTTGTCACCAATGGAAGCGAAAGCTCAGAAAAAGCTCAATATGGAGGCCAGATGGCCGAAGTATTGGGAAATTTTGGAACAAGAAGGAGATAGACTGAAACTGCAGAGTTTTGAGAAACTAAAAAACAAAGTGCAAGACTGGCTTCATTATTATCAGATAATGGAGGCTTACAATTTGGATAAGAAAGTTGGCTTCCAGGTGGAAAAATCTAAATTGGAAACAGAACTGTTAGAACCCAAAACTAAGATTTTGTCAAAAATGTATAACTTGCTGCTGAAATGGAACACTCAGGATGAGACTGTCAAATCAGCTATGATTAAATGGGCACAAGATGTTGGACATAACATTATGTTTGCTGACTGGGAACAGTTGTGGACCACTGGGATGAAATTTACGGCATGTAATGCCTTAAGAGAAAATATTATGAAAATGATATACAGGTGATACATGACCCCAGTCAAGCTTGCAAAAATTTACCATTTGCCCGATAATAAATGTTGGAAATGTAAAGAAAATGAAGGTACATTTTTTCACCTTTGGTGGACGTGCCTTAAGATTAAGGCTTTCTGGGAAATGATCTATAACGAATTGAAAAAGGTATTTAAATATACCTTCTTGAAGAAACCAGAGGCCTTTCTCTTGGGTATGGTCGGCCAGCTGGTGTCAAAAAAGGATAGAACTTTCTTTATGTATGCTACAACAGCAGCAAGAATACTTATTGCAAAGTACTGGAAGATGCAAGATTTACCCACTCTGGAAGAATGGCAGATGAAGATGATTGACTGCATGGGATTGGCAGAAATGACTGGCAGAATCCGTGACCAGGGAGAAGAGTCGGCGGAAGAAGATTGGAAGAAATTCAAGGACTATTTACAGAAATATTGTAAAATTAATGAATGTTGAATGATGTCGGATAGAAATTAAGGGGTTTTTTAGCTGTAATGCTTTGAGATAAGGATTTGCTGAATAAATAATTTGAATTGGACTACAAGAAGGGGAGGTATGAGGAGGTCAGGGAAATATGTCATTGAAAACTAAGTATTGTGAACTATATGTGTTTTTAAACTTTTTTGCTTTTTGTTTGTATAAAAATTGGAAATTTTAATAAATATCTTTTTAAAAAAAACAACAGAAGAGGCAACGGAGCAAGCCAAGGTAACCAACATGGCATAAAATGTAGCCCTGCACTTGAAATCTGGAAAGTACCTTTAAAAGCCATCTTAGTCCCTTAAGTGGGGACTAATTATCTCTAAATCATCCCAGACAGACGTTTTCCAGACTTACTCTTGAAAGCTTTTAACAATGTGGACTCAACAAGCTTACTTGGTAATTTATTCCATTGGGCAATTATTCTTATATGCCTTTCTCCCTCTCTTGCTCTCCCCCCCCCACCTACACACACACACACACACACACACACACACACACACACACACATGTACATTTGTTTTTTAAGAGGCCAGCACCTTTTAATCAACTTCATTGGAATATTAATCATGTAGAACTTTAGCTGATTGCAAATGGAGGTGATTTTGAATTAGCAAGCAATACCAGCTGCTTATATGGAGTGCCAAGTATGCCATATCCAGATGCTAAATGAAACCTTCAGCCTACCACCATTCCCCACCCTTTGGGATGGGTGAATTTGTCAGTTTCTGTTTATTTCAGTTTTTCAGTCTTAACTTCAGTTCAGTTTAGTTCTCAGACCCAGAGAACTTTGCCCACCTCTCTGTCTGAGCCGAACTTTGCCTGCCTCTTTATCTGAGTCCAAACTCAGAGAACTTTGCCAGCCTTTCTATCCAGATCTGATCTCGGAAACCTTTGCCAGCTGAGGAAAAAATTAAACAAAACATAGCAAAAGTGCTGGTCTGGATTATATTCACTAACTCTGGACATTTAAAAACTCTGGTAGCTGTGCAGGAACTGATACCAGAGCCTGCTGGCTCATGGGATGGAGGCCAGAGTAGCAATTCTGTTGCTTCTGGGTCTGGAAAACAGAACAAAAGCTGTCTATTCACCTAAGGTGTACAAATGGGGGGGGGGTGATGAACCACATGAAAAACAACAACAGAAAAACACAACCTCAAAATGGCCAAACTGGCTTTATTCCGGTCATTTAGCAACAAGTGAACTCCAAGCCATACTTATGGGGACACTCAGAAGATGCAGAGGTCTTAGTGTGGATCGGTCCATGCTGGCACCCCAATAGGCTCAGCATCTTCCTTTACTGCTGGACAAGCTTTTTTGCCACCTCTCTAAGGAGCTAATAATACAGAAGGGAAAGTCTGCCTCTGGGTGGCTCTGCTGAGATGAGCGGCACTCATAACATTAACTCTCCAGATACTCTTTCTGCCCTTCTGTTTCACATTCTTTTCATGACTTCAAGTTCACCTTGGCTAGCTCAGTTCTGTCCTGCTCCCTCCATCAAGGTGAAACCCATCAGCTCTCAGGCCAGTTGCCAACTGTGTCTCGGCCTCAGACTGAAGGGTCCCTTTTCTTCAAACAGGAAGTCCCTTTCCCTCCCTCCCACGCCTTCTTCCAAGCTCTTGGATAGGTGAACGGCTCCTTCTGCCCAACACTTCCTTTTACTACCCCAAATACAGGAAACCACAACCGCAGCTCTCTTGAAAAACCTTCCCTCGTGGTGTCCCTTCCCCTCCCACACCTCTCTGTGGGGAGACCACCAGTACCGAGCGATTAAAATGGCTGTTGTTTCTTCCATTACTCAGCTTTCCTGAATTATTGGGTGTAAGATTCAGGGAGTGGGAATAATTATGGGCTGGGGGGGTGAGCGGTGGTGGTGGAGGAGAACAATGGCAGGCTTGAAGGCTTAACGGTGCTTGTGTGGTTCTTTCTAACAAGGTCGGCCTGTAGTCATATTTCCCAGAGTCTTCATTTCTCCCCACCCGCCCACCCCACCGAAACCTCTCATAGCTTTTTGCCAATAGACATTTAAGCACAGGGCAACGAGCCCATTTGCAGCACCCTCAGTCCAAAGGCTTACGTTTTTAATCTGTTAGGCACCCAAACTTTATTTAACCCTGCGTTCTCACAGGCAACATTTCATCGGTGGGGTGTAGGGGTTCCAGCCAATCCAGGATTCATAATGAGCTGGTTTGCACATAACATTAAGCCATAGACTATTTTAAACCAGGGGTAGGGAACCTCAGGCATGGGGGCCAAATACAGCCCTCCAGGCGTCTCTGGCCACTTGGGACTCTCCTCAGCCACAGCCTCTTTCCCCTTACCAGTCTGCCTTTACAAAGTTCTTGACCAGGCTTCCTCAACCTCGGCCCTCCAGATGTTTTGAGACTACAATTCCCATCATCCCTGACCACTGGTCCTGCTAGCTAGGGATCATGGGAGTTGTAGGCCCAAAACATCTGGAGGGCCAAGGCTGAGGAAGCCTGTTCTTGACCATCTTGGCTGTGAGTCCTGGAAGATCTGCTCCCTACCTTGCAGGCCTTTTCCCACCTGTCCTGGGAGTGCGGGGCCCTGATTGACTCCAGCTACAAAAGCTGAGGCTGCTGAATAGATGCTTGGGCTGGGAAGTTTGTTGGGGGTTGTTGTTGCTGCTGTTTTGTATCTTTATTTTAGATCTTGTTGTGATCTATGTGGAAATTGTTCAGATTGGTGGTGTATTTTTAATGTTTTATTTATTGTTTATGACTACTTTTGTTATGTTGTAATGTATTTTTTTCATGTTGTAAGCCATCTTGAGCACAGTTTGAACTGTGGAAAATCTGCAGACAAATGAAATTATGTATATATGTATGCTGTGTGTTTTTGCCTTTGAACTGAGGGTGCTGCAAGTGGGCTCATTGCCCTGTGCTGAAATGTCTGTTGGTCAGTCAACAGGGATGATGGGAGTCCAACAACATTTGGAAGGTCATAAGTTCCCTCTTCCTACCTACTATGGAGTGCACAGTATAATTTTAGTGTACCTGAAATTTTGCTCTCTTTCCATTTCTGACTGATGGACAATTCCGGGGAGCTCAGAAGCTGATATATGCCACTTACAAGTACCTTTTTTGTCCCAGTAAAGCATGTGGATAAATATTCAGGCCCTGAAGTTCCTTAGCCAGAAATGAAGGTCACACCCATCAATGGAGTCAGACCTCATATGATTAAACAACCTTAAATGGCTCAGGACCGCAATATCTCAAGGATCGCCTCTTTCCTTAAGAGCCAACCCAGACCCTGAAATAATCATATGAGGCCCTTCTTCATGTGACACCTCAATGAGAGGACTGGAGGTAGGCAACATGATAACAAGTCTTTTCTGTAATGGCTCCCCAATTGTGGGATGCCCTCCCCAAGGAGGCTTGCCTGATGCCTTCATTACAAATCTTTAGACACCAGGCAAAGACGTTTCTCAGTAACCAGAACTTTGGCTAAGTAAACATTCTATGGCCTTTTAAATGCGTTTATGGGAGGGGGGGTTATTGATTTGTTTTATTATGTATTTTGTGTTCTTTTGTATTTTTACGTGGTGAACTGCCCTGTGATCTTCAGGTGAAGGGCAGCGTACAAATTTAAGAAATAACACTAATAATAAAATAGTAATGATTAATAGTAATAGTAATGGATCACTGCCTTGCCGTGGCGAAGGGGCTTGAAGAACTCAGAGAAGCTATGAACTACGCCGAGCAGGGCACACAAGATGAACAGGTCATAGTGGAGAGTTTTGACCAAACGTGATCCACCTGGAGGAGGAACCGGCAAGCCACTCCAGTATCCTTGCCAAGAAAACTCCATGGACAAAGACAACAGGCATATAAAAGTTATGACGCTGGAAGATGAGCCCCTCAGGTCAGAAGGCGTCCAACATGCTACTGGGGAAGAGCGGAGGGCAAGTACAAGTAGATCCAGAGCTGATGAAGCGGCTGGGCCAAAGCCGAAAGGACGCTCAGTTGCGGATATGCCTGGAAGCGAAAGGAAAGTCCAATGCTGTAAAGAAAAATATTGCATAGGAACCTGGAATGTAAGAACCATGAACCTAGGTAAGTTGGAGGTGGTCAAAAATGAGATGGCAAGAATAAATATTGACATCCTGGGCATCAGTGAACTAAAATGGACGGGAATGGGCGAATTCAGTTCGGATGACCATCACATCTACTACTGTGGGCAAGAAACCCGTAAAAGAAATGGAGTGGCCCTCATAGTCAACAAAAGAGTGGCGAAAGCTGTACTGGGATGCAATCTCAAAAATGATAGAATGATCTCGATACGAATCCAAGGCAGACCTTTTAACATCACAGTAATCCAAGTTTATGCACCAACCACTGGTGCTGAAGAAACTGAAATAGACCAATTCTATGAAGACTTACAAGACCTTATAGAAGTGACACCAAAGAAGGATGTTCTTCTCATTATAGGGGATTGGAATGCTAAAGTAGGGAATCAAGAGATAAAAGGAACAACTGGCAAGTTTGGCCTTGGAGATCAAAACGAAGCAGGGCAAAGGCTAATAGAGTTCTGTCAAGAGAACAAGCTGGTCATCACAAACATGCTTTTCCAACAACACAAGAGACGACTCTACACATGGACATCACCAGATGGGCAGTATCGAAATCAGATTGATTATATTCTCTGCAGCCAAAGATGGAGAAGCTCTATACAGTCAGCAAAAACAAGACCTGGAGCTGACTGTGGCTCAGATCATCAGCTTCTTATAGCAAAATTCAAGCTTAAACTGAAGAAAGTAGGAAAAACCACTGGGCTGGTAAGATACAATCTAAGTCAAATCCCTTATGAATACACAGTGGAAGTGAGGAACAGGTTTAAGGATTTAGATTTGCTGGACAGAGTGCCTGAAGAACTATGGATGGAGGCTCGTAACATTGTACAGGAGGCAGCAACGAAAACCATCCCAATGAAAAGGAAATGCAAGAAAGCAAAGTGGCTGTCCAACGAGGCCTTACAAATAGCGGAGGAGAGAAGGCAAGCAAAATGCGAGGGAGATAGTGAAAGATACAGGAAATTGAATGCAGATTTCCAAAGAATAGCAAGGAGAGACAAGAAGGCCTTCTTAAACGAGCAGTGCAAACAAATAGAGGAAAACAACAGAATGGGAAGAACCAGAGATCTGTTCAAGAAAATTGGAGATATGAAAGGAACATTTCGTACAAAGATTACCATAATAAAGGACAAAAGTGGTAAGGACCTAACAGAAGCAGAAGACATCAAGAAGAGGTGGCAAGAATACACAGAGGAATTATACCAGAAAGATATGGATGTCTCGTACACCCCAGGTAGTGTGGTTGCTGACCTTGAGCCAGACATCCTGGAAAGTGAAGTCAAATGGGCCTTAGAAAGCACTGCAAATAACAAGGCCAGTGGAAGTGATGGTATTCCAGCTGAACTATTTAAAATTTTAAAAGATGATGCTGTTAAGGTGCTACACTCAATATGCCAGCAAATTTGGAAAACTCAGCAGTGGCCAGAAGATTGGAGAAGATCAGTCTACATCCCAATCCCAAAGAAGGGCAGTGCCAAAGAATGCTCCAACTACCGCACAATTGCACTCATTTCACACGCTAGCAAGGTTATGCTTAAAATTCTACAAGGAAGGCTCAAACAGTATGTGGATCGAGAACTCCCAGAAGTGCAAGCTGGATTTAGAAGAGGCAGAGGAACCAGAGACCAAATTGCAAACATGCGCTGGATTATGGAGAAAGCTAGAGAGTTCCAGAAAGACATCTACTTCTGCTTCATTGACTATGCAAAAGCCTTTGACTGTGTCGACCACAGCAAACTATGGCAAGTTCTTAAAGAAATGGGAGTGCCTGATCACCTCATCTGTCTCCTGAGAAATCTCTATGTGGGACAAGAAGCTACAGTTAGAACTGGATATGGAACAACTGATTGGTTCAAAATTGGGAAAGGCGTACGACAAGGCTGTATTTCGTCTCCCTGCTTATTTAATTTATACGCAGAATACATCATGCGAAAGGCTGGGCTGGATGAATCCCAAGCTGGAATTAAGATTGCCGGAAGAAATATCAACAACCTCAGATATGCAGATGACACAACCTTGATGGCAGAAAGTGAGGAGGAATTAAAGAACCTTTTAATGAGGGTGAAAGAGGAGAGTGCAAAATATGGTCTGAAGCTCAACATCAAAAAAACGAAGATCATGGCCACTGGTCCCATCACCTCCTGGCAAATAGAAGGGGAAGAAATGGAGGCAGTGAGAGATTTTACTTTCTTGGGCTCCATGATCACTGCAGATGGTGACAGCAGCCACGAAATTAAAAGACGCCTGCTTCTTGGGAGAAGGGCAATGACAGGCCTAGACAGCATCTTGAGAAGTAGAGACGTCACCTTGCCAACAAAGGTCCGTATAGTTAAAGCCATGGTTTTCCCAGTAGTGATGTATGGAAGTGAGAGCTGGACCATAAAGAAGGCTGATCGCCGAAGAATTGATGCTTTTGAATTATGGTGCTGGAGAAGACTCTTGAGAGTCCCATGGACTGCAAGAAGATCAAATGCATCCATTCTTAATGAAATCAGCCCTGAGTGCTCACTGGAAGGACAGATCGTGAAGCTGAGGCTCCAGTACTTTGGCCACCTCATGAGAAGAGAAGACTCCCTGGAGAAGACACTGATGCTGGGAAAGATGGAGGGCACAAGGAGAAGGGGACGACAGAGGATGAGATGGTTGGATAGTGTTTTCGAGGTTACCAGCATGAGTCTGACCAAACTGCGGGAGGTAGTGGAGGACAGAGGTGCCTGGCGTGCTCTGGTCCATGGGGTCACAAAGAGTCGGACACGACTAAACGACTAAACAACAACAACAACAATGATTAGAGTCTGACAAGGAGTGTCTTATGGTGCTTTGGTAATGTGTATATATATATATATATATGAAAATATAATATACATTTTATAAAAGTATATGAAGCTGGTCAGGTGCAAACAGTATGAGACATTGATAGACAATGGTGCTTTCAGAAAAGGACTTTCTGATAGTCTGCCAAGTGTCCAAGCAGCAGAATGAGCAGGAAGGGACCCAAATGCTGCCTGTTGGGTGGGTGGGTGCTATTGTTTAAATCCAGAGTCTAAAATTAGCTAACTACACCACTGATGATACCTTTTAAAACAGCATCAGTTCTTAAACAAAACAGTCTGTCTTTGGACCCACACCAGCCCTAGATCCTTCGTGCCAGCTAGCAAAACTCAGCTTTCTTTCTTCCATATCTGGCTGTATTCCAACTGTCAGGCCCCAGCTGAGCAAGTGGGGGGTGTCCACTGGACATTGTCCAATAACTAGTTGCCACCAGGCATCAGGGTTAATTTTAGTAGACATCTTCAAGCCATCTGTGCCCACTGAGCTATAGAAAATCCTCACTTTGCATATTCATAACAACACATCTTTCTTTTTAATAATATTAATAACAACAATAAATCCTGCCTCCTCCACTTTAGCTGGTTCGGTAGCTGGAGCAGCCCCTCCTGTGAATACATCTACCACCACTTTTAGTTTTTGACCAGTTGGAGCCAATTGTATATTGTCAGCCAGAATTAGAGCCAGGTCTTATGAGTTATTACAGTTTAAATTCCTTGGTAATCAGCTGCAAAGAAATGGAAAGTGAAACCTGAAGAAGATGCCAAATAATTCTCAGCAACAACTAAATCACCGACACAATCCCCCTTCCACAGAGATGGAAATGTTAACTATTTCCCCACTTAGGTCTGGAGCCTCCTGATGTTCAGGAAACATCAGTCACCCAGCTGGGATAGAAGGGAATTCACCTGGTCCAGTTTTTCACAGTGGGCTGGCCCAATTCAGTCATCCCAAACTTGCTTATGAATTGGAGTGCAGTTCCTAATTGGACTGCACACTTCTCCAGATTTTGCAGTGCAGTTTCAGTGTGCAAACATACATATTTTATGGCAAAAATGTGCATATTTCACAGGTAAATGTACTGAAAAGCATTTCGAAGAGTACATGTTTGCAGGGAAATGCATATTAAAAAATTACTCAGTGATGTATATAATAACAATAGGCACAATAATTTAAATGTGAACTTTCCATGCATTCTTAAAAGAGTGGATCTAGCATTGAGTACCAGTGAAAATTACAGGCTGATCTGCTCATCCCTCGTCACACAGCAGAAAATAGGAAGAGTGGCTTAAAACGTTTGAGCTGTTTATTTTTAAAAGTATATACTGTAGTGTGGATTCGGAATTTAATTCCCTAGAGATCTTTTCTGTGGTTATGATCACATGAGCCTAGCTACAGTAACGCACGCCCCCCCCCACTCCCATTTGATTTATTGCAACAAGTTGTAAGTGGGACAGCCTTTGAAAACAGTCTGGAAAAACTGAGTTGGTACAAAATATGGCCACTCAGTTACTAACTGGGACTGGGCACTGTAAACCCATTATGCCACCATTTCATTATTCTCACCGGCTGTTTCTTGGCCTTTTTCTGGGTGCAAGTCAAAGTATTGCCTTTCCGTGCTGGGGCTGACATTTATACATCACCCATTTTCATCGGAGAAATGTTGGAGGGTATGGTGTAAATACTTAGCACCTAAGATTCTTACCTTGGTTCAGAATTACTGCCACAATTTCTAGTATGGGTTCATGCCACAATACATGCACATTACTCAGAACTAAGCCCCACTGAATTCCATAGGGATTGCTACCTAACAAGCATGCGCAGGATTGCAGCCTGAATTGCTTCATCTAAAAAGCACCACACAGGACTGGAAGGGCCCCCATAAATTCAATATAATCTGCCATTTCTTCTGTATTCCTGCATGGAGAGGGATGGGGGAAACCTGAAACAGGAACAACTTCATTTGCATTGTTGCTGTTCTGCCCAACACAGAAAGCTTCATCTTGGACTATTTAGTTATGTCTCTCTTCATGCTATTAACCAGCAGGCAAAAATTAAATTTAAATATTTTATCCAACTTATTTGGTATTTGAATACATAAATATTGAAAGGATGCTGGGTTTCTGGAACCATACCTCCTGACCAGACTGAGTTGAGTAAGGTGCAGGGCTAACTTGCCACACATTTCTTAGTATAAAAAGAACTTCCAAAACCACCTGGGCAAGGAGCTTTATTATGCTTAAGCTGCTTTATGGCTTGTTTGCTCTGTGATCCTCAGATAGATGGTTGGTTGGTTGGTTGGCTGGTTGGTTGGTTGGTAGGTAAATAAATAAATAAAGCTTTATTCAAATAGTGTGCTACAGAAATAGGTTGTACACCACAACTGAGTTTGTCTCCGGATTTGAACTAGCGACTGCAACAAACTGAATTAGTTGACCAGCAGGAAGACTTGGCAGGTGCCCCTAAAACTACTGTTTATAGAAATATACATTTCTATTATTTATTTAGAGCATTTGTACCCCACTCTTCAGACTGAATGGCTCCCAGAGCAGCTTACATAACAATCAAAATAAGACAGTCTCTACCCACGGAGTTACAACCTAAAAAACAACAACACACACACACAAGGGAAAGGGGACAGGGAGGGATGAGGAAAATATAAATGAAAAATGAAAACTTATGGGCCATTTTCTAAGCAGTTGTTCCTGTAATGGCCAGCTGGCCAGGGCAGGAGGTGCCTGATGGAGCGGCCTCCAGCAAAGTTGATGAAATGAGCCCTGCTTCTCTTCTCTCCCACTGAGACAGACTGACGGAATAGATGCCCCCAGGTGACAGCTCTGCCTCTGAGCTATGGCCCTTCTCCTTCTTCTTGTTTAGAGTCAGAGCACTGGTTCATTTAGCTCAGTGCTGTCTACACTGACTGGCAGCAGCTCTCCAGGTCTTTCCCAGCTTTACCTGGAGATGCTGCAGATTGAGCCTGGGACCTTCTGCATGAAAAGCAGTTGTTCTACCACAGAGCACTAGGTGGGGGTGGGGTGGGCAACCATCCCAACATGTCAGCTTGCCCAGAGCCTCCCTTGAGGGTCAGCTGCACGAAGGTACAGCCCTAAAATCCTAGAATGCCCTGAAGCCCCTACAAGCCATAATAGCCTTAGACAGTTCTCTATGACACACATGCATGCACTGCCTGTTATTACTTTAAAAGGCTTCATTTCCCCAGGGTCCCTGTTTAATATCAGAAACCCAGACAGAAAATAAATGAGGGGGGCATGCTAAGTGCTCTCTGAAATACTCATTTGCAAAAATCAGCTTCTGGCTTGTTCGTGAGCCAATCTGCCACTAGCTGAGGTGCAGAAACACCCCAGAATGGCAATGCTCAGAGACTTTTCACAATCCTGCCTTTGAGCTCACTCTGTGGGTTGTGAAGAGAAGAAGAAGAAGAGAAGAGTTTGGATTTGATATCCCGCTTTATCACTACCCGAAGGAGTCTCAATGCGGCTAACATTCTCCTTTCCCTTCCTCCCCCACAACAAACACTCTGTGAGGTGAGTGAGGCTGAGAGACTTCGAGAAGTGTGACTAGCCCAAGGTCACACAGCAGCTGCATGTGGAGGAGCGGGGACACGAACCCGGTTCACAAGATTACGAGTATACCGCTCTTAACCACTACACCACACTGGCTCTCTTGAAGAGGGGCGGGAGAGCAGTGCAGCCCCCTAGGGTAGGGGAGCAAAGAGTTGGGACTGGCAGCCAGCAGCCCAACAGCAGTGTCCCACTTCAAAGAGCTTCCCATCTGCCTCTATGAACTATGATCCAGGCAAAGGGCTCATCCTGATGCCCACAGGTACCCGTGTGCTTGCCAGTACCTCTTCGTAGTAAGTATCCCCTGAAAAATCCACGATGCACAAGATGGTAGCGTGCCCACAGTATTTTGTGTTCCTGACTTTTTTTCTATTGTTATATAAATTTATAACCTGTCCTTCCTCCCAAAGGAACCCAGGGAGGTAAACACACCAACAATAAAACAATACAATTCAAAATATTTAAATACATCTACAAATGTCTAAAATAATTAGACAGCTAATCATTTCAAGGTAGCCAAGAACAGTGGGCTGTATTCAGTGCTAGATTTACTCAGAATTGACCTATTGAAATTAATGTACAGTACATGACTAACTTAGGCCCATTAATTTCGATGGGTCTGCTCTGAATAGAACCCAGTATCTTTAAATGTGGCAGATATTTTGTGTTATGCCACACCCCACAGCTGCCATTTGTGCTATGCCACTTTTTGTGTAATGCCCCATGGCTGCCATTTTGTGACTTGCACCCATGGCACTGCCTCCAAATGTGCCCACTAGCCCAAAAAGGTTGATGACCCCTGGGCAGACAGTCTAATTGAAGTCTCAGTCTGTTTTCCATGTGCTCATTAACAAATCTAATCCGTCCCGTTTCCATATCAATCAGCTTATTAAAAAGCACGAAAATTCACCTTATTGTTCAACAAATCTTATCCTCAAATAATACGTTTTTGAATGCATGTTGGTACTTTTTTGAGCCAACAACTATATCACACCACTCAGTGAAGTGTAAAATCCAAATGCTAGTTAACTGCATCCAAACCTGAAGTGCAAAGTAAGACTGGCTCATGGAAGAATGCAAAGCAAACAATATCCTGGAGCATTCCAAGCTCATAAGAAACCATTGGTGGCATAGGTAAAAGTCAGCCCACGCTTCAATAAGAGACACCAATGGTTGGGGGCAGAATTATCACTTTGTTTCTGACTTGCTGGTTTTGGCAGCAGATTCTCCCAAGCAATATGCGTGTCCCCTCCATGGCGCTCTTCCTTACTGAAATCAGGGTATGGTTGAACATTCACTCACTCACACTTTTGCTTGCAAAGGAATGGAAAGAAAAATGTTTTCGAGCTGTAACCCAATAGACATGCATCTCACTGGCCCTCACTGGCCCTCTCCCCACCCTCCCCAAGTTCTTTTGCCTGGCTGGATTATGTCCTTGAACTCTAATAATGCTAGATGGAGGAGAGGAAAGGGTATGTGACTTATTTATGTAGGGAGCAAGCAACTCTACAAAGGTAAAATATGCACTGTTTGCCTCTGGCCCAACCAGCCATTTATCATGTGGCCCTCAGAAGGTTGCCCAGTAGGAAATGTAGCCCTTGGGCTGCAGAAGATTCCTTACCCATGACAGAAAAGACTGTTGTTTTGTTGATGTTTAATTATGATGTATATCATTTATTTATCCATTTGCTGCATTTGAACACCACCTTTTTCTCCAAGGAGTTCAAGGCGGTGAACATGGTCCTTCTCCTCATTTAATCCCCACAACAATCCTGTAAAGTTGATTAGGATGAGAGAAGACAGTGACTGGCTGAAGTTCACCCAGTGAGCTTTGTGGCTGAGTGGAGATTTGAACTCTAGTCTCCCAAGTAGTAGTCCGACACTCTAACCACTACATCACATTGGCTCTCTACGTTATGGGAAAATGGCAGA
Source organism: Podarcis raffonei (assembly GCF_027172205.1). NCBI lineage: Eukaryota > Metazoa > Chordata > Lepidosauria > Squamata > Lacertidae > Podarcis > Podarcis raffonei. Next base: position 29,802,022 of record NC_070609.1, read on the forward strand.
AATAGTTTATATATATATATATATAAAACACATTAAAATAAAGCACATTAAAATAGCTGTCTACTAGCAGAACCTGGTAGCACAACCTGGTCTACTAGCACAACCTGGCACTTCTTCAAAGAGATTAAAATGCTTTAGCATGAAAGAGGGACGCCCCCACCTTCCAGGCATCCCTTCCAGAAACATAGCACAGAGCTGGGACAGGCAGACTCTCAGATTAGGTGTGGCCAGCAGCCAGTCTTGCTAAATAATGAGGTATACCTTGGGAAAGTTGGCTGCCACAGAATCCATGCCCTAAATGATAGGAAAACACACCGACGGTCTCACTTCATCTTGGCCCTGCGCATGATAATGAAGGCAAATGCCAGCTCCCTTCCACGGGGGAAGATGATCCTCTCTAGCTTAAGGGCCAACTCTTCTTTTTGCCTTCATCTCTCTAATATTTCAGCTGCTGTCCAGATGTGGAGCAACTCTGGAGGTTGGCTGGCTTTCAGACTCAATGCTGGAAAGACCCAAGCTTGGCTCTTGTCTGCCAGGGACACATGGCTGTTGAATTAACAAGCAGGCTAATGACAATGGAAGTTGGAGAAACCAACAAACAACAACCAAGGACCCTGAGGATGAACCTCTGTTGTATATACCTGGGGAGAAAATGACGTTATGGATGCAAAGAAGCAACAGGAAATGACATGGAGGTGGCAGAAAAGAGTGAAGGGGAATGAGTTGCCCCTACAAACCTCAGCATCTGAGAAAATGGAGGTGAAACATAAAATGTATTTGGTTGGTGCAGGAGAAGCTGTTTCTTATTATGCTTCTGCCACTAGGAACTCCTGATGTAGACAGTACAGCATGCTGGACCACCATCTTAAGATAGGAATTCAGCTGATTGCCATCTCTTAAGACAGCACTTAATTGTTGCTGTTTTTAGAGATTTGGATGCTCTGGTGCTGTCAGCAGGAGGGCAAAAAGTGCTCACACAGTGTGCTCCCTACTTGCCTGCACAGTGGATGGAGCAGCCATACTGGCGCTGCACACATAACTGTTTGGAGGGAGATACAAGAATGGAATGGATACTAGTCTGGGCTAGCTTATTAAGTGGCTGTTGGCTAAGCAGCACGAGGCTGTTTTAGTTTCATATGGTGGTAGTCAGCTAAGTTTTACTCAGAGTAGACTCACTGAAACAAATAGGCCTGACTTTGTCATGTTCAATGGGTCTACTCTGAGTAATATTTAGCTGAATACCACCAATTCTTCACTCCCTGAGTTCCATTCCTTTAAACTGGACACAGGTAAAAGGTAAAAGAGGACCTGGCTACTTGATAAGATCCAGCTGCATTAAAGGAAACCTCAGAGCAGGTATATTATGAATCAAGCATGGACAAATAAGTCTATTTACGTTTGTCTCAGTTTCTTCCTTTTCTATTCTTCACTTTGCCACATTTCTGCATAAATTTGGGATAGTTGTTGTTTTCAGTCCTCATGAAAATTGCCAAAAATATACATTTTTCTTTGCTATTTTTTGTTAATTTGTTAGTTTTACTAAGATATGCATTTGCATAAACACTTTTTAAACATGTGTGCTTGGGTACACAGTTTTCACTTGGTGGACTGCATCGTAATATCCAGAAAGTTGTGAATTTCAAAGGATAATTTTGTTTCAGTTTGGCTGTTATTTCAGGAAGTGCAAATTAGGTACGGTTCACATTAACATAGGAGTCAAAGCAAAATTCTCCCCATCCGTATTATTTTTTTTAAAAAATTAAAACTATATAACAACCGAGCAAAATCAAGATACATCAGAACTAAATAGAGTATGTATCCTTTGCATATTTGAAACATCATTTGGAGATTTAATTTAGGTATCCAAATACAGGCATGTGACCAAGATGACGGTGAAGATTAAGATAACAGATGCCGTGGCAATAAATCTTTCCAAAATGACTTCTGGGGCTCCAGTGGTATTAAATTACCACCTTGTCTAGTAATAAATGTCATGAAAGGCCCTGATGTTGCCATGAAGTTATCATGTCTTGCAACTACGGACAGGGGATAAATTAAATTCAGTTTGCATTTAAAAGTGAATTTACCTAATCTGCACTTTCCAAAATAATGTGTGAATCAAAATTAAGTCATTCTTCCACATTTGCACGTCTCTGAACTTGGCAATGTAGTTCTCCAGCCAAGTAATGTCTACAAAAATATATATATTAGGGTAAAGTGTGCCTCTAAATGCCTGTTTTAGTTAAAAGAAGAAGAAAAAGAAGAAGAGTTTGGATTTGATTTCCTGCCTTTCACTCCCTTTAAGGAGTCTCAAAGCGGCTAACATTCTCCTTTCCCTTCCTCCCCCACAACAAACACTCTGTGAGGTGAGTGGGGCTGAGAGACTTCAAAGACGTGTGACTGGCCCATGGTCACCCAGCAGCTGCATGTGGAGGAGCGGAGACGCGAACCCGGTTCCCCAGATTACGAGACTACCGCTCTTAACCACTACACCACACATAAAGAAATGCATTATATTAGGAGCAACGGCTTGCAAAAATGTGCATATTAGTCCAAAACGCACACCAAAATGTGTTTAGAAGAAATTCGCACTAAAATACTGACAAATTTTCCTGAGGACTTTTTTTTTAATTAAAAAGAAAATGCACAAACTCATGCAGGAAGTAGAGAACTGATCTTAAGACTGGGAAAATGCAAAACTGAGAAAACATTGGTTGCAGGGGATTGGACTAGATGACCCGTGGGGTCCCTTCCAACTCTACAATTCCATGACAGCTCCATCCACACCTCTGAGCACCCTGTCCCTGCTAGACGCAAGAGAGAGAGCAATGGGCTTTTCTTTCCTGTAGGCAAGAGAGGAACTTTGTGACTGGGGATAAATGAACTGAAGGAGAATTGGTTTGGCAGGGGTCACGTTTCTGGCTCTTCCCTCTATTTGGCTTTGAGGCCTTGGGTAAGCCACTTGTCTCGCATCTAGTCCCCCATCCTGTTTCCACGCGTGGCCAGCCAAACTGCCTCCGGGAAGCTTAAACAGGGCATAAAAACCAGAATGAGCAACAAAGTAAACACACCAAAAATTAAATCAGAAAAACATGAACATGTTGCATGTCTGTCTTGGCCTTTTTCCTGAGTCTCAATTCCCCCGTGCCTGATTTGTGGCTTATTACTGGGAAAATGTGGAACGGCTATACCCAGACCCTCCCTGCAACAACTGCGGTTCAAAGGCTTCTGAATATCAGTTGCTCAGGGAAACAATGGGAGAGGACTATCATGCTTACCTCCTGCTTGTGGGCTTCCAGGAGGCATCTGGTTGGCCAGAATGGGAAACAGACTAGAGGGATCTTTGCTCTGATTAACTGGGATAGGGAAGGGCAACTATGTCAATTTTGGTGTCTCATTTTCTCCAACCTGAAATTCAGTTCTCCACATTTCCACATCAGTTTGTGGTGTGGGGATGTTTAAATCTCTCTTTTTAAAAAAACCAAACCAAAGCACCAGCATTTCATTACAAATTTCCCCTAATATACAAATTGTTGTATGTGTATTTTGTGTAACATACACATTGCAAAGCAATTTCCCTTAATACAATGCATTTTTGCATGCCATTTTCACTAATATATGGGTAACTAGCATCTTAACGCAAGGGTTTTGATTCCAAGGATCCGAGCATAAAAACAAAAACTCCCAGAAACACCCCCTCCCCCGGCAAGGTGCAAAGACACTTCTCTGGGACAATAAGGCCCTGGCAAGGAGATGGGTCAAGCAGAGAGAGTTCCTCCAAATCAGGAGGGAAGCTGCCGCGGTCACAGTTTGCACTGCCGGAAGATGACCCAATTGCCAGTGCAATGGCTGGTGCCTCCCTACCCTCGGCACAATGGGCTGTGGGAACTGGCTTCTCAAGACTCCCACTCGGATCCTGAAGCCCAGAAAGTGGCTTATCAGGGCTATGTGCACCGCCAAGACACAGGGATGCTCCTTCAGTAAGCGCAACCTCTGGGGAGCAGTCCTCAGCATTTGCAGTTGCCTCAATAATAATAATATTATAATAATTTATTATTTATACCCCGCCCATCTGGCTGGGTTTCCCCAGCCACTCTGGGCGGCTCCACCCAAATATTAAAAACACAGTACAGTCCAGCATTAAACATTAAAAACCTCCCTCAAGTGTGGACTGTTTCTACTTGCTTCTGCAGTGTTCTCGGCCCTAGCCCCACCCTTGCCTTCTGTTCCCTGAGGGTATTTTACCTGCCCTCTGGCTGTCCCCTGACCACCCTGTATGCCTAGAATTTGGGCAGGTGGCAGCAAGAGGGAGTCTTTTGTATTCTGCTTGCATCGGCCGGACTCTTGCCAATGCACTGTGCAGAAAGCTTTGGAATGTACAACTCTTGCTACCCCAGGCAGAGGTGCAAGTGTAGAGTTCTCTCCTGGGAAGAGATGGAGCATCACTTTCTCATCCAAGTATCTGCCACTTGCTTCAGAATCCCTGGAGTCTTGTAGCTGCCTTACACCCAATGGAGTAAGCCTTCAACTGCTGGCCAAGATTACAAAGTGATACCATCTGAAGATAGACTCCTGGAGGCGTGGAATCTGTGTCGATTTGAAAAATCTAGCTTTATGGACACCTTCGTGAGAGACTGCAATGCCTGTATGCATATCAAAAGCAGGTGCCGTTATTTCCATCCCTTGGAAAGATTGCCAGGAATTTGCAACCTGATTATTGCAAAAAGGACTACTGTCTCAGCGGTTTTACCTTGAAGTGGTGCCTGATTAAGCTTTTTTCTTAATACAAAAAAAGAAAGAAAGAAAAGATAGAAGATGATTCCTGCTAGATCAAACCAAAGGTCCATGTAGTTCAACACTATGTTCTTACAATGTTCTCTGTGAGGGGGAAACTACAGCCTGCAGGATTCTTTGGGGGGTGTCATGTGCTTCAAAGGTGTGTTGAATGTGCTTTAAATGTATTGTGTGGATTTGTCATGGGTGTCCTAATAATTTCAGGTGACCTGTTTGCCTATGTTGTTTGAAATTAAATGGTGCAGGCAAAGGCACAGTGACCAGCAAGCACCAATGACCAGCCCTGGACAGTTGTGGGGGCATAAACTTGTCAAGGGTATAAAATATCTAAAGCCTCCACTTTTGTTTTGCTCTGCACCCAGTCAGGCACTCACTCCCATGTGCAAGTCAAAACACCAGCCAAATGGTAACAAGCAGCTGAGACGCCAATAGAAAAGGCTCTATCAAAGCCACTGTTGGAGTCCCATTGGCAAAGAGAGGGTTAAACAGACCTTTCTTCATGTGGGAGGAGCCAGTTGGTGGGCGGAGTCACTGTTGCTGGTCTTTGAGCCATTGCTCAGTTCAAAATTAAATATTGGCTACTAGCCTGAAAGTCAGAACTTCAAAATGCACTGGGCACATTTGGTTCAATCTCCAGGTGGATCTGGGAGAAACTTCAGCCTGAAACTCTGAAGAGCTGCTGCCAGTCAGTGTTGACAACACTGAACAATATCGACCAAGGATATCGCTCTATACAGTGGTACCTCTGGTTACGAATGCTTCTGATTACGAACGCTTCAGGATACGAGCTCCGCTAACCCAGAAGTAGCTGCTCCTGGTTCTGAACTTTGCCCCAGGATGTGAATGGAAATCACACGCCAGAGGCACGTGCACAGCGGGAGCAATGGCAGAGCTTCAAGCTCTGGCGCCGGTGAGGCAGAGAGCAGGTGGGGGCGGGGGCTGGCGCGCATCCTGGGGGTGTGGCGCCCAGCGTGGGCAGGGGGGCAGCTGCGATGGCACCCCACCGTGATCACGCTGCCAGGGGTGATGTGCTCCCCCCGCACTTCTCTTCCTCCGCCAGTGCGCTAGAGGCCCCATTAGCAAAAGCGCGCCTCAGGATAAGAACGGTTTCAGCTTAAGAATGGACCTCCGGAACAAATTAAGTTCATAACCAGAGGTACCACTGTATAAGGCAGCCTCCTACACTCCTATGCGGGGTGGCCAGGCTACAAGACCTCTCAGATCCAACCCTTTATCCCTCTCAGATTCCTTCCACAGGCATGGAAGGTCCAGCGTTCAACTCACATTCAACTGCACCAAATATTATTGCTTTGCACCCAAGGAACTGGCCATCTTCCTACAGGCTGTGCCCCCTATTAGATGAGTCTAAGTGGCAGCCACAGGATGAGGTGCTGGTATCATTATTTTCATTGAAGTTCTAATAACTGTTATTATTACTTTGAGCTTTGCTCCCTCTGGTGTGGAAAACTCTTTTGCTTGACGCATGCAGCAGAGACTTTGGGGAATGTTCAGTCCCTTCTTATCTCTTTGCTTCCGCAGCATACACACCAACCTCTACAATCATTTCAGGAGAAATGATTTCTCCAATAAGCACAAAGACTCTCCTCCTACGCTCTGGAGAGGAATGGAGTCCCTTGGCAAGATTGCTCGTCATTGTTGGGAGAATATAAGGCGGACTTCTCCCTGGACGTGTTTTCAAAATACACTAGACCACTCACAAAGGGATCATAATATTCCCTTTATGGCTATTGGGAACCATAAACAAGAAACAGACTCTCTACAAAATCCCTCTCTTGCTAATTGGTTCCACGCTGTGTAATTCAACGTCAGCACCAACTCATACCTTTGACAAATGGGACACTCGTCCAGAGCACCAAAGAACCAGTTCCAAAACAGTGCTGCCCTCACACCTGGCCTCTCACTATCATCAGCTGTCACAGCTGTTTCTACAAGTTGTGCTGTGTTTCTGTTTTCTTTATTTAGCAAGATTTATATGCTATTTAACATTAATAATAAAAAATCTCTAAACAGTGTACATAAAATGGTATAAAATAGTCATTAAAAAGGCAATAAAAGCAGACTTTAAAAAGTAGATGGGGGGGGAAATTAAAAATAGATAAAATTATCAGATTTTAAAAGCAAATAAGCACAATAAAATTACATGTCTGAGTATGTTTTTAACAGTGCAATGAAGGCTCCTGGTTAATATTAAGAGGCAAGGGGTTCCAGTTGCTGCCATGCTATAAGATTGATTTCTCGCATGTGTGGAACATTATGTGGCACTTGTAAAAGTGCCAGTTCCACAGAACACAGCAATCTAGTGGGCCCATATAGGGTAAGGCAATTGTTGCCTTGCCTGCCCTAGCCAATTTGGCAGGTTGTCTGAAAGACTCCAGGGCAGGAGAATGCTTGCAAGGCAAGTGGAAGTGGTTGCAGGAAGTTATGGAGGTCTAATGATGAGCAGGGTTAGGAAATTTGTGCCCTTCCAGCTATTGTTGGAAAGAGAATCCTATCATCCCTGCACACTGGCCATGTTGCTGGGACTGATGAGAGTCCAACAATAGCCAGAGGGAGCCCTACACTAGGGACCAGGAGAGTGTGGCATTTATGACCAAAGGCTTTGATAAAGTGTGGGATGGATATAGGAAGGAACCTTGTCCCACCTGGGGCTAGTTCTGTTCGCCATCTCCAAGTTAGGCAGAACTACCCAGTCAGGACCTTCTCTCTGTACAGTAGGACAGCATCTTATGTGGGGGTTTAGTTCCAAGGGCTCTGCATATATGTAAAATCAGGATGGCTTCTGTAATTCCAGGGATGACCCAGGAAAATCAGGATACTTGAAGGGTATGTAAGATGTGATCATACCAAACACAAGTGTGTCTGGCATGTAAGTAGCACTTGCAAAGAGATGTACAGAGAATTCAAAATTCAGAGTCTTGCTGGCCTTATTAGGCCTGCAGGTTAAAGATTCCCCAACCCTCGGCTATAGTAGTTCTTGCACTTGAAAACTGCTGCTAAAAGCATGCCTCTGGGAAATGAGTCATGTTTCCTTACTCTTGATTAGAAACACAGGATGCTGCTTTATACCAAGTCAGAACGTTGGTCCATCGCAGTATTATCTGCACTGACTGGCAGTGGTTCTCCAGGGTTTTAGGGAGGGGTCCCTCCCTACACTACCTGGAGATGCTGGGGACTGGATCAGGAGGCTCTCCTGCCGCTGAGCCAAGACCCTTCCACTAATCTGATATGCTAGGGAAATATAATTCAATTCCAACATGCTTAGTTTTAGCAAGGGGAACAGCATGGGGGTGGATTCCCCCCCACCCACTGGATGGTCAAAGCTTAGTTCCCCGGGAGAAAAATGTGAATATTTATTTGAACTTCAATTCTATCAGATCCATTTCCATGCAACTGTTTTTCTATTTATTTAATCATGCAGGGGAGAAACACGGACATTCTCTCCAACTGCAAGGACCCTCTCACAAGGGGCAACATGTTGAGAAACTGCTGGCAATTTGCATGAAAGAGACAGGGACATGGGCTGTATTGGCTAATTGCTCCTATTCATTCTAGGGTAACCTTTTATTGATTATGGGGCTGGATATTATTATTATTATTATTATTATTATTATTACCTGATTTATTTCTTTTTGCAGTCTCTTAGAAGCTGCCCGGGGAGCAAACTAAAGGTAGTGTGTGAGATATGCGTGGATGTTTTCACCCACTTTAATCCAGTTCCATGTTTGAGTGGAACAGCAAATATGGGGGAGAGGCGGTGCATCACTCCCTCTCAGCTGTTCAGCCATTTAAAAACACCCCTAACTTCTTTTCTTCCCATAGGAGACGAAGATTCTAGATCCACATATTTTTTCCTCCACAGAGAGAAAAAAGGGCTGAGGAGGGGGATTCATAGCAGGCATAAAACCTGCAGGAAAAATATTATGTATTGCTCTCTCCACCAGAGCTCCTTGTAGCTGTATTGAAGCGGAAATCAACATCAGGGCAGACTTTATAGAACCCCCGTGTCATGTTCAGTCTGGTTATTAGAGAGCTGAGTCAGGAATGTATTTGGAAAAGTAAACAAGACTATTTTTTAGTAACTCTTTTTATTGCATCGTTGTGCATGCATAAGGACCTGCTAACTGGGTCCAATTCAAAGCAATTGAATTAGAATCAAGACCTTGGGCTCAAGTATGCCCAGTGCTAACAAAATCTGCAGAGGCTTCCAGATTTTTATCAGGCCCACTAATTCCTCAAAGTTGTGTCCTATTCCTTCCCTGCAGGGTGCTTTACCTTACGATGTTAGAAGAGCAAACAGTCATTTAAAGTAATTTTTCTATACCCTAAATCCTAATATGGGCATTTCATGCTTAGCTTGCTAGCATTGGAACCAAATAGATGGCAATTAAGATCCACCTAGAAATCTCAGAGCCAAAACGTGCTAGCAGGTGCCATGGAATGAGTGCTACTTGGTTTCCCCCAGAGTAGAATCTAGAGCAAGGATGGGGAAATTTTGGGGCCAGACACAAAAGTGGGCAGAGCAACAAAATTTTTATATTTTGTACTGTAGGTGAGTTCCTACACACACTTGCACACCCCTCTCTATCCTCCATTCAGGCAAGCAAGAGGCATTATCAGAGTTTAAGGACACATCCCAGTCAGGCAAGAATGCTCAAAGAGGTTGCAAAGCAGGGCCAGTGAGGGGTGTGGCCTGAGGAGAAGGGGTGGTGTGGGGAGAGTCCCAAGAGCCAGATGGGGAGATCTGGAGAGCCACATTCCAAACCCAGGCTGAAGGTTCCCCACCTCTGCCTTAGAGGAAACTTAGCAAGGGAGAAAGGAGGTGGTAATTGTAGCAGTGATATGGTGTGTAATGGCATAAGAGCATAGAAGAGCAAGTAAGAACAAAAGAAGGGCCAATGGCCCATCTAGTCCTTATTTGTCTGTCTGTCTGTCTTGCTTGTAAGTTTCCCATTGTGGCATCTGGCTGACCAGGTGCTGGACTTGGACACAGTGCTTTAAAGCACAAACCTGTGTCTAGAAACGCAGCACAAAAGCAAGTCTAGATGAGACCTCAGTTCATCACTAACACACTAATATTGTGTCAAAACTATATTGCAGACTATGCCCACAATAAAGCACCGGTCTGAAGGGGCTGTAATGCATCAGCAGTGGGTTTATTCTGCACTAGTTTACTCTTCAATGTTACCACAATAATGCTATCACAGGAGTGTTGGGAAATAAAGCCGTGTGATCACCCTAAAACTTTTTACAGCATTGAAAACAGGATTGCATGTGACCATCCCAACAGCACCATGGGCAAAAATAATCATGAATGCACAATGAAAAGGACATTTGGACTCTGAAGAGGCCCTCAGAGCTGGGTGATACATTGCAACATTTTATTGTAGGCCCCATTTATTAATAGCAACTCGCTCCTTAAATATTTGAGCCTCTTTTATTTAAATGTTTGGGTCAGAAGGAATGCCCTTTCTGTTGGTTGTTTGTTTGTATATATGTGTGTGTTTAATTGTTTAAAACCATCAGGCGTAAATATTTGACTGTTTGTATCTCCAGAGGCACTTCCCAGATGCTATCAAGCATCCTGCTTGGATTTGGAAGGATAAGCAGGAATGGCCTATTTTAACCTAAAAGATGAAAATGTAGATTACTGAGACTATAATAAAAGTACTGTATAGGATAAATATAGCCAGAGCTTTGGGCATTTGTAGTCTCCAATGTTTTAGTAATATATAGAACATAATTTACTTTTGTTGTTGTTTAGTCGTGTCCGACTCTTCATGACCCCATGGACCAGAGCACGCCAGGCACTCCTGTCTTCCACTGCCTCCCACAGTGGTCAAAATAATTTACTACACACATTAAATTAAGATAGTGTTGCGTGCCACCCCAATCTCCAAGCAGTGCAAGACTCCAAGTGTTCCAAGCGCTTACCTGGGGTTTGTGTTTCCTTTTGAGAATGAGGGACAGTGGAGACTCTGGTGTCTTTATATGTGGTTTATTTACACATACTGTATATACCTGAGCCTATGATGGAGAGGTCCATAGCATCAACACCCCAAGAGGGTTTTGTTTCCCCCACAGCCACAGTCTTGGATTCAAACAGAAATCAACCATTGTGTTTTCTGGCTTGCTGCCTTTACCTGTCTGCAACTTTTTTTCCTCCAGGTCACACTCATTTGACATCTGACACAGAGCCCACTCTCCTTGCTTTCTTAATGGCCCATCGCCTTTCCTTTGTTTTCTAAATGGCTCATCACCCTAGGTGACTGCCTTATTAGGAAACTAGCCTGTCTTATATTTTAACCCTTGCTGGATCCAAGAGTTCAGGAGGTTTGATTAAATTCTAGCTCTTACTGAATACAGGAATTTAGGAGAGTATGGCATCCCACAACTCATAATAGTATTTTGGAATGTGGGGAAAATATGCCTTGAAGAATCTGATGGTCTACACTCTTTCTGGTGGAAGAGGCAGAATACCAGAGATAAAGGATCAAGGATCACCACTGTTTGCTTCAATATTATACAAATTAGGTGCATGACCGCAGGTACACAAGGAAATCATAAATTTAGAAGTCCAAGTCTGAGCATTTGATATTATAATTGTCCTCTTTTAAGGTCCTCCTTTCTAATCACATCTTATTCTTATGAATACAGAAGTTACATAATTGTGGAAGGGTCAGAGCACAGCGCAAGAGCGCATGCTTTGCATGCAGAGGTCCTGGGTCAATCCCTGGCATCCCCAGAGCTGGGAAAGACTTCTGCCTAAAAGCCTGGAGAGCAATTGCCTGTCCATGTGAACACTGAGCTAGAAAGACTGTTAACCTGACTGTGTGGAAGGCAGTTTTCTATATTCCTAGAATCAAACAACATCATATATTTAAGCAGTCTTATACCACTCAGTAATGTCTACCCTGACTGGCAGCAGGACTCTAGCTCTACCTGGGGAGGCTGAGGGTTGAACCTGGGATACTTTACCACTGACCTACTATAGCACTCCCCCAAACAGAGAGTACAAAGTCATAAAAACAGTCCATCTAGCTCAGTATTGTTGACTAACTGGCAGTGGCTCTATAGCACTTCTGGGGATTTTAGGTGTCCCCCACTCCCACCCCTGGTTTATATTGTATTTATTTATTTTAATTTTGATTTCTTACCTGCCCTTCACCACAAGGTCCCAGGACAAGCTGCAGCTGTGTTAAAATCCAAACAGAATATTAAAATCCAATGAAATGATGTAAATCAAACCAAATAATGTACATCAGACAACAGAGGAAGTAGTTAGTTTTGGTGTTTTTAAACGTTTGGATCGTATTTCGTATTTTTAATAAGTTCCAGATAACTTAATTGTTTAATACGTTATGGAGGGCAATGTAATAAATACTTCCCACCCACCTCCACATCAGCATGAAAATGGACAAATGCTGCATCGATATCATTCACTTTTGCTTTCCCCCCCAAAAAGTACCCAAACAGTTTTGGGTGAATGATGGTGGTGCAGTGAGGATAATATTGACTTGAAGCAATACCTGGTGGCCAAAGGAGGCTGGGCCTAGGGCTCTGTCATGAAAGGTTTTCTGTGTCCGCTCTCCTGCTGGGCCTTAACTTCATTCCGCCTTCCCATTTCCATTTCCAGGGACTGGAAATTGCACTCTGCCCAGATTTGATTCTCTTCACCATCTGAAACCAGCCAACCTACCCTTTTGAACTCCCAGCCAAGAGTCTCCAGGGCAGAAACGAAACACAGGCAGGCAGGAGCCACAGGCAGGTGGCCACTGAGCCTTTGGCTGGGGCGGCTTGTCCCTCTGAGGTGCCCTTTTGCCTCCTCTGCCCCCCTCCCACTGCCTCCATTCCTTTCAGTCGAGGCAGGAGAATTTACCTAGCATGTGAGAGGAACGAAGCATGTGGGGGGCGGGACTATGGTCGCCTATAGCCAATCACAACGCAGGCTGTGAGCATGTGCAGTGCCGCTTCTTACCTGAGCAGCAAGTTCTCAGGAGGAGGCAGGCAGCCTTCTTGCTGCCCTCAGAGGAGCCTGCAGGGCTGCAAGTAGCAACACCCTGGCTTGCTTTTGAGAACAGTTGCCATCACCATCAACAATATCATCACTGAGAGCATTAAATAGGAGTAAACACCATTGAACTCAACAGGACTTCTGAGTAGACTTGGTTAGGGCTATAAGTAGCATTAAATAGGTACATTCATGAAAAATTATGCCTTTATGATTTATTAAAATAGTTATAGACTGCCCCCTCATACAAAATAACAGGGCAGCATACAACAAAAATTTACAGAAAGTTTAAACTACCATTAAAAACAATACAGAATATTCATTAAACGACTGGGTCATCATATCAGTTTAAACCACTGACTATTAATTAATGGCTATTAATTAATGGTCGCTATATAGAACCTCCAGGTTCAGAGGCAATAGATCTCAAAATGACAGCTACTGAGGATCAAGCTGTGGTGGAGGGTTGTTACCTTATTTATTTATCGTTTAAATAATTTGTTAGTCACATAATGCAGGACAGTCTATGGTTTAAAAACATACAAAATAATTTGTTTCATGTCTTCCTTTGAGCTTATTGGGCAGATTGTTGGACTGGATCCTGGCCTTTCAGCTGAGTTCCATTTGCAAAATAGCAGAAAGAAAAAAGAAAAAATTCCATGCATACAACCAGAGAATGGCTGAGAAACATTTGGTGTATTATCCTTGCTTATGAATAAAATAACGTACTATAAACATTGACTTGGTTCAATCGGTAAGGAAGGCTTCAGAGATTTGGCAGCTTCTCATTTTATATTGGAGTAAGATTAAACGGGTTGCAGGATGTAAGACAAGTAGTGTTGTTTATGATTTGGTGCTCTTTAAATATTGACTGGAATTGGTTTTGGTCTATGTTGTTTATCATTTGACTTACTGTTCTTTTCTATTCAGTTAAGAACTTTAGAATGAAATATGACAGCAGTATAACCTTGGTGGTTCTTTCTTACAGTTTTAATATACAGTTAGACATTGTTTATTTTTAAAATAATATGTATTTCTGTGTGTGTGTGTGTGTGTGTGCGTGCGTATGCGCCCTCCCACCCTCCCACATTTTTAAAGACAACTCAATAAAGATTTTGACTTGAAGAATCCTCCCAACCTCAAAAAGATGTTGTTTTGCCAGAGAAACATAATGGCTCAAATGTTTGCAGAAAGCGGAGCAGCCATCAAAGCGAGGCGGTTAAGAAAAACGTGGAGGAACTTTCCGTGGGTCACCCAACCCTCCTAGACCCATAATTCTTTAAGCCTGTTGCACTGGAAACAACTAGCGAAACAACGCAGGGAATGCTGTCTGGATTAATCGGGTATTATGTATGTTTAAATGAGAAGGATCAACCCAGCAAATATTCCAGCAAAAATATCAAGTTTGGACACATCCATATAGGAGGAAGAAAGTGGACAGCTAATTAATATTTGATATGTGGAGAAAGGCGGAAACCCAGAGCCAGCCAAGCTGGAGAATAATACGACTTTATTGATTTTGGATTACTCACCCGGGACGGATAAAATTAAACCTGAGGTTCCTAAGGGATATAGAGAAACATCCACTGCAGAAGAAAGCATTCTTCTTCGGCTCCAAAGTGCACACCCCAAGTTGTGAATTGATGCTTGCTCAGACCTTGTGTCTGAACAAACAGGAGGAGGCATAAATCAGGAAAGATGGTCGTTCCTGACTCAGAGCTGTTCCAAAGGTTGCTTGGGGTCCAAGCTGAAAGAATGCAAATTGTTCCTGGGATTTAGGATTATTGTTATTATTATGAAATAAATCCTCGGTGCCTGCCCAGAATTAATATGGGAAAGCTGGAACTGGAGCCTTGATCCTCAGCCTGACCTGGGATAATATTTCTTATGTTGCTCAGAGTCTTACATCAGAAACACAAGATCAGGAGGGCTACTCACTTGAATGGTTAGATTAATCAACTAACGCTGTCATGAGGGCAAGGTTCAATTTGAATTGGTGAAGTCAGGTTTTGAACCAGGGCGTGGGGAAGAGCGCAGGTTCATTTCTATTTCTTATATTTTTAGCTAAACACCCACATTTTGACCAGGCAGGTGGCAGGAAGGGAAGAAGAAGAGTTTGGATTTGATTTCCCGCTTTATCACTACTCGAAGGAGTCTCAAAGCGGCTAACAATCTCCTTTCCCTTCCTCCCCCACAACAAACACTCTGTGAGGTGAGTGAGGCTGAGAGACTTCAGAGAAGTGTGACTAGCCCAAGGTCACCCAGCAGCTGCATGTGGAGGAGCGGGGACGCAAAACCGGTTCACCAGATTATGAGTCTACCACTCTTAACCACTACACCACACTGGCTCCAGGGGGTTAAGCAGCTTCCCCACCGCTGGTTTTCAGTAACAGGAAATCATGATTGACCTCATTCATGTCTCACTGTACCATTCAGACAGCAATTCCTGCTTCATCTGTCTGCCTAAATTCCACCACCTCAAGCATCCTGCACCACCTTGCTCCATGGTAGGGCCAGCTCACTTCATGGCATGGAGAGAAGCCTGATCACCTGCTGTGTGGGGATCAAACTGATGTTTAAAGCACAGAAGGCAGAGTGTTAAGGAAACTTAGCAATCCTAGAAAAGACCAGCTTCTGCTCTAGACTCCCTGTTCACTTCATCTATGAGCACAGCTCATTATTCAAGACTCAGCTAGGGACTTTTGGGCACTGCTCCAACCAACTCCTATTTCCACAAGGACAGAGGAGGGTCAGATTCCCTCTGGTTCCCTCTGGTCCCATGTCTCAATCTACACTCAGAGCTACCAAGGATGGGTGCGGTTAACAGGGGTTGGTTAGTTGCAGGATAAGGGAAGCCATTCCAAGACCTTCATTGTTTGACACACGGGAAGGACCTTTGGCCAAAACTACTGGATGTTTTGTCTATGGCTCCCTCCCTTCCCACCCAACTGGGTCACTGGATAAACAACCTTTGAGCGTTTCAGATTTCGACAGAAAATAAGCTGAGGTCTACAGGGACAAAGCAAAATAATAAAGTGCCAACCCGATTGTTCGTTTTAAAGCAATTTGACAGAGTTTGGAGGTTTAGCCAACTCTTAACCTACCAAAAAAAATAAATGTGTAGATTCTTTCCTAAGAATTCTTTTCTTTCAATTTTTGCACGTTGGAAGTTAAGCAGTTGTAGGCTTCCCCCCCCCCTGCCACCACCCCATGAAAAAATAATCCAAATTTCACACACATTTACACTTGGCCTGCTTTAATTCAGATTATTGCTGCATCACAGTGCAATAGCTGCATAGTGGCTTGCTTTTCTTACTATAATTCAAGATTGCTTTACCCCATATGTGCCCACACAGCCACTTTGATCTGTGGACTTGGCACTGTTACAGGCACCACATTATGTGTGTTCTGCAGTTGTAAGTAATTGATATTTTAGAGTGGCAGCACCTGCACTTTGGTACTCCCTGCCTGTTGAAATCTGGCAAGCATCTTCGCTGTACTCTTTTCAGCCCCTGCTTAAGATATTTGCGGGGGGGGGGGGGGCTATCCAGACACATAGATGTTGGTGTGTTTTAATCTCTTACTGTTAATTTTAATTTTCATTATTTTTATTACCGGTACTTGCCTTTAACGGTTTTTTATTGGCAATTTTAAGATTTCTTACAAACCCCTTAGAAGTTTTGTTACAATCAAGAGTTACATTAATTTTGTTAAATAAAAATAAATAAGGTGATAGGAAGTCTGCAAGTTTTTCTCAAGTTAATCAGAGAACTGCAGCTTTCTTTCAGCTTAGATGGTCGGAGCATGATGCTACTTAATGCCAAGATCAAAGGTTCAAGGCCTGTTCTGGCCACTTAGAGAGAGGGAATTAGCTCAACTGGGTGAACACATCCTTAAGAGATTATCACTGCATTGACCATTGGCAGCCAATATGTTTGACCCTGGACTGTATCCTGACTACTGGACTTCAGATTTGGCCTACTTGGATTGGCCCTGGACTGCATTTCCTAGATTTTGGACTTTGCATACTGACTTGCGGCCAGGTAGCTCAGGGGTTCAGGATACGGGGGAAACACACAGCAGTAGGTTTCCTTAATTTAGGAAAACGAGTTCACATCCTAGTATGGACACTGGTCTGCAGACAAAGAAAAGCAATGCTGGTTGCTGGGTGAAAGGGATGGAGCAGAAAACTGCTTGACCCATAGAAACAACAGACCTTTAGCTCTCCTGGATCAGGCCAATGGCCCATCTACTTCAGCATTCTGTTCTCATAGTGGTCAACAAGATGTCTATGGGGCGTTCATAAGCAGGACCTGAGTGCAACAGCCATCTTCCCATTGCAGCTCTAAGCAAGTGAAGACCAAAGCATTTGGAGGACATCATGTTGGGGGAGGCTCTGGGATCTCAGAATTTGAGGCTTGCTGCATCTGCCGAGTAGATACCCATCATTTCAGTACTTGGTTGCAGTCATAGAATTGTAGAATTGAGGGTCATCAAGTCCAACCCCCTGCAATGCAGGAAATCTCAGCACACAGTCCCCATCCAATTTGAAGACATTCTGGACCCTGCTTAGCTTTGCAAATGCGCTAGCAGTTTTATTGCTGCACCATTAGAAGAATAAGGAAGTCTTCTCCTTCTGTGGCCCAAACCCCGGCAGGCAGGTCCCTGTTCCCCCTTTCTCTCCCATGTTCCCAACCCCCCAGCACAGTACGTGTCTGGAGAGTATAACTGAGTATTGCAGTGTCTCTGTCCCAACATCACTGGGAACTGGGCAAAGGGTTGTAGCTCAGTTTGAGAACATCTTTTTCGCAAACAGAAGTTTATTGTTCAATCCCTGGCACCGCCTGGCAGGGCTAGGAAAGATTCCCTGTCTAAAACCCTGGAGAGCTGCTGGCGGTCAGTGCAGGCAGTACTGAACTAGATAGGCCAATAGTCTGATTAATTATAAAGGTGGCTTCCTATGTTCCTGATCAGCATAAGCAAACCCCAGCAGTAACACTGTGTAAGCATGTCATGGTTATGGACAGCTGCTACCTCCACCATAACAAGACAGAGTTGGCAGCCCAGGACTGACCTGCTGGGAGCCTGAAGGGCCCTGCCCTGCTTCTCTCCACCTGGCTTGGGGTGGGGCCTGACAGGCTCCATAAAGGACTGCTGCTGCTGCTGCTGCTGCTGCTGCTGCCGCCGCTGCTGGACAGAGAGGGCTCCATTTTTGTTTTGTTTTGTTTTTAAATTGCTTTTATTTTTTTATCTATGTTATTTTAAATTGTGATTGATATTAATGCTGTATTCGTTTTAGATTTTATGAATTATGTGGAAATTGTTTTCTGTTTGGTTGTGTACTTTTTAATGTGTTTTATTTATTGTTTATGACTTTTGTTACGTTGGTAAGTATGTAAATCTTGTCATGTTGTAAGCTGCCTTGAGCATTGCTTTAACTATGGAAAGGCGGCATACAAATAAAATGATGATGATGATGATATACTTGCGACATTTGACTGTCAAAAGTCTCAAAAAAGGACTCAGTTAAACTTAGAAAAGCCATTCCTTTCATTCTAAAGCGTTTGTTTGTTTGTTTGTTTGTTTGTTTGTTTGTTTGTTTGTTTGCCTGGCAGCTGACATGGATTGAAGTAGTCCATTTATCAATGGAGAGCCTACTCTTGTGCTCATCGCTGGCGTAAGTTTTACTGGCTTTTGCCAGGAGTTACTCACAGGGTTGTTGTGCATCCAGCCCGGAAGCATCGCACCGATGGGTACGGGCCAAATGAAATGTTACACAAGAATCGTGTGAAGAGTCTCCAGAAAGGGTGTGTGCGTGTCTTTATGAAAAGCATCTGTAGGAGGCACCCAGTTTCAAAGGGAGGCACAGCCACAGAGTGGGGCTTCTTCAATCCTTTCCCTGCCTGCTGCTTTTCTTCTGAAAAGTGGCTCCCTCCACGGCTGCTCTTCCACCTGGGAGATAAAGGATACAGATTAATGAGCCCGCCCCCCGTGGTGTTTCCCTACCAAAGTGGCCACCAAACAGACTTTGTGATATGGTCCTGGAGCCTTCTATTTCCTGGGAAGAAAAAAGGCAGAAGTTCTTCTGGACATCCCTAAAGCATTTCAGTGTCTGTCACCCTCGTGCCCTCCAGATGCTGGCTGGAGCTGATGGGAAACGTTGCCCAAAACATTTAGAGGGCACCAGCTTGACAAAAGCGTCTCCTGATTGTCACGTTGATCTGCTCAGATGGCTCCGTCACACAATGTCCTGTGCTGAACCCAAAATCCCACCAGAAAAACTTTCCTCTTTTTGCAAAAGCCACCGTGACCCTATACAGGAAGGAAGCATCTGCCGGCATTGCAGTGATCAAGGAAGGAAAGGGCTGAAGCACTATTTCCTACGTCAGCAGCCAGCTTCATGGATGTGACATTTTAAAAACAGAATCAAATGAGAACCTTCTTTGTAAATTGAAAATTCCTTGCCAAACAGCTGCCTTCCCCGTCTGGGTGAGCTAAGTCTCTTTGGCCTCCATTCAAACCCAGGGTGTACTCAGAGATGCCTAACTTCTTCACTGCCCAGTGGAGCCAAGCAATAGCTCTGAATCCCAACAAATGGGGCCTGCTGCAGCAAAATGTTGCAGTATATGCCCAACTACCAAGACAACATTGTGGGACCTGTGGTGCTTTAGTTTTGCTGGATTTCATCTCCCAGCTCCAGCCAACATGGCCAACGGTCAGAGATGATGGAAGTTGTAGGCTTACATTTAAAGCACCCCACAAAGAATCCTGGGAGCTGTATTTTTTAAGGGTGTTGGGGATTTTAGCTCTGTGGGGGATAAACTATAGTTCCCAGAATCTGGGGGTGCGCACAAAAATGTGCTTTAAATGTATTGTGTGTTATGTGCAGCCATATTCTAGCAACATCTGGAAGACCACAGGCTCCCTAAACCTGCCCCAGGAGTGGAGCTCCTGTTCAGGTTTCAAGATTCAAATTAATTTGGAAGTGGAGCCTTGTCATCCCATTCAGGTTTGGTGGGTGGTGTCAGAGTTTCAGGAGCAGAGAAAGGGAAAAAGAATAACCGTTATTTCCCCCCACCCTCTGGACTTTCCTTGCTTTGCTTAATAGCCCTAGCAGACTTCCAGATTAGTCTTTCTCTTGCAGTCTTTGACTCAGCTGCCATCCACCCTGTGGACCTCACAGGTGCTTCTTGGGCTGCTTTTGTTTTAATTACCATCTTAACATACTTCTAGGGAGTCTCCAGAACATGTATATGGCATTCATTTAATTTAAAGTGACTGTTTTCCATCCAAAACTGATAGACAGTCAACTACCTGAGTCAGCTATTAGAGGGAATATGACTGCAGTGGCTTTATGGGACCTCAATTACTTGCTGGAGAGCAACAGAATGAAAGGATTATTGTCGCTTTTGGGGCTTACCAGAAGCATCTGGTTGGCCACTGGTTGAAACAAAATGCTGGACTAGATGGACCTTTGATCTGATCCAGCAATAAGGCACTTCTTCTTTTCTTAAGCTCATCTAAGAAAGCAGTCATGGCCACCCATACAGTAGGATCAGCCAACTAAGGCAGGCCTCTATATCAACCTCTTCTATTCTTAGCATTTAAATGAGACTGCAGGGTTGGACCAGGCTGTTTTGCTGCTTGAGGCAAAACTGCAGCTCCCTTGGCTGCCAAAGTCACCCCCCGCCACGTGGGAATGGGGGGGGGTGTTGTCAGGTATAAATAGAAGATTCCTGTATTCAAGCAGCAGTCTCTCCCTAACTCATGAACAGTCAACATTTCATCCGGCTGCAGCGGAGGAGGGAAGGGTTGAGACCAGCAGTTTTTGTTGCCTCCTTTCCTGGAACTCGCTTATCCTAGCTGGTCATTCAAACAACCAGTAACTAAGAACCTGAACATGCAATTGATGGGCACGTCATCTCATGAAGCCATCTTTGAATTGGGGACTCCATTCAGAGAAATTTATTGTGGAATTCAATGTTGTGCTATGGTGAATGTGTGGAATTCAATGTCAGGCAGTGCTGGATTAAACCCTGTGGAGGCCCCATGGCAGTCGAAATCTCAAGGGGGGGGGCAGAGCTCACAAATTATCTCCTAATACATTTTTTATTTTACCAACCAACAATTTTAATAAACCAATTTTATTTCAAGATCAAATCAATCTTATTTTGATCCGTTGTCGCAAGGCCCCTGAAAGGCATGGGGCCCATAGGCCGGTGACTACTCTGCCTATTTCATAATCTGGCACTGTTGACATTTTCGTGTTATGGTGAATGTCCTACCAGTGCAAGCATTTCAGCTACCCAAATGGAATGGCCCCCTCTGCCCCTTCTGCGCATTGTTCTGGGGGTTTTCCCAAGCGCCACTGAGCCAATTTCAGGGGGCACAGCGGAAGGCAGCTCTGTTGTGTAAGAATAAGCCCTTGTGCAGAGCTTGCACTGAAGAGACTCATTAGGTGAATCCTGCCCAATGTATCTGCAACAAGCTGATATTTAAAAGCATGTAATAGCATGGCAGCCGAGCTCCTTGTTTCCTTCCGCAAAAAGTCATAGATGCATATAAAGCATTTGTGATAGAAAGGTTAGTGGCCCAACAAAACAACTGTTCAGCCACACCTTCTACAGAATGGCATTTGCTCATGCCCACTTGGCCGTGCCTCATCTAACCTCTTGCCATATGGTTTCCTGCGGCCCTCTCTGTCCATCATTTCCTGTCTGCGGTGGTTGCGGCTGGAGCATTGACCTCTCTTCCCACAGCTGTTAAAATCCTTGTTTGTTGCCAGGAGAGAACAACTGGGGAATGACTCAGAGGGACCTGGGTTGATGGAAGTGAAGGGCCATTTAGTCCTGGTTGCAACAGTGGTTGCCAGCCAGATGCCTTTGGGATGCCCACAAGCTGGGCATGAGGCAACAAGCCCCTCTGCCCCCACTGTCTGACCCCACAAGCATCAGAAACGCACTAAACCTGAACCCACAATTCCATTTGGTCCTTGTGCTAACAGCCATTGGTAAAGCTATTTAAGCATGAATTTTGTCTGCCGGGCGCCTCCATCTTCTCTACATAAAAACAAGTCTATCAGTTTTTGGCTCCTGCTCTACTTGCAATCTTTCCATGGCAGCTGGTAATTAGAAGAAATGGTGCTGAATTTGCTTTTTCTCTCCTTCCTCCCAGTGCTTTTTTTAATATACTGTTCTCTCTCACACACCCCTGGTTATTCATCAGTCCAGATGCAGATCACCAGTAATGTATTCTGGCCTGCAAGATATAAGACAATGTCCCACTCCTTCTTTTCACCTGTTTCTACAAGTGCAGAAATGTTGTGCTTGGGGGATACGATATGTGGTTGGTGGCAGAGTTTGTAGAAATGGAGAATCTGTTAACTTCCAGATGTTTTTGGACTCCCAGCTCCCATCAACCTCAGCCAGTGTGGCTGGTGTTTAGTGACGATAGGAGGTGTCATCCAACAACATTTGGAAGGTAACAGTTTCTCATCCCTGACTTAGTAGATCATTTGTTGTATATAGACCTCTCTTAGTATGTATCACACATTATTTATTATTATTATTATTATTATTATTATTATTATTATTATTATTATTATTTTCCATGTAAATTTAAAGGTTCTTTACATTCATATAGTAAAAAAATATAGGTTTAAGATCAATAAGCACAACTATATAAATGTATTGTTGTGAGTTTAGGGGGGGGTTAGTCTGTATGATGCCTGAGTGCTTTCTAATTTCTGGGGTCCTGGATCCAGCAATGGTTAAAACCTAATGGAGGATTCCATCACTGAACTAGCCAGTCAAACCCTAAGTACTGGTTGTTAGTACAGTGGTACCTCGGTTTTTGAATGTAATCCATTCTGGAAGACTGTTTTACTTCCTAAACATTCAAAAACTGAAGCATGCATTTCCGGAAGCATTTATGTCCGGAAAACTTGATATGGAAGCTGCGTGGCACGTTCGGCATCCGGAAACATTCAAAAACCGAAGCAGTTACTTCCGGGTTTGTGGCGTTCGAAAGCCGAAATGTTCAACTTCCAAGACATTTGGAAACTGAGGTACCACTGTATAAGAAAAGGAAGTTGCTGTGTGCCAGAGGGCAAATGGGTTTGCTCTCCTCCCTCACCTGACTGATAATGAGAAGGACAATAGCCAGTGTGTGAGCTCAGCTAGAAGCAGGCAGCAACTAGAGGTACAGAGTCATGCTTGATTTCTGCTAGATTCCAAGTGATGATGGGAGATGCAAGACCTTGCGGAGTGTTGATGCTGTGAGCCCCTGCATCTTAGGCTCAGGTTGTATACGTGTGTAAATAAACCATATGATAATGACACCAGTCTCTGCTGTCCTTCATTTCAAGGAAATTGAACCCTGGGTAAGCACTTGGAACCCCTGGAATCTCATCCCACTCAGAGGTTGGGGTGGCATGTACAGTATATTTTCCCTCCAGACTGCAAGGTCATGGCTCCCTGTTTCCATCCTTTAGCCAAGGTTGCTAGACAAGAATACCCATCATCCCTGGCTGAGGCTGAGGAGTTTAGAGTCCAATGACATCAGGTTCTCCACCCCAGTGCTAGAAATATGAGAACCAAGATTGACATTGTTACCATTTGCATTCATTCACATGATATCCCAAAATCTAAATTTGTAACAGAAATGTTCCTTTGGTTGAACAGCTCAGGCTTTGAAAAGTTTATTTTTCTTACCTTGAGTTGCCAAGAAATGGGGCCGTTGAAGCAGGGTGTAGGCTTTGATCTAACATGTTATTTCAATATATATATATATATAATTGTCCATGACATGGCACAGGAGAACTCAGTGAAGAAATGTGATATTTTGTAGCAGTGCAGTTGAAAGGTAACACGGAGTCTCACCTGCAAATTTCCGTGCTGTTCAGTGAAAAGGAAAGAAAGTTAGCTCTGAGAGAACTGAAAGGTCTCTGAAGGATATCACTATTAGATTTCTCCTTTTTACTGCTACGTTTTTGTTTTGTTTTGTTTGCTTAGCAGCAGGTTGGATTCACCAAAGTAATTTAGCTAATGTGAAATATGGAAGCTGGAAGAATCTGATCTTTGCAAAGTTGTATATGAAATGACCCAACGTGCACCTCTTGAACTAAATGTGTGGATCAGAATTTCAGCATGTATGCATCTATGGTATGTATAGAATTTAATCAGTATGGTGTGGTGATCAAAGTGTTGTACTAGAGCTGAGGAGAGCCAGATACAAATTCCCACTCAGCCATTAATCTCCCTTGGTGACCTTGGGTGTGTCACACTGGCTAACATACTTTACAGGACCACTGTGAGGATAAAACGGGGAAGAGGCGGGAGATGCATGCTGCCCTGAGTGGAATAAAAGTAACATAGATCCATTTTCTCCATGCACTCAAATTAAGCTGTTCCAGGTTGGGGGGAGGGGGTCACCAGTTTCAGCCTCATATACAAATCTCCAAAGTTAGAAGACTGATGTTCACACAGGCTAATCTATTTGTACAGAAGCTGTTCCAAGCCCTTAATGACTTTCCGTTGTTCAGCTGCTCTGATGAAATGTGAAGGGGGATAACAACAGGAGCGCGCACACACACACCTCTGCCCTTTTACTCCAAATTCTGCCACTTTTTAGTGATTCATTAATACCACTTGCCTTTTCAAAAGCCAAGCACTAACATTTCCCGGTTCTGGCAGCCAGACTTAGCCAGGCCTTTGGCTGTTGGCCTAGGTACACAATGAGGCTGACACAATCTGTGCCCTGTCACACGGCGTATGGCTCATTCCAGCCGGCGATTTATGGTGTGTCAGGGCGCTAGCGCAGGTGGAACTGTTTGGTAGATAGAACATGTGCAGAGGTGTGGAGCCCCCTGGGGTTGTCTCCACAGGAGTCACACAAACCCTTCCTTTTCGAAAGAGGGGTTTCGTGGCTAATCCCGAAAGGTTCTGCAAAGGGGGCCTGGGGGTCTTGGAAAGGAGCACAGGTCCCAAGCAAAGGGGAAATGCTAACCCAGACAGAAGCCGAACACATTTCACCGGCTGTTCTTGGTATTCAGTCTTGTTACGATATGCAGTTTCCACTGCACTTTAATGAAGGTCTTACAGGAATGCCACATAGCCTCATGGGTGGAATGAAAGGTGTAGCTGGAAGAGGCCAGGGGGACATAGCTGGCTTTGCCAGGTCTCAAGCTTTGGCCCCCAAACTCTGCTTTCCATTGTTAGGACTCCAAAAGACAAGTTAAATCTGAAGGGCTCTCATTTAGGATGGTCACTTTTGCATTGCCAAAGAAGAGGCAGTGCATCACCAAATTTGCAAATGTTGGCTTATATGTACTGATGCACATTTAAAAATAATTACTATAATTTGAACAGAAATGCAATACCTCTCTCTCACCATGGTGGGGATGACATGAGGTGACCAGTCTTCTATTCAGTCTTCTATTCAGGTGATAACTGGCAACTTCAAGGCCCCTGGTTCTCTCTCTTTAATCAGGACTTGCAACTGGACAGCTGTTCAAACAGAGGACCATCCTCTGTGAATTAGGGCACATGGCTACCCCACCCATTCAATATGTCTGGATTCCACAGACTGTCAAACCATGTTTGTGTATTTGTGCAGGGAAAGCGTGACGGATTTCAGGCCCGGGGCAAAATGTGGCCATCTAGACTTCCTGATCTGGCCCAAGTTGTGATTCTCACCAGACTCTCTCAGACTCATGCATAGATCAGAATGTAAATCTGCAGATTAAGCTGCATAATTGATTAATGGATTCACACATGTGTCTGGACTGCACTTACAAGGAGATCTGAGGGCTACCTCTTCAACATTTTACAGCTGATTACAGTAGTTAGTACTTCCTCTATAGTAATGGAGTTAGGGCAGGGGTAGGCAACCTAAGGCCCGTGGGCCAGATGTGGCCCAATCGCCTTCTCAATCCGGCCCACAGACGGTCCAGGAATCAGCATGTTTTTACATGAGTAGAATGTGTCCTTTTATTTAAAATGCATCTCTGGGTTATTTGTGGGGCATAGGAATTCAATCTTTTTTTCTCCAAAATATAGTCCGGCCCACCACATGGTCTGAGGGATGGTGGACTGGCCCATGGCTGAAAAAGGTTGATGACCCCTGGGTTAGGGTTTTAAAATGCTCCCAGGAAACAACTGTATGACATAATGTGCAGTCACTTCCTGGGGAATTGCATGTGGGGGAGGGGAGGGGCAGGGGAGGGTGGCTGCCCTTTGCCTTGAGAGTCTGTGACAGTGAGAAAGAGCTGAGAACTGTATTGCAACATTCAGAGACATAAAAAATCCAAATCCAATTGACACATAGTTTAGTTTCCATATTATTCTAGGAAGTATGGATCAGGGAGCTTATTTCAGAATTCATAAAGATCAAATGTGTTAAGCATCTTTATTTGGTTGATCTCAAAATTCATGGATTGGGGCCAGATTTCAACCACAGACTTTACAGCTCATGCTCTATGAAGATGGTTGTCCCATGTTGTTTGTCCCCAGCATCTACTGCTCAAAGAAATGCTGCCCCCAGATGTGGAGGTTTCATGCTCCTGAATCATCCCTTGGGATTCTAGCAGTTATAAAAGACATTTGGAATCAAGCACATCTGATTCTCAGCTGCCTAGGCAACCTTCCTCCTGTTGACCAGGTAACACTTTGGTGTTACCACCCACCCACTCCCATCACAGACAAACTTCGCCCTTTTTTGATCTTTATTGTCTCTTTGTAATACTTGGGGAAGATACAAAGGCCTGAATTAGTTGTCTTTTGTGTTGCTCTCAAGGGTGTATTGCTCACCAGGAATGCTGATTACATCCCCAAAGTCAGCTGCTCCAACTCTGCTGCATTCCCTGTCTGGGGAGGTCAGAGCCAGCAGGCCCGAAAGCAGGCCTTCCATAACCCACAAGCAGTGGCAAAGCTCACGTCCCAACATCAAGGCTAGTGAGAGACTCTGCAGAGGCCGCGTGCCTTTCGCCATTTGTTTCTGATAAAGAGCACATGGGATCATTTAGCCACTCGCTGAACGGAGCTCCGGGCACAGCCTCCCTCGTCTGCAATAAAGCTACTTGTTAGAAGAGACATTTAATTTACTTAATGCGTTTGGGTTTTTGTTTTGTTCCTCTGCAGTGGTTGGGCTGCTTTAAACCCACAAATGTAGAATTCCAAACGATGGGAACAGAGGGGAAAGCTGGCAGATGCCATAACCTGCTTTTGCAAAGCTCCAAAAGATGGATACGGGAGGGAGAGGGAGAAAACGGAGGGAGTTGGCAATGATTTGCAGCCAACCCTTCACTGGGGAGAAGGGTGTAGATAATCCTGTTGGATGCAAGGCAAGGCTAAGAGAAGAGTGGAAGAAACCTGACCGAATTTTATAGACCTCTTTACATACTCCTGTTTCTTTTAATACATTCCCCCTTCTGCACTCACCTCCTGCCTTGATATTTGTGGAATGCTCCGTTTGTGGTAGAAATACCAGCCACAACGCAAAACTAAGACTTACACCTTGCATATCACTCATGAAGGGCTCGTCCAGATTTCTTTTTGTGCCACATTTCTAGGCACAGGTCTGCGCTTTAAAGCTCTGTGTCTGAGAGTTGGGGGTTTTTTGTGTGCTTTCCCAAGGAAAACTTACATTTTATCACTGAACTGGAGCAAATGACAAATTGTTTTCAGTGGACTGACCGTTGCTCTTTCAGCAGCAAAGTTTGCTGGGAAAGCACCAGGACACGAAACCCACAATTTAAACTGCAGACCTATGCATGGAAAGCGAGGTGGAAAAGGAAGTCTGGATGAGACTGAAGTGGAATAAGGCTACATTCCTAGGCTAGGGATGGATCAGAGAGAAATTAATTTTTGTTTGTATTTTCATGAGAAACGACCTAATTCATACTCTGCCATCCTTCAAATTTTGCAGCTCTGGGACAGATTTTTTTTTTGGGGAGAGGATTGTAGGGGCAGGAGAAGCAGAAAGCATTCCCCTTACACAAGCAAAAATACTTGTGTGGAATGATACACTACTTTGGATATGATTCCATTACTATGATTAGAACCATAACAAATCTCACCATAGTGAGACTTTGCCCAGATGACCAGTACACCTGCTCTGGTTGCCATCCAGATGCTTACTGATGGTGGGCAACCTCAAGGCCCCTCCCCCCCTTAGGGTCATTTATATTGAAACCACACTTGGATGGGCAGCCCTTCATATAAAGAACTGTCCTCTCTAAAGAAGGGTGCATGGCCACCCTATGCAAGTGACTTACAATATTCCAATCAAAACTGTTGTTGTTGTCTAGTCATTTAGTCGTGTCTGACTCTTTGTGACCCCATGGACCAGAGCATGCCAGGCACTCCTGTCTTCCACTGCCTCCCGCAGTTTGGTCAAACTCATGCTGGTAGCTTCGAGAACACTGTCCAACCATCTCGTCCTTGTCGTCCCCTTCTCCTTGTGCCCTCAAACTTTCCCAAAATCAGGGTCTTTTCCAGGGAGTCTTCTCTTCTCATGAGGTGGCCAAAGTATTGGAGCCTCAGCTTCACAATCTGTCCTTCCAGTGAGCACTCAGGGCTGATTTCCTTAAGTATGGATCGGTTTGATCTTCTTGCAGTTCATGGGACTCTCAAGTGTCTCCTCCAGCACCATAATTCAAAAGCATCAATTCTTTGGCGATCAGCCTTCTTTATGGTCCAGCTCTCTCTTCCATACATCACTACTGGGAAAACCATAGCTTTAACTATACAGGCCTTTGTTGGCAAGGTGATGTCTCTGCTTTTTAAGATGCTGTCTAGGTTTGTCATTGCTTTTCTCCCAAGAAGCAGGCATCTTTTAATTTCGTGACCGCTGTCACCATCTGCAGTGATCATGGAGCCCAAGAAAGTAAAAACTATTATTATGCTTAAGGTGGCATTCATGGTTCTCCCCGCCATTTAATCTCTACAACAACCCAGTAGGCTGAGAGACAGTGACTGGCTCAAGGTTATCCAGGGGCCTTCATGGCTGAGTTGGGATTTGAACCCTGGTTTCCCAGAAACATGTAAGCAATGGTCCAAAACAATCGAAACAAAGCCCTGCCACCTCCTCCTCCACTTAGCTGAATTATGCCTCTCTACAGAGCCTTCTAAAAATGGCTTAGAGGACTGCCACAAAAGGTAAGGGGGCCTAGACTCCTTGGAACTCAGGCACTGCCAGGTTTCCTTACAAGAGCCCTGAAAGGTATGCCAGAATTAGTGCTGTCATCACTCAGCAGTAAAGCATCTGCTCTGACGGCAGAAGGTTCCAGGTTTGATTCCCAGCATTTCAGCACAGGGGTGGAGAAACCCGTCTGAAACCCTGGAGAGCTGCTGCCAGTCAGTGTAGATTTAGATGGCCAAAGAATTGTCTGACCCAGCTTCCTATGTTGCTTCCTAGCATTCCTATATGACACAGAGGGGGCTTGGCAAACAGCAGCTACTTTGAGGCCACCTAGTGAATTTGTGGATGAGGTAGGATTCAGTCCAGGGGCTTTCCAGCTCACACTTCACCACTGTGCTGGATCAGTTTTGCAGAGCCCCTGCTCCTCTAAATCCTGGCCCAAAGCTGTCTTTGCTACCAGCCTCTGGCCTCAGCCCCAGCATAGAATTCAGAGGCTGCTGGAGACCCAAGGCTTTAGGGAGATTGTTTCCAGGGCAGCACTGAGATGAAACCATCACCTGGAAACTGAAATGCCACAGACGCCAGGCCAGTAAGGGCCAGAACTGCAAAAGGTCCAGAGCACAGGGAGGAGACTGCTGGCACCCACTCCGTTTTCCCATCCAAGAAAGAACAGGAGACCTCCCTCCTCTGTTCTGATAAGGCGGGTGGGAAGGCCTCCAAGCCAAGCAACAAGACCAGCCAGCAGGAAGCAGGGCTGGTGATTTAGTAGGTGGCTCCAGAGTGCAGCCAAACAGTTGAAACAGCTTTTATTGCTCCATCCTGCAGGGTTGATGGAGTTGATTTGCTGGAGGGTCTTCAAAAAGCTTCTGCAGCCCAGGTAGTAGTGTGTTTAGCTGCACACCTCAGCTCAGCAAACAAATTCTAGTTGTATCAGGGTCAGCAATGAGTCCCAATGGTAAAATTACTTTGACTGCCTTGCTTCAGCTCCAAAAGTTACTAGGACCTTGGTTCCAATATAGAAAATACAATTAGAGCTTTCGCAGCCTTAAAACACACACACATCCCGAGAGTCCTTGAGCGGAGGAGGCACCCCCTCCCCCAGCAAGCCTGGTAGGTTTGGAAAGAGATTCATAACACAAACCCCAAATGAAGGCCATTTGATGATGGTATTGCTGTCCACACTGCATCCATCCATCCTATAAAGAGAGCTGGACATCTTTTTGTACTGTCTCATAATGCGCACATCATGGAAAGAGAAGTCTATTTCAAACAATTTGCAACTTACAGATGATAGATAGCAGCTCCCAATATCCCTGACCATTGGTATGCTGACTATCAATGATGATGATGAGAAATATAGAGAGCTGCAATTTCCCCATCAGTGGTTTAGGTAAAAGCAGAGTTCAGTTCAGCAGAGTAAAATATTTTTTTAAAGAAAAAGACATAGAAGGAAACGTATTTCCTTCCCATAGCCTCTAAACCACAGCCAGCATGGGGCCCTACAGATGTAATCGTCCATACCCATTGGCTGCTCTGGCTGGGGCTGATGGGAGTTGGGGGTCCAACAACTTCTGGAAGACCACAGCCTCCCCAGCTCTGCCTCCAGTCTTTCACCTATTTTACTTCGACAAGTGAAACATGGCTTAACATCTTCTACATCACAGTTTCGAAACAGTAAATACACATCCTTGATTTTACTACCAAATTGGTCAGCACAGGATTGCAGGGTAAAGTTGCTTCCCAAGCTGTGTCCAGGGAGTTTTTTAAGATAATCTTAATTCAAAATACAGTTAGTTAGTTTTGTGATTCACTGTCTTACAAGATACAGCTGCATAGATAACTGTTTTTGAGCTGGCCAACCCTGAAGGCTTCTTAGTGAAAAGCCAGCCAAGTGGGTCACTTCCGGACAGGCTTTTGATTGAGCATTCATTCCATTTTGTTTGTGGGGAGGTCATAAGACATCTCATCAAGCAATTGTTACCCCCACTCCACTTTTGGTGTCACTTCCCTTTCCAAATGCTTTAATAATTTTGCAAAAAAAAAGTCGACAAAAACAATCCAAGATCAATACAAATTGCAAAAAGAAAATAAAAAAATTAAATTCATACACAACAGATTCCATTATGACTTCCGATCACCCCAACGTGTTTCCTGGGTTACGTTGTCAACCGCACACTTTCCATTGTCTCTCATAAATTCTATCAAATAGTCTTGGTTTTTAAAAATTTCCTACTGCATTGCAGGGGTCAATCAAAACCTGCCAGAGAATTCAGATGTTTATAATGCTTTTTTAGGTATACAGTACTCTGTAAATGTCCCCATTACTGTCCTTACTGTAAAAGGTGTCATGTATTATTATTAGGGAGCACAGGTTTGCTGCACAAGAGCACCAAATCCACTTTAATCGAGCGACCTGAATTTGCTGGTATGCCGCTGAATCCCACCTGCAAAACAGTGACAGTCTGCAAGGCCTTGCAGAGGGCACGCCAGTACAGACAAGTTGTTCTATCCTTAACTTAGCTTCATCTTGCTGCACAGATGTTCTAATGGCACCCCCTTGTGTCGCCAATACTTCATAGCAATTAATATTTCAAAATGGGAGTGATACATTTTTTTACTCCAGAATACTCCAGCCAAGGTGTGGGGAGACACTTAATCCCATTCATTTGGGCATGGTAGCACACACCCAGGAGCAAAGAAAGCATTCCAAAGGGGCACCGCTCTTTGGAGAAGAGATGGGGAAATGTGATGCCCTGCAGATTCTGAGGGTCTACAATTCCCACCATCCCAAACCCTGGCTAAACTCGCAGGGGCTGATGGGAGTTGGGAGTCCAACAGCTTCTGGAGGGACTCAGGTTCCGCAGCCGTGCTCTGGAGCATCTCCACACATCACAAAGAATGGTGTGTGGAGATTGTAAAGCTTTCAAGGATGGAAGCAGCCCATCACACAGCACAGCTACAGGAACTAAACTGGGGGTTGGTGAGCAGAATGAAAGGAGGAACCTTCCCCCCATCCCATACAGATATGCAAGCTGAGCACAGGAGAGCAAGCAAGCAAGCACATAAGCTACACTGCTAATCTGTTAAAGCAGCATCAGTCCAAAGCCATGCAGTCCTGGAGCCCCTCCCTTTTATAGCGCCTCATTGTCAATTAGCTGCAAAACTCAGACTTCTGTCTCCTTTAGCATTTACAATTATCCTCTCCAAATTAAGCAGATGGGGTGCATTTGGTAACAATTAGCCACCAGCCATCAATGCTCAGCCATCAGTACTCATTAAAGAAACATCTTCAGCTACAAGAACTTGGCAAAGGTGTCACCTCTTCATGTTGCTATAACAATATATTGTTGCAATACAAAGAGCAAACCGCACTACAAGTCAACAGGCAGCATTCAGCAAAGCCGCTTTTTGTAAACACTTTGAGGTTTGGCTTTTTTTTAAAAAAACTATCAAACAATATATAAATTTGATGAAATAAAAAAAATATGGTGTGTAGGATACAAGCTAGTTGCTATTCTTCTCTTTAAGTGTGTGTGTGTCACCTAGAGGCTAACAGAGGTCAGATTTTGTTGTTTAAATCTATGAAGCCAAAATTAAATTCCTAGACTTGAAAAAAACCTCTATAACTGCACTGGAAGGTCTATTTAACTCAGCCAAACAAAAATCAACAGCTTGGAAATTCAAGCTGGAAAATAAATAATCTAAATTAGAAACACACCCCAGTTTTTGTTTTATATTAATTACTGAGACAGGCTAAGGGTGGGGTGAATTCCATTTCACTTTCAGATCTGGCTTTTGTAAAAATGTATTATGCAAACTGCAATGATTAGAAGGAACACAGCATCAGACTGCTGAAGTCAGGCTCAATCAATCAACTCAGCACCTGCTTTGGAAATTAAATGTTCATGGGCTGCTTCGGATGTTACATTGCCCTAAAAGGTGACTTATGACCTTTTGTCGCTTAGGGTGGAAAATCCATATAGCTCCCACTCTCTTCAAACAAGTTTAGGTCTACTCTATGGGCAAGTTCTCTTGGGCAAACCTCATTAAGATAAGTAGAACTCTTGAGGGACTCTAATTCTCTTCAGCAGGTTTTATTCCTCTCTCATGAGAGAACCTGGAGCTATCCAGTGAAGTGAACTTTGGGAGTTTCAAGATAGGCAAAATAAATTACTTCTTCATAGTGCAAATGGTTAAACAACCATGGTGATGGCCACCAACTTGGAAGACTTTAAAAGGGATTAAACCAATTTTGGGGCTATAAGGCTGTCTGTAGCTGCTACTCTTAATGGTTATATTGCCTCCAGTATCAGAGGGGACCATGAGCACTATTGCACTTGTGCCCCACTTGTGGGCTTCCAAGAAGGGGCATCTGGTTGGCCAATGTAAGAATAGGATACTGGAGTAGATATGGCCATGGTGTGATCCTGCAAGGCTCTTCTTCTATGAAGATTGTTCGAGAGGATTGTGCCCCACACTGAATCAATCTGGCTGCCCCCCATCACTGTGCCACTCTTGATGGTTCCCACAATCCACTTCCTGAAGCAATCAATGAATATCATCTTATGGGATTGGTTTTCTAACACTTTCCAAAAATAATGTTTTGGGAAGCAGACAGAAAATAATCTCAGATATACAACTTTACAGTGTGGGAATGGTTAAAGGCAAGACTGAGAAGATCAGATAATGGATGCAGGGCTCATAGGAAGTCACATTTTATACCCAATCAGTTTGGTTCTAAAAGACACTATGGAAAGCCCCGCTGGGAAGCTGTTGTGAGGATAAAATGGAGAAGGCAAGATCCAGGTACGCCACTTTGAGCTCTGTGGAGGAAAAGTGGGATATAAGTGCAGTAATAAATAGATAAGAATCTATTGCACACCTCTGAGCTCTATGGCATAGAGCTCTTCTATTCACACAGCAAATGCTGAGGAGCAACTGCATACCCACAGCTGCTGCATGAAATGTGAGCCAGCTGAATGAGAGAAGACATCTGCCATACGTTCATTGTGTAATCCTGGGCAAATCACTCTCCTTGGGCTTAGTTGTTTGCTATGAAACTGGCATAGCAACCACCTTCTCCATGAGGCTGCCGTAAAAGCATTATTCAGCTGGAAAAGGTAAGCGATTTTAAGCTTCTGTGACCTCATGATAGAAAACTGAATCTTACAGTGGGGAGAAAGCAGACATTTGGAAACACATGTAACTTCTGTTCTGAGCCTTTTGTTCTTAGAAACAAGAAATATTACTTAACTAGGGTGCTCTCCATCCTCCTTTTATAGAGAGCAGCAACCTACCTAAAAAACTGCCTGGAGAAGCCTGGGATAGCACTTTGTAAGGGGACTAAACATGCACACACAAATAGTGCACCTATAGTCCAAGAAGATATTTTCTACAGAACAACCTCTTTGCAAGGACCCAAGGCTGCTTAACTTTTGAGGCAGCCGCTCCATGGTGATACCTTTAAATAACCAGAAACATCAAATGGCAGAAATACATAAAGAAATTGAACCCACCCTTACAGACAACTAACGTCCATTGTCTTGATGGGCTTTGGAGGCAGCAGAACAACACAGAAGATCTGGTCATGGCTTAAGAGATCCAGTGTGAGCATATTATGGCTGCAGGGCTGCAAGCTGAGAAACAGAACCTCAAAAATTACCTGAGATTAGAATGCAAGCTTATTCTTATTCTTATCCATCTTGACAGTAACTTCTTGGGATACCAATGAAAACTTTGTTAAGGGATAAACTAATGTGAATCTGACACTTTTCTAAAATTACTCTGTCCCCTAAATGCCACAGGAAGAAAGCCAAAATGGCCGAGTGGTTAGAATGTCTGGCTAGGGCTGGGGAGACACAGGTTCAAATCTCTTAACCTTGAAGCCCACCAGGTTGGCTTTGGACTTGTCCCCAACTCCCTCAGACCAAACAAACACCCAGAGTTTTTATAAGATTTGAATAGGAGCAGACAGGAGAAGAGCAACTCACAGGATGGGCAGGACAAACGTGATAAAGTAAAGAATGAGTCTGCTGCCATGCTCCGCAATCCAATGGCAGGACAGCTAAGAAGATAGTTAACGGTTTATTTAACATAACACCTTTAAAATGTTGCTTTCAAAAGCTTTACAAATGGAACACACGTGAATGACCCCTTATACAACAAAAATGTTTTAATTATATACACCTTATACCCATTCACCCAACAGCCATCACTCAGTGCAGCTCTGTTTTAAAACAAGGTTCAAAGTATCGCTGAAGGAACAGTGTCAAAATGCTTCCTCCAACTGTAGGAATGCATTTTTCAGAAATAGGAATATTGAATTTTCATTGAAATAAACACAAAATTTTAACACTAGGTGGACCAACATTTGATAGATATTTATCACAAAAAAGGACGGAAGGCTTTGCCTTTACCAGCCCAACAAATGTAGCAAAAGTTAGTCCAAGGTAGAACAGGAGTTCCTCTCTCCTCTCAGAGGCAGCTTTGGGGAGTGGGGTAGAGAAAGACACTAAAAAGTACTAGGCAAATATCATCAACATAAATCATCAGGCCATTGACAAAGGCCTCACAGTCCTGGAGATGCAGTACTTCAAGTTCCATTATTGCATGTGTTGGTAAAGCAACTTTGTTCCATACCACCTTCCCCAAGATTGAGTCACTGTCTAGTTACAGCTGATCCTGCAGTGTTTTAAGATGCTGTCCAACCAGTGAGTACACAAACTGTAAAATCCACTGTCCGCATACCTCCACTCAATTTCTCTTAATATTTTGCACTCAGAACTCCTTATACTGCAGGCTGTAAATGTCAGTTTGTGCCAAATACATTATGTAATTCCAAATAACAGGTATTACTAATGGGTACATTGTGCCTCTTCAAGAATGATAGAAGTTTCTATTTTTAACCTAGAAGATCTCTAGATGATACTCAAACCAATGATGACTTCTGCATTTTAGTGAAGACATGGCAGTTATCCTGCCTGGTGGAAATTTTAGACCTTCATGGCATACACAGATAGGACAGCCAAACATCGCTACTGGCTTAAAACTTGGGCCACATATTTAGTACCTATATGCTTTCTGGCATTCATTTTCCCTATAAAACAATCCTAGAGTATTCTCCCTTGCAAGGATCCATTGCACACAGACCTTAGCATATTGATCTACACATGCAAGATGGGCTATCCGTCTTGACAAACATTCTTTCAAAAAGAATGTATGCTTGACCTTCCACCACTGACCTGGCATATGAACCAGTTGCAACACCTCAGAACCCCTGCCTGACTGGATCTTTCAGAATACAAGCTTGCATTTTACTACCTTTTAGGAAATTATATAAATCAAACTACTGGAAGGAAGGAACCTTCAGATTATTATAGTTTAGAAGCTCTTTCTACATTACTTAAATATACAGACCTGCTCTTGGTGGGTTGCAACTTTTGCCTAGCCAGTTATGTACAAGACCAGGAAGACTGAGGAGATACTCAATGCATCCAGACTATACAGATTCTGTCCTGCTAACACAGGAAGCTGTTACAAAGTATCCTTCAAGGTCTGAAATGAACCAGAAAGGGCTATGACTATCCCTCCATCTTCTTCTCTGGCAATGGGGAGAGGGAAGATGCTCACCGAGAGTGTGTTCATACTAAGTCCCTACCAATGGAGATGTTTAAATGGAGATTGCTCTTGTTTTGTGATAGATGTTATTTAAATTGGCCAGTTTTTCATTATCTGCAAAACTAAGCCATTTTGTTTCACCTGGAACCCCAAACTTCTTTCAAATTATATGCTATGTTCTGTGCTATCAAAAAATGGCTGTCTGCTTTCTGTAGACAAACAAGAGTTCTGGCCCCTATCCCTAACAAGCAGGAAAGAGGGGGTGCGATGTGGATGCTCTTCACATGCTGCAAGACAATCTGCAGCTGGGGTCTAATTCTGGCACCAAGGTTCTAGGAGACACAGTTGTGATGTACTGTATATTTGCACAGAGCCAAACATGGAAACTAGAAATGGGTGTCTATGTTTCTGATGAGTATGAAAAGTGTCCTATGAGCCCTACAAGGGCCTGTAATACAAATCTGTGGAATTAAAGCAGAAGAATTCAAACAGTTGCTTCTTAAGAAAATAAAGGAGAACATCATCTTAATTAACCAGTCAGAGCATCTGAAAGCACAGAGGGCACTATATTCCCATAAATCCCAGGTAGGGCTGGCTTATCCTCTCAGTCCAGTATGGAGGATGCTCTGGGACTCACTCCTCTCCAACAGGAAGATTATCTTCAATCCGTCTGATAAATTTCATCCTTATTTCAGTGACTCCATCTCCTTTTAATGTGTCCTGGACAAATTTGACATCCACGGCCATCTGAACCTGTGATATGGGAGAGAAAAATATAAATACTTTTGAGATACTGATCTAGGACAGTCCCCCAAATTGCTTAGCCTCTTTCAATCTTGTTGCATGTACAGAGGTTAAGAAACTCTACCCCATTATTCTACCAAAAGGTTATCCCCACCCTTTACTAACCTCACCTAAGATTTACAGCAGCAAAAAAACCCACCTCTCTAGCCCAGAAGGCTCTTACATTCCCCAGTTAACCACAATTCTAGCCAATGTTCTGTTAACAAAGGTCGCAAAGTACAGGCAAACTCCCACACCCCATAGAACTGAAGTATTAGACTCTTAATCATAGGGCTGTCGGTTGGAGCTCAGTGTTGGGCAAAAAAGATGCCTGCATTGTAAGGAGTTGGGCCAGATGACTCTCATGGTCTCTTCCAACAATACAACTCTTTGATTCTATATACAGTGGTACCTTGGGTTACAGACGCTTCAGGTTACAGACTCCACTAACCCAGAAATAGTACCTTGGGTTAAGAACTTTGCTTCAGGATGAGAACAGAAATCGCACGGTGGCAGTGTGGCGGCAGCGGGAGGCCCCATTAGCTAAAGTGGTACCTCAGGTTAAAAACAGTTTCAGGTTAAGAATGGACCTCCAGAACAAATTAAGTTCTTAACCCGAGGTACCACTGTGCCATCCTGACCACCCTCTCTTCTGCTTCCAGGCAACTGGAATTTAGTACACACAACTCCATTAATTTAACTCGGAAAACTATGAATTTGCAGACCAATGGCTACATGTATTCTACATATCTACCATAAAGAACATAATATCTTGTTTATTTCATTTATATCCAACCTCAAAGTGGCATTCATAATATATTCTTTGTATGAATGAATGAACTGATTTATTTCAGTCACTGACCACAGTGACTATTATTTGTATAATTGTATTTTATTATACACACACAATTTATATTCCATGCATTGTCACAGCACCCTGGCACAGGTTGCAATCAATAAATGTCAGTTATAAGTTAAAAACACAATACACAATCCTTCACTCTTACCCTGACTGTTATTATATGGCAGTTCAATAGTTTGAGAATCAAAGCTTTTGTTAAAATAAAAGGATAAAGCTGCAAGGATTGCCAGGAAGAACCCAAACATATAACGCTTAATAAAACATTCTGAAACTAGGACAGCACTGGAATGTATTTTGATTTATCAGGTGACGCTGGCATGTGAGTGGCCTTGAACAGCCCTCTATCCCTTCTCATGTGATTATCCTCCATGGTCTATGACACTAGTGATTCTCTCCCCTTTATGGTTCCCAAATAGGTGAATAAATATAGTTGTAAATCTGAATCTGGACTGTAATGAGATACAGAAACCAGCCTCCCCCACCAATTTTCTATGCATTCCATCACTGAGAAAGTAGGTCTAACCACTGCTGCAATTAGTATCCCCCTTTCCTCACCATTTCCAGGGCTCCTCGCAGCACACCACACAATAGGTTAGAGTAAATGAGAGATGAATGGTTGTCAGGAAGCTCCACAAAGTCCACCAGTGGGTTGTTTTCCAGGATAAGGGAGAATTCATCACCCGCTGGACTCCAGTTTGTGATGCTCGGGGTGATACCCAAGTACATTTTAAATGCCACCTGCCAAACAAGACAAGCACAAAGGACTAGGCTTACACAGCACAATGTTTAGCATGAAACTCTTTTATGGGTAACTAAAGATCTGGCCAAAGAACCAGAAGCAATTCTGTTACATAACATACTTGATGCAAACCTTTTATTACACATCAGACCAGGCTTCCCCAACCTTGCGCCCTCCAGATGTTTGGGACTATAATTCCATTCAGACCCAGCCAACATGGCTGTGCTAGCTGTGGCTAATGGAAGGTATAGTTCAAAATATCTGAAGGGCACCAGATTGGGGAAGGCTGCATTAGACAGGTAATGAAAATTTGATCAGAAGCAGTAGAAAGCATTTGCCCATGCCATATCCAATATATCCTCTCCTAGAAAACAGTGTGGTCCAGCAACATTTGATCCTAGATTGTGTTTTTAGACAGATATAAGAAAGAAGGCATATGTTGCTGCCATTAAAAGGTTCAGCATGATGCCATTATGAAATGTGTTATGTGGCAGGAAAACTGTGTCCTTAGACACCTATATCCCCACAATGGAAATCTTATGATAGGCTGGTATATTGGAAACAGAGGGGAATAAT
Source organism: Podarcis raffonei (assembly GCF_027172205.1). Classification (NCBI taxonomy): domain Eukaryota; kingdom Metazoa; phylum Chordata; class Lepidosauria; order Squamata; family Lacertidae; genus Podarcis; species Podarcis raffonei. The sequence continues at coordinate 29,841,562 of NC_070609.1, forward strand.
CAAAGACAGGCATCACCTTAGCTATTACATCTGCAGTTTCTCGGAAGTCATGGCATCTCCCGACATTGGATCGGGCCAGGAAATCTTCAACGAGTCGAACGCCTATGTTGTAGCCCCTGTCAAGGCAGCCAAAGAGCAGCATGCTATAAAACTGACAGTGTAAGAGAGTCCAACTTGAGTCTAACATTATAGGGATAGAAAGTGGAAGGGAGAAAGTCTGTTCCCTTCCTTTTCTTCAAAAACTCCAGTGAATTCAGAAAAATAAGATTCATTCTGCCTAGTGATGTAAAAATTCTGGAAATTTTGAAACCATGGGGAAAACCCTGCCCTCCTCCCTGGGCTTTTTTGGGGAAACAATTATCCAGGGTGAAACAGGAAAGAATGTCTCTCCCCGCCTCTAAATTTTCCCAGCTTTTTTCTGGGCCTTCACATCTCTGATTCTGCTAAGTGGATGTCCCACAGAAAGAGATCATCCAGTACCCCTAGCTACTGATGTTTTGTAAAGATTCCACTCTGCCTCCATTGGTTTACTTACATTTTGTCAAGCTGCTTGTTGACATCTTCATCATTCTCATAGTCCTTGCACAGCTGAGTGACCAAAGCGCCATAAGTCAGAGTGAAGAGCTCCGAACTCTAGATAAATTCAAAATACATTTAATTTAGGCCAAGATAAGACATCTACACATGTTTATGGACTGCCACAAAGAACAGTTTGGATTGGCATGGAGAAATGAAATGGGCAAGGAAGCTTCAGCCTCATAGGAACACACTAAGCACTGAATTCTGCTGGTGTCTCCAGCTTCAAATTTAAAACACATTTGTCTTGGGGGTGGGGGCTACTAACGTGATCAGAAGTTTGACAATCTTCAGCTGCTCATCAAAAACAGTTATTCCATCTTCAGCATTTGTAACGTAACATTCTGCTTAAGAGCTCAAAGGAACAACAAAGCCTCCTTGGTGTTAGGATGGATGTGCAGTAGAGATGTGCATAACATCAACAAAACAAAGGAAAGAACAAACTATAATGTCTCCCTCACATTTCCCCAAGCTTGAAGTAAGTGAAATATACAACCAAATTAAATCCTTTGATTATCGGAATTGTAGTTACACAAATACCTCCCTGTTAAAAACTGAAACCTGTCAGGGTTATTAAGTCTGTGAAGTAAGTGTCAGCTATATAAAGTATGGTCTGCTTTAGGTTTTATTAAGGTTTCATTTTATACAGCAAAATGTCTAGTCTCAGATTAAGAAGCCTATCACCTACCATGAGATGCATAGATGCGGAAGGTGAAATGAATGGCAAATACCAATACTACAGAATGAAAGCAGCAGGCAAGCAGAAAGGGAGAAAAAAAGAGACAATGTCAGAGTTTAGTGAGACAACACAGATCACACCACGTTCTCACAAGCTCAACACAAAGTCAAAGTGCAGAAGAAAGAGTCAAGTCAAATTTGGAATTAAGGTACGTTAGATGTTATTTAGGATTCAAACATGCTATTTCTACCTAGCAGCAACTGATGAAGCCAGCCGTCAAGACATCTCTCAGAAGGCTAAGAGATGCTGGTTTTGCTTGGTTTTAAAAAGGCAGAAAAGGCCAACCGTCTTACAACCCCAGATTCATCTTTGAAATAAGAAGGGTCTGTTTTAGAAAGTAACAGGACTTAAAAAGTGAAAATCAGAAGACTCAGCCAGTTCATGTATGGGGAAGGAACTTAACAAGCAAAAAAGAGAATTAACAGGTTAGTAAACGCATTGGCAAGGCAGCTGAACAGAACAGTTTATGAAGAATGCCTGGCTGCTACCAATCCAAGGTATAGTCATTAAATTATTTAAATTTTGAGCATTTCCTAGAGTTGTGGAGTTGGAAGGAACTCCAAGGGTCATCTGGTCTAATCTCCTTCAAGGCACCTATCACTAGGTAGTAAAAAGAAGAAATTTAAGTTGGTGCACATATAAATTCACCATTTTGGATCAATTGTTCAATAATAATCTTACAAAAAAAACCCAAGGACATTCACGAAAAACAACTTGGAAGTTTATGGTCCAAGCCAGGTGGATAAAAATCAATGGTTTAAAACTAAATAATTTAAAAATTGATTTTTTAAGATTTAAATCAGATTTTTAAAATAAAATTCTTTTGGAGAAAAAATATATCTAAATATATTTTTCTGTTTAACTTACATTATAGTCCAAAGGCTATTAATCAGGAAATAAGGATTTGTTTTAAGTTTTTCATGTGTGCTAAAACTCAGTCTAAGTTTTTTTTAATAAAAAAAATGTTAAACCACATCAGTTAACAAACATGGATACATATGCTATAATGTTATTGTTCTACTTAAATAAATTGATTAAATTGTTATTAAGAAAATTATTATTTTTCTCCTTCCAATAAAGTACAGCAGAAAAGTTGTCCAATTATAAACAGTTAAATTATTAAACCTCAGAATAATTTCATAATTATCTGTCTATGTATTTCTAATAGTATAACCAAATCAGTAATTTTTGACATAACTGTAAAAACTACTCTGAAAATTTATTATTCAAAAAATGACACCTTCATCTGGTTGTAAATATTAAGCTTATACCAGCAAGATTGAATCACTCTGTAAAAAAAATGATTTAAATCAAGTCTTACTGACTAGTGATTTAAATTGATTTGATATAAATCAAATCCACTCCTGTTCCAAATGTGCAAAAACCTCTTCCAACAGCATTATTAAAAGACTACCTGATAAAAACAGACTGCCTAAGTTGTGAAGCTGGTTGGCCACTGCAATTAACTGGAAAACAGTAAAAAGTTGCAGTTTACACATGCTTCAATGGCACATGCGTTAATCCTGTCAAGTGTCATAATCCCATTACTGTTGTGGAGGAAAAGCAGCACTTAGGCCCTTAAGTACACCTAAGGCAGTGATGGCCAAACTTGGCCGGCCAGATGTTTTGGGACTACAATTCCCATCATCCCTGACCACTGGTCCTCTAAGCTAGGGATGATGGGAACTGTAGTCCCAAAACAGCTGGAGGGCCAAGTATGGCCATCACTGACCTAAGGTCAAGAGAGGAGTTAATAAAATAAGCATTGCATCTTAAGCACCAAAGGACAGCAATGGCCACAAATGAAATATATTAGCATTAAGCTATATTAGCATTAAGCAAATTAAAATAGCTTCTGTATGTGTTTGCCAACTATTCACAACTCTACTGGATAATTTTAAAGGGCCACAATCCTGCTACAGTTTTAGAATATTGGATATTCGCAGGGTTAGAGCCCGATGAAAAGAAAAAAAAGACCAAAAAAATCCAGCAGTGATCCCCCCCCCCGAACATTCTTGATTTGTCACAATATCATAATTTAAGGTTTTGTAGCAATATCCCCATTTTTGTTGAACTGTTATCACAGAACCAGGTTAGAAACAGACATAAGAATGAAACGTGAGAAAGGCACCAAGACCAACACACACACATACACACACACACACACACACACACACACACACACAAAAATAGCCTGAATTAAAACATTTAGCACATAACACAACATATTTCTATATAATCAAAAGCAGCATTCACCAACATGGCATGCTCCAAATGTTTTAGAATGCAACTCTCATCAGCCCCAGTCAGCATGGCCTGCTTATTAACATGAAGAACATGAGTTTGCAGCACTAGCTCACTAAAGCTTAAAAATCAGGTAACAAATCAGCATGATTGCCCATTCACATAATTTTCAGAGATCCTGCATAAACGTAAGGGCCACTTCACACAATGTAGAAAAAGCATCCTTTATTTCCTTCAGGGCTGACAGTAAGGGCTCGTCTACACTTCTGCTTGCCCCGTGCCTTAGAAAGCACAGATTCGCGCATTTTCTCTGCTTGTCCCATACTTTATAGCCATGGGTATGAGTGCCTTTGCCCTGCCACAGTCACATGGAAAAACCGTTTAGCGATAAATCGAAGCAAACATCAATCCAGAGAAAACTCTATTGATGTTTGCTCCGAATCAGTGGTAAACAGCAGGTTGTGCTGGGGGGAAGCATTGAAGCAAATGGAAGTGTGGGTGTGCCCTAAGTGTTCTGTTTAAAAGTATGTTTTGAAGAAGACCAAATTTAGCTCTTCAACAGAGGGATCCTAAAACTGAAGACTAGGAGACTTCACTTTTGGAGATTATGTGCCCTCCAGCAACTAGGTAATGCTACCTATTTCAGATTCTACTGACTCCTTATCTAGTACAACCCCCTAAAATTAATTTAATGGACCTGCACGTAAAGCAAAGAACAATACAAACACAAACAATTTAATATCCCAAGTGCCTGACAAATCAACAAGATGATGGGATGGGTTACTTGGAGATCTACTTTTTCTCCAAGGAATCCATTACATCTTGTTGGCCAGAATGGAGAATAACTCATGCCACATGGAAAAGCTCCACTGCACAGCACTATGAAGATGATCACTGCTACAGAGTAGGATCCAAAATGAGCTCTAATTTATACTTAACCAGTTCCAGTTCAAGCCTTCCTACACCACGTTCTAGAGGCCTATTCAACTCCCATTTCTTTGCTCCCATCTAACTAGTGAACCATGGTCTGCAGCAGAGGGCACTTAAGAGCAGTTGTGTCACCTGCCCAAGTAATCTTGAAATTCCAAAGAGCAACCAAGATGTTGGCAGGAGCACTAGCCATGCTTGGTGGAACCTGCCCAAGGGGATTTCAGAATGTATCACGACCCATCAACCTCTAGGGATGGACCATTTAAACAGCCCCTCCCATCTATAGAGAGAAAACTACCACCATAGTAAGCCTAAAGCTCTGGCTGAAACGGTGTAAGACAAGACATTTAAAGGAAAGCCCCCCACTATCTTCCTGCCCAGATGAAAGCACCAGATCCAAAGATCTCCAGCATGAGAATCAAGTGGATTATATGCTGGGACAGCTCAAGAACTGTCATGGCATTCATGAAGTCCAGAGTCACTGGACATCTAGTCTCAGCCCACTTCTGTCAGCTTAGATAGGGAGATGGTTAGTCAGTGGGATGGATGGCAAGCACCAACAGAATCTCTGATCTGTCTCAATTGCTCAAACATTCAAATCCACTGCCAGAAGATTGCCTATGAAATGATGCGGCCTTCAGACTGAAAAAGTGCCCATGACCTACCCATCTTCACAAAAAGTCTAGTAGAGGGAGATGGAATTCTTAGAAATCACTGCAACCCTCCTCCATTAACCCTAAGTGGCTGCTACATTAAAAATCCAGGTGGACAAAGCTAAGAAAGTTCAGCTCCACCAAGCTCATCTAAGCACATCTCATTAATACAGATCAGTTACGCAGGGATTCTTGTCTATGGTTAAATGAAGGATAGTTTATGCTTTCTCTGTGTCTTCATAGCCATTATCTCAATTATTCTTTCAACAATCCTATAATGTAGGTAGGTCAGTATTATACACACACTCTCCATATTTTTATGTTGTGAACTGCTCTGTAATCTCCAGGTGAAGGGCAGTATATAAATTTAATGAAGAAGAAGAATACAGTTGGGGAAGTCAAGAAATAGTGGCTTGCCAATGGGTTTATAATCAAGATACTGACTTTACAGGATTAAGGCATAGACAGCCGAGATTAGTAAATTCTTCACTCCATTATCATGGAAATCCTTACACCAACCTTATCAGGTAGGTCAGTAGCATAATTTACCCTATATGGGAAGATGGGAAGATTAAAAAGCACTATTTGTCTATGACCAGCTCAGTAATCCATGATTGAGGTGAAATTTGAACAGGGGGCTTCTCAGTTCACAGGGTTTGGCACAGCTCCATAGACCTAATACTTTACTGCCCTGGAAGATTAAGGACAGACAAAAAGAACACAGCCCACAGAATTCACTCCCACAAGAGGCAGTGACGGCCACCAGTTTGGATGGCTTCAGAAGACAATTATGGAGGATAAGGCTATCAATAGCTACTAGCCACTTTTGTATGCTATTTGTATAGCGTGATAATATACTTTCAAAATGAGGGTGTTTAACAAAAAAAAGCAATCTCCAATTAGTGCATATTCCCAGATGCTTGTAAGCATTTATTAAGAAACCACTACACTGCCCTTGGGGACGCGGGTGGCGCTGTGGGTAAAAGCCTCAGCGCCTAGGGCTTGCCGATCGAAAGGTCAACGGTTCGAATCCCCGTGGCAGGGTGCGCTCCTGCTGCTCGGTCCCAGCGCCTGCCAACCTAGCAGTTCGAAAGCACTCCTGGGTGCAAGTAGATAAATAGGGACCGCTTACTGGCGGGAAGGTAAATGGTGTTTCCGTGTGCGGTTCTGGCTCGCCAGATGCAGCTTTGTCACGCTGGCCACGTGACCCGGAAGTGTCTGCGGACAGCGCTGGCCCCCGGCCTCTTAAGTGAGATGGGCGCACAACCCCAGAGTCTGTCAAGACTGGCCCGTACGGGCAGGGGTACCTTTACCTTTACTTACACTGCCCTTGACCTAAAAAATGTCACAGAGGCATTTACAACAAAATAAGGCGATATAAAACATAGTATGAAATAATATTTAAAACATTCATAATGAAAATTACATAATTATCAACTTAAATTTTAAAGTGATTGGATCCATTAGCTCTGAAAAGCCTGATAAAAATGAGACTTTCTTTTTTTAACCTGGTGTCTGAATGACATCTAAATGACCAAATTTTGCGGATGATGGGAGGCACAATCAGGTTGCTGCCACTGCCAGGAGGCTGAGGACCACCAAGAGACTGTGTACTCTCTGGCCTCCCAGACAGAAGAACATGATGGGAAGTGGAGAGACCAGTCTGGCTCCATCCACGGGAAGGCAAAGCTGCAACTACTCCAACCCTGACTTTCCTCTTCCCTGTTCATACAGGGGTGTCCTTTTTGCATGGTGGTGTTTAAATTGTGAGCCTACAAGCTGGGCCTCCTCCCTCACAATTCAATCTATGCCTACAATTCAAATTGCAGGTGTTATTATAAGGGAATAATAATACTGTAATAATAATAATAATAATAATAATAATAATAATAATAATAGCAGCTGCCTGTCTTGGGGTAACTGAAGTAAGCAAACCCGCTCTTTCGGGATTGTTTTATTCGGACTTTATCCTCTTTCGTGCCTTCGACAGAGGTAAGCTAATAAAAGGAGGAATGAAGGAACAAACATGGCCCTATTCAGGATGGGAGGAAAATGCACAAGGTAGAAGTTAAGCCTCTCCGCTAAGCCTCCCAGCTGTCCATGGCGGAGGCGTCTTCCTCCCGCCCCTCAGGGCTCCCTTCCTCCTCATGAGACCTGCCGCCGCCCCCTCGATTCCCCCCACCGCCATTACCATTTTCTTGCTTTCCGCGCCCCCGCGGCTGCCCTGCCGCGCCATTCTGCCTCCTCCCCTGTCGTCGGTCTCCTCAGCCCGCCGGTTTGCGAAAAACGGGCCGCTGCGATCGGTACGACAATCCTCACAGGGGGAAGGAAACCGCCCGGCCTTGACTTTTAAGTCGACGCCGCTCCTCCCACCCTGGGAACAGAACTACTACCCCCAAGGTGCACCGCGCGGACGCCCTGTTCTAGTTCTCTCGCGAGGCATGCCGGGAAGCTAGAGGCTTCGCGCAAAACTACTGTATACTGTATTAGACGGTTGCATGTGGCAAAGGGCGGTTTGAGTCCCTACCCAGCATGCTTTGGAGAAGGCCCGGGAGACGACGCTGTACTACAGCTCCCAGCATGCTCCTGTAGCCGCTTTGCAAAATGCCATAGAGCCGTGTTCGGTTACCAATGTGAAGCGGAGCAGTAGAAAAACGGGACGCGTAGAGCGGCTCCACATTTCGCAGACGTAAGAAAAGATGAAGAGTAAACCATGTTATTTTCTCGACGGGTCATTTGCGAGTTAAATGGGAGAATCAGTGTTTTTGTTCCCGGGGGCAGACAAAGGTCATAGTCATAGACATCAATAGAGAAAGACAAGATTTTAGCTTCCCTGTGCTCGGACAGCAGAGTATCCACTTAGAAACTAAAAGAAGGAGGAAAGAATTTTCTAGGTCGAGCAAAAATGTAATTTTGGAATAGTTGTTGGAGTTTTTTTTAGTAATAGGTTTTTTAAAAATTTTAAATCCTAAAATACTACTATTATTGATAACATCATCACAACATGGTGATGATTTCGCCACTCTTAGAAATAAGTTCACTGATACAGTGTTGCTATTAACCTGTGACTTAAATATTAAATAAATATGAGTGGGTGGGGACTTAAAGCATTGAGAAGGAAGTGTCCTGCTTATGTTGATTCCCATGCCAAATAAAATCCTTAATGCATTCAAGACCAACAACAACCATGAAACAAGGACAGTTTACTGCCCTTTTCATAACACCCAACCCCAGTTGACGATCTCATTCTGTCTAATGTGGAGATGGGAAACCTGTGGCCCTCCAGATATGGCTGGACCACAACTCCCATTACCCCTTGCCATAGTGCATTGCCTTCTTTGTTTAGTCATGTCTGACTCTTCGTGACCCCATGGACCAGAGCACGCCAGGCACTCCTGTCTTCCACTGCCTCCCGCAGTTTGGTCAAACTCATGTTCGTAGCTTCGAGAACACTGTCCAACCATCTCATCCTCTGCTGTCCCCTTCTCCTTGTGCCCTCAATCTTTCCCAACATCAGGGACTTTTCCAGGGAGTCTTCTCATGAGGTGGCCAAAGTATTGGAGCCTCAGCTTCAGGATCTGTCCTTCCAGTGAGCACTCAGGGCTGATTTCCTGAAGAATGGATACATTTGATCTTCTTGCAGTCCATGGGACTCTCAAGAGTCTCCTCCAGCACCGTAATTCAAAAGCACTAATTCTTTGGCGATCAGCCTTCTTTATGGTCCAGCTCTCACTTCCATACATCACTACTGGGGAAACCATAGCTTTAACTATATGAACCTTTGTCAGCAAGGTGATGTCTCTGCTTTTTAGATGCTGTCTAGGTTTGTCATTGCTTTTCTCCCAAGAATCAGGCGTCTTTTAATTTCGTGACTGCTGTCACCATCTGCAGTGATCATGGAGCCCAATAAAGTAAAATCTCTCACTGCCTCCATTTCTTCCCCTTCTATTTGCCAGGAGGTGATGGGACCAGTGGCCATGATCTTAGTTGTTTTTATGTTGAGCTTTCACTCTCATTAAAAGGTTCTTTAAATCCTCCTCACTTTCAGCCATTAAGGTTGTGTCATCTGCATATCTGAGGTTGTTGATATTTCTTCCGGCAATCTTAATTCCGGCTTGGGATTCATTGAGTCCAGCCTTTCGCATGATGAATTCTGCATATAAGTTTAATAAGCAGGAAGACAATATACAGCCTTGTCATACTCCTTTCCCAATTTTGAACCAATCAGTTGTTCCATATCCAGTTCTAACTGTAGCTTCTTGTCCCACATTGAGATTTCTCAGGAGACAGATGAGGTGATCAGGCACTCCCATTTCTTTACGAACTTGCCATAGTTTGCTGTGGTCGACACAGTAAAATGCTTTTGCACAGTCAATTGAGCAGAAGTACCGTATTTTTCGCCCCATAGGGCGCACCGGCCCATAGGGCGCACCTAGTTTTTTTTTTGGGGGGGGGAATAAAGAAAAAAAATTATTCCCCCCCCAGGCGCAGGGCTGGGGCGGGGGAAGCCCGAGCTTCCCCCGACCCCAGCCCCCAGAACAGGCTGCTATCCGCAAGCCTAGGGAGCCCGGCAGGAAGTCACACCGGTCTCCCTAGGCTTGCGGATATCTTCCCAAAGCCCAGGGCGTGTGGCACAGCGCACCCCAGGCTTCTGGATGCAGGCAGCTCCCACTGCCAGCCTCCAAATCAGGTTGGGGAACAGCAGGAAGGAGCGCTCTGCCTCCCCGCTGTCCCCCGAGCTTGTGGGGCTGGCGGTGGGGAGATGCGCTGCTTTCCCCACCGCCAGCCTCCAAACCAGCGGAGCTCCCAAGGCTTGCGGATAGCTTCCTGAAGCCTGCATTCACCCCATAGGACACACACACATTTCCCCTTCATTTTTGGAGGGGAAAAAGTGCGTCCTATAGGGCGAAAAATATGGTAGATGTTTTTCTGGAACTCTCTAGCTTTCTCCATAATCCACCACATGTTTTCAATTTGGTCTCTGGTTCCTCTGCCCCTTCGAAATCCAGCTTGCACTTCTGGGAGTTCTCGGTCCACGTACTGCTTAAGCCTGCCTTGGAGAATTTTAAGCATAACCTTGCTAGCATGTGAAATGAGTGCAGTTGTGCAGTAGTTGGAGCATTCTTTGGCACTGCCCTTCTTTGGGATTGGGATTGTAGTGAAGTTGGGAAATCTTGGTGTGTCGGGTGCTGGTTCACATGGGAGTGAGGCATTGAGGGAGAGATAAAACTGTGGCTTTCTGGGGAATGGGTGTTTGGTCTCTTTAAATGTATGGTGTGAGTCAATTACATCTTGACTCTAGGCAGGATGAGATGTTATCTGATTTGTAGACCTTGGTACAGTTGGGGCCTGAGTGTGGATTGGGTTGTAAAAAAGGTACAGGAGGCTATCGAGTAATTTACAACTTGGGAGCCTGGTATGCATAAGAGAGGCCTGGGAACAGAAGAAGAGCCTTTTGATCTCAAGGTCTTTGAGTCCAAACAAAGTTCAGCTGTGCTGGTCTCCTGACAATTAGGAGATATAGTTTCCTCATACAGCCATTGGTAAATTGGTAATTAATCTAAAGAAATGATTGGTCCCTAACCTGTCCTCCACTTGGGTTTTCAAGGATAAAAGATTTGGGAATTGAGATGCAAAGGGTAGAACATCTTGCCCTGGTGCTTTGCCTGGGGGTGTATGACCAGTGAAAGGACTCTTGACTACTTGCTGTGTTTTGAACTATTGTTGCTGCATGAGTATGGTTTTAGCTAGTTATATTTTACAATGTTTTTATTTTTGTTTGTTTGTAACCTAAGAA